>NW_028237895.1:0-600000 GCF_034619465.1 Leptosomus discolor
AACGATGGAGGGGAGGGGCGGGGGTGGGGGGAACAACAACACGGTACAAACCACAGAGCTACACACTACAGGTGGAAGAATTAAAAAATAGAGCCGGGGAGCCAGGAAAAAAAAAAAGCTGGAGAGCAAAAAGTATAGCGATTCATACAAAAAGGGAGGGAATATTAAAATAGCGTCATCAGGGAGCCAGAGAAAGCGAGACGGAGAAAGGACAAAAGCAACAGGCTACAGGGCAGAGAGGGAGGAACTCATGAGCAGCAACAGAGCTCCGGCCAGAGAGAGACAGAAAAAAGTACAAGACTGCAGGGGCTGCAGGGCAGAGAAGGAAGAATTGACCAACAGGGACAGGGGACCAGACAGAGCGTGATCGAGAACAGAAAAAAACAGCAGCGGGCTACAGGGAAGAGGAATTCAAGAGCAGGGACTGGGAGCTGGACAAAGAGACAGAAAAAAAAAAAACAAACCACGAAACAGTGATGGGCTATGAGACAAATAAGGAGGAAAGAAAAAACAGCAGCAGGGAGCCAGACAGAAGAGACTGAGAAACACAGACAAATAGCCTGGGGCTATGGGACAGAGAATGTGGAATGAAAAGGCAGAGAGAGGGAGCCAGACAGAGAGCAGGGGGAAAATCCAGACAGGCTACGGAGGGGCAGAAGAAGGAATTAAAATCTGGGGACAGAGAGCTGAACAGAGAGGGATGGCGACAGCAGGGAATAGCAGCGGGTGCAGGAGTAAGAGGGAGAAAATAATCGATAGGGACAGGGAGCTGGATACAGAGGGTCAGAGAAAGGTGAAAATAGGGGTAGGGTAGAGGGCAGAGAGTAAGAATTAAAAAATGGGGGCACTGAGACACAGAGATGGAGAAAAGAAAAAAGCAACAGGCTACACAGCAAAGGAGGAGGAATTAAAAAACACGGACAGGAAGTGCGAAAGTGAGAAGGGGCTGGGGGGGGGGGGGTGGGCCGGGGACTCCAGGACACACGACTCCTGACAGGCAACAGGACAGAGAGGGAGGAATTAAAAGGGAGGGACTGGGAGCTGGGAGAGGGGGAGAAAGAAAAAGAATCACGGCACACTACAGGGCTGAGAAGGAAGAAACTGAACAACAGGGACAGGGAAACGGCCAAAGAGAGCCCAACGAAAGAAAATGTGCCGATGGGCTACAGGACAGAGAGGGAGGAGTGAAACAACAGGGAGCCAGAGCCAGGCACAGAGAGATCGAGACAGAAAAAACAGCCAGGAGCAACGAGGCGGGACAGGGGTGGGGGGAAGCTGCGAGGATCTGGAGCCAGACAGAGCAACAGCAAAAGAAAATGACAGCGACAAGCTCCAGGGAGGAGCGGGAGGAATGAAAAGACAGAGATGAGGGGCCGGACCCAGTGTGACACACGCAGGAAGCACAGCAACAGCTGGAGGGCAGAAAGGGAAGAATTAAAACACAGGTACAGGGCGCCAGAGGTGGAGTGGGGAGACAGATAAAGGGGGAGAGGGCAGACAGAAAGACAGGCTACAGGGAGAAGCAGGAGGAATTAAAGAAATGGGATCCACAGCCGGACAGAGAGAAGGAGAAAGCAGCACAATCACCACAGGCTACAGGGCCCAGAAGGAAGAAACTGAAAAACAGGGAAGCGGGAGCCGTCCAGAGAGAGATATGAAGAAAGGGAAGATAGCGGGGAGCCGCCACACGGCAGCAAGGGAAGGATTAAAAAGATGGGGCAGGGAGACGGACAGGGAGCGATGGAGAAAGAAACAAAGCCCCTTGATGGGCTACAGGACAGAGAGGGAGCAACTGAAGACTCGGGGAAAAGGAGCAGGACAGAGAACGGAAAACCAGTGACGGGCCACAGGGCAGAGGGAGGAACCACATATGTGGGGAGAGGCAACTGGCCAGAGAGAGATGAGGACAGACAGATAACAGCAGTGGGCTACAGGGCTGAGAGAGAGAAACTGAAAAACGGGGACCGAGAGCCGGGAACAGGAGACACGCAGAAACACCAAATCGCAACAGGCCACAGGACAGAGAGGGAAGAAATAAACATCTGGGACCAGGAGCAACCTACAGAGAGACGTCGGGAAACGGAAGTTTCAAGAACAATGCATACGAGGCAGAGAGGAAGGCATTTTTAGAAGTGGGTCAAGACAGGGACAGGGAGCCCAACAGAGACAGAGAGAACAAGAAAGCAACAACGGGCTGCGAGACAGACAGGGAGGAATTGAAAAATCCCAGCAGGGAGAGACGGCAAAAGGAATGAAATCGCAACACGAACTTCGAAAGCGACAGGCTGCAGGGCAGAGAGGGAGGAATTTTAAAAAATCCGGATCTTGTGCTGGACCAAGAGAGACCGAGCAAATAAAAATGGTGAGGCCTAAAAGGGCACACAGGAAGGAATTAAACAACAGGGACAGAGAGCCAGACAGAGAAAAGTCCTGACAGGCTTCCAGAGAGAGAGGGGAATTTAAAATTAGAGACCAGGAGCTGGACAGAGAGAGACTGAGACAGGGGAGGGATAAAAAAAAAAAAAAAAAAAAGACGGGGGCGGGCAAGGGGGAAATCACAGCACCATGTGAAAGACAGGGGGCCAGGGGAGGGGGATAGGGAGGGCCTGGGACACACAAGTGGGGCGATGGGGCCCCGAGGGCCCAGGACTCACCGCATCCCTTGTTCTCAGTGCTGCCAGGAGAATTTGCCCGTTCAGACGCTTCCTTCTCTTCCTCTCCTCCCTTCCTCTTCTGCAGCTCCGGTCACATGGTGGTTCTCCACCTAAAAGATTACATGGCTGTCTCAACTCTTGCAAGACAAGGCTTCCTAGACATGTAGCCTCGCTCGTTCATGCGTCACACGGCCGTACCACGCCGTGGGTTACGCACATGGACTCTCCGCTTGCCTGCGGTGGGAGGCAGCTGCCGGCCGGCCGGCCTCTGATTCCTTCTTCTTTACCTTTCTCTGGCCTCTCCAGCTTCAGCCGCAGCAGCTCCTGTCCACTGCCCACAGCCAGCAAGCGCTCCGCCCGCCCCTTTTTGCCCCCACGCCGCGACGAGAGCGAGGTCAGGCAGAGACAACCCAGGCAAGACCGAGGCGGGTGCAGACAACAGCATCCTCAGGGGAGGAAGGGACACCTGTGCCCTCAGTGCAGCCTCTGGGAGACAAGGAGAATCAGTGACCATTATGACCGTCGATCATCCCCGGCCAAATCGCCTCCTTCCACAGCAGCTTCTGGAGATGCCACTTTTTCCCTGCACTGCAGCTAATGGCATCCACGTTAAGGCAGAATCAAGTGCATCCGAGGGCCAGCTTGCTGCCATCACAACAGGATGACCTGGGGAGACAGGCTGCAGGGGAGGTGCTGGAGCTGGAGGCAGCTGCGCGGGGCCAGCGGGGCCGGGGAAGGCTCAAGGGGAGCTCTGGCGAGTTGGGAAGGCACCCGGCGCCTGGAGGGGCGTCCGCCTCCTTCCCCTCTTCCCTCCCACCAGCTCCCGGGAGCTCCCCGGGGCTGCCCGCCGCAGCACGGGCCTTGAGGCTTCCCGTCCCGCCACCCCCGGCGGCCAGCGGCCAGCAGAGACTCCCGCACCAGCCGAAGGAGCTCGCTCGCCTCACCGCCGGCCTCGCCCCTCACCCGCCGCCATGCTGCTCTCGCGCACCGCGCATGCGCGAGCCGCCGCCGGCGCGCCGGAAGGTCCACGCCCGGCGCGCGACCGCCGCGCTGCGGGACCGCGCTTTGGCCGCGCGGCAGCAGCGCCCGCCGGGCGGCGCGTGCCCGGGGCGGCCCCGACGCTGCAGCCCCGCGCGTTGCGCGCCGAGCGCCCGCCGGCCCCGCGCCCCTGGGGCGGGAGGACACGCCCCCGGCGGGGCGGGAGCGGGGAAGGGGCGGGTCTGAGCTTGGGCTGGGGGCGAGGGGCAAGTCGGCGGGTGCAGGCGGCACCCGAGGGGCGGTGGGAGGGCGGTGCCGAGCATGGTGGGGCGGAGGGGGCACAAGGTCGGAGGGCAGGGGGTTCGGGGGCACGTCCCGCAAAAACCTCGCATGGGGCAACATCTCCATGGGAATCACTTGGGGGGGGGGGGGGGGGGGGGGGGGGACGGGACGACACGACGGACGACAGGGATGGGGGGGGCGGGGGCGGGCAGAACAGCGGGGAGGAGACCCTCTGGGCCCCGGACTCTCCCCACCGGACAGCCCCGGCTGCAGCACCCGCAGGTCCCCGCTGGAGACAGAGCCAGGAGCCTCCGGCCGCAGGGCTGGCGCCGCCGGGCGAGCACGCTGAACGGCCGGCAGGCAAACCTGGGCAGGGGGAGCTGCCGAGCAGCACCAGACACAACACGGCAGCTCAAGAACAAAAATCCCAAGTTATGTCTCAGCATATGAGAAAAGTAACACAGGAGAAAGCAGAAGAATTCAGTGAGAATGAGGGATAGGATAGCAGTTGAGCTAAAGGAGGTCAGCTCAAACTACAACACATCTGTTCAAAGCCAGAGCCATCGGTACGCTTAAAAAAAAATTTAAAAAAAAAAATCAATACTAAGACTCATCAATACAATTTTGAAAGCATTCTCAGCATAAAAGCAAACACCCTTGATAGTGCTGGAAAACGTCTCGTCCCTTTCTCACAGCACCCCTGGGGGGAGATACACACCCCCCCCCCCCCCCCGCCCGTGAGACCGCATGAAGACCTCGTACCATCCTCGGACTCACCATAACAGCTACAGCCCTTGCGCCACCGCCGCTGCTGCTGCACGTCTCGCTTGCTCAGTCAATAAATCTGCAGAGTGAAGTGTAAAACTCTAAATAAACATAACAAAGTCATGTTTAAAACGTTCTTTAAAGAAAGAACAAATCTCAGTCGTTCACTTTATACCGAAAAAGCACGTGGATGTTCATGTACATCCAACAAAAACGCTTACACTACCAAAGTATTTGATTTGATGTTTGCGTTAACTGCACTCACCCAGCTGCAAGCAGATACCATTAAATCACCTGTCTCCAAAATACACCGTTCCCATCCGACTGGGGGGTTTCTTGTGCATTACACCATTAGGAGGGACATCTGGGCAGCTGCACCGCCCAGGAGAGATGCCACCAAATGGCCAGGGAAATG
Source organism: Leptosomus discolor (assembly GCF_034619465.1). Taxonomy (NCBI): domain Eukaryota; kingdom Metazoa; phylum Chordata; class Aves; order Leptosomiformes; family Leptosomidae; genus Leptosomus; species Leptosomus discolor. Next base: position 5,095 of record NW_028237895.1, read on the forward strand.
CACCACCGAAAGCCAGACAGAAATAAAGTACTTTGGAGTGCTCCCTCCAAATATGGGGAAAACCACCCATAACATTCAGCAGCCTCTCTTTTTAAACACATAGAAGAAATACCGAATTGCTTAAACACCCTCTTCAATCGTACCCTGAAGCTCGCGGGCGGTTACAGTTTAAACAAGGCAAGTTCATTTGTATATTACACAACATGAACTGTTTGGGGTTTTTTCCTATCAGAAATGAAACTTATAAAAAATTAGTAAGATAAGAGATCCCCATACTATTTTACTTTGGGGGACACACACACACACGACACACACACGGACGGGACGATGACGGACAGGGATGACGACACAATGCAGAAATCAACTACCCAGTTCTGCAATGCTTAAGGCTACCAAACAGGACTGGAAGATTTGCCAGAGAGAGGTGGGGGGAAAAAACCCACCAAACAAGCAAAAAAACCCCAAACAACAAAACAAAACAACACAACACAAAAAAAACCCCAACCCACGACCTTGATTGCTCTTAGTACAGATGTCAGTATCTCAGTCAGGTTTTCACGTACCCCTATGAGATATTTTAAACACTTAAGGACTGAAAAAGGAGAAAGCTTTTATCTGGAACACAGTCCATTTCTTCAGAACATCCAAACTCTGACACACAGTTTCTTTCCCCTTTCAGCACCACACGATTCTCACAGAATCGTTTCTCAGCAAGCACACAAAACAGAAAGCTACGCACGCTCTCAGGAAGAGCAAATAAACGGAGGGGAGTACACTTCACACAGGCACAACGTGCTCCAGAACAGATCTTATTTTGAGTGTTTCTGCTGAAGCACTTCCTATCAAAACTAGAGAAGGAGAGCTGGCACGTTCTTCACGTTCACTTTAAAGTCCGTACTACAAGTACCTGGGGAAAAATGCAGACGCACGGGGCAGATGTACCTTGTCCTTGCAGGCCACTCGGGATCCTCTGGGCCAGTCTTGTACCTCCAGGGCAGAAGAAAGGGTCACCATGGTGAAATGATGCCAGTTGATAGTCTGCTGAGAGAGGAAAAAAAAAAAAAACAAGCCACCTTTTAGCACAAAGCGGGCTAGGAATCAAAAGCTTCCTATTTCGGCGAAGGTTTGCAATGACTACAACCGAGTGGAGGAAAAAGCATTTTGCATCATCTTTGGTACAGCTGTTGAGACAGGCCACTAGAGATTTTGGTTTTCATAGAAAACTGGGTGCTTTCTGCCTTTTTTTTTTTTTTCTTTTTTTTCCTCCTTCTGACTCATTGGCAGCTTCAGTCTCACCAGAACTCCCTTCCTTAGATCGACACAGATAACTACGCACCTTTTCTCAAGCCTACACAGAGCCAGGGTTTCCTCACCCTAGACATCCCAAATCGAATACTATCCTTAAAATGTACAGCGACCCACCTGTCCTTGTCAACCGCCTCCTTGCAGAAACTGCCCCTTCACAGCTCGTCCCCGTCTCGGCGGATTGTCCTGCTGGAGGATGAAGTGCAGAAGATGCGTATCCCCACAGCATTTGTCTGTGAGGGTACATGTTCAGAAATACTCCGAATCTGTAAGACAGACAGGTGTCATTTCTGTGATTTCAATCATCAGAACTCAATTGTGAGGAAACAAACTAACGTTTAAATGAAGGGTCTGTACGCTACAGTCCTAGGAGAGGGGCAGGGGGGAGAAAGGCATTACAAATTGGAAAAAAAAAAAGGGCATGATTCGGAGCTCCCAATCATGACGGAGCGGTGGGGACAGTAACAAAAGCAAAGACAAACAGCAGCAACGTTAAGTGAAATCCAGCTTTAATTCTGATCACGTCTTTAAGAGACTCCCCAAGTCTATACCTCAGTCCTACGAAGGACTAGTTCTTTTTTTTGAAGGACAAGCTTTTTTTTTTTTAACACATAAAAGTCCCAGACTGAGGGCTCCACGGAATAGCATGTGGACTGAACCACAGGACAAGCAGTCATCAACACTCTAATGAAAAAACCAAATCGACTATAAACCAAGTTTAAACATCACTGTCCATCCTGTGTCTTTGGTTACATTTCTACCGGCATCTAGGTGCTCAAGAGTTCACTGTCCTCACACCACAGGTTACTGACAATGTACTCGGGCATCTAAAAATAAAAAGCCATCTCCACCCCACCCATAAAATCAGGGTGAACCACGAGAAGAGAAACTCTCAAGGCGGCAACAGGCAGCTCTGCACTTACCACGGAGGAAAGTCTGTTCCTCGGCCCGGAAAAAAAAACCACTCTCGACTCCCAAGAGACCTCCCGGGGAACGAACTGTGCTCCATTAACGGCGTTTTGTCTCCAGCTTCTCTGCCCCGGGCTTGGGTGGGGAGGGGCGGCGGGGCCCTTCCACTCGCCCTGGCCCCTCCGCGCTCCCCCAGCCCCACGTGGGCCATCGCCCAAGCACCGACCGCATCCGCCCGCGCGGGATCTCCCTCGTGGGACGCGGAACGCGACGCCGGGAAGAGGCGGCGGAACAGGAACCTCTTGGTCAGGTCGCCCGGCCAGCGGCGAGAAGACCGAGCAAGGTTCTGCCCGAGGGGCCGGGCAGGGCCCCCTGGAGCCCCAGCCGGCCCCTTTCCGTCCCCTTTGCCCGGCACCGAGCAGGCCCCGCCGCCCCGCCCCAGACACCGGCGAGCACCGCCCGGCCCGCTCCGGCGCACCGGCAGGGCAGCCCGGCAGCGCCGCGCCCCGGGACCGCCGCTCCCGCCGTGTCGCGAGAGGCGCCTGCCCGGCTTCCGGCCCTGCGGGGACATCGCCCTCCCCACCCTCCCCCCCACGGCGCGGCTCCCCCCCGCTCCTTCCCACACGGCGCGGCTCCGCCCGCAGCCCCCCCCCGCTCCGCGCCTCCGACACGGGCCCCGCCGGCCTGGCCGCCCGCCTCACGGCTTTCCCCGGGACCCACCGGTCGATCGCCCGCTCCCCACTCACCCGCTCCCCCGGCGGAGCCCGAGCCAGAAGAGCCCCAGCCGCAGCCCCAGCCCCGCAACGTTCGGTGACCGCGCCGCTCCTGCCGCGACTCGCACTGCCGGGCGGTGCACCGGAGAGTGCAGGAAGCCACGCGCCCCGGAGGGGCGGGGAGAGAGGCGGAAGTGACGCTTCCGGCGGCGCGACAGGATGCAGGAACACGCGCCCACCAGGACGGGGGGATGCGGCAAAGCGCGCCCCCTGCCGGGCGGGGGGAGCATGGAAGACACACCCCTGGGCGGGCGGGAGCACCGCTGGGCAGCGCCAAAGCACGCGCACCAGGGGCGGGAGAAGGGAGCGGGACGGCACCTCCGGGCCGCCGCCGACCAGGAGACCCCGCGCACCCGCCGAAAGGGATGACTCGCTCGCCTCACCGGTGGCCTCGGCCCTCCCCCGGCGCGCCGCCGTGCTGCTGCCGGGCACGCGTTTGCCCGGCACGCGCTTGCCCCGCCCACCACCGACGCGCCGGAGGGGCCGGAGCCGGCGCGCGAACGGGCAGAGGGCGAGGGGCAGAACGGCAGCGCCGGCCCCGCGCCCGCGGAGCGGCAGCGGGGCTGCCTTACCGGGAGGCAGCAGACGGCGCCAGGCAGCCCCCGCGGTCTCGCATGGCCGCTGCGGGCGAACGGCAGCGTGGAAACAGCGAGCGACACCGCGCATGCGCGGGTCGGGGCTGCAGTACCTGCCCTTGGCCGCATGGTGGCAGCAGAGCGCCGCAAAGCGAACTGAAACGCGCAGAAAGCCCATTTAAGAAGCGCGGGCTCTGAGGAAATCCGGGGGCGATGGACAGAAAAGGCAGCGAACGTGCCCCTCCAGCCCGTGTCCGGGGCTACACGGCAACAGCTGCCCTGTCCCCCGATGACCCCTCACTAGCCAGGGAGGGGCGTCGAGAAAAGGGGAGGAGACCTGCGGGTCGAAGTGAAATCGGGTTTAACGAGACAGCACCACTACCAACAGAGGCATGCAAAGTTACACTGGGCCAAATGAACGTGCAGCAGCCACGATCGACAGGAGAGGGGTCCTCGGGAGCAAGGAGGAGCAGGGAAAGGAGAGAGCCCTGCAGGAGCCCCGCGGGAGATCCCCTTCCTCAGCAAACCTTCCCGCTTTATACTGAGCATGACACAATGGTCCGGGCTACACCTGTAGCTGACTCAAACTGCTAACAGCCTGCTGAGCATTGCTGGGCTGTGATTCTGGACCAGCCAAACCGTGACAGTGAAACACAGACAAGCAAGTCTGTAGACAGAAACTTTTAAAAGTGATGGGGATTAAGGAAATAAGGGAAAAAAATAAAAATAGTAATGGAGAAGTAGAAAGAAAAATCTATAAAGCAAAGGCACTGAAGAAAAAGAAAAAGTTAAAACTTAAGATATCAAAAAGCAAAGAGTAGATGTAGAAAATACAGTGTAAGCAATAGGGATTAGGGAAATAAAGGGGAAAGATATAAAAATACAGAAAGTGACAGCCAACAAAAATGGAGACAGAGAAAGAAAAATTTAAAAGGATGGTGGTAAGGAAAGATAAGGCATAATTAAAAAATAAAGACAGGATGTGGGATAAAAGTAGATAGAAATCTTTAAGAGCAACAGGGTACAAGAAACAGAAATAATTTAAAAATAGGGTTGGGGAGGTGGATAGAAGAAAATTGAGGAAGAATTTTTTTTTTTTTTTAAGTGAGAGCATACAGGACAGAGAGAGGAATTAAAAAAGGAGGGACAGGGTGCCAGAGGGAGGGAAAATGAGAAAGAGAAATTGCAATGCAGTGAGGCACAAGAAACACGGGAAAGCATTAAGAAATTGGGAGAGGGAGCCAGAAAATGGGACACCATGAACAAGAGAGGGATGGAGAGGGGGACAAGGGTGTAGAGAGGAGAGCTGAGAGATTGCACCAGAAAATAGGGACTGAGAGACAAATGGGAGAGATGGGGAGTGAGGCAGAAGGGACTGACGAGACAGAGGCAAAACAAGGGCCAGGGACAAATTCTAAAGCAACAGGGGAAAAGAAACATAGGCAAGAAATTAAAAATAGAAACAGGGAGCCAAATAGAAACACATGTAGAACAAATATTTCAAAAAGCGATGGAGTACGGGAAACACAGGCAAGAAATAACACATGGGGGCAGGGTGACAGATGGAAGAAGCAAAACTGAAGAAGTGGTTGGGTAGAGGACACAGAGGGAAGAATTAAGAACTAGAGACAGGGAGATGGACAGAGGGAAAAGCAGAAAGAATATTTTAAATGTGAAAGGGTACAAGAATTAAAAGAATAGGTATATGGACCTGCGTAAAGGGATGCAGGCAAAAATGTGAAAAACAACAGGAGACGAGAAACATAGGCAAGAAATTAAAATTAGGTCAGGGAGGGGGAGAGCAAGAGAGAGGTTGCAAGAAAATTTAAAAAGCGACTGGGTTCAAGAGACTTAAGTGAGAAGTTAAAAGACAGGAACGGAGAGGTAGAAACTTTCAAAAGCGATGGGGTACAAGAAACATGCAAGAAGGAAAAAACAGGAACAGAGAGCCCAGTAGAAGCAAACTGCCATGGGTTGACCTTGGCTGGCTGTTGAGTGCCCACCAAGGTGCTCCATCACTTCCTTTCCTCAACCAGAGGAAGAAAATACAACAAAAGCGCCAGTGGAAACCCACCACACTTCCCACAATCAACAGGGACCTGGATAAATGGAGGCAGGGAGAGAGGGAGACCTAGAAATGCCCTTTTCACAAGCAAAAGAAACTTTACAGCAAACTGAAGTCACATCCACTTCCTGTCACCCCAGTTTTGGCAGGAGAGCATAAAGGGCCTTTAATCCTCAGTAGTCCCAGAGTTTCAGGAGCTTGCCCAATGATTGCTGGAAAGTCAGTGTCATAGGGAAGACCAGAGCCCCATTGCTAGTCCCTGCTCTGACTGGTCTGCTAACATGAATGAAAAGAGACTCAAGCAACTAAAACAGTTCATAAAATAAAACCAACTTAGAAAGATGTCCAAAGAGGAACAAATCTGAAGTAAGGAAAATCCGACAGTGAAGCACTTATCATATGCAGCTGTAGTGCACAGTTGATTTTAAGGACTCCAGAATTAGGACTGCAGTGTGCTGTGTTGATCAGCATGCGACACACTGGCAAATCACATTGAGTGCACTAGAAATCTTTTTGCATGTGCACTTGCCTTTTGGTAATAATCATATTTCACACAATAAGTGCAAAGCCTTTGGTCTTTTGCACGTGCATTGATGTGGCTTGTGCTTGCTTTGGTACTGCACGCCTGTTTCTTGTGTCATGCTGAAGTACAGCAAAACACTCGAGTATCTTTTTTAAGAACAAAGCCAATCAGATGCAAATTTGGACACAGGCATATGCATCTTTTTGAGTCAGAGTTAAGCAGACGTGTATGCTTTTCAGTGATGCAGTTATTCCCTCTGCTTTGCCTGATGCCATGAAGCTGCCTGCTTAATCCAGCGCTTTTATAAACTGTATTTTTCAGCTCCACTTTGACACCACCAGTCATTATAATCTGTTTTAAACATGTATGCTGATTAATCCAAGGTGTCTTGTTTGCAGCAACCTAGAACTTTGAATCTTATTCTCTAACTTAATCTCCTCATTAATTTTGAGGCTTAATTTTGGAATACAAATGACAGTGAGCAGGAGTGAGCCATGGAAGATGCCAGGCACTGCTTGCTGGCATAGGAAATGGTCTCCCAGTGGAAGCCTTGAGCCATCTTGCAGGTTGCTGCTTAGACTCTGGTAGCCTGGTACCTGTCAGAGGAAGGGGAAAGAAGCACATCCTAACAGCTGGACATGTATCCTGGTGGTCTGTCATAGTCATCAAGATTCCAAGCCTAAACCTGGGAATGTGCCGAGAGCTGATGGGTTAAGCTGGTGGTTAGGATGGCATGCTGCCTTATGAATGGTGCCAGTGTTACAAGTACTTCTTTTATTATAGGAGTACTGAGAGTTCCCAGTTATGCTGGATGCTGCCCAGTAATTCATGGGGTAAAAAATAGTCCACGACCAAAACAGCTGACCACGATATTCAGCAAGACAGTCAATGGAAGGTGCTTTACTTGAGGGGATGTTATTAGCTGTATTCTGCATATAGGTGAACTGAGGTAGAGGAGGGATGAAAATTACTAGTGCAGGGAGGATGTCTCTGACAGAATGGTTGAAGCGATTCAGGCTACAGCATGAAGCAGTTATGCCTGTAGTTTTTGAAGTGTCTGGCCTGGCATAAAAAAATAGGAAAACTGCTGTCTTGAAAATGAATCCGAAAGAAACATTTCCCATCCTTAATCCATTACACCTCTACATCCAGTCTGTACACTGCATTTTGGACTCCTTTGGAACCAAATCTTGCGGGTGGTTGTTGTTAGTATGAAAGGATACTTTCTGTAATAAATTCCAAGACTGCTTCTTGCTGGAAAAGCCTGATGTGGCATCCTGTACACCACTGGCAAATCTCCTACTGACTTGGCCAGCAGGATCTCACCTGAGCCATTTTTACAAAGCACAGCATCTGGCATTGAGCAGAAGCTGGTTGATTGTTTTATTTTTTTAGCTAGTTTCCCAGTCCACTCTGGAAAAAGACCAGCCTATCAGAATCGGCAGAGGACAAGGGTATGTTAGGATGGGGCTTGGCAGAGAAAAAATGGGCAAAACATGCTGCCATGTGACCTACTTCTTGCCAAGAAAATTGATTCTCTCCCTTCCCAGAGCTCTCCCAGCTGGGATGCCAGGGAGAGGAATAGCAATGGTTTTGGCATATAAATTGCAGTGAGCACTAGGATAAGCTGAGGAAGGACTGGCATCATTTGAAGCGTGCACGTTTGTCAGAGGAATAGAAACCATAATGTTCCTCCATCGCAGATCCAATGCATCCTTGCTACAAAATTGGCTGGCTCATGAACAAACTGCCCCCGACAGCCGTAACCTCTTACTTGTCAGTACGAAATGCACACGCATGCCGCCATTCAGTTTAAACCTTAGAGAAATCTTTTGCTAAGGGCCGATTGCCAGAAGGGACAGAATTTGTGACATACTTGCTCTGGACTGAAACTCTTAAACAGTAAACACTCGTGCAGTAAACCTTTCTATGGGAGTCTTCTCTAAAAGAAGGCATTTTGCAGGTAATTGGGAAATGGAGAGTCAGCAAGAGGATGAGCAAATACCTGCTGCAAAAAAAAGCCTGCCACATTTTTCCTCTAAAAATTCCAAGTGTTCCCACGTGCTTGCCACCTGGCTGTCTGTGAAGGTCATCTGTTTGCAGGAAGACAACAGACTCTGTGGGAATCAGGTATGTGTTGGCTCCTCTCTGAGCTTCCCTATTTGCCAGTCCTTGTCAGACTACCATTTGCTGAGGTGAAATGTCAGTATCTGCAAAATTCAGTCGTTAATGTTGCAGAAGTAGGAGCCCTGAACTGAGTCCTCTTTGAGGTCAGACACTGTGCTTCTGCTCTGCCCCAGCAATGGCAGGAAACCAATGACTCAATACTCTCAGGAGTTTCCTCACCAGAGGGAAGCAACACAGACTGACCTGTCAGTCTGTGCACAAAAAACAGAGACAGCTTTACTTTCAGCTTTTAGCTAGAGATAGTGCTTTCTTGCCAAGCGGAAAAGGTACAGTATGAGAAGTGGTTACACATCTGCAGGCAACACTAAATTTATTCTCACAGCCCAGTTTAAGAGTAAGTGGAGTGTAGATGGGATAGACCCAGGCATACTGAAACTCCAGGTGCTCATACAACACCACAAATCACACATATCCATTCCTCCTACTGCGTGCTCTTCAGTCCTTCATTTCAGCTTCTATTCTCACTTCTTTGCTCCTTAGTTGCTTTCAGTACAGAGACCCTGAGGATCCTGCTTTATTCTCACTCCTCTTTTGGCAGTGGCAGAAGAGAGCGGTAGTGGAGAGATATAGTCTTAGTCTCGTCACGAGCAGAATTTTGGCTGGCAGGAGTACGGAGGTTGCCAGTACCAGAACTGTCCAGCATCTTTCACAGCAAGCCCTTTAGACTCTTTTGATGGCAGAGAACAAGGCCTTCGATTACTTTACAGAATTTAAGGTATGTTTTTCAAGCTGTTGAGGAGAGAAGGGGGAAGGGAGAGGCAGACTTGACCTGGGAAGCAATGTACCATAGGAGATAAATGGCCCTGCTCCAGCCAGATAAAGCGCACAAGTAACTATGTGAGAAGAAAAGATAGAAAGAGACATGGAAATCATATGTGGCTGGGGCTGGTGACAGCATTGTTCTCTGACACCTTGCTGAAAGCAGCATTCCCACAGGGAAAACATTTTCCACCCCAGTGGGTACCTATGAGAGAATACAGCAGTTGTGTCTCACTGCCTTTCTGGAAGGAAAGCATCTCTTCTTAGATTTTTTTTTTTCCCTGTCAAAGCAGAGACAGCTTCCCTGCTGGCATTGATCCCTGCTGCCCTATTGGTTTATGAAGCTTTGCCAGCGTGAGAAGAGCTATGTCTGCCATTGGAAGTTACTGCGCAATAAGGTATGATACAAATTTGCTGTGCACTAATTAATCAGCATGCTTTGTGAAGAGTGAGACTGAGGAACTGATTCCATTCAAGGGTAGTCTTACTGCATGCCAAGAACCAGACTAGCCACACACTGCTGCCCAGTGAGAGTGGTCTTCTTCCTTTCCAGTCGCCACTCTCAGTGTCACTCTCAGTGCTACCAGTTCTTTCCTGCTCTGTCCGTTGCTGACTGAGCTTACTAGCCCAGAAGAGGGCAAATCCATTTCTTTTTTGCTTGGACTGGTTTTCTGTTGGGTTGAATGATTGAATTGCCTCATGAAGTGTTCTGATGAACCCAGAAATGGCATGACACAAACAGTGGGAGTGAGGATGGTAACAGGAGACTTGGCTTTCCGTCTTGGCCACAGTGTACCATTAGATTAGATCAACCATATCATCTCTCTTAACCCCATGAGTGTCTGTATAAGGAACAGGTGTAGCATATGCCGTATGCTGCACATTCATGACCTCCCTCACTCTGAATGAACTTCCTTTTAGATGGGAGTTCCTTCCTTCGAGAAGGGTGTGCTTTTCTGGTCAAATTGCAGAAGAGGATCTTTTTTTGATTACTCCTAGGTGCATTCACATTAAATTTCCGTCTTTTTCATTGTCTCCTCTGTGTTGTCGTGTACTTCAAAGGGGATGGAGGAGAAAGGCTGCTATATTGTGTCTGTTCTTCAAAGGGATAAGATCCATTATCCTTTTCTCACTTGTGTTGGCAACCAGCCAGAGTCTTAGTCTCCTGAAAACACGGGCACTGTATGCGAGTTTTATGCTGGTCCCTAAAGGCCAAGGGAGTGTGTCCTTTAGAAGACTGCTCTTAACAAATCCGTAAGCAGAGGAGTCTGACTTTGTGGACAGTAATAGGGGCATCAGCAGAGGTAAAGCTCTATCAGTAAATGATACTATAACCCAGGAGAACTTTCCAGTTGCTCCAGAGTTTCTCAAGGCCTTGAACCTTAACATGCACTTTGCCAGTTTGAGCCCTAAAAGAGAAGGAAAAAAAAACTGGCCAGTTTTACGCCGGAACAGGAGAAGCGAGTTGCCTTGTGTGTGATGGCAGTAACCAATGAGGAAATGATCAGTATGTATCTTTTCACTGAAGAAAGAGGTTTTGCAGTCTTAGAGTATGGCTTTCCAAGTTGTCCCTGTCTTGCAGACCCATCTTTCCACCTCACATGGTCTCTCTTTCTCTTGCCTGAGAGCATTGCTCTAAGTTCCTCCTTAATTCAAAGGCATTTTGATGACCAAAAAGGACACGGAAGATGTATATGGGCAAGGAGCACTTGGAATCCTTGAATCAATGTATTGTGTCTCATTGTTTTCATTACTGTCTCAATTTTGCTTTTCCAATTGGGAAGGAAGAGACAGAATGGAAAGGTAAAAATAAAATGTGTGTTGGGAAAGGGAGCTGTTGATCCCATGGGTTACTCAGAGTGCACAGCTTTGCCCTAAACCTCATTGTTATCTGGGCCGCAGGCCAAATGTTTGGCTGAAAAAAATATGCATAGTTCCAAAACACTGTGTTAATTTATGTCCTCTATTACAATACCACTGAGTAAGAGCATAATTCTTTTTAGTAAACATCTGATAGCATGATAAATACAGTCATCTTTTCAGAGAAGCTACCCTAGCTCCGGCCGTGGTATTTATCAGAGCAAGCAAGAACAGCCAAACAATTTTGCATGTCTGGTTTTCTTCTTGAGCCTGTCTCCTCTTTAGGTCAAATCACATCTTACCCAGGAAGGTTTGGATGGATACCAAAAAATAACTCCTAATTTACCTTATGTAATGTCATTACCAAAATTCAGCATTTCTTAAAAACTGAAAGATGGAATCCAGGTTATGCTGTCTTTAGGTGTCTTTCCGCTCTTATACTTGCAATGCATTTAATCTCTCGAGCCTTACAGGCCTTTAGATGCAGCTGTCCAGGTGAAAAACAAGGGCAGTGACCCACGAGTTTTATAAAAACATGAAGGTAGAAGTTCTTAGTATGACAGTCCTCCGCTTCTTTCCTTCCCTTCAAAATATTTCAGAAGGGCAGAAACTATATTTGGCTTAAATTTTACTGAGGAGCTGCCTCCAAGTCCTATTTTCAAGCAATGAACGGATGTCCCTTCTTCACACAGGGTTGAAGTATAACGGTAGAATATCTCTCCTAGGTAGCAGAAAGACTGCTTTTTCTGCAGTCGAGTTTGCCAGATTGTTGCAGGTGACTGAAGAAAAGCTGGAGGTGATATCCCCTACCACTGAAACAGAAGAATCCTGAAGGGGACATCTGTCCACCACGTTTGATACCTACATGCTGATTCTCTTCTCATTCAGCTTTATACAGCCACAATTCCACTGAGCACATCGAATTAGTCTAGATTTACACCACAGATAAACAGAACCTGGATCAGATCTTTGGAACTAGACCGTTAACAGGCATAAGAACCCATGACTTTAAATCCTCTATATTACTGTGCTAAGCCTGTTTACCCTCTAGTTCAGTAGTCACAGTGAACGCAGTTGTAGTTTATGTCCTTAACAATTATGTTAGGAGGAGGAGGCAGCAAGATCTATGCTTCATCTCAGGACCAGCTTGCAGTAACCTGAGTAAATGGGAGTCATTAGAGTTACTCCAGTTTTAATTACAGTGGTGCACCTGCACAGAGAACGTGGCCCATGCTGGAAGGAACAAACTAGCTTTGCTCAAATCCTTTTGCAACTAAAGGGAAGAACCACGAGAAAATCACAGGCAATTGCTGTATGCAGCATTGCCACAGACTTCTTAGGGGGAGCTCCATGGAGGTATGCTAGCATCTGTGTGCGTAGAGCCCCTTTGAGAAAAGGCAGGCAGCTCAAGCATTTCTGGGTCCTATCCTATGAGAAGCCATGCGTCAGACTGTGTAACAGGGCCATGCATGTGTATGCCAATGCCTTGCAGCAGGGAACAGTCAATGGCTGCATCCAGAGACAGGATGCCTTTCAGTTGGGCTCCTTCAAATTAAAGACCTACTTAAACGGCACGCCTTCTCTGGCTACTCCTCAGCACAGATGCAGTTAGGCCGGTGTCCCTTCAACTACACTGGCCTTTGGGCAACAATGCTGAGCACATAACTCACTACAGGCCATCACTCCTCTCTCCTCGGTTGGCCTGGGCTGTAACTGTAGAAAGTAAACATCTTCCAGATGTTTACACCAAGTGAACATTTAGATCAGATCCAAAGTGTTAAAAAATTCCCTCAGTGATTTTGGAGTGAGACCCTCATTCAATGTAGCCGGTCCTTTGCGGCTTTACCACTTCATGTATATTTAAGAAGTGACCCATTAAATCTCCAAAGAAAGCACCCCCAATATATTCTTGTTCTGTCACCATTTGCCATTGAAATATATCTTTCAGCATACTCTTTAAATGCATTCTGGCAAAATGATACTATAGTTACGCGCGTATTTTTAACACCACAGTGCTATTAAAATACCATGAAAAGCAGTTTACTATGCAGTGGACGTAATCCGTGAACACTCAAGACTAAAAGAAAACTTTTTCTTTCCCAAATCTGAAGCTCAAATGCGCATGTTAAAGGGAACCTCTGGATCATTCAGAACTTGCCAACTAATATTAGCTTATATTTATTTTTGGTGCATTTTATGCCAGTGATTGAGTAATCACCTGTTTTATCACGTTCCATATATGCTAGCAAATAATTCGAAACAATGTAAAGCCAAATGCTTGGATATAAATTTGCTTACTGTGTTTACAGGAGTGGGTTCAATTGTTTGGATGAAGTTTAATTTGGATGATCTTGTGGCCTGTTTGATGTGCCAAATTTTCACTCTCAAACCACAGGGAAAACAATTTAGACCTTAGCACTAGAAATTGAACTATTGTACTCTAGTATTTTTGTACTAGAGCACTGGGTTGGTGTCAGAGATTTGAACCACTGGGAAAAAAAAATTATGGCAATGGATCAGTGCAGATCTGCCAGAACAGCTACACAGGTTTTTACAAAAACACACACACACATATATAAAACCATTGGCATTGAGCTTTAGTGTGAAGTAAAGCTTGGAACATTTAATGGGTTATGTAATACGGTGTTATTTCCTGTCCCCATCAAATAAGACAGACTTCTTTCTTTGCTTTTCCTTTTACCATCTTATCAGGAATCTTAATAGACTTGCGGAAGCGTTTCTATTCTCTGCTTAGAAACACATGTCCCGACGTAGAGCCCAACGCACGTCCCGACGTAGAGCCGAAAGTTAGCTAACTACAGACGTAGAGCCCAACGCACGTCCCGACGTAGAGCCCAACGCACGTCCCGACGTAGAGCCCAACGCACGTCCCGACGTAGAGCCCAACGCACATCCCGACGTAGAGCCCAACGCACGTCCCGACGTAGAGCTGAAAGTAAGCTAAATCCCGACGTAGAGCCCAACGCACGTCCCGACGTAGAACTGAAAGTTAGCTAACTACAGACGTAGAGCCCAACGCACGTCCCGACGTAATGCCCAACGCACGTCCCGACGTAGAGCCCAACGCACGTCCCGACGTAGAGCTGAAAGTAAGCTAAATCCCGACGTAGAGGCCAAAGCACGTCCCGACGTAGAGCTGAAAGTAAGCTAAATCCCGACGTAGAGCCCAACGCACGTCCCGACGTAGAGCCCAACGCACATCCCGACGTAGAGCCCAACGCACGTCCCGACGTAGAGCTGAAAGTAAGCTAAATCCCGACGTAGAGCCCAACACACATCCCGACGTAGAGCCCAACACACGTCCCGACGTAGAGCCCAACACACGTCCCGAAGTAGAGCTGAAAATAAGCTAAATCCTGATGTAGAGCCCAACACACGTCCCGACGTAGAGCCCAACACACGTCCCGACGTAGAGCCCAACACACGTCTCGACGTAGAGCTGAAAGGAAGCTAAATCTTGATGTAGAGCCCAACACACTTCCCGACGTAAAGCCCAACACACGTTCCGACTTAGAGCCCAACACACTTCCCGACGTAGAGCCCAACACACTTCCCGACGTAGAGCTCAACACACTTCCCGACGTAGATGCCAACACACGTCCCGACGTAGAGCTGAAAGTAAGCTAAATCCTGATGTAGAGCCCAACACACGTCCCGACGGAGAGCCCAACGCACGTCCCTACGTAGAGCCCAACCCATGTCCCGACGTAGAGCCCAACGCACGTCCCGATGTAGAGCCCAACGCACGTCCCGACGTAGAGCTGAAAGTTAGCTAACTACAGACGTAGAGCCCAACGCACGTCGCGACGTAGAGCCCAACACACGTCCCGACGTAGAGCCCAACACACGTCCCGACATAGAGCTCAAAGTAAGCTAAATCCTGATGTAGAGCCCAACACACGTCTAGACGTAGAGCCCAACACACGTCCCAACGTAGAGCCCAACACACGTCCCGACATAGAGCTCAAAGTAAGCTAAATCCTTATGTAGAGCCAAAAACACGTCTAGACGTAGAGACCAACACACGTCCCGAGGTAGAGCCAAACGCACGTCCCGACGTGGAGCCCAACACACGTCCCGACGTAGAGCTGAAAGGAAGCTAAATCCCGACGTAGAGCCCAACGCACGTCCCGACGTAGAGCTCAACGCACGTCCCGACGTAGAGCCCAACGCACGTCCCGACGTAGAGCCCAACGCACGTCCCGACGTAGAGCTGAAAGTAAGCTAAATCCCGACGTAGAGCCCAACGCACGTCCCGACGTAGAACTGAAAGTTAGCTAACTACAGACGTAGAGCCCAACGCACGTCCCGACGTAATGCCCAACGCACGTCCCGACGTAGAGCCCAACGCACGTCCCGACGTAGAGCTGAAAGTAAGCTAAATCCCGACGTAGAGGCCAAAGCACGTCCCGACGTAGAGCTGAAAGTAAGCTAAATCCCGACGTAGAGGCCAACGCACGTCCCGAAGTAGAGGCCAACGCACGTCCCGACGTAGAGCTGAAAGTTAGCTAACTACAGGCGTAGAGCCCAAAGCACGTCCCGCAGTAGAGCCCAACGCACGTCCCGACGTAGAGCCCAACGCACGTCCCGACGTAGAGCCCAACGCACATCCCGACATAGAGCCCAACGCACGTCCCGACGTAGAGCTGAAAGTAAGCTAAATCCCGACGTAGAGCCCAACGCACGTCCCGACGTAGAGCCCAACGCACGTCCCGACGTAGAGCCCAACGCACGTCCCGACGTAGACCTGAAAGTTAGCTAATTACAGACGTAGAGCCCAACGCACGTCCCGACGTAGAGCCCAACGCACGTCCCGACGTAGAGCCCAACGCACGTCCCGACGTAGAGCACAACACACGTCCCGACGTAGAGCCCAACACACGTCCCGAAGTGGAGATGAAAGTCAGCTAAATCCTGATGTAGAGCCCAACACACGTCCCGACGTAGAGCCCAACACACGTCCCGACGTAGAGCCCAACACACGTCCCCACGTAGAGCCCAACACACGTCCCCACGTAGAGCCCAATACACGTCCCGACGTAGAGCCCAACACACGTTCCGAGGTAGAGCTGAAAGTAAGTTAAATCCTGAAGTAAAGCCCAACACACATCCCGACGTAGAGCCCAACACACGTCCCGACGAAGAGCTGAATGTAAGTTAAATCCTGATGTAGAGCCCAACACACGTCCCGACGTAGAGCCCAACACACGTCCCGACGTAGAGCTGAAAGTAAGCTAAATCTTGATGTGGAGCCCAACACACGTCCCGACGTAGAGCTGAAAGTAAGCTAAATCCTGATGTAGAGCACAACACACGTCCCGAAGTAGAGCCCAACACACGTCCCGACGTAGAGCCCAACACACAGCCCGACGTAGAGACCAACACACGTCCCGACGTAGAGCTGAAAGTAAGCTAAATCCTGATGTAGAGCCCAACACATGTCCCGACGTAGAGCCCAACACACGTCCCGACGTAGAGCCCAACACACGTCCCGAAGTAGAGATGAAAGTCAGCTAAATCCTGATGTAGAGCCCAACACACGTCCCGACGTAGAGCCCAACACACGTCCCGACGTAGAGCCCAACACACGTCCCCACGTAGAGCCCAACACACGTCCCCACGTAGAGCCCAATACACGTCCCGACGTAGAGCCCAACATACGTTCCGAGGTAGAGCCCAACACACGTCCTGACATGGAGCCCAACACACGTCCCGACATGGAGCCAAACACACGTCCCGACGTGGAGCAGAAAGTAAGCTAAATCGTGATGTAGAGCCCCACACACGTCCCGACGTATAGCCCAACACATGTCCCGACGTAGAGCCCAACACACGTCCCGACGTAGAGCCCAACACACGTCCCGACGTGGAGATGAAAGTTAGCTAACTACAGACATAGAGCCCAACACACGTTCCGACGTAGAGCCCAACACACGTCCCGACATGGAGCCCAACACACGTCCCGACGTAGAGCTGAATGTATGCTAAACCACCACGTAGAGCCCAACAAACGTCCCGACGTAGAGCCCGACAGACGTCCCAACGTAGAGCTCAACACACGTCCCGACGCAGAGCCCAACACACGTCCCGACGTAGAGCTGAATGTAAGCTAAACCCCGACGTAGACCCCAGCACACGTCCCGACGTAGAGCCCAGCACACGTCCCGACGTAGAGCCCAGCACACGTCCCGACGTAGAGCTGAAAGTATGCTAAATCCTGATGTAGAGCCCAACACATGTCCCGACGTATAGCCCAACACACGTCCCGACGTAGAGCCCAACACATGTCCCGACGTAGAGCCCAACACACGTCCCGACGTAGAGCTGAAAGTAAGCTAAATCCTGATGTAGAGCCCAACACACGTCCCGACGTAGAGCCCAACACACGTCCCGACGTAGAGCCCAACACACGTCTCGACGTAGAGCCCAACACACGTCCCGAGGTAGAGCCCAACGCACGTCCCGACGTGGAGCCCAACACACGTCCCGACGTAGAGCCCAACACACTTCCCGACGTAGAGCCCAACACACGTCCCGACGTAGAGCTGAAAGTAAGCTAAATCCTGATGTAGAGCCCAACACACGTCCCGACGTAGAGCCCAACACACGTCCCGACGTAGAGCTGAAAGTAAGCTAAATCCTGATGTGGAGCCCAACACATGTCCCGACGTAGAGCCCAACACACGTCCCGACGTAGAGCCCAACACACGTCCCGACGTAGAGCTGAATAGAAGCTAAATCGTGATGTAGAGCCCAACACACTTCCCGACGTAGAGCCCAACACACGTCCCGACTTAGAGCCCAACACACTTCCCGATGTAGACCCCAACACACTTCCCGACGTAGAGTCCAACACACTTCCCGACGTAGAGCCCAACACACGTCCCGACGTAGAGCCGAAAGTAAGCTAAATCCTGATATAGAGCCCAACACACGTCCCGACGAAGAGCCCAACGCACGTCCCGACGTAGAGACCAACGCACGTCCCGACGTAGAGCCCAACGCACGTCCCGACGTAGAGCTGAAATTTAGCTAACTACAGACGCAGAGCCCGACACACGTCCCGACGTAGAGCCCAACACACGTCCCGACGTAGAGCCCAATACACGTCCCGAGGTAGAGCCCAACGCACGTCCCGACGTGGAGCCCAACACACGTCCCGACGTAGAGCCCAACACACGTCCCGACGTAGAGCTGAAAGGAAGCTAAATCCTGATGTAGAGCCCAACACACGTCGCGACGTAGAGCCAAACACACGTCCCGACGTAGAGCTGAAAGTAAGCTAAATCCTGATGTAGAGCCCAACACACGTCCCGACGTAGAGCCCAACACACGTCCCGACGTAGAGCCCCACACAGGTCCCGACGTAGAGCCCAACACACGTCCCGACGTAGAGCCCAACACAAGTCCCGACGTAGAGATGAAAGTTAGCTAACTACAGACATAGAGCCCAACACACGTCCCGACATGGAGCCCAACACACGTCCCGACATGGAGCCCAACACACGTCCCGACGTGGAGCCCAACACACGTCCCGACGTAGAGCTGAATGTATGCTAAACCCCCACGTAGAGCCCAACAAACGTCCCGACGTAGAGCCCAACACACGTCCCGACGTAGAGCCCAACACACGTCCCGACATAGAGATGAAAGTTAGCTAACTACAGACATAGAGCCCAACACACGTCCCGACATGGAGCCCAACACACGTCCCGACATGGAGCCCAACACACGTCCCGACGTGGAGCCCAACACACGTCCCGACGTAGAGCTGAATGTATGTTAAACCCCCACATAGAGCCCAACAAACGTCCCGACGTAGAGCCCAACAGACGTCCCAACGTAGAGCTCAACACACGTCCCGACGCAGAGCCCAACACACGTCCCGACATAGAGCTGAATGTAAGCTAAACCCCGACGTAGAGCCCAGCACACGTCCCGACGTAGAGCCGAACACACGTCGCGACGTAGAACCCAACACACGTCCCGACGTAGAGCCCAACACACGTCCCGACGTAGAGCTGAAAGTAAGCTAAATCCTGATGTAGAGCCCAACATACGTCTCGACGTAGAGCCCAACACACGTCGCGACGTAGAACCCAACACACGTCCCGACGTAGAGCCCAACACATGTCCCGACGTAGAGCTGAAAGTAAGCTAAATCCTGATGTAGAACCCAACGCACGTCCCGACGTAGATCCCAACACACGTCCCGACGTAGAGCCCAACACACGTCCCGACGTAGAGCTGAAAGTAAGCTAAATCCTGATGTAGAGCCCAACATACGTCTCGACGTAGAGCCCAACACACGTCGCGACGTAGAACCCAACACACGTCCCGACGTAGAGCCCAACACACGTCCCGACGTAGAGCTGAAAGTACGCTAAATCCTGATGTAGAGCCCAACACACGTCCCGACGTAGAGCCCAACGCACGTCCTGACGTAGAGCCCAACGCACGTCCCGACGTAGAGCCCAACGCACGTCCCGACGTAGAGCTGAAAGTAAGCTAAAAAATGATGTCGAGCCCAACACACGTCCCCTCGTAGAGCTGAAAGTAAGCTAAATCCTGATGTAGAGCCCAACACATGTCTCGACGTAGAGCCCAACACACGTCCCGACGTACAGCTGAAAGTAAGCTAAATCCTGATATAGAGCCCAACACACGTCCCGACGTACAGCTGAAAGTAAGCTAAATCCTGATGTAGAGCCCAACACACGTCCCGACGTAGAGCCCAACACACATCCCGCCGTAGAGCCCAACACACGTCCCGACGTAAAGCCCAACACACGTCCCGACGTAGAGCCCAACACACGTCCCAACGTAGAGCCCAACACACGTCCCGACGTACAGCTGAAAGTAAGCTAAATCCTGATGTAGAGCCCAACACACGTCCCGCCGTAGAGCCCACCACACGTCCCGACGTAGAGCCCACCACATACGTCCCGACGTAGAACCCAACACACGTCCCGACATGGAGCCCAACACACGTCCCGACGTAGAGCCCAACACACGTCCCGACGTAGAGCGCAACACACGTCCCGACATGGAGCCCAACACACGTCCCGACGTAGAGCCCAACACACGTCCCGACATAGAGGTGAAAGTAAGCTAAATCCTGATGTAGAACCCAACACACGTCCCGACGTAGAGAACAACAGACATCCCGACGTATAGCCCAACACACATCCCGACGTTGAGCTGAAAGTAAGCTAAATCCTGATGTAGAGCCCAACACACATCCCAACGTAGAGCCCAACACACGTCCCGACGTAGAGCTGAAAGTAAGCTAAGTCCTGATGTAGAGCCCAACACACGTCCCAACGTAGAGCCCAACACATGTCCCGACGTAGAGCTGTAAGTAAGCTAAATCCTGATGTAGAGCCCAACACACGTCCCGATGTAGAGCCCAACACACGTCCCGAAGTAGAGCTGAAAACAAGCTAAATCCTGATGTAGAGCCCAACACAAGTCCCGACGTAGAGCTGAAAGAAAGCTAAATCTGATGTAGAGCCCAACACACGTCCCGACAAAGAGCATAACACATTTCCCGACGTAGAGCTGAAAGTAAGCTAAATCCTGATGTAGAGCCCAACACACGTGCCGACGTAGAGCCCAACACACGTCCCGACTTAGAGCCCAACACACTTCCCGATGTAGACCCCAACACACTTCCCGACGTAGAGTCCAACACACTTCCCGACGTAGAGCCCAACACACGTCCCGACGTAGAGCCGAAAGTAAGCTAAATCCTGATATAGAGCCCAACACACGTCCCGACGAAGAGCCCAACGCACGTCCCGACGTAGAGACCAACGCACGTCCCGACGTAGAGCCCAACGCACGTCCCGACGTAGAGCTGAAATTTAGCTAACTACAGACGCAGAGCCCGACACACGTCCCGACGTAGAGCCCAACACACGTCCCGACGTAGAGCCCAATACACGTCCCGAGGTAGAGCCCAACGCACGTCCCGACGTGGAGCCCAACACACGTCCCGACGTAGAGCCCAACACACGTCCCGACGTAGAGCTGAAAGGAAGCTAAATCCTGATGTAGAGCCCAACACACGTCGCGACGTAGAGCCAAACACACGTCCCGACGTAGAGCTGAAAGTAAGCTAAATCCTGATGTAGAGCCCAACACACGTCCCGACGTAGAGCCCAACACACGTCCCGACGTAGAGCCCCACACAGGTCCCGACGTAGAGCCCAACACACGTCCCGACGTAGAGCCCAACACAAGTCCCGACGTAGAGATGAAAGTTAGCTAACTACAGACATAGAGCCCAACACACGTCCCGACATGGAGCCCAACACACGTCCCGACATGGAGCCCAACACACGTCCCGACGTGGAGCCCAACACACGTCCCGACGTAGAGCTGAATGTATGCTAAACCCCCACGTAGAGCCCAACAAACGTCCCGACGTAGAGCCCAACACACGTCCCGACGTAGAGCCCAACACACGTCCCGACATAGAGATGAAAGTTAGCTAACTACAGACATAGAGCCCAACACACGTCCCGACATGGAGCCCAACACACGTCCCGACATGGAGCCCAACACACGTCCCGACGTGGAGCCCAACACACGTCCCGACGTAGAGCTGAATGTATGTTAAACCCCCACATAGAGCCCAACAAACGTCCCGACGTAGAGCCCAACAGACGTCCCAACGTAGAGCTCAACACACGTCCCGACGCAGAGCCCAACACACGTCCCGACATAGAGCTGAATGTAAGCTAAACCCCGACGTAGAGCCCAGCACACGTCCCGACGTAGAGCCGAACACACGTCGCGACGTAGAACCCAACACACGTCCCGACGTAGAGCCCAACACACGTCCCGACGTAGAGCTGAAAGTAAGCTAAATCCTGATGTAGAGCCCAACATACGTCTCGACGTAGAGCCCAACACACGTCGCGACGTAGAACCCAACACACGTCCCGACGTAGAGCCCAACACATGTCCCGACGTAGAGCTGAAAGTAAGCTAAATCCTGATGTAGAACCCAACGCACGTCCCGACGTAGATCCCAACACACGTCCCGACGTAGAGCCCAACACACGTCCCGACGTAGAGCTGAAAGTAAGCTAAATCCTGATGTAGAGCCCAACATACGTCTCGACGTAGAGCCCAACACACGTCGCGACGTAGAACCCAACACACGTCCCGACGTAGAGCCCAACACACGTCCCGACGTAGAGCTGAAAGTACGCTAAATCCTGATGTAGAGCCCAACACACGTCCCGACGTAGAGCCCAACGCACGTCCTGACGTAGAGCCCAACGCACGTCCCGACGTAGAGCCCAACGCACGTCCCGACGTAGAGCTGAAAGTAAGCTAAAAAATGATGTCGAGCCCAACACACGTCCCCTCGTAGAGCTGAAAGTAAGCTAAATCCTGATGTAGAGCCCAACACATGTCTCGACGTAGAGCCCAACACACGTCCCGACGTACAGCTGAAAGTAAGCTAAATCCTGATATAGAGCCCAACACACGTCCCGACGTACAGCTGAAAGTAAGCTAAATCCTGATGTAGAGCCCAACACACGTCCCGACGTAGAGCCCAACACACATCCCGCCGTAGAGCCCAACACACGTCCCGACGTAAAGCCCAACACACGTCCCGACGTAGAGCCCAACACACGTCCCAACGTAGAGCCCAACACACGTCCCGACGTACAGCTGAAAGTAAGCTAAATCCTGATGTAGAGCCCAACACACGTCCCGCCGTAGAGCCCACCACACGTCCCGACGTAGAGCCCACCACATACGTCCCGACGTAGAACCCAACACACGTCCCGACATGGAGCCCAACACACGTCCCGACGTAGAGCCCAACACACGTCCCGACGTAGAGCGCAACACACGTCCCGACATGGAGCCCAACACACGTCCCGACGTAGAGCCCAACACACGTCCCGACATAGAGGTGAAAGTAAGCTAAATCCTGATGTAGAACCCAACACACGTCCCGACGTAGAGAACAACAGACATCCCGACGTATAGCCCAACACACATCCCGACGTTGAGCTGAAAGTAAGCTAAATCCTGATGTAGAGCCCAACACACATCCCAACGTAGAGCCCAACACACGTCCCGACGTAGAGCTGAAAGTAAGCTAAGTCCTGATGTAGAGCCCAACACACGTCCCAACGTAGAGCCCAACACATGTCCCGACGTAGAGCTGTAAGTAAGCTAAATCCTGATGTAGAGCCCAACACACGTCCCGATGTAGAGCCCAACACACGTCCCGAAGTAGAGCTGAAAACAAGCTAAATCCTGATGTAGAGCCCAACACAAGTCCCGACGTAGAGCTGAAAGAAAGCTAAATCTGATGTAGAGCCCAACACACGTCCCGACAAAGAGCATAACACATTTCCCGACGTAGAGCTGAAAGTAAGCTAAATCCTGATGTAGAGCCCAACACACGTGCCGACGTAGAGCCCAACACACGTCCCGACGTAGAGCCCAACACACGTCCCGACGTAGAGCTGAAAGTACGCTAAATCCTGATGTAGAGCCCAACACACGTCCCGACGTAGAGCCCAACACACGTCCCGACGTAGAGCCCAACACATGTCCCGACGTAGATGTGAAAGTAAGCTAAACCCTGATGTAGAACCCAACAGACGTCCCGACGTAGAGCCCAAAACACGTCACGACGTAGAGCCCAACAACACACGTCCCGACGTAGAGCCCAACACACGTCCCGACGTAGAGCTGAAAGTAAGCTAAATCCTGATGTAGAGCCCAATACACGTCCCGACGTAGAGCCCAACACACGTCCCGACGTAGAGCTGAAAGTAAGCTAAATCCTGATGTGGAGCCCAACACACGTCCCGACGTAGAGCCCAACACATGTCACGACGTAGAGCTGAAAGTAAGCTAAATCCTGATATAGAGCCCAACACACGTCCCGACGTAGAGCCCAAAACACGTCCCGACGTAGAGCCCAACACACGTCCCGACGTAGAGCTGAAAGTAAGCTAAATCCTGATGTAGAGCCCAACATACGTCTCGACGTAGAGCCCAACACACGTCCCGACGTAGAGCCCAACACACGTCCCGACGTAGAGCCCAACGCACGTCCCGACGTAGAGCTGAAAGTACGCTAAATCCTGATGTAGAGCCCAACACACTTCCCGACGTAGAGCCCAAAACATGTCCCGACGTAGAGCCTAACACACGTCCCGACGTAGAGCCCAACACACGTCCCGACGTAGAGCTGAGAGTAAGCTAAATCCTGATGTCAAGCCCAACACACGTTCCCACGTAGAGCTGAAAGTAAGCTAAATTCTGATGTAGAGCCCAACACATGTCCCGAGGTAGAGCCCAACACACGTCCAGACGAAGAGCTGAAAGTAATCTAAATCCTGATGTAGAGCCCAACACACGTCCCGACATGCACCCCAACACACGTCGCGACGTACAGCCCAACACACGTCCCGACGTAGAGCCCAACACACGTCCCGACGTAGAGCTGAAAGTAAGCTAAATCCTGATGTCGAGCCCAACACACGTCCCCTCGTAGAGCTGAAAGTAAGCTAAATCCTGATCTAGAGCCCAACACACGTCCCGACGTAGAGCCCAACACACGTCCCGACGTAGAGCCAAACACACGTCCCGATGTAGAGCTGAAAACAAGCTAAATCCTGACGTAGAGCCCAACAGACGTCCCGACGAAGAGCCCAACACACGTCCCGACGTAGAGCCCAGCACACATCCCGACGTAGAGCCCAGCACACGTCCCGACACAGAGCCCAGCACACGTCCCGAAGTAGAGCTGAAAGTAAGCTAAGTCCTGATGTCGAGCCCAACACACGTCCCGACGTAGAGCTGAAAGTAAGCTAAACCCTGATGTAGAGCCCAACACACGTCCCGACGTAGAGCCCAACACATGTCGCGACGTAGAGCTGAAAGTAATCTAAATCCTGATGTAGAGCCCAACACACGTCCCGACGTAGAGCCCAACACACGTCCCGACGTAGAGCTGAAAGTAAGCTAAATCCTGATGTAGAGCCGAACACACGTCCCGACGTAGAGCCCAACACACGTCTCGACGTAGAGCCCAACACACGTCCCGACGTAGAGCCCAACGCACGTCCCGACGTAGAGCCCAACGCACGTCCCGAAGTAGAGCCCAACGCACGTCCCGAAGCAGAGACCAACACACGTCGCGACGTAGAGCCCAACACACGTCCCGACGTAGAGCTGAAAATAAGCTAAATCCAGATGTAGAGCCCAATACACGTCCCGACGTAGAGCCCAACACACGTCCCGACGTAGAGCCCAACGCACGTCCCGACGTAGAGCTGTAAGTACGCTAAATCCTGATGTAGAGCCCAACACACGTCCCGACGTAGAGCCCAACACACGTTCCGACTTAGAGCTGAAAGTAATCTAAATCCTGATGTAGAGCCCAACACACGTCCCGACGTAGAGCTGAAAGTAATTTAAATCCTGATGTAGAGCCCAACACACGTCCCGACGTAGAGCTGAAAGTAAGCTAAATCCTGATGTAGAGCCCAACACACGTCCCGACGTAGAGCCCCACATACGTCCCGACGTAGAACCCAACACACGTCCCGACGTAGAGGTGAAAGTAAGGTAAACCCTGATGTCGAGCCCAACACACGTCCCCACGTAGAGCTGAAAAAAAGCTAAATCCTGATGTAGAGCCCAACACACGTCCCGACGTAGAGCCCAACACACGTCCTGACGTAGAGCCCAACACAAGTCCCGACGTAGAGCACAACACACGTCCCGACGTAGAGACCAACACAAGTCCCGACGTAGAGCCCAACACACGTCCCGACGTAGAGACCAACACACGTCCTGACGTAGAGCCCAACACACGTCCCGACGCAGAGTCCAACACTCGTCGCGACGCAGAGCCCAACACACGTCCCAACGTAGAGCCCAACACACGTACCGACGTAGAGCCCAAGACACGTCCCGACGTAGAGCTGAAAATACGCTAAATTCTGATGTAGAGCCCAACAGACGTCCTGACGTAGAGCCCAACACATGTCCCGACGTAGACCTGAAAGTACGCTAAATTCTGATGTAGAGCCCAACACATGTCCCGACGTAGAGCCCAACACACGTCCCGACGTAGAGCTGAAAGTAAGCTAAATCCTGATGTCGAGCCCAACACACGTCCCACATTGAGCTGAAAGTAAGCTAAATCCTGATGTAGACTCCAACACACATCCCGACATAGAGCCCAACACAGGTCCCGACGTAGAGATGAAAGTAATCTAAATCCTGATGTAGAGCGCAACACACGTCCCGACGTAGAGCCCAACACATGTCGCGACGTAGAGCTGAAAGTAAGCTAAATCCTGATGTAGAGCCCAACACACGTCCCGGCGTAGAGCCCAACACACGTCCCGGCGTAGAGCCCAACACACGTCCCAACGTAGTGACCAACACACGTCCCGACGTAGAGCTTAAAGTAAGCTAAATCCTGATGTAGAGCCCAACACACGTCCCGACGTAGAGCCCAACACACGTCCCGACGTAGACCTGAAAGTAAGCTAAATCCTGATGCCGAGCCTAACACACGTCCCAACGAAGAGCTCAAAGTAAGCTAAATCCTGATGTAGAGCCCAACACACATCCCGACGTAGAGCCCAACACATGTCCCGATGTAGAGCCCAACACACGTCCCAACGTAGAGCACAACACACGTCCCGACGTAGAGCCCAACACACGTCCCGACGTAGAACCCAACACACGTCCCGACGTAGAGCTGAAAGTAAGCTAAATCCTGATGTAGAGCCCAACACACGACCCGACGTACAGCTGAAAGTCAGCTAACTACAGACGTAGAGCCCAACACACGTCTCGACGTAGAGCTGAACGTTAGCTAACTACAGACGTAGAACCCAACACACGTCCCGACGTAGGGCCCAACTCACGTACCGACGTAGGGCCCAACACACGTACCGACGTAGGGCCCAACACACGTCCCGACGTAGGGCCCAACATACGTCCCAACGTAGAGCTGAAAGTTAGCTAACAACAGACGTAGAACCCAACACAAGTCCCGACATGGAGCCCAACACACGTCCCGACGTAGAGCCCAACACACGTCCCGACGTAGAGCCCAACACACGTCCCGACGTAGAGCTGAAATTAAGCTAAATCCTGATGTAGAGCCCAACACACGTCCCGACGTAGAGCCCAACGCACGTCCCGACGTAGAGCCCAACGCAAGTCCCGACGTAGAGCCCAACGCACGTGCCGACGTAGAGCCCAACGCACGTGCCGACGAAGAGCCCAACGCACGTGCCGACGTAGAGCTGAAAGTTAGCTATCTACAGATGTAGAGCCCAACACACGTCCCGACGTAGAGCCCAACACACGTCCCGACGTAGAGCCCAACACACATCCCGACGTAGAGCCCAACACACGTCCCGATGTAGAGCCCAACACACGTCCCGACGTAGAGCCCAACACATGTCCCGACGTAGAGGTGAAAGTAAGCTAATTCTGATGTAGAGCCCAACACACGTCCCGACGTAGAGCCCAACACACGTCCCGACGTAGAGCTCAATATAAGCTAAACCTGATGTAGAGCCCAACACACGTCCCGACGTAGAGCCCAACACACGTCCCGACGTAGAGCCCAACACACGTCCCGACGTAGAGCTGAAAACAAGCTAAATCCTGATGTAGAGCCCAACACACCTCCCGACGTACAGCTGAAAGTAAGCTAACTACAGACGTACAGCCCAACACACGTCTCGATTTAGAGCTGAACGTTAGCTAACTACATTCATAGAACCCAACAGACGTCCCGACGTAGAGCCCAACGCACGTCCCGACGTAGAGCCCAACGCACGTCCCGACGTAGAGCCGAAAGTAAGCTAAGTCCTGATGTAGAGCCCAACACACGTCCCGACGTAGAGCCCAACACACGTCCCGACGTAGAGCCCAATGCATGTCCCGACGTAGAGCCCAACACACGTCCCGACGTAGAGCTAAAAGTAAGCTAAATCCTGATGTAGAGCCCAACACACGTCCCGACGTAGAGCCCAACACACGTCCCGATGAAGAGCCCAACACACGTCCCGACATAGAGCTGAAAGTAAGCTAAATCCTGACGTAGAGACCAACATACGTCCCGACGCAGAGCCCAACACATGTCACGACGTAGAGCCCAACAGATGTCCCGACGTAGAGCCCGACCGACGTCCCGACGTAGAGCCCAACCCACGTCCCGACGTAGGGCCCGACAGACGTCCCGACGTAGAGCCCAACACACGTCCCGACGTAGAGCCCAACCCACGTCCCGACGTAGAGCCCATCACACGTCCCGACGTACAGCCAACCGACGTCCCGACGTAGAGCCCAAAACACGTCCCGACGTAGAGCCCAACACACGTCCCGACGTAGAGCCCAACACACGTCCCGGGCCAGACTCCAACACAAGTCGCGACGTAGAGCCCAACACACGTCCCGACGTAGAGCCCAGCACACGTCCCGACGTAGAGCCCAGCACACGTCCCGACGTAGACACAAACTCACGTCCCGACGTAGAGCTGAAAGTAAGGTAAACCCTGATGTAGAGTCCAACATACGTCTCGACGTAGAGCCCAACACACGTCGCGACGTAGAGCCCAACACACGTCCCGACATAGAGCCCAACACACGTCCCGACACAGAGCTGAAAGTAAGCTAAATCCCGACGTAGAGCCGAACAGACGTCCCGACGAAGAGCCCAACACA
Organism: Leptosomus discolor; assembly: GCF_034619465.1. NCBI lineage: Eukaryota > Metazoa > Chordata > Aves > Leptosomiformes > Leptosomidae > Leptosomus > Leptosomus discolor. Next base: position 33,817 of record NW_028237895.1, read on the forward strand.
CGTCCCGACGTAGAGCCCAACACACGTCCCGATGTAGAGCCCAACACACGTCCCGAAGTAGAGCTGAAAGTAAGCTAAATCCTGATGTCGAGCCCAACACACATCACCACGTAGAGCTGAAAGTAAGCTAAATCCTCATGTAGAGCCCAACACACATCCCGACGTAGAGCCCAACACAAGTCCCGACGTAGAGCTGAAAGTACGCTAAATCGTGATGTAGAGCCCAACACACGTCCCGACGTAGAGCCCAACACACGTCCCGACGTAGAGCCCAACACACGTCCGGACATAGAGCCCAACACACGTCCCGACGTAGAGCCCAACACATGTCCCGACGTAGAGGTGAAAGTAAGCTAAACACTGATGTAGAGCCCAACACACGTCCCGACGTAGAGCCCAACACACGTCCCGACGTAGAGCTGAAAACAAGCTAAATCCTGATGTCGAGCCCAACACACTTCCCGACGTAGAGCTGAAAGTAAGCTAAATCCTGATGTAGAGCCCAACACACGTCCCGACGTACAGCTGAAAGTCAGCTAACTACAGACGTAGAGCCCAACACACGTCTCGATGTAGAGCTGAACGTTAGCTAACTACAGACGTAGAACCCAACACACGTCCCGACGTAGGGCCCAACGCACGTCCCGACGTAGAGCCCAACGCACGTCCCGACGTAGAGCCCAACGCACGTCCCGACGTAGAGCCCAACGCACGTCCCGACGTAGAGCCGAAAGTAAGCTAAGTCCTGATGTAGAGCCCAACACACGTCCCGACGTAGAGCCCAACACACGTCCCGACGTAGAGCCCAATGCATGTCCCGACGTAGAGCCCAACACACGTCCCGACGTAGAGCTAAAAGTAAGCTAAATCCTGATGTAGAGCCCAACACACGTCCCGATGAAGAGCCCAACACACGTCCCGACATAGAGCTGAAAGTAAGCTAAATCCTGACGTAGAGACCAACACACGTCCCGACGCAGAGCCCAACACATGTCACGACGTAGAGCCCAACAGATGTCCCGACGTAGAGCCCGACAGACGTCCCGACGTAGAGCCCAACCCACGTCCCGACGTAGGGCCCGACAGACGTCCCGACGTAGAGCCCAACCCACGTCCCGACGTAGAGCCCATCACACGTCCCGACGTAGAGCCAACCGACGTCCCGACGTAGAGCCCAACACACGTCCCGACGTAGAGCCCAACACACGTCCCGGGCCAGACTCCAACACAAGTCGCGACGTAGAGCCCAAAACACGTCCCGACGTAGAGCCCAGCACACGTCCCGACGTAGAGCCCAGCACACGTCCCGACGTAGACACAAACTCACGTCCCGAAGTAGAGCTGAAAGTAAGGTAAACCCTGATGTAGAGCCCAACATACGTCTCGACGTAGAGCCCAACACACATCGCGACGTAGAGCCCAACACACGTCCCGACATAGAGCCCAACACACGTCCCGACATAGAGCCCAACACACGTCCCGACATAGAGCTGAAAGTAAGCTACATCCCGACGTAGAGCCGAACAGATGTCCTGACGAAGAGCCCAACACACGTCCCGACGTAGAGCCCAACACACGTCCTGAAGTAGAGCTGAAAGTAAGCTAAATCCTGATGTCGAGCCCAACACACGTCCCGACGTAGAGCCCAACACACGTCCCGACGTAGAGCCCAACACACGTCCCGACGTAGAGCCCAACACACGTCCGGACGTAGAGCCCAACACACGTCCCGACGTAGAGCCCAACACATGTCCCGACGTAGAGGTGAAAGTAAGCTAAACACTGATGTAGAGCCCAACACACGTCCCGACGTAGAGCCCAACACACGTCCCGACGTAGAGCCCAACGCACGTCCCGACGTAGAGCTGAAAACAAGCTAAATCCTGATGTCGAGCCCAACACACTTCCCGACGTAGAGCTGAAAGTAAGCTAAATCCTGATGTAGAGCCCAACACACGTCCCGACGTACAGCTGAAAGTCAGCTAAGTAGAGACGTAGAGCCCAACACACGTCTCGATGTAGAGCTGAACGTTAGCTAACTACAGACGTAGAACCCAACACACGTCCAGACGTAGGGCCCAACGCACGTCCCGACGTAGAGCCCAACACACGTCCCGACGTAGAGCCCAACGCACGTCCCGACGTAGAGCCCAACGCACGTCCCGACGTAGAGCCGAAAGTAAGCTACGTCCTGATGTAGAGCCCAACACACGTCCCGACGTAGAGCCCAACACACGTCCCGACGTAGAGCCCAACACACGTCCCGATGTAGAGCCCAATGCATGTCCCGACGTAGAGCCCAACACACGTCCCGACGTAGAGCTAAAAGTAAGCTAAATCCTGATGTAGAGCCCAACACACGTCCCGACGTAGAGCCCAACACACGTCCCGATGAAGAGCCCAACACACGTCCCGACATAGAGCTGAAAGTAAGCTAAATCCTGACGTAGAGACCAACACACGTCCCGACGCAGAGCCCAACACATGTCACGACGTAGAGCCCAACAGATGTCCCGACGTAGAGCCCGACAGACGTCCCGACGTAGAGCCCAACCCACGTCCCGACGTAGGGCCCGACAGACGTCCCGACGTAGAGCCCAACCCACGTCCCGACGTAGAGCCCATCACACGTCCCGACGTAGAGCCAACCGACGTCCCGACGTAGAGCCCAACACACGTCCCGACGTAGAGCCCAACACACGTCCCGGGCCAGACTCCAACACAAGTCGCGACGTAGAGCCCAAAACACGTCCCGACGTAGAGCCCAGCACACGTCCCGACGTAGAGCCCAGCACACGTCCCGACGTAGACACAAACTCACGTCCCGACGTAGAGCTGAAAGTAAGGTAAACCCTGATGTAGAGCCCAACATACGTCTCGACGTAGAGCCCAACACACGTCGCGACGTAGAGCCCAACACACGTCCCGACATAGAGCCCAACACACGTCCCGACATAGAGCTGAAAGTAAGCTACATCCCGACGTAGAGCCGAACAGATGTCCCGACGAAGAGCCCAACACACGTCCCGACGTAGAGCCCAACACACGTCCTGAAGTAGAGCTGAAAGTAAGCTAAATCCTGATGTCGAGCCCAACACACGTCCCGACGTAGAGCCCAACACACGTCCCGACGTAGAGCCCAACACACGTCCCGACGTAGAGCCCAACACACGTTCGGACGTAGAGCCCAACACACGTCCCGACGTAGAGCCCAACACATGTCCCGACGTAGAGGTGAAAGTAAGCTAAACACTGATGTAAAGCCCAACACACGTCCCGACGTAGAGCCCAACACACGTCCCGATGTAGAGCTCAATATAAGCTAAACCTGATGTAGAGCCCAACACACGTCCCGACGTAGAGCCCAACACACGTCCCGACGTAGAGCCCAACACACGTCCCGACGTAGAGCTGAAAACAAGCTAAATCCTGATGTCGAGCCCAACACACTTCCCGACGTAGAGCTGAAAGTAAGCTAAATCCTGATGTAGAGCCCAACACACGTCCCGACGTACAGCTGAAAGTCAGCTAACTACAGACGTAGAGCCCAACACACGTCTCGATGTGGAGCTGAACGTTAGCTAACTACAGACGTAGAACCCAACACACGTCCCGACGTAGGGCCCAACGCACGTCCCGACGTAGAGCCCAACGCACGTCCCGACGTAGAGCTGAAAGTAAGCTAAATCCTGATGTAGAGCCCAACACACGTCCCGACGTACAGCTGAAAGTCAGCTAACTACAGACGTAGAGCCCAACACACGTCTCGATGTAGAGCTGAACGTTAGCTAACTACAGACGTAGAACCCAACGCACGTCCCGACGTAGAGCCCAACGCACGTCCCGACGTAGAGCCCAACACACGTCCCGACGTAGACACAAACTCACGTCCCGACGTATAGCTGAAAGTAAGATAAACCCTGATGTAGAGCCCAACATACGTCTCGACGTAGAGCCCAACACACGTCGCGACGTAGAGCCCAACACACGTCCGGACATAGAGCCCAACACACGTCCCGACATAGAGCCCAACACACGTCCCGACATAGAGCTGAAAGTAAGCTACATCCCGACGTAGAGCCGAACAGATGTCCCGACGAAGAGCCCAACACACGTCCCGACGTAGAGCCCAACACACGTCCCGAAGTAGAGCTGAAAGTAAGCTAAATCCTGATGTCGAGCCCAACACACGTCCCGACGTAGAGCCCAACACACGTCCCGACGTAGAGCCCAACACACGTCCGGACGTAGAGCCCAACACACGTCCCGACGTAGAGCCCAACACATGTCCCGACGTAGAGGTGAAAGTAAGCTAAACACTGATGTAGAGCCCAACACACGTCCCGACGTAGAGCCCAACACACGTCCCGACGTAGAGCTCAATAAAAGCTAAACCTGATGTAGAGCCCAACACACGTCCCGACGTAGAGCCCAACACACGTCCCGACGTAGAGCCCAACACACGTCCCGACGTAGAGCTGAAAACAAGCTAAATCCTGATGTCGAGCCCAACACACTTCCCGACGTAGAGCTGAAAGTAAGCTAAATCCTGATGTAGAGCCCAACACACGTCCCGACGTACAGCTGAAAGTCAGCTAACTACAGACGTAGAGCCCAACACACGTCTCGATGTAGAGCTGAACGTTAGCTAACTACAGACGTAGAACCCAACACACGTCCCGACGAAGGGCCCAACGCACGTCCCGACGTAGAGCCCAACGCACGTCCCGACGTAGAGCTGAAAGTAAGCTAAATCCTGATGTAGAGCCCAACACACGTCCCGACGTACAGCTGAAAGTCAGCTAACTACAGACGTAGAGCCCAACACACGTCTCGATGTAGAGCTGAACGTTAGCTAATTACAGACGTAGAACCCAACACACGTCCCGACGTAGAGCCCAACGCACGTCGCGACGTAGAGCCCAACGCACGTCCCGACGTAGAGCCGAAAGTAAGCTAAGTCCTGATGTAGAGCCCAACACACGTCCCGACGTAGAGCCCAACACACGTCCCGACGTAGAGCCCAACACACGTCCCGACGTAGACCCCAACGCATGTCCCGACGTAGAGCCCAACACACGTCCCGACGTAGAGCTAAAAGTAAGCTAAATCCTGATATAGAGCCCAACACACGTCCCGACGTAGAGCCCAACACACGTCCCGATGAAGAGCCCAACACACGTCCCGACATAGAGCTGAAAGTAAGCTAAATCCTGACGTAGAGACCAACACACGTCCCGACGCAGAGCCCAACACATGTCACGAAGTAGAGCCCAACAGATGTCCCGACGTAGAGCCCGACAGACGTCCCGACGTAGAGCCCAACCCACGTCCCGACGTAGGGCCCGACAGACGTCCCGACGTAGAGCCCAACCCACGTCCCGACGTAGAGCCCAACCCACGTCCCGACGTAGAGCCCATCACACGTCCCGATGTAGAGCCAACCGACGTCCCGACGTAGAGCCCAACACACGTCCCGACGTAGAGCCCAACACACGTCCCGGGCCAGACTCCAACACAAGTCGCGACGTAGAGCCCAAAACACGTCCCGACGTAGAGCCCAGCACACGTCCCGACGTAGAGCCCAGCACACGTCCCGACGTAGACACAAACTCACGTCCCGACGTAGAGCTGAAAGTAAGGTAAACCCTGATGTAGAGCCCAACATACGTCTCGACGTAGAGCCCAACACACGTCGCGACGTAGAGCCCAACACACGTCCCGACATAGAGCCCAACACACGTCCCGACATAGAGCTGAAAGTAAGCTACATCCCGACGTAGAGCCGAACAGATGTCCCGACGAAGAGCCCAACACACGTCCCGACGTAGAGCCCAACACACGTCCTGAAGTAGAGCTGAAAGTAAGCTAAATCCTGATGTCGAGCCCAACACACGTCCCGACGTAGAGCCCAACACACGTCCCGACGCAGAGCCCAACACACGTCCCGACGTAGAGCCCAACACACGTCCGGACGTAGAGCCCAACACACGTCCCGACGTAGAGCCCAACACATGTCCCGACGTAGAGGTGAAAGTAAGCTAAACACTGATGTAGAGCCCAACACACGTCCCGACATAGAGCCCAACACACGTCCCGACGTAGAGCTCAATATAAGCTAAACCTGATGTAGAGCCCAACACACGTCCCGACGTAGAGCCCAACACACGTCCCGATGTAGAGCCCAACACACGTCCCGACGTAGAGCTGAAAACAAGCTAAATCCTGATGTCGAGCCCAACACACTTCCCGACGTAGAGCTGAAAGTAAGCTAAATCCTGATGTAGAGCCCAACACACGTCCCGACGTACAGCTGAAAGTCAGCTAACTACAGACGTAGAGCCCAACACACGTCTCGATGTAGAGCTGAACGTTAGCTAACTACAGACGTAGAACCCAACACACGTCCCGACGTAGGGCCCAACGCACGTCCCGACGTAGAGCCCAACGCACGTCCCGACGTAGAGCTGAAAGTAAGCTAAATCCTAAAGTAGAGCCCAACACACGTCCCGACGTACCGCTGAAAGTCAGCTAACTACAGACGTAGAGCCCAACACACGTCTCGATGTAGAGCTGAACGTTAGCTAACTACAGACGTAGAACCCAACACACGTCCCGACGTAGAGCCCAACGCACGTCCCGACGTAGAGCCGAAAGTAAGCTAAGTCCTGATGTAGAGCCCAACACACGTCCCGACGTAGAGCCCAACACACGTCCCGACGTAGAGCCCAACACAAGTCCCGACGTAGAGCCCAACGCATGTCCCGACGTAGAGCCCAACACACGTCCCGACGTAGAGCTAAAAGTAAGCTAAATCCTGATGTAGAGCCCAACACACGTCCCGACGTAGAGCCCAACACACGTCCCGATGAAGAGCCCAACACACGTCCCGACATAGAGCTGAAAGTAAGCTAAATCCTGACGTAGAGACCAACACACGTCCCGACGCAGAGCCCAACACATGTCACGAAGTAGAGCCCAACAGATGTCCCGACGTAGAGCCCGACAGACGTCCCGACGTAGAGCCCAACCCACGTCCCGACGTAGGGCCCGACAGACGTCCCGACGTAGAGCCCAACCCACGTCCCGACGTAGAGCCCAACCCACGTCCCGACGTAGAGCCCATCACACGTCCCGATGTAGAGCCAACCGACGTCCCGACGTAGAGCCCAACACACGTCCCGACGTAGAGCCCAACACACGTCCCGACGTAGACACAAACTCACGTCCCGACGTATAGCTGAAAGTAAGATAAACCCTGATGTAGAGCCCAACATACGTCTCGACGTAGAGCCCAACACACGTCGCGACGTAGAGCCCAACACACGTCCGGACATAGAGCCCAACACACGTCCCGTCATAGAGCCCAACACACGTCCCGACATAGAGCTGAAAGTAAGCTACATCCCGACGTAGAGCCGAACAGATGTCCCGACGAAGAGCCCAACACACGTCCCGACGTAGAGCCCAACACACGTCCCGAAGTAGAGCTGAAAGTAAGCTAAATCCTGATGTCGAGCCCAACACACGTCCCGACGTAGAGCCCAACACACGTCCCGACGTAGAGCCCAACACACGTCCGGACGTAGAGCCCAACACACGTCCCGACGTAGAGCCCAACACATGTCCCGACGTAGAGGTGAAAGTAAGCTAAACACTGATGTAGAGCCCAACACACGTCCCGACGTAGAGCCCAACACACGTCCCGACGTAGAGCTCAATATAAGCTAAACCTGATGTAGAGCCCAACACACGTCCCGACGTAGAGCCCAACACACGTCCCGACGTAGAGCCCAACACACGTCCCGACGTAGAGCCCAACCCACGTCCCGACGTAGGGCCCGACAGACGTCCCGACGTAGAGCCCAACACACGTCCCGACGTAGAGCCCAACCCACGTCCCGACGTAGAGCCCATCACACGTCCTGACGTAGAGCCAACCGACGTCCCGACGTAGAGCCCAACACACGTCCCGACGTAGAGCCCAACACACGTCCCGACGTAGACACAAACTCACGTCCCGACGTAGAGCTGAAAGTAAGATAAACCCTGATGTAGAGCCCAACATACGTCTCGACGTAGAGCCCAACACACGTCGCGACGTAGAGCCCAACACACGTCCGGACATAGAGCCCAACACACGTCCCGACATAGAGCCCAACACACGTCCCGACATAGAGCTGAAAGTAAGCTACATCCCGACGTAGAGCCGAACAGATGTCCCGACGAAGAGCCCAACACACGTCCCGACGTAGAGCCCAACACACGTCCCGAAGTAGAGGTGAAAGTAAGCTAAACACTGATGTAGAGCCCAACACACGTCCCGACGTAGAGCCCAACACACGTCCGGACGTAGAGCCCAACACACGTCCCGACGTAGAGCCCAACACATGTCCCGACGTAGAGGTGAAAGTAAGCTAAACACTGATGTAGAGCCCAACACACGTCCCGACGTAGAGCCCAACACACGTCCCGACGTAGAGCTCAATATAAGCTAAACCTGATGTAGAGCCCAACACACGTCCCGACGTAGAGCCCAACACACGTCCCGACGTAGAGCCCAACCCACGTCCCGACGTAGGGCCCGACAGACGTCCCGACGTAGAGCCCAACCCACGTCCCGACGTAGAGCCCAACCCACGTCCCGACGTAGAGCCCATCACACGTCCCGACGTAGAGCCACCCGACGTCCCGACGTAGAGCCCAACACACGTCCCGACGTAGCGCCCAACACACGTCCCGACGTAGACACAAACTCACGTCCCGACGTAGAGCTGAAAGTAAGATAAACCCTGATGTAGAGCCCAAAATACGTCTCGACGTAGAGTCCAACACACGTCGCGACGTAGAGCCCAACACACGTCCCGACGTAGAGCCCAACACATGTCCCGACGTAGAGGTGAAAGTAAGCTAAACACTGATGTAGAGCCCAACACACGTCCCGACGTAGAGCCCAACACACGTCCCGACGTAGAGCCCAACACACGTCCCGACGTAGAGCCCAACACACGTCTGGACGTAGAGCCCAACACACGTCCCGACGTAGAGCCCAACACATGTCCCGACGTAGAGGTGAAAGTAAGCTAAACACTGATGTAGAGCCCAACACACGTCCCGACGTAGAGCCCAACACACGTCCCGACGTAGAGCTCAATATAAGCTAAACCTGATGTAGAGCCCAACACACGTCCCGACGTAGAGCCCAACACACGTCCCGACGTAGAGCCCAACACACGTCCCGACGTAGAGCTGAAAACAAGCTAAATCCTGATGTCGAGCCCAACACACTTCCCGACGTAGAGCTGAAAGTAAGCTAAATCCTGATGTAGAGCCCAACACACGTCCCGACGTACAGCTGAAAGTCAGCTAACTACAGACGTAGAGCCCAACACACGTCTCGATGTAGAGCTGAACGTTAGCTAATTACAGACGTAGAACCCAACACACGTCCCGACGTAGAGCCCAACGCACGTCCCGACGTAGAGCCCAACGCACGTCCCGACGTAGAGCCCAACGCACGTCCCGACGTAGAGCCGAAAGTAAGCTAAGTCCTGATGTAGAGCCCAACACACGTCCCGACGTAGAGCCCAACACACGTCCCGACGTAGAGCCCAACACACGTCCCGACGTAGAGCCCAACGCATGTCCCGACGTAGAGCCCAACACACGTCCCGACGTAGAGCTAAAAGTAAGCTAAATCCTGATGTAGAGCCCAACACACGTCCCGACGTAGAGCCCAACACACGTCCCGATGAAGAGCCCAACACACGTCCCGACATAGAGCTGAAAGTAAGCTAAATCCTGACGTAGAGACCAACACATGTCCCGACGCAGAGACCAACACATGTCACGACGTAGAGCCCAACAGATGTCCCGACGTAGAGCCCGACAGACGTCCCGACGTAGAGCCCAACCCACGTCCCGACGTAGGGCCCGACAGATGTCCCGACGTAGAGCCCAACCCACGTCCCGACGTAGAGCCCAACCCACGTCCCGACGTAGAGCCCATCACACGTCCCGACGTAGAGCCAACCGACGTCCCGACGTAGAGCCCAACACACGTCCCGACGTAGAGCCCAACACACGTCCCGGGCCAGACTCCAACACAAGTCGCGACGTAGAGCCCAACACACGTCCCGACGTAGAGCCCAGCACACGTCCCGACGTATAGCCCAGCACACGTCCCGACGTAGACACAAACTCACGTCCCGACGTAGAGCTGAAAGTAAGGTAAACCCTGATGTAGAGCCCAACATACGTCTCGACGTAGAGCCCAACACACATCGCGACGTAGAGCCCAACACACGTCCCGACATAGAGCCCAACACACGTCCCGACATAGAGCTGAAAGTAAGCTACATCCCGACGTAGAGCCGAACAGACGTCCCGACGAAGAGCCCAACACACGTCCCGACGTAGGGCCCAACGCACGTCCCGACGTAGAGCCCAACACACGTCCCGACGTAGAGCCCAACGCACGTCCCGACGTAGAGCCCAACGCACGTCCCGACGTAGAGCCGAAAGTAAGCTAAGTCCTGATGTAGAGCCCAACACACGTCCCGACGTAGAGCCCAACACACGTCCCGACGTAGAGCCCAACACACGTCCCGACGTAGAGCCCAATGCATGTCTCGACGTAGAGCCCAACACACGTCCCGACGTAGAGCTAAAAGTAAGCTAAATCCTGATGTAGAGCCCAACACACGTCCCGACGTAGAGCCCAACACACGTCCCGATGAAGAGCCCAACACACGTCCCGACATAGAGCTGAAAGTAAGCTAAATCCTGACGTAGAGACCAACACTCGTCCCGACGCAGAGCCCAACACATGTCACGACGTAGAGCCCAACAGATGTCCCGACGTAGAGCCCGACAGACGTCCCGACGTAGAGCCCAACCCACGTCCCGACGTAGGGCCCGACAGACGTCCCGACGTAGAGCCCAACCCACGTCCCGACGTAGAGCCCAACCCACGTCCCGACGTAGAGCCCATCACACGTCCCGACGTAGAGCCAACCGACGTCCCGACGTAGAGCCCAACACACGTCCCGACGTAGAGCCCAACACACGTCCCGGGCCAGACTCCAACACAAGTCGCGACGTAGAGCCCAAAACACGTCCCGACGTAGAGCCCAGCACACGTCCCGACGTAGAGCCCAGCACACGTCCCGACGTAGACACAAACTCACGTCCCGACGTAGAGCTGAAAGTAAGGTAAACCCTGATGTAGAGCCCAACATACGTCTCGACGTAGAGCCCAACACACGTCGCGACGTAGAGCCCAACACACGTCCCGACATAGAGCCCAACACACGTCCCGACATAGAGCTGAAAGTAAGCTAACTACAGACGTAGAGCCCAACGCACGTCCCGACATAGACCCCAACGCACGTCCCGACATAGAGCCCAACGCACGTCCCGACGTGGAGCCCAACACACGTCCCGACGTAGAGCCCAACACACGTCCCGACGTAGAGCTGAATGTAAGCTAAATCCTGATGTAGAGCCCAACACACGTCCCGACGTAGAGCCCAACACAGGTCCCGACGTAGAGCCCAACACACGTCCCGACGTAGAGCTGAAAGTAAGCTAAATCCTGATGTAGAGCCCAACAAACATCCCGATGTAGAGCACAACACACGTCCCGACGTAGAGCTGAAAGTAAGCTAAATCCTGATGTAGAGCCCAACACACGTCCCGACGTAGAGCCCAACACACGTCCCGACGCAGAGCCCAACACACGTCCCGACGCAGAGTCCAACACACGTCGCGACGTAGAGCCCAACACAAATCCCGACGTAGAGCCCAACACACGTCCCGACGTAGAGCTGAAAGTAACTAAATCCCGACATAGAGCCCAACACACGTCTCGACGCAGAGCCCAACACACGTCCCGACATGCAGCCCAACACGCGTCCCGACGTGGAGCGCAACACAGGTCCCGACGTAGAGCCCAACACACGTCCCGACATGCAGCCCAACACGCGTCCCGACGTGGAGCCCAACACACGTCCCGACGTAGAGCCCAACACAGGTCCCCACGTAGAGCTGAAAGTACGCTAAATCCTGATGTCGAGCTCAAGACACGTCCCCTCGTAGAGCTGGAAGTAAGATAAATCCTGATCTAGTGCCCAAAACACGTCGCGACGCAGAGCCCAACACACGTCGCGACGTAGAGCCCAACACACGTCCCGACGAAGAGCTGAAAGTAATCCAAATCCTGATGTAGAGCCCAACACACGTCCCGAAGTAGAGCCCAACACACGTCCCGACGTAGAGCTGAAAGTAAGCTAAAACCTGATGTAGAGCCCAACACACGTCCCGACGTAGTGCCCTACACACGACCCGACGTAGTGCTGAAATTAACCTAAATCCTGATGTAGATCCCAACACACGTCCCGACTTAGAGCCCAACGCACGTCCCGACGTAGAGCCCAACGCACGTCCCGACGTAGAGCCCAACACACGTCCCGACGTAGAGCTGAAAGTAAGCTAAATCCTTATGTAGAGACCAACACACGTCCCGAAGTAGAGCCCAACACTCGTCCCGACGTACAGCCCAACACACGTCCCAACGTAGAGCCCAACACACGTCCCGACGTAGAGCGCAACACACGTCCCGATGTAGAGCCCAACACACGTCCCGACGTAGAGGTGAAAGTAAGCTAAACCCTGATGTAGAGCACAACGCACGTCCCGACGTAGAGCCCAACGCAAGTCCCGACGTAGAGCCCAACGCATGTCCCGACGTAGAGCCCAGCGCACGTCCCGACGTAGAGCCCAGCGCACGTCCCGACGTAGAGCCCAACGCACGTCCCGAGGTAGAGCTGAAAACAAGCTAAATCCTGATGTAGAGCCCAACACACGTCCCGACGTAGAGCTGAAAGTAAGCTAAATCATGATGTAGAGCCCAACACACGTCCCGACGTAGAGCTGAAAGTAAGCTAAATCCTGATGTAGAGTCCAACCCACGTCCCGACGTAGAGCCCAACACACGTCCCGAGGCAGACTCCAACACACGTCGCGACGTAGAGCCCAACACATCTCCCGACGTAGAGCTAAAAGTAAGCTAAATCCTGATGTCGAGCGCAACACACGTCCCCACGTAGAGCTAAAAGTAAGCTAAATCCTGATGTACAGCCCAACACATGTCCCAACGTAGAGCCCAACACACGTCCCGACGAAGAGCTGAAAGTAATCCAAATCCTGATGTAGAGCCCAACACACTTCCCGACGTAAAGCCCAACACACGTCCCGACGTAGAGCTGAAAGTAATCTAAATCCTGATGTAGAGCCCAACACACGTCCCGACGTAGAGCCCAACGCACGTCCCGACGTAGAGCCCAACGCACGTCCAGACGTAGAGCTGAAAGTAAGCTAAATCCTGATGTAGAGCCCAACACACTTCCCGACGTAGTGCCCAACACACGACCCGACGTAGAGCTGAAATTAACCTAAATCATGATGTAGATCCCAACACACGTCCCGACGTAGAGCCCAACGCACGTCCCGACGTAGAGCCCAACGCACGTCCCGACGTAGAGCCCAACGCACGTCCCGACGTAGTGCCCAACGCACGACCCGACGTAGAGCTGAAATTATCCTAAATTTTGACGTAGAGCCCAACACACGTCCCGACGTAGAGCCCAAAACACGTCCCGACGTAGAGCCCAACGCACGTCCCGACGTAGAGCCCAACGCACGTCCCGACGTAGAGCTGAAAGTTAGCTAACTACAGATGTAGAGCCTAACGCACGTCCCGACGTAGAGCCCAACACACGTCCCGACGTAGAGCCCAACGCACGTCCCGACGTAGAGCCCAACGCACGTCCCGACGTAGAGCTGAAAGTAAGCTAAATCCTGACGTAGAGCCCAACGCACGTCCCGACGTAGAGCTGAAAGTAAGCTAAATCCCGAAGTAGAGCCCAACGCACGTCCCGACGTAGAGCCCAACGCACGTCCCGACGTAGAGCCCAACACACGTCCCGACGCAGTGCCCAACACACGTCCCGACGCAGAGTCCAACACACGTCGTGACGTAGAGCCCAACACAAGTCCCGACGTAGAGCCCAACACACGTCCCGACGTAGAGCTGAAAGTAACTAAATCCCGACGTAGAGCCCAACACACGTCCCAACGCAGAGCCCAACACACGTCCCGACATGCAGCCCAACACGTGTCCCGACGTGGAGCCCAACACACGTCCCGACGTAGAGCCCAACACACGTCCCGACATGCAGCCCAACACGCGTCCCGACGTGGAGCCCAACACACGTCCCGACGTAGAGCCCAACACAGGTCCCCACGTAGAGCTGAAAGTACGCTAAATCCTGATGTCGAGCCCAAGACACGTACCCTCGTAGAGCTGAAAGTAAGATAAATCCTGATCTAGTGCCCAAAACACGTCCCGACGTAGAGCCCAACACACGTCCCGACGTAGAGCCCAACACACGTCCCGACGCAGAGCCCAACACACGTCGCGACGCAGAGCCCAACACACGTCGCGACGTACAGCCCAACACAGGTCGCGACGTAGAGTCCAACACACGTCGCGACGTAGAGGCCAACACACGTCCCGACGTAGAGCTGAAAGTAACTAAATCCCGACGTAGAGCCCAACACACGTCCCGACATGCAGCCCAACACGCGTCCCGACGTGGAGCCCAACACACGTCCCGACGTAGAGACCAACACACGTCCCGACGTAGAGCTGAAAGTACGCTAAATCCTGATGTCGAGCCCAACACACGTCCCCTCGTAGAGCTGAAAGTAAAATAAATCCTGATCTAGAGCCCAACGCACGTCCCGACGTAGAGCTGAAAGTAAGCTAAATCCCGACGTAGAGCCAAACGCACGTACCGACGTAGAGCCCAACGCGCGTCCCGACGTAGAGCTGAAAGTTAGCTAACTACAGACGTAGAGCCCAACGCGCGTCCCGACGTAGAGCCCAACGCGTGTCCCGACGTAGAGCCCAACGCACGTCCCGACGTAGAGGCCAACGCACGTACCGACGTAGAGCTGAAAGTAATCTAAATCCCGACGTAGAGGCCAACGCACGTCCCAACGTAGAGGCCAATGCACGTCCCGACGTAGAGCCCAACACACGTCCCGACGCAGAGCCCAACACACGTCCCGACGCAGAGTCCAACACACGTCGTGACGTAGAGCCCAACACAAGTCCCGACGTAGAGCCCAACACACGTCCCGACGTAGAGCTGAAAGTAACTAAATCCCGACGTAGAGCCCAACACACGTCCCGACGCAGAGCCCAACACACGTCCCGACATGCAGCCCAACACGTGTCCCGACGAGGAGCCCAACACACGTCCCGACGTAGAGCCCAACACACGTCCCGACATGCAGCCCAACACGCGTCCCGACGTGGAGCCCAACACACGTCCCGACGTAGAGCCCAACACAGGTCCCCACGTAGAGCTGAAAGTACGCTAAATCCTGATGTCGAGCCCAGGACACGTCCCCTCGTAGAGCTGAAAGTAAGATAAATCCTGATCTAGTGCCCAAAACACGTCCCGACGTAGAGCCCAACACACGTCCCGACGCAGACCCAACACAAGTCGCGACGCAGAGCCCAACACACGTCGCGACGTACAGCCCAACACACGTCGCGACGTAGAGTCCAACACACGTCGCGAAGTAGAGGCCAACACACGTCCCGACGTAGAGCTGAAAGTAACAAAATCCCGACGTAGAGCCCAACACACGTCCCGACATGCAGCCCAACACGCGTCCCGACGTGGAGCCCAACACACGTCCCGACGTAGAGCCCAACACAGGTCCCCACGTAGAGCTGAAAGTACGCTAAATCCTGATGTCGAGCCCAGGACACGTCCCCTCGTAGAGCTGAAAGTAAGATAAATCCTGATCTAGTGCCCAAAACACGTCCCGACGTAGAGCCCAACACACGTCCCGACGCAGAGCCCAACACAAATCGCGACGCAGAGCCCAACACACGTCGCGACGTACAGCCCAACACACGTCGCGACGTAGAGTCCAACACACGTCGCGACGTAGAGGCCAACACACGTCCCGACGTAGAGCTGAAAGTAACTAAAACCCGACGTAGAGCCCAACACACGTCCCGACATGCAGCCCAACACGCGTCCCGACGTGGAGCCCAACACACGTCCCGACGTAGAGCCCAACACACGTCCCGACATAGAGCTGAAAGTACGCTAAATCCTGATGTCGAGCCCAACACACGTCCCCTCGTAGAGCTGAAAGTAAAATAAATCCTGATCTAGAGCCCAACGCACGTCCCGACGTAGAGCTGAAAGTAAGCTAAATCCCGACGTAGAGCCCAACGCACGTACCGACGTAGAGCCCAACGCGCGTCCCGACGTAGAGCTGAAAGTTAGCTAACTACAGACGTAGAGCCCAACGCGCGTCCCGACGTAGAGCCCAACGCGTGTCCCGACGTAGAGCCCAACGCACGTCCCGACGTAGAGGCCAACGCACGTCCCGACGTAGAGCTGAAAGTAAGCTAAATCCCGACGTAGAGGCCAACGCACGTCCCGACGTAGAACCCAACGCACGTCCTGACGTAGAGCTGAAAGTAACCTAAATCCCGACGTAGAGCCCAACGCACGTCACGACGTAGAGCCCAACGCACGTCCCGACGTAGCGCCCAACGCACGTCCCGACGTAGAGCTGAAAGTTAGCTAACTACAGACGTAGAGCCCAACGCACGTCCCGACGTAGAGCTGAAAGTAAGCTAAATGCCGACTTAGAGGCCAACGCACGTCCCGACGTAGAGCTGAAAGTAAGCTAAATCCCGACGTAGAGCCCAACGCACGTCCCGACGTAGAGCCCAACTCACGTCCCGACGTAGAGCCCAACGCACGTCCCGACGTAGAGCTGAAAGTTAGCTAACTACAGACGTAGAGCCCAACGCACGTCCCGACGTAGAGCCCAACGCACGTCCCGACGTAGAGCTGAAAGTTACCTATCTACAGACGTAGAGCCCAACGCACGTCCCGACGTAGAGCCCAACGCACGTCCCGACGTAGAGCCCAACGCACGTCCCGACGTAGAGCTGAAAGTAAGCTAAATCCCGACGTAGAGCCCAACGCGCGTCCCGACGTAGAGGTGAAAGTAAGCTAAATCCCGACGTAGAGGCCAACGCACGTCCCGACGTAGAGGCCAACGCACGTCCCGACGTAGAGCTGAAAGTAAGCTAAATCCCGACGTAGAGGCCAACGCACGTCCCAATGTAGAGGCCAACGCACGTCCCGACGTAGAGCTGAAAGTAAGCTAAATCCCGACGTAGAGCCCAACGCACGTCCCGACGTAGAGCCCAACGCACGTCCCGACATAGAGCCCAACGCACGTCCCGACGTAGAGCTGAAAGTAAGCTAAATCCCGACGTAGCGCCCAACGCATTTCCCGAAGTACCGCCCAAAGCACGTCCCGACGTAGCGCCCAACGCACGTCCCGACGTAGCGCACAATGCACGTCCCGACGTAGAGCTGAAAGTAAGCTAAATCCCGACGTAGAGGCCAACGCACGTCCCGACGTAGAGGCCAACGCACGTCCCGACGTAGAGGCCAACGCACGTCCCGACGTAGAACCCAACGCACGTCCCGACGTAGCGCCCAACGCACGTCCCGACGTAGAGCTGAAAGTTAGCTAACTACAGACGTAGAGCCCAACACACGTCCCGACGTAGAGCTAAAAGTAAGCTAAATGCCGACTTAGAGGCCAACGCACGTCCCGACGTAGAGCTGAAAGTAAGCTAAATCCCGACGTAGAGCCCAACGCACGTCCCGACGTAGAGCCCAACTCACGTCCCGACGTAGAGCCCAACGCACGTCCCGACGTAGAGCTGAAAGTAAGCTAAATCCCGACGTAGAGCCCAACGCACGTCCCGACGTAGAGCCCAACGCACGTCCCGACGTAGAGCTGAAAGTTAGCTAACTACAGACGTAGAGCCCAACGCACGTCCCGACGTAGAGCCCAACGCACGTCCCGACGTAGAGATGAAAGTAAGCTAAATCCCGACGTAGAGCCCAACGCGCGTCCCGACGTAGAGCTGAAAGTAAGCTAAATCCCGACGTAGAGGCCAACGCACGTCCCGACGTAGAGGCCAACGCACGTCCCGACGTAGAGCTGAAAGTAAGCTAAATCCCGACGTAGAGGCCAACGCACGTCCCAATGTAGAGGCCAACGCACGTCCCGACGTAGAGCTGAAAGTAAGCTAAATCCCGACGTAGAGCCCAACGCACGTCCCGACGTAGAGCCCAACGCACGTCCCGACATAGAGCCCAACGCACGTCCCGACGTAGAGCTGAAAGTAAGCTAAATCCCGACGTAGCGCCCAACGCATTTCCCGAAGTACCGCCCAACGCACGTCCCGACGTAGCGCCCAACGCACGTCCCGACGTAGCGCCCAATGCACGTCCCGACGTAGAGCTGAAAGTAAGCTAAATCCCGACGTAGAGCCCAACGCATGTCCCGACGTAGAGCCCAACGCACGTCCCGACGTAGCACCCAACGCACGTCCCGACGTAGAGCTGAAAGTTAGCTAACTACAGACGTAGAGCCCAACGCACGTCCCGATGTAGAGCTGAAAGTTAGCTAACTGCAGACGTAGAGCCCAACGCACGTCCCGACGTAGAGCCCAACGCACGTCCCGACGTAGAGCTGAAAGTAAGCTAAATCCCGACGTAGAGGCCAACGCACGTCCCGACGTAGAGGCCAACGCACGTCCCGATGTAGAGGCCAACGCACGTCCCGACGTAGAGGCCAACGCACGTCTCGACGTAGAGCTGAAAGTAAGCTAAATCCCGACGTAGAGGCCAACGCACGTCCCGACGTAGAGGCCAACGCACGTCCCGACGTAGAGCCCAACGCACGTCCCGACGTAGAGCCCAACGGACGTCCCGACGTAGAGCCCAACGCACGTCCCGACGTAGTGCCCAACGCACGTCCCGACGTAGAGCTGAAAGTTAGCTAACTACAGACGTAGAGCCCAACGCACGTCCCGACGTAGAGCAGAAAGTTAGCTAACTACAGACGTAGAGCCCAACGCACGTCCCGACGTGGAGCCCAACGCACGTTCCGACGTAGAGCCCAACGCACGTCCCGACGTAGAGCTGAAAGTAAGCTAAATCCCGACGTAGAGGCCAACGCACGTCCCGACGTAGAGGCCAACGCACGTCCCGACGTAGAGGCCAACGCACGTCCCGACGTAGAGCTGAAAGTAAGCTAAATCCCGACGTAGAGCCCAACGCACGTCCCGACGTAGAGCCCAACGCACGTCCCGACGTAGAGCCCAACGCACGTTCCGACGTAGCGCCCAACGCACGTCCCGACGTAGAGCTGAAAGTTAGCTAACTACAGATGTAGAGCCCAACGCACGTCCCGACGTAGAACTGAAAGTTAGCTAACTACAGACGTAGAGCCCAACGCACGTCCCAACGTAGAGTTGAAAGTTAGCTAACTACAGACGTAGAGCCCAACGCACGTCCCGACGTAGAGCCCAACGCACGTCCCGACGTAGACCTGAAAGTTAGCTAAATCCCGACGTAGAGCCCAACGCACGTCCCGACGTAGAGCCCAACGCACGTCCCGACGTAGAGCCTAACGCACGTCCCGACGTAGAGCTGAAAGTAAGCTAAATCCCGACGTAGAGCTCAACGCACGTCCCGACGTAGAACACAACGCACATCCCGACGTAGAGCCCAACGCACGTCCCAACGTAGAGCCCAACGCACGTCCCGACGTAGAGCTGAAAGTTAGCTAACTACAGACGAAGAGCCCAACGCGCGTCCCGACGTAGAGCTGAAAGTTAGCTAACTACAGACGTAGAGCCCAACGCGCGTCCCGACGTAGAGCCCAACGCGTGTCCCGACGTAGAGCCCAACGCACGTCCCGACGTAGAGCCCAACGCACGTCCCGACGTAGAGCCCAACGGACGTCCCGACGTAGAGCCCAACGCACGTCCCGACGTAGTGCCCAACGCACGTCCCGACGTAGAGCTGAAAGTTAGCTAACTACAGACGTAGAGCCCAACGCACGTCCCGACGTAGAGCAGAAAGTTAGCTAACTACAGACGTAGAGCCCAACGCACGTCCCGACGTGGAGCCCAACGCACGTTCCGACGTAGAGCAGAAAGTTAGCTAACTACAGACGTAGAGCCCAACGCACGTCCCGACGTGGAGCCCAACGCACGTTCCGACGTAGAGCCCAACGCACGTCCCGACGTAGAGCTGAAAGTAAGCTAAATCCCGACGTAGAGGCCAACGCACGTCCCGACGTAGAGGCCAACGCACGTCCCGACGTAGAGGCCAACGCACGTCCCGACGTAGAGCTGAAAGTAAGCTAAATCCCGACGTAGAGCCCAACGCACGTCCCGACGTAGAGCCCAACGCACGTCCCGACGTAGAGCCCAACGCACGTTCCGACGTAGCGCCCAACGCACGTCCCGACGTAGAGCTGAAAGTTAGCTAACTACAGATGTAGAGCCCAACGCACGTCCCGACGTAGAACTGAAAGTTAGCTAACTACAGACGTAGAGCCCAACGCACGTCCCAACGTAGAGTTGAAAGTTAGCTAACTACAGACGTAGAGCCCAACGCACGTCCCGACGTAGAGCCCAACGCACGTCCCGACGTAGACCTGGAAGTTAGCTAAATCCCGACGTAGAGCCCAACGCACGTCCCGACGTAGAGCCCAACGCACGTCCCGACGTAGAGCCTAACGCACGTCCCGACGTAGAGCTGAAAGTAAGCTAAATCCCGACGTAGAGCTCAACGCACGTCCCGACGTAGAACACAACGCACATCCCGACGTAGAGCCCAACGCACGTCCCAACGTAGAGCCCAACGCACGTCCCGACGTAGAGCTGAAAGTTAGCTAACTACAGACGAAGAGCCCAACGCGCGTCCCGACGTAGAGCTGAAAGTTAGCTAACTACAGACGTAGAGCCCAACGCGCGTCCCGACGTAGAGCCCAACGCGTGTCCCGACGTAGAGCCCAACGCACGTCCCGACGTAGAGCCCAACGCACGTCCCGACGTAGAGCTGAAAGTAAGCTAAATCCCGAGGTAGAGCCCAACGCACGTCCCGACTTAGAGCCCAACGCACGTCCCGACGTAGAGCCCAACGCACGTCCCGACGTAGCGCCCAACGCACGTCCCGACGTAGAGCTGAAAGTTACCTAACTACAGACGTAGAGCCCAACGCACGTCCCGACGTAGAGCAGAAAGTTAGCTAACTACAGACGTAGAGCCCAACTCACGTCCCGACGTAGAGCCCAACGCACGTCCCGACGTAGAGCCCAACGCACGTCCCGACGTAGAGCTGAAAGTAAGCTAAATCCTGATGTAGACCCCAACGCACGTCCCGACGTAGAGCCCAACGCACGTCCCGACATAGCGCCCAACGCACGTCCCGACGTAGAGCTGAAAGTTAGCTAACTACAGACGTAGAGCCCAACGCAAGTCCCGACGTAGAACCCAACGCACGTCCCGACGTAGAGCCCAACGCACGTCCCGACGTAGCGCCCAATGCACGTCCCGACGTAGAGCTGAAAGTAAGCTAAATCCCGACGTAGAGCCCATCGCACGTCCCGACGTAGAGCCCAACGCACGTCCCGACGTAGAGCTGAAAGATAGGTAACTACAGACGAAGAGCCCAACGCGCGTCCCGACGTAGAGATGAAAGTAACCTAAATCCCGACGTAGAGGCCAACGCACGTCCTGACGTAGAGCATAACGCACGTCCCGACATAGAGCCCAACGCACGTCCCGACGTAGAGCCCAACGCACGTCCCGACGTAAAGCTGAAAGCTAAATGCCGACGTAGAGGCCAATGCACGTCCCGACGTAGAGCTGAAAGTAAGCTAAATCCCGACGTAGAGCCCAACGCACGTCCCGACGTGGAGCCCAACTCACGTCCCGACGTAGAGCCCAACGCACGTCCCGACCTAGAGGTGAAAGTTAGCTAACTACAGACGTAGAGCCCAACGCACGTCCTGACGTAGAGCCCAACGCACGTCCCGACGTAGAGCTGAAAGTAAGCTAAATCCCGACGTAGAGCCCAACGCACGTCCCGACGTAGAGCTGAAAGTAAGCTAAATCCCGACGTAGAGGCCAACGCACGTCCTGATGTAGAGGCCAACGCACGTCCCGACGTAGAGCTGAAAGTAAGCTAAATCCCGACGTAGAGGCCAACGCACGTCCCGAAGTAGAGCTGAAAGTAAGCTAAATCCCAACGTAGAGCCCAACGCACGTCCCGACGTAGAGCCCAACGCACGTCCCGACATAGAGCCCAACGCACGTCCCGACGTAGAACTGAAAGATAGTTAATCCCGACGTAGCGCCCAACGCACGTCCCGAAGTAGCGCCCAACGCACGTCCCGACGTAGCGCCCAACGCACGTCTCGACTTAGAGCTGAAAGTAAGCTAAATCCCGACGTAGAGGCCAACGCACGTCCCGACGTAGAGGCCAACGCACGTCCCGACGTAGCGCCCAACGCACGTCTCGACTTAGAGCTGAAAGTAAGCTAAATCCCGACGTAGAGCCCAACGCACGTCCCGACGTAGAGCCCAACGCACGTCCTGACGTAGCGCCCAACGCACGTCCCGACATAGAGCTGAAAGTTAGCTAACTACAGATGTAGAGCCCAACGCACGTCCTGACGTAGAACTGAAATTTAGCTAACTACAGACGTAGAGCCCAACGCACGTCCCAACGTAGAGTTGAAACTTAGCTAACTACAGACGTAGAGCCCAGCGCACGTCCCGACGTAGAGCCCAACGCACGTCCCGACGTAGACCTGAAAGTAAGCTAAATCCCGACGTAGAGCCCAACGCACGTCCCGACGTAGAGCCCAACGCACGTCCCGACGTAGAGCCCAACGCACGTCCCGACGTAGCGCCCAACGCACGTCCCGACGTAGAGCTGAAAGTTACCTAACTACAGACGTAGAGCCCAACGCACGTCCCGACGTAGAGCAGAAAGTTAGCTAACTACAGACGTAGAGCCCAACGCACATCCCGACGTAGAGCCCAACGCACGTCCCGACGTAGAGCCCAACGCACGTCACGACGTAGAGCTGAAAGTAAGCTAAATCCTGACGTAGAGCCCAACGCACGTCCCGACGTAGAGCCCAACGCACGTCCCGACATAGCGCCCAACGCACGTCCCGACGTAGAGCTGAAAGTTAGCTAACTACAGACGTAGAGCCCAACGCACGTACCGACGTAGAGCAGAAAGTTAGCTAACTACAGACGTAGAGCCCAACGCACGTCCCGACGTAGATCCCAACGCACGTCCCGACGTAGCGCCCAACGCACGTCCCGACGTAGAGCTGAAAGTTAGCTAACTACAGACGTAGAGCCCAACGCACGTCCCGATGTAGAGCTGAAAGTTAGCTAACTACAGACGTAGAGCCCAACGCACGTCCCGACGTAGAGCCCAACGCACGTCCCGACGTAGAGCTGAAAGTAAGCTAAATCCCGACGTAGAGGCCAACGCACGTCCCGACGTAGAGGCCAACGCACGTCCCGATGTAGAGGCCAACGCACGTCCCGACGTAGAGGCCAACGCACGTCTCGACGTAGAGCTGAAAGTAAGCTAAATCCCGACGTAGAGCCCAACGCACGTCCCGACGTAGAGCCCAACGGACGTCCCGACGTAGAGCCCAACGCACGTCCCGACGTAGCGCCCAACGCACGTCCCGACGTAGAGCTGAAAGTTAGCTAACTACAGACGTAGAGCCCAACGCACGTCCCGACGTAGAGCAGAAAGTTAGCTAACTACAGACGTAGAGCCCAACGCACGTCCCGACGTGGAGCCCAACGCACGTTCCGACGTAGAGCCCAACGCACGTCCCGACGTAGAGCTGAAAGTAAGCTAAATCCCGACGTAGAGGCCAACGCACGTCCCGACGTAGAGGCCAACGCACGTCCCGACGTAGAGGCCAACGCACGTCCGGACGTAGAGCTGAAAGTAAGCTAAATCCCGACGTAGAGCCCAACGCACGTCCCGACGTAGAGCCCAACGCACGTCCCGACGTAGAGCCCAACGCACGTTCCGACGTAGCGCCCAACGCACGTCCCGACGTAGAGCTGAAAGTTAGCTAACTACAGATGTAGAGCCCAACGCACGTCCCGACGTAGAACTGAAAGTTAGCTAACTACAGACGTAGAGCCCAACGCACGTCCCAACGTAGAGTTGAAAGTTAGCTAACTACAGACGTAGAGCCCAACGCACGTCCCGACGTAGAGCCCAACGCACGTCCCGACGTAGAGCCTAACGCACGTCCCGACGTAGAGCTGAAAGTAAGCTAAATCCCGACGTAGAGCTCAACGCACGTCCCGACGTAGAACCCAACGCACGTCCCGACGTAGAGCCCAACGCACGTCCCAACGTAGAGCCCAACGCACGTCCCGACGTAGAGCTGAAAGTTAGCTAACTACAGACGAAGAGCCCAACGCGCGTCCCGACGTAGAGCTGAAAGTTAGCTAACTACAGACGTAGAGCCCAACGCGCGTCCCGACGTAGAGCCCAACGCGTGTCCCGACGTAGAGCCCAACGCACGTCCCGACGTAGAGCCCAACGCACGTCCCGACGTAGAGCTGAAAGTAAGCTAAATCCCGACGTAGAGCCCAACGCAAGTCCCGACATAGAGCCCAACGCACGTCCCGATGTAGAGGCCAACGCACGTCCCGACGTAGAGGCCAACGCACGTCTCGACGTAGAGCTGAAATTAAGCTAAATCCCGAGGTAGAGCCCAACGCACGTCCCGACTTAGAGCCCAACGCACGTCCCGACGTAGAGCCCAACGCACGTCCCGACGTAGCGCCCAACGCACGTCCCGACGTAGAGCTGAAAGTTACCTAACTACAGACGTAGAGCCCAACGCACGTCCCGACGTAGAGCAGAAAGTTAGCTAACTACAGACGTAGAGCCCAACGCACGTCCCGACGTAGAGCCCAACGCACGTCCCGACGTAGAGCTGAAAGTAAGCTAAATCCTGATGTAGAGCCCAACGCACGTCCCGACGTAGAGCCCAACGCACGTCCCGACGTAGAACCCAACGCACGTCCCGACGTAGAGCCCAACGCACGTCCCGACGTAGCGCCCAATGCACGTCCTGACGTAGAGCTGAAAGTAAGCTAAATCCCGACGTAGAGCCCAACGCACGTCCCGACGTAGAGCCCAACGCACGTCCCGACGTAGAGCTGAAAGATAGGTAACTACAGACGAAGAGCCCAACGCGCGTCCCGACGTAGAGCTGAAAGTAACCTAAATCCCGACGTAGAGCCCAACGCAAGTCCTGACGTAGGGCATAACGCACGTCCCGACGTAGAGCCCAACGCACGTCCCGACGTAGAGCTGAAAGCTAAATGCCGACGTAGAGGCCAATGCACGTCCTGACGTAGAGCTGAAAGTAAGCTAAATCCCGACGTAGAGCCCAACGCACGTCCCGACGTGGAGCCCAACTCACGTCCCGACGTAGAGCCCAACGCACGTCCCGACCTAGAGGTGAAAGTTAGCTAACTACACACGTAGAGCCCAACGCACGTCCTGACGTAGAGCCCAACGCACGTCCCGACGTAGAGCTGAAAGTAAGCTGAATCCCGACGTAGAGCCCAACGCACGTCCCGACGTAGAGCTGAAAGTAAGCTAAATCCCGACGTAGAGGCCAACGCACGTCCCGATGTAGAGGCCAACGCACGTCCCGACGTAGAGCTGAAAGTAAGCTAAATCCCGACGTAGAGGCCAACGCACGTCCCGACGTAGAGCTGAAAGTAAGCTAAATCCCAACGTAGAGCCCAACGCACGTCCCGACGTAGAGCCCAACGCACGTCCCGACATAGAGCCCAACGCACGTCCCGACGTAGAGCTGAAAGTAAGTTAATCCCGACGTAGCGCCCAAAGCACGTCCCGAAGTAGCGCACAACGCACGTCCCGACGTAGAGCCCAACGCACGTCCCGACGTAGAGCTGAAAGTAAGCTAAATCCCGACGTAGAGCCCAACGCAAGTCCCGACATAGAGCCCAACGCACGTCCCGATGTAGAGGCCAACGCACGTCCCGACGTAGAGGCCAACGCACGTCTCGACGTAGAGCTGAAATTAAGCTAAATCCCGAGGTAGAGCCCAACGCACGTCCCGACTTAGAGCCCAACGCACGTCCCGACGTAGAGCCCAACGCACGTCCCGACGTAGCGCCCAACGCACGTCCCGACGTAGAGCTGAAAGTTACCTAACTACAGACGTAGAGCCCAACGCACGTCCCGACGTAGAGCAGAAAGTTAGCTAACTACAGACGTAGAGCCCAACGCACGTCCCGACGTAGAGCCCAACGCACGTCCCGACGTAGAGCTGAAAGTAAGCTAAATCCTGATGTAGAGCCCAACGCACGTCCCGACGTAGAGCCCAACGCACGTCCCGACGTAGAACCCAACGCACGTCCCGACGTAGAGCCCAACGCACGTCCCGACGTAGCGCCCAATGCACGTCCTGACGTAGAGCTGAAAGTAAGCTAAATCCCGACGTAGAGCCCAACGCACGTCCCGACGTAGAGCCCAACGCACGTCCCGACGTAGAGCTGAAAGATAGGTAACTACAGACGAAGAGCCCAACGCGCGTCCCGACGTAGAGCTGAAAGTAACCTAAATCCCGACGTAGAGCCCAACGCAAGTCCTGACGTAGGGCATAACGCACGTCCCGACGTAGAGCCCAACGCACGTCCCGACGTAGAGCTGAAAGCTAAATGCCGACGTAGAGGCCAATGCACGTCCTGACGTAGAGCTGAAAGTAAGCTAAATCCCGACGTAGAGCCCAACGCACGTCCCGACGTGGAGCCCAACTCACGTCCCGACGTAGAGCCCAACGCACGTCCCGACCTAGAGGTGAAAGTTAGCTAACTACACACGTAGAGCCCAACGCACGTCCTGACGTAGAGCCCAACGCACGTCCCGACGTAGAGCTGAAAGTAAGCTGAATCCCGACGTAGAGCCCAACGCACGTCCCGACGTAGAGCTGAAAGTAAGCTAAATCCCGACGTAGAGGCCAACGCACGTCCCGATGTAGAGGCCAACGCACGTCCCGACGTAGAGCTGAAAGTAAGCTAAATCCCGACGTAGAGGCCAACGCACGTCCCGACGTAGAGCTGAAAGTAAGCTAAATCCCAACGTAGAGCCCAACGCACGTCCCGACGTAGAGCCCAACGCACGTCCCGACATAGAGCCCAACGCACGTCCCGACGTAGAGCTGAAAGTAAGTTAATCCCGACGTAGCGCCCAAAGCACGTCCCGAAGTAGCGCACAACGCACGTCCCGACGTAGCGCCCAACGCACGTCCCGACGTAGCGCCCAACGCACGTCTCGACTTAGAGCTGAAAGTAAGCTAAATCCCGACGTAGAGGCCAACGCACGTCCCGACGTAGAGGCCAACGCACGTCCCGACGTAGAGCTGAAAGTAAGCTAAATCCCGACGTAGAGCCCAACGCACGTCCCGACGTAGAGCCCAACGCACGTCCCGACGTAGAGCCCAACGCACGTCCCGACGTAGCGCCCAACGCACGTCCCGACGTAGAGCTGAAAGTTAGCTAAGTACAGATGTAGAGCCCAACGCACGTCCTGACGTAGAACTGAAAGTTAGCTAACTACAGACATAGAGCCCAACGCACGTCCCAACTTAGAGTTGAAACTTAGCTAACTACAGACGTAGAGCCCAACGCACGTCCCGACGTAGAGCCCAACGCACGTCCCGACGTAGACCTGAAAGTAAGCTAAATCCCGACGTAGAGCCCAACGCACGTCCCGACGTAGAGCCCAACGCACGTCCCGATGTAGAGGCCAACGCACGTCCCGACGTAGAGGCCAACGCACGTCTCGACGTAGAGATGAAAGTAAGCTAAATCCCGAGGTAGAGCCCAACGCACGTCCCGACTTAGAGCCCAACGCACGTCCCGACGTAGAGCCCAACGCACGTCCCGACGTAGAGCTGAAAGTAAGCTAAATCCTGACGTAGAGCCCAACGCACGTCCCGACGTAGAGCCCAACGCACGTCCCGACATAGCGCCCAACGCACGTCCCGACGTAGAGCTGAAAGTTAGCTAACTACAGACGTAGAGCCCAACGCACGTACCGACGTAGAGCAGAAAGTTAGCTAACTACAGACGTAGAGCCCAACGCACGTCCCGACGTAGATCCCAATGCACGTCCCAACGTAGCGCCCAATGCACGTCCCGACGTAGAGCTGAAAGTAAGCTAAATCCCGACGTAGAGCCCAACGCACGTCCAGACGTAGAGCCCAACGCACGTCCCGACGTAGAGCTGAAAGTTAGCTAACTACAGACGAAGAGCCCAACGCGCGTCCCGACGTAGAGCTGAAAGTTAGCTAACTACAGACGTAGAGCCCAACGCACGTCCCGACGTAGAGCCCAACGCACGTCCCGACATAGAGCCCAATGCACGTCCCGACGTAGAGCTGAAAGTTACCTAACTACAGACGTAGAGCCCAACGCACGTCCCGACGTACAGCCCAACGCACGTCCCGACGTAGAGCTGAAAGTAAGCTAAATCCCGACGTAGAGCCCAACGCACGTCCTGACGTAGAGCCCAACGCACGTCCCGACGTAGAGCCCAACGCACGTCCCGACGTAGAGCTGAAAGTAAGCTAAATCCCGACGTAGAGCCCAACGCACGTCCCGATGTAGAGCCCAACGCACGTCCCGACGTAGAGCCCAACGCACGTCCCGACGTAGAGCTGAAAGTTAGCTAACTACAGACGAAGAGCCCAACGCGCGTCCCAACGTAGAGCTGAAAGTTAGCTATCTGCAGTCGTAGAGCCCAACGCGCGTCGCGACGTAGAGCCCAACGCGTGTCCCGACGTAGAGCCCAATGCACGTCCCGACGTAGAGGCCAACGCACGTCCCGACGTAGAGCTGAAAGTAAGCTAAATCCCGACGTAGAGGCCAACGCACGTCCCGACGTAGCGCCCAACGCACGTCCCGACGTAGAGACCAACGCACGTCCCGACGTAGAGCTGAAAGTAAGCTAAATCCCGACGTAGAGCCCAACTCGTGTCCCGACGTAGAGCCCAACGCACGTCCTGACGTAGAGCTGAAAGTAAGCTAAATCCCGACGTAGAGCCCAACGCACGTCCCGACGTAGAGGCCAACGCACGTCCCGACGTAGAGGCCAACGCACGTCCCGACGTAGCGCCCAACGCACGTCCCGACGTAGAGGCCAACGCACGTCCCGACGTAGAGCTGAAAGTTAGCTAACTACAGACGAAGAGCCCAACGCGCGTCCCGACGTAGAGCTGAAAGTTAGCTAACTACAGACGTAGAGCCCAACGCGCGTCCCGACGTAGAGCCCAACGCGTGTCCCGACGTAGAGCCCAACGCACGTCCCGACGTAGAGGCCAACGCACGTACCGACGTAGAGCTGAAAGTAATCTAAATACCGACGTAGAGGCCAACGCACGTCCCAACGTAGAGGCCAACGCACGTCCCGACGTAGAGCCCAACACACGTCCCGACGCAGAGCCCAACACACGTCCCGACGCAGAGTCCAACACACGTCGTGACGTAGAGCCCAACACAAGTCCCGACGTAGAGCCCAACACACGTCCCGACGTAGAGGTGAAAATAACTAAATCCCGACGTAGAGCCCAACACACGTCCCGACGCAGAGCCCAACACACGTCCCGACATGCAGCCCAACACGTGTCCCGACGAGGAGCCCAACACACGTCCCGACGTAGAGCCCAACACACGTCCCGACATGCAGCCCAACACGCGTCCCGACGTGGAGCCCAACACACGTCCCGACGTAGAGCCCAACACAGGTCCCCACGTAGAGCTGAAAGTACGCTAAATCCTGATGTCGAGCCCAGGACACGTCCCCTTGTAGAGCTGAAAGTAAGATAAATCCTGATCTAGTGCCCAAAACACGTCCCGACGTAGAGCCCAACACACGTCCCGACGCAGACCCAACACAAGTCGCGACGCAGAGCCCAACACACGTCGCGACGTACAGCCCAACACACGTCGCGACGTAGAGTCCAACACACGTCGCGAAGTAGAGGCCAACACACGTCCCGACGTAGAGCTGAAAGTAACAAAATCCCGACGTAGAGCCCAACACACGTCCCGACATGCAGCCCAACACGCGTCCCGACGTGGAGCCCAACACACGTCCCGACGTAGAGCCCAACACAGGTCCCCACGTAGAGCTGAAAGTACGCTAAATCCTGATGTCGAGCCCAGGACACGTCCCCTCGTAGAGCTGAAAGTAAGATAAATCCTGATCTAGTGCCCAAAACACGTCCCGACGTAGAGCCCAACACACGTCCCGACGCAGAGCCCAACACAAATCGCGACGCAGAGCCCAACACACGTCGCGACGTACAGCCCAACACACGTCGCGACGTAGAGTCCAACACACGTCGCGACGTAGAGGCCAACACACGTCCCGACGTAGAGCTGAAAGTAACTAAAACCCGACGTAGAGCCCAACACACGTCCCGACATGCAGCCCAACACGCGTCCCGACGTGGAGCCCAACACACGTCCCGACGTAGAGCCCAACACACGTCCCGACATAGAGCTGAAAGTACGCTAAATCCTGATGTCGAGCCCAACACACGTCCCCTCGTAGAGCTGAAAGTAAAATAAATCCTGATCTAGAGCCCAACGCACGTCCCGACGTAGAGCTGAAAGTAAGCTAAATCCCGACGTAGAGCCCAACGCACGTACCGACGTAGAGCCCAACGCGCGTCCCGACGTAGAGCTGAAAGTTAGCTAACTACAGACGTAGAGCCCAACGCGCGTCCCGACGTAGAGCCCAACGCGTGTCCCGACGTAGAGCCCAACGCACGTCCCGACGTAGAGGCCAACGCACGTCCCGACGTAGAGCTGAAAGTAAGCTAAATCCCGACGTAGAGGCCAACGCACGTCCCGACGTAGAACCCAACGCACGTCCTGACGTAGAGCTGAAAGTAACCTAAATCCCGACGTAGAGCCCAACGCACGTCACGACGTAGAGCCCAACGCACGTCCCGACGTAGCGCCCAACGCACGTCCCGACGTAGAGCTGAAAGTTAGCTAACTACAGACGTAGAGCCCAACGCACGTCCCGACGTAGAGCAGAAAGTTAGCTAACTACAGACGTAGAGCCCAACGCACGTCCCGACGTAGAGCCCAACGCACGTCCCGACGTAGAGCTGAAAGTAAGCTAAATGCCGACTTAGAGGCCAACGCACGTCCCGACGTAGAGCTGAAAGTAAGCTAAATCCCGACGTAGAGCCCAACGCACGTCCCGACGTAGAGCCCAACTCACGTCCCGACGTAGAGCCCAACGCACGTCCCGACGTAGAGCTGAAAGTTAGCTAACTACAGACGTAGAGCCCAACGCACGTCCCGACGTAGAGCCCAACGCACGTCCCGACGTAGAGCTGAAAGTTACCTATCTACAGACGTAGAGCCCAACGCACGTCCCGACGTAGAGCCCAACGCACGTCCCGACGTAGAGCCCAACGCACGTCCCGACGTAGAGCTGAAAGTAAGCTAAATCCCGACGTAGAGCCCAACGCGCGTCCCGACGTAGAGGTGAAAGTAAGCTAAATCCCGACGTAGAGGCCAACGCACGTCCCGACGTAGAGGCCAACGCACGTCCCGACGTAGAGCTGAAAGTAAGCTAAATCCCGACGTAGAGGCCAACGCACGTCCCAATGTAGAGGCCAACGCACGTCCCGACGTAGAGCTGAAAGTAAGCTAAATCCCGACGTAGAGCCCAACGCACGTCCCGACGTAGAGCCCAACGCACGTCCCGACATAGAGCCCAACGCACGTCCCGACGTAGAGCTGAAAGTAAGCTAAATCCCGACGTAGCGCCCAACGCATTTCCCGAAGTACCGCCCAAAGCACGTCCCGACGTAGCGCCCAACGCACGTCCCGACGTAGCGCACAATGCACGTCCCGACGTAGAGCTGAAAGTAAGCTAAATCCCGACGTAGAGGCCAACGCACGTCCCGACGTAGAGGCCAACGCACGTCCCGACGTAGAGGCCAACGCACGTCCCGACGTAGAACCCAACGCACGTCCCGACGTAGCGCCCAACGCACGTCCCGACGTAGAGCTGAAAGTTAGCTAACTACAGACGTAGAGCCCAACACACGTCCCGACGTAGAGCTAAAAGTAAGCTAAATGCCGACTTAGAGGCCAACGCACGTCCCGACGTAGAGCTGAAAGTAAGCTAAATCCCGACGTAGAGCCCAACGCACGTCCCGACGTAGAGCCCAACTCACGTCCCGACGTAGAGCCCAACGCACGTCCCGACGTAGAGCTGAAAGTAAGCTAAATCCCGACGTAGAGCCCAACGCACGTCCCGACGTAGAGCCCAACGCACGTCCCGACGTAGAGCTGAAAGTTAGCTAACTACAGACGTAGAGCCCAACGCACGTCCCGACGTAGAGCCCAACGCACGTCCCGACGTAGAGATGAAAGTAAGCTAAATCCCGACGTAGAGCCCAACGCGCGTCCCGACGTAGAGCTGAAAGTAAGCTAAATCCCGACGTAGAGGCCAACGCACGTCCCGACGTAGAGGCCAACGCACGTCCCGACGTAGAGCTGAAAGTAAGCTAAATCCCGACGTAGAGGCCAACGCACGTCCCAATGTAGAGGCCAACGCACGTCCCGACGTAGAGCTGAAAGTAAGCTAAATCCCGACGTAGAGCCCAACGCACGTCCCGACGTAGAGCCCAACGCACGTCCCGACATAGAGCCCAACGCACGTCCCGACGTAGAGCTGAAAGTAAGCTAAATCCCGACGTAGCGCCCAACGCATTTCCCGAAGTACCGCCCAACGCACGTCCCGACGTAGCGCCCAACGCACGTCCCGACGTAGCGCCCAATGCACGTCCCGACGTAGAGCTGAAAGTAAGCTAAATCCCGACGTAGAGCCCAACGCATGTCCCGACGTAGAGCCCAACGCACGTCCCGACGTAGCGCCCAACGCACGTCCCGACGTAGAGCTGAAAGTTAGCTAACTACAGACGTAGAGCCCAACGCACGTCCCGATGTAGAGCTGAAAGATAGCTAACTGCAGACGTAGAGCCCAACGCACGTCCCGACGTAGAGCCCAACGCACGTCCCGACGTAGAGCTGAAAGTTAGCTAAATCCCGACGTAGAGCCCAACGCACGTCCCGACGTAGAGCCCAACGCACGTCCCGACGTAGAGCTGAAAGTTAGCTAACTACAGACGTAGAGCCCAACGCACGTCCCGACGTAGAGCCCAACGCACGTCCCGACGTAGAGCTGAAAGTTACCTATCTACAGACGTAGAGCCCAACGCACGTCCCGACGTAGAGCCCAACGCACGTCCCGACGTAGAGCCCAACGCACGTCCCGACGTAGAGCTGAAAGTAAGCTAAATCCCGACGTAGAGCCCAACGCGCGTCCCGACGTAGAGGTGAAAGTAAGCTAAATCCCGACGTAGAGGCCAACGCACGTCCCGACGTAGAGGCCAACGCACGTCCCGACGTAGAGCTGAAAGTAAGCTAAATCCCGACGTAGAGGCCAACGCACGTCCCAATGTAGAGGCCAACGCACGTCCCGACGTAGAGCTGAAAGTAAGCTAAATCCCGACGTAGAGCCCAACGCACGTCCCGACGTAGAGCCCAACGCACGTCCCGACATAGAGCCCAACGCACGTCCCGACGTAGAGCTGAAAGTAAGCTAAATCCCGACGTAGCGCCCAACGCATTTCCCGAAGTACCGCCCAAAGCACGTCCCGACGTAGCGCCCAACGCACGTCCCGACGTAGCGCACAATGCACGTCCCGACGTAGAGCTGAAAGTAAGCTAAATCCCGACGTAGAGGCCAACGCACGTCCCGACGTAGAGGCCAACGCACGTCCCGACGTAGAGGCCAACGCACGTCCCGACGTAGAACCCAACGCACGTCCCGACGTAGCGCCCAACGCACGTCCCGACGTAGAGCTGAAAGTTAGCTAACTACAGACGTAGAGCCCAACACACGTCCCGACGTAGAGCTAAAAGTAAGCTAAATGCCGACTTAGAGGCCAACGCACGTCCCGACGTAGAGCTGAAAGTAAGCTAAATCCCGACGTAGAGCCCAACGCACGTCCCGACGTAGAGCCCAACTCACGTCCCGACGTAGAGCCCAACGCACGTCCCGACGTAGAGCTGAAAGTAAGCTAAATCCCGACGTAGAGCCCAACGCACGTCCCGACGTAGAGCCCAACGCACGTCCCGACGTAGAGCTGAAAGTTAGCTAACTACAGACGTAGAGCCCAACGCACGTCCCGACGTAGAGCCCAACGCACGTCCCGACGTAGAGATGAAAGTAAGCTAAATCCCGACGTAGAGCCCAACGCGCGTCCCGACGTAGAGCTGAAAGTAAGCTAAATCCCGACGTAGAGGCCAACGCACGTCCCGACGTAGAGGCCAACGCACGTCCCGACGTAGAGCTGAAAGTAAGCTAAATCCCGACGTAGAGGCCAACGCACGTCCCAATGTAGAGGCCAACGCACGTCCCGACGTAGAGCTGAAAGTAAGCTAAATCCCGACGTAGAGCC
This sequence comes from Leptosomus discolor, assembly GCF_034619465.1. Taxonomy (NCBI): domain Eukaryota; kingdom Metazoa; phylum Chordata; class Aves; order Leptosomiformes; family Leptosomidae; genus Leptosomus; species Leptosomus discolor. Next base: position 68,398 of record NW_028237895.1, read on the forward strand.
CAACGCACGTCCCGACGTAGAGCCCAACGCACGTCCCGACATAGAGCCCAACGCACGTCCCGACGTAGAGCTGAAAGTAAGCTAAATCCCGACGTAGCGCCCAACGCATTTCCCGAAGTACCGCCCAACGCACGTCCCGACGTAGCGCCCAACGCACGTCCCGACGTAGCGCCCAATGCACGTCCCGACGTAGAGCTGAAAGTAAGCTAAATCCCGACGTAGAGCCCAACGCATGTCCCGACGTAGAGCCCAACGCACGTCCCGACGTAGCGCCCAACGCACGTCCCGACGTAGAGCTGAAAGTTAGCTAACTACAGACGTAGAGCCCAACGCACGTCCCGATGTAGAGCTGAAAGATAGCTAACTGCAGACGTAGAGCCCAACGCACGTCCCGACGTAGAGCCCAACGCACGTCCCGACGTAGAGCTGAAAGTAAGCTAAATCCCGACGTAGAGGCCAACGCACGTCCCGACGTAGAGGCCAACGCACGTCCCGATGTAGAGGCCAACGCACGTCCCGACGTAGAGGCCAACGCACGTCTCGACGTAGAGCTGAAAGTAAGCTAAATCCCGACGTAGAGCCCAACGCACGTCCCGACGTAGAGCCCAACGGACGTCCCGACGTAGAGCCCAACGCACGTCCCGACGTAGTGCCCAACGCACGTCCCGACGTAGAGCTGAAAGTTAGCTAACTACAGACGTAGAGCCCAACGCACGTCCCGACGTAGAGCAGAAAGTTAGCTAACTACAGACGTAGAGCCCAACGCACGTCCCGACGTGGAGCCCAACGCACGTTCCGACGTAGAGCCCAACGCACGTCCCGACGTAGAGCTGAAAGTAAGCTAAATCCCGACGTAGAGGCCAACGCACGTCCCGACGTAGAGGCCAACGCACGTCCCGACGTAGAGGCCAACGCACGTCCCGACGTAGAGCTGAAAGTAAGCTAAATCCCGACGTAGAGCCCAACGCACGTCCCGACGTAGAGCCCAACGCACGTCCCGACGTAGAGCCCAACGCACGTTCCGACGTAGCGCCCAACGCACGTCCCGACGTAGAGCTGAAAGTTAGCTAACTACAGATGTAGAGCCCAACGCACGTCCCGACGTAGAACTGAAAGTTAGCTAACTACAGACGTAGAGCCCAACGCACGTCCCAACGTAGAGTTGAAAGTTAGCTAACTACAGACGTAGAGCCCAACGCACGTCCCGACGTAGAGCCCAACGCACGTCCCGACGTAGACCTGAAAGTTAGCTAAATCCCGACGTAGAGCCCAACGCACGTCCCGACGTAGAGCCCAACGCACGTCCCGACGTAGAGCCTAACGCACGTCCCGACGTAGAGCTGAAAGTAAGCTAAATCCCGACGTAGAGCTCAACGCACGTCCCGACGTAGAACCCAACGCACATCCCGACGTAGAGCCCAACGCACGTCCCAACGTAGAGCCCAACGCACGTCCCGACGTAGAGCTGAAAGTTAGCTAACTACAGACGAAGAGCCCAACGCGCGTCCCGACGTAGAGCTGAAAGTTAGCTAACTACAGACGTAGAGCCCAACGCGCGTCCCGACGTAGAGCCCAACGCGTGTCCCGACGTAGAGCCCAACGCACGTCCCGACGTAGAGCCCAACGCACGTCCCGACGTAGAGCTGAAAGTAAGCTAAATCCCGAGGTAGAGCCCAACGCACGTCCCGACTTAGAGCCCAACGCACGTCCCGACGTAGAGCCCAACGCACGTCCCGACGTAGCGCCCAACGCACGTCCCGACGTAGAGCTGAAAGTTACCTAACTACAGACGTAGAGCCCAACGCACGTCCCGACGTAGAGCAGAAAGTTAGCTAACTACAGACGTAGAGCCCAACTCACGTCCCGACGTAGAGCCCAACGCACGTCCCGACGTAGAGACCAACGCACGTCCCGACGTAGAGCTGAAAGTAAGCTAAATCCTGATGTAGACCCCAACGCACGTCCCGACGTAGAGCCCAACGCACGTCCCGACATAGCGCCCAACGCACGTCCCGACGTAGAGCTGAAAGTTAGCTAACTACAGACGTAGAGCCCAACGCAAGTCCCGACGTAGAACCCAACGCACGTCCCGACGTAGAGCCCAACGCACGTCCCGACGTAGCGCCCAATGCACGTCCCGACGTAGAGCTGAAAGTAAGCTAAATCCCGACGTAGAGCCCATCGCACGTCCCGACGTAGAGCCCAACGCACGTCCCGACGTAGAGCTGAAAGATAGGTAACTACAGACGAAGAGCCCAACGCGCGTCCCGACGTAGAGATGAAAGTAACCTAAATCCCGACGTAGAGGCCAACGCACGTCCTGACGTAGAGCATAACGCACGTCCCGACATAGAGCCCAACGCACGTCCCGACGTAGAGCCCAACGCACGTCCCGACGTAAAGCTGAAAGCTAAATGCCGACGTAGAGGCCAATGCACGTCCCGACGTAGAGCTGAAAGTAAGCTAAATCCCGACGTAGAGCCCAACGCACGTCCCGACGTGGAGCCCAACTCACGTCCCGACGTAGAGCCCAACGCACGTCCCGACCTAGAGGTGAAAGTTAGCTAACTACAGACGTAGAGCCCAACGCACGTCCTGACGTAGAGCCCAACGCACGTCCCGACGTAGAGCTGAAAGTAAGCTAAATCCCGACGTAGAGCCCAACGCACGTCCCGACGTAGAGCTGAAAGTAAGCTAAATCCCGACGTAGAGGCCAACGCACGTCCTGATGTAGAGGCCAACGCACGTCCCGACGTAGAGCTGAAAGTAAGCTAAATCCCGACGTAGAGGCCAACGCACGTCCCGAAGTAGAGCTGAAAGTAAGCTAAATCCCAACGTAGAGCCCAACGCACGTCCCGACGTAGAGCCCAACGCACGTCCCGACATAGAGCCCAACGCACGTCCCGACGTAGAACTGAAAGTAAGTTAATCCCGACGTAGCGCCCAACGCACGTCCCGAAGTAGCGCCCAACGCACGTCCCGACGTAGCGCCCAACGCACGTCTCGACTTAGAGCTGAAAGTAAGCTAAATCCCGACGTAGAGGCCAACGCACGTCCCGACGTAGAGGCCAACGCACGTCCCGACGTAGCGCCCAACGCACGTCTCGACTTAGAGCTGAAAGTAAGCTAAATCCCGACGTAGAGCCCAACGCACGTCCTGACGTAGAGCCCAACGCACGTCCTGACGTAGCGCCCAACGCACGTCCCGACATAGAGCTGAAAGTTAGCTAACTACAGATGTAGAGCCCAACGCACGTCCTGACGTAGAACTGAAATTTAGCTAACTACAGACGTAGAGCCCAACGCACGTCCCAACGTAGAGTTGAAACTTAGCTAACTACAGACGTAGAGCCCAGCGCACGTCCCGACGTAGAGCCCAACGCACGTCCCGACGTAGACCTGAAAGTAAGCTAAATCCCGACGTAGAGCCCAACGCACGTCCCGACGTAGAGCCCAACGCACGTCCCGATGTAGAGGCCAACGCACGTCCCGACGTAGAGGCCAACGCACGTCTCGACGTAGAGCTGAAAGTAAGCTAAATCCCGAGGTAGAGCCCAACGCACGTCCCGACTTAGAGCCCAACGCACGTCCCGACGTAGAGCCCAACGCACGTCCCGACGTAGCGCCCAACGCACGTCCCGACGTAGAGCTGAAAGTTACCTAACTACAGACGTAGAGCCCAACGCACGTCCCGACGTAGAGCAGAAAGTTAGCTAACTACAGACGTAGAGCCCAACGCACATCCCGACGTAGAGCCCAACGCACGTCCCGACGTAGAGCCCAACGCACGTCACGACGTAGAGCTGAAAGTAAGCTAAATCCTGACGTAGAGCCCAACGCACGTCCCGACGTAGAGCCCAACGCACGTCCCGACGTAGCGCCCAACGCACGTCCCGACGTAGAGCTGAAAGTTAGCTAACTACAGACGTAGAGCCCAACGCACGTACCGACGTAGAGCAGAAAGTTAGCTAACTACAGACGTAGAGCCCAACGCACGTCCCGACGTAGATCCCAACGCACGTCCCGACGTAGCGCCCAACGCACGTCCCGACGTAGAGCTGAAAGTTAGCTAACTACAGACGTAGAGCCCAACGCACGTCCCGATGTAGAGCTGAAAGTAAGCTAAATCCCGACGTAGAGCCCAACGCACGTCCCGACGTAGAGCCCAACGCACGTCCCGACGTAGAGCTGAAAGTAAGCTAAATCCCGACGTAGAGGCCAACGCACGTCCCGACGTAGAGGCCAACGCACGTCCCGATGTAGAGGCCAACGCACGTCCCGACGTAGAGGCCAACGCACGTCTCGACGTAGAGCTGAAAGTAAGCTAAATCCCGACGTAGAGCCCAACGCACGTCCCGACGTAGAGCCCAACGGACGTCCCGACGTAGAGCCCAACGCACGTCCCGACGTAGCGCCCAACGCACGTCCCGACGTAGAGCTGAAAGTTAGCTAACTACAGACGTAGAGCCCAACGCACGTCCCGACGTAGAGCAGAAAGTTAGCTAACTACAGACGTAGAGCCCAACGCACGTCCCGACGTGGAGCCCAACGCACGTTCCGACGTAGAGCCCAACGCACGTCCCGACGTAGAGCTGAAAGTAAGCTAAATCCCGACGTAGAGGCCAACGCACGTCCCGACGTAGAGGCCAACGCACGTCCCGACGTAGAGGCCAACGCACGTCCCGACGTAGAGCTGAAAGTAAGCTAAATCCCGACGTAGAGCCCAACGCACGTCCCGACGTAGAGCCCAACGCACGTCCCGACGTAGAGCCCAACGCACGTTCCGACGTAGCGCCCAACGCACGTCCCGACGTAGAGCTGAAAGTTAGCTAACTACAGATGTAGAGCCCAACGCACGTCCCGACGTAGAACTGAAAGTTAGCTAACTACAGACGTAGAGCCCAACGCACGTCCCAACGTAGAGTTGAAAGTTAGCTAACTACAGACGTAGAGCCCAACGCACGTCCCGACGTAGAGCCCAACGCACGTCCCGACGTAGAGCCTAACGCACGTCCCGACGTAGAGCTGAAAGTAAGCTAAATCCCGACGTAGAGCTCAACGCACGTCCCGACGTAGAACCCAACGCACGTCCCGACGTAGAGCCCAACGCACGTCCCAACGTAGAGCCCAACGCACGTCCCGACGTAGAGCTGAAAGTTAGCTAACTACAGACGAAGAGCCCAACGCGCGTCCCGACGTAGAGCTGAAAGTTAGCTAACTACAGACGTAGAGCCCAACGCGCGTCCCGACGTAGAGCCCAACGCGTGTCCCGACGTAGAGCCCAACGCACGTCCCGACGTAGAGCCCAACGCACGTCCCGACGTAGAGCTGAAAGTAAGCTAAATCCCGACGTAGAGCCCAACGCAAGTCCCGACATAGAGCCCAACGCACGTCCCGATGTAGAGGCCAACGCACGTCCCGACGTAGAGGCCAACGCACGTCTCGACGTAGAGCTGAAATTAAGCTAAATCCCGAGGTAGAGCCCAACGCACGTCCCGACTTAGAGCCCAACGCACGTCCCGACGTAGAGCCCAACGCACGTCCCGACGTAGCGCCCAACGCACGTCCCGACGTAGAGCTGAAAGTTACCTAACTACAGACGTAGAGCCCAACGCACGTCCCGACGTAGAGCAGAAAGTTAGCTAACTACAGACGTAGAGCCCAACGCACGTCCCGACGTACAGCCCAACGCACGTCCCGACGTAGAGCTGAAAGTAAGCTAAATCCCGACGTAGAGCCCAATGCACGTCCCGACGTAGAGCCCAACGCACGTCCCGACGTAGAGACCAACGCACGTCCCGACGTAGAGCTGAAAGTAAGCTAAATGCCGACGTAGAGCCCAACGCACGTCCCGACGTAGAGCCCAACGCACGTCCCGACGTAGAGCCCAACACACGTCCCGACGTAGCGCCCAACGCACGTCCCGACGTAGAGCTGAAAGTTAGCTAACTACAGACGTAGAGCCCAACGCACGTCCCGACGTAGAGCTGAAAGTTAGCTAACTACAGATGTAGAGCCCAACGCACGTCCCGACGTATAGCCCAACGCACGTCCCGAAGTAGCGCCCAACGCACGTCCCGACGTATATCCCAACGCACGTCCCGACGTAGAGCCCAACGAACGTCCACACGTAGACCTGAAAGTAAGCTAAATCCCGACGTAGAGCCCAAAGCACGTCCCGACGTAGAGCCCAACGCACGTCCCGACGTAGAGCCCAACTCACGTCCCGACGTAGAGCCCAACGCACGTCCCGATGTAGAGCTGAAAGTAAGCTAAATCCCGACGTAGAGCCCAACGCACGTCCCGACGTAGAGCCCAACGCACGTCCCGACGTAGAGCTGAAAGTTAGCTAACTACAGACGAAGAGCCCAACGCACGTCCCGACGTAGAGCTGAAAGTCAGCTAACTACAGAGGAAGAGCCCAACGCGCGTCCCGACGTAGAGCCCAACGCGTGTCCCGACGTAGAGCCCAACGCACGTCCCGACGTAGAGCCCAACGCACGTCCCGACGTAGAGCTGAAAGTAAGCTAAATCCCGACGTAGAGGCCAACGCACGTCCCGACGTAGAGGCCAACGCACGTCCCGATGTAGAGGCCAACGCACGTCCCGACGTAGCGCCCAACGCACGTCCCGACGTAGAGCTGAAAGTTAGCTAAATACAGACGTAGAGCCCAACGCACGTCCCGACGTAGAGCAGAAAGTTAGCTAACTACAGACGTAGAGCCCAACGCACGTCCCGACGTAGAGCCCAACGCACGTCCCGACGTAGAGCCCAACGCACGTCCCGACGTAGAGCTGAAAGTAAGCTAAATCCCGACGTAGCGCCAAACGCACGTCCCGACGTAGAGCTGAAAGTTAGCTAACTACAGACGTAGAGCCCAACGCATGTCCCGACGTAGAGCAGAAAGTTAACTAACTACAGACGTAGAGCCCAACGCGTGTCCCGACGTAGAGCCCAACGCACGTCCCGACGTAGAGCCCAACGCACGTCCCGACGTAGAGCTGAAAGTAAGCTAAATCCCGACGTAGAGGCCAACGCACGTCCCGACGTAGAGGCCAACGCACGTCCCGATGTAGAGCCCAACGCACGTCCCGACGTAGCGCCCAACGCACGTCCCGACGTAGAGCTGAAAGTTAGCTAAATACAGACGTAGAGCCCAACGCACGTCCCGACGTAGAGCAGAAAGTTAGCTAACTACAGACGTAGAGCCCAACGCACGTCCCGACGTAGAGCCCAACGCACGTCCCGACGTAGAGCCCAACGCACGTCCCGACGTAGAGCTGAAAGTAAGCTAAATCCCGACGTAGCGCCAAACGCACGTCCCGACGTAGAGCTGAAAGTTAGCTAACTACAGACGTAGAGCCCAACGCATGTCCCGACGTAGAGCAGAAAGTTAACTAACTACAGACGTAGAGCCCAACGCACGTCCCGACGTAGAACCCAATGCACGTCCCGACGTAGAGCCCAACGCACGTCCCGACGTAGAGCCCAACGCACTTCCCGACGTAGAGCCCAACGCACGTCCCAATGTAGAGCTGAAAGTAAGCTAAATGCCGTCGTAGAGGCCAACGCACGTCCCGACGTAGAGCCCAACGCACGTCCCGACGTAGAGCCCAACGCACGTCCCGTTGTAGAGCTGAAAGTTAGCTAACTACAGACGTAGAGCCCAACGCACGTCCCGACGTAGAGCCCAACGCACGTCCCGACGTAGAGCCCAACGCACGTCCCGACGTAGAGCTGAAAGTAAGCTAAATCCCGACGTAGAGCCCAACGCACGTCCCGACGTAGAGCTGAAAGTAAGCTAAATCCCGACGTAGAGGCCAACGCACGTCCCGACGTAGAGGCCAACGCACGTCCCGACGTAGAGCTGAAAGTAAGCTAAATCCCGACGTAGAGCCCAACGCACGTCCCGATGTAGAGCCCAACGAACGTCCCGACGTAGAGCCCAACGCACGTCCCGACGTAGACCTGAAAGTAAGCTAAATCCCGACGTAGAGGCCAACGCACGTCCCGACATAGAGGCCAACGCACATCCCGACGTAGAGGCCAACGCACGTCACGACGTAGAGCTGAAAGTAAGCTAAATCCCGACGTAGAGGCCAACGCACGTCCCGACGTAGAGGCCAACGCAAGTCCTGACTTAGAGCTGAAAGTAAGCTTAATCCCGACGTAGAGGCCAACGCACGTCCCGACGTAGAGCACAAAGTAAGCTAAATCCCGACGTAGAACCCAACGCATGTCCCGACGTAGAGCCCAACGCACGTCCCGACGTAGAGCCCAACGCACGTCCCGATGTAGAGCTGAAAGTAAGCTAAATCCCGACGTAGAGCCCAACGCACGTCCCGACGTAGAGCCCAACGCACGTCCCGACGTAGAGCACAAAGTAAGCTAAATCCCGACGTAGAACCCAACGCATGTCCCGACGTAGAGCCCAACTCACGTCCCGACGTAGAGCCCAACGCACGTCCCGATGTAGAGCTGCAAGTAAGCTAAATCCCGACGTAGAGCCCAACGCACGTCCCGACGTAGAGCCCAACGCACGTCCCGACGTAGAGCTGAAAGTTAGCTAACTACAGACGAAGAGCCCAACGCACGTCCCGACGTAGAGCTGAAAGTCAGCTAACTACAGAGGAAGAGCCCAACGCGCGTCCCGACGTAGAGCCCAACGCGTGTCCCGACGTAGAGCCCAACGCACGTCCCGACGTAGAGCCCAACGCACGTCCCGACGTAGAGCTGAAAGTAAGCTAAATCCCGACGTAGAGGCCAACGCACGTCCCGACGTAGAGGCCAACGCACGTCCCGATGTAGAGGCCAACGCACGTCCCGACGTAGCGCCCAACGCACGTCCCGACGTAGAGCTGAAAGTTAGCTAAATACAGACGTAGAGCCCAACGCACGTCCCGACGTAGAGCAGAAAGTTAGCTAACTACAGACGTAGAGCCCAACGCACGTCCCGACGTAGAGCCCAACGCACGTCCCGACGTAGAGCCCAACGCACGTCCCGACGTAGAGCTGAAAGTAAGCTAAATCCCGACGTAGCGCCAAACGCACGTCCCGACGTAGAGCTGAAAGTTAGCTAACTACAGACGTAGAGCCCAACGCATGTCCCGACGTAGAGCAGAAAGTTAACTAACTACAGACGTAGAGCCCAACGCGTGTCCCGACGTAGAGCCCAACGCACGTCCCGACGTAGAGCCCAACGCACGTCCCGACGTAGAGCTGAAAGTAAGCTAAATCCCGACGTAGAGGCCAACGCACGTCCCGACGTAGAGGCCAACGCACGTCCCGATGTAGAGCCCAACGCACGTCCCGACGTAGCGCCCAACGCACGTCCCGACGTAGAGCTGAAAGTTAGCTAAATACAGACGTAGAGCCCAACGCACGTCCCGACGTAGAGCAGAAAGTTAGCTAACTACAGACGTAGAGCCCAACGCACGTCCCGACGTAGAGCCCAACGCACGTCCCGACGTAGAGCCCAACGCACGTCCCGACGTAGAGCTGAAAGTAAGCTAAATCCCGACGTAGCGCCAAACGCACGTCCCGACGTAGAGCTGAAAGTTAGCTAACTACAGACGTAGAGCCCAACGCATGTCCCGACGTAGAGCAGAAAGTTAACTAACTACAGACGTAGAGCCCAACGCACGTCCCGACGTAGAACCCAATGCACGTCCCGACGTAGAGCCCAACGCACGTCCCGACGTAGAGCCCAACGCACTTCCCGACGTAGAGCCCAACGCACGTCCCAATGTAGAGCTGAAAGTAAGCTAAATGCCGTCGTAGAGGCCAACGCACGTCCCGACGTAGAGCCCAACGCACGTCCCGACGTAGAGCCCAACGCACGTCCCGTTGTAGAGCTGAAAGTTAGCTAACTACAGACGTAGAGCCCAACGCACGTCCCGACGTAGAGCGCAACGCACGTCCCGACGTAGAGCCCAACGCACGTCCCGACGTAGAGCTGAAAGTAAGCTAAATCCCGACGTAGAGCCCAACGCACGTCCCGACGTAGAGCTGAAAGTAAGCTAAATCCCGACGTAGAGGCCAACGCACGTCCCGACGTAGAGGCCAACGCACGTCCCGACGTAGAGCTGAAAGTAAGCTAAATCCCGACGTAGAGCCCAACGCACGTCCCGATGTAGAGCCCAACGAACGTCCCGACGTAGAGCCCAACGCACGTCCCGACGTAGACCTGAAAGTAAGCTAAATCCCGACGTAGAGGCCAACGCACGTCCCGACATAGAGGCCAACGCACATCCCGACGTAGAGGCCAACGCACGTCACGACGTAGAGCTGAAAGTAAGCTAAATCCCGACGTAGAGGCCAACGCACGTCCCGACGTAGAGGCCAACGCAAGTCCTGACTTAGAGCTGAAAGTAAGCTTAATCCCGACGTAGAGGCCAACGCACGTCCCGACGTAGAGCACAAAGTAAGCTAAATCCCGACGTAGAACCCAACGCATGTCCCGACGTAGAGCCCAACGCACGTCCCGACGTAGAGCCCAACGCACGTCCCGACGTAGAGCCCAACGCACGTCCCGACGTAGAGCTGAAAGCAAGCTAAATCCCGACGTAGCGCCCAACGCACGTCCCGAAGTACCGCCCAACGCACGTCCCGACGTAGCGCCCAACGCACGTCCCGACGTAGAGCTGAAAGGAAGCTAAATCCCGACGTAGAGGCCAACGCACGTCCCGACGTAGAGGCAAACGCACGTCCCGACTTAGAGGCCAACAAGCGTCCCGACGTAGAGGACAACGCACGTCCCGACGTAGAGGCCAAGGCACGTCCCGACGTAGAGCTGAAAGTAAGCTAAATCCCGACGTAGAGCCCAACGCACGTCCCGACGTAGAGCCCAACGCACGTCCTGACGTAGAGCTGAAAGTTAGCTAACTACAGACGTAGAGCCCAACGCACGTCCCGACGTAGAGCCCAACGCACGTCCCGAAGTAGCGCCCAACGCACGTCCCGACGTAGAGCCCAACGCACGTCCCGACGTAGAGCCCAACGCACGTCCCGACGTAGAGCTGAAAGTTAGCTAAATCCCGACGTAGAGCCCAACGCACGTCCCGACGTAGAGCCCAACGCACGTCCCGACGTAGAGCTGAAAGTTAGCTAACTACAGACGTAGAGCCCAACGCACGTCCCGACGTAGAGCCCAACGCACGTCCCGACGTAGAGCTGAAAGTTAGCTAAATCCCGACGTAGAGCCCAAGGCATATCCCGACGTAGAGCCCAACGCACGTCCCGACGTAGAGCCCAACGCACGTCCCGACGTAGAGCCCAACGCACATCCCGACGTAGAGCTGAAAGTTAGCTAACTACAGACGTAGAGCCCAACGCACGTCCCGATGTAGAGCCCAACGCACGTCCCGACGTAGAGCCCAACGCACGTCCCGACGTAGAGCTGAAAGTTGGCTAAATCCGGACGTAGAGCCCAACGCACGTCCCGACGTAGAGCTGAAAGTAAGCTAAATCCCGACGTAGAGGCCAACGCACGTCCCGACGTACAGGCCAACGCACGTCCCGACGTAGAACTGAAATTAAGCTAAATCCCGACGTAGAGCCCAACGCACGTCCCGACATAGAGCTTAAAGTAAGCTAAATCCCGACGTAGAGCCCAACGCACGTCCCGACGTAGAGCCCAACGCACGTCCCGACGTAGAGCCCAACGCACGTCCCAACGTAGAGCTGAAAGTAAGCTAAATCCCGATGTAGAGCCCAACGCACGTCCCGACGTAGAGCCCAACGCACGTCCCGACGTAGCGCCCAACGCACGTCCCGAAGTAGAGCTGAAGGTTAGCTAACTACAGACGTAGAGGACAACGCACGTCCCGACCTAGAGCCCAACGCACGTCCCGACGTAGAGCCCAACGCACGTCCCGACTTAGAGCTGAAAGTAAGCTAAATCCCGACGTAGAGCCCAACGCACGTCCCGACGTAGAGCCCAACGCACGTCCCGACGTAGAGCTGAAAGTAAGCTAAATCCCGACGTAGAGCCCAACACACGTCCCGACGTAGAGCTGAAAGTAAGCTAAATCGCGACGTAGAAGCCAACGCACGTCCCGACGTAGAGGCCAACGCACGTCCCGACGTAGAGCTGAAAGTAAGCTAAATCCCGACGTAGAGGCCAACGCACGTCCCGACGTAGAGGCCAACGCACGTCCCGACGTAGAGGCCAACGCACGTCCCGACGTAGAGCTGAAAGTAAGCTAAATCCCGACGTAGAGCCCAACGAACGTCCCGACGTAGAGCCCAACGCACGTCCCGACGTAGAGCCCAACGCACGTCCCGACATAGAGCCCAACGCACGTCCCGACGTAGAGCTGAAAGTAAGCTAAATCCCGACGTAGCGCCCAACGCACGTCCCAAAGTAGCGCACAACGCACGTCCCAAAGTAGCGCCCAACGCACGTCCCGACGTATAGCTGAAAGTAAGCTAAATCCCGACGTAGAGGCCAACGCACGTCCCGACGTAGAGGCCAACGCACGTCCCGACGTAGAGCTGAAAGTAAGCTAAATCCCGACGTAGAGCCCAACGCACGTCCCGACGTAGAGCCCAACGCACGTCCCGACGTAGAGCTGAAAGTTAGCTAAGTACAGACGTAGAGCCCAACGCACGTCCCGACGTAGAGCCCAACGCACGTCCCGACGTAGAGCCCAACGCACGTCCCGACGTAGAGCTGAAAGGAAGCTAAATCCCGACGTAGAGCCCAACGCACGTCCCGACGTAGAGCCCAACGCACGTCCCGACGTAGATCTGAAAGTTAGCTAAATCCCGACGTAGAGCCCAACGCATATCCCGACGTAGAGCCCAACGCACGTCCCGACGTAGAGCGCAACGCACGTCCCGACGTAGAGCCCAACGCACATCCCGACGTAGAGCTGAAAGTTAGCTAACTACAGACGTAGAGTCCAACGCACGTCCCGATGTAGAGCCCAACGCACGTCCCGACGTAGAGCCCAACGGACGTCCCGACGTAGAGCTGAAAGTAAGCTAAATCCGGACGTAGAGCCCAACGCACGTCCCGACGTAGAGCTGAAAGTAAGCTAAATCCCGACGTAGAGGCCAACGCACGTCCCGACGTACAGGCCAACGCACGTCCTGACGTAGAGCTGAAATTAAGCTAAATCCCGACGTAGAGGCCAACGCACGTCCCGACGTAGAGGCCAGCGCACGTCCCGACGTAGAGCCCAACGCACGTCCCGACGTAGAGCCCAACGCACGTCCCGACGTAGAGCTGAAAGTTAGCTAACTACAGACGAAGAGCCCAACGCGCGTCCCGACGTAGAGCCCAACGCGTGTCCCTACGTAGAACCCAACGCACGTCCCGACGTAGAGCCCAACGCACGTCCCGACGTAGAGCTGAAAGTAAGCTACATCCCGACGTAGAGCCCAACGCACGTCCCGACGTAGAGGCCAACGCACATCCCGACGTAGAGGCCAACGCACGTCCCGACGTAGAGCTGAAAGTAAGCTAAATCCCGACGTAGAGCCCAACGCACGTCCCGACGTAGAGCCCAACGCACGTCCCGACGTAGAGCCCAACGCACGTCCCGACGTAGCGCCCAACGCACGTCCCGACGTAGAGCTGAAAGTTAGCTAACTACAGACGTAGAGCCCAACGCACGTCCCGACGTAGAGCCCAACGCACGTCCCGACGTAGAGCCCAACGCACGTCCCGACGTAGAGCTGAAAGTTAGCTAACTACAGACGTAGAATCCAACGCACGTCCCGACGTAGAGCCCAACGCACGTCCCGACGTAGACCTGAAAGTAAGCCAAATCCAGACGTAGAGCCCAACACACGTCCCGACGTAGAGCTGAAAGTAAGCTAAATCGCGACGTAGAAGCCAACGCACGTCCCGACGTAGAGGCCAACGCACGTCCGACGTAGAGCTGAAAGTAAGCTAAATCCCGACGTAGAGGCCAACGCACGTCCTGACGTAGAGGCCAACGCACGTCCCGACGTAGAGGCCAACGCACGTCCCGACGTAGAGCTGAAAGTAAGCTAAATCCCGACGTAGAGCCCAACGAACGTCCTGACGTAGAGCCCAACGCACGTCCCGACGTAGAGCCCAACGCACGTCCCGACGTAGAACTGAAAGTAAGCTAAATCCCGACGTAGCGCCCAACGCACGTCCCAAAGTAGCGCCCAACGCACGTCCTGACGTAGCGCCCAACGCACGTCCCGACGTAGAGCTGAAAGTAAGATAAATCCCGACGTAGAGGCCAACGCACGTCCCGACATAGAGGCCAACGCACGTCCCGACGTAGAGCTGAAAGTAAGCTAAATCCCGACGTAGAGCCCAACGCACGTCCCGACGTAGAACCCAACGCACGTCCCGACGTAGAGCCCAACGCACGTCCCGACGTAGAGCCCAACGCACGTCCCGACATAGAGCCCAACGCACGTCCCGACGTAGAGCTGAAAGTAAGCTAAATCCCGACGTAGAGCCCAACGCACGTCCCGAAGTAGCGCCCAACGCACGTCCCGACGTAGCGCCCAACGCACCTCCCGACTTAGAGCTGAAAATAAGCTAAATACCGATGTAGAGGCCAACGCACGTCCCGACGTAGAGGCCAACGCACGTCCCGACGTAGAGCCCAACGCACGTCCCGACGTAGCGCCAAACGCACGTCCCGACGTAGAGCTGAAAGTTAGCTAACTACAGACGTAGAGCCCAACGCACGTCCCGACGTAGAGCTGAAAGTAAGCTAAATCCCGATGTAGCGCCCAACGCACGTCCCGAAGTAGCGCTCAACGCACGTCCCGACGTAGCGCCCAACGCACGTCCCGACGTAGAGCTGAAAGTAAGCTAAATCCCGACGTAGAGCCCAACGCACATCCCGACGCAGAGGCCAACGCACGTCCCGACGTAGAGGCCAACGCACGTCCCGACGTAGAGCTGAAAGTAAGCTAAATCCCGTCGTAGAGGCCAACGCACGTCCCGACGTAGAGCCCAACGCACGTCCCGACGTAGAGCCCAACGCACGTCCCGACATAGCGCCCAACGCACGTCCCAACGTAGAGCTGAAAGTTAGCTAAGTACAGATGTAGAGCCCAACGCACGTCCCGACGTAGAGCTGAAAGTTAGCTAACTACAGACGTAGAGCCCAACGCACGTCACGACGTAGAGCTCAAAGTTAGCTAACTACAGACGTAGAGCCCAATGCACGTCCCGACGTAGAGCCCAACGCACGTCCCGACGTAGAGTCCAACGCACGTCCCGACGTATATCCCAACGTACGTCCCGATGTAGAGCCCAACGCACGTCCCGACGTAGACCTGAAAGTAAGCTAAATCCCGAGGTAGACCCCAACGCACGTCCCGACGTAGAGCCGAACGCACGTCCCGACGTAGAGCCCAACGCACGTCCCGACGTAGAGCTGAAAGTAAGCTAAATCCCGACGTAGAGCCCAACGGACGTCCCGACGTAGAGCCCAACGCACGTCCCGACGTAGATCCCAACGCACGTCCCGACGTAGAGCTGAAAGTTAGCTAACTACAGACGAAGAGCCCAACGCGCGTCCCGACGTAGAGCTGAAAGTTAGCTAACTACAGACGTAGAGCCCATCGCGCGTCCCGACGTAGAGCCCAACGCGTGTCCCGACGTAGAGCCCAACGCACGTCCCAACGTAGAGCTGAAAGTAAGCTAAATCCCGACGTAGAGCCCAACGCACGTCCCGACGTAGAGGCCAACGCACGTCCCGACGTAGAGCCCAACGCACGTCCCGACATAGAGCCCAACGCACGTCCCGACGTAGAGGCCAACGCACGTCCCGACGTAGAGCCCAACGCACGTCCCGACGTAGAGCCCAACGCACATCCCGACGTAGAGCTGAAAGTAACCTAAATCCCGACGTAGAGCCCAACGCACGTCCCGACGTAGAGCCCAACGCACGTCCCGACGTAGATCCCAACGCACGTCCCGACGTAGAGCTGAAAGTTAGCTAACTACAGACGAAGAGCCCAACGCGCGTCCCGACGTAGAGCTGAAAGTTAGCTAACTACAGACGTAGAGCCCAACGCACGTCCCGACGTAGAGCCCAACGCACGTCCCGACGTAGAGCCCAACGCACGTCCCGACGTAGAGCTGAAAGTAAGCTAAATCCCGACGTAGCGCCCAACGCACGTCCCGAAGTAGCGCCCAACGCACGTCCCGACGTAGCGCCCAACGCACATCCCGACGTAGAGCTGAAAGTAAGCTAAATCCCGACGTAGAGGCCAACGCACGTCCCGACGTAGAGGCCAACGCACGTCCCGACGTAGAGGACAACGCACGTCTCGACGTAGAGGACAACGCACGTCCCGACGTAGAGGCCAACGCACGTCCCGACGTAGGGCTGAAAGTAAGCTAAATCCCGACGTAGAGCCCAACGCACGTCCCGACGTAGAGCCCAACGCACGTCCCGACGTAGCGCCCAACGCACGTCCCGACGTAGAGCTGAAATTTAGCTAACTACAGACGTAGAGCCCAACGCACGTCCCGACGTAGAGCTGAAAGTTAGCTAACTACAGACGTAGAGCCCAACGCACGTCCCGACGTAGAGCCCAACGCACGTCCCGACGTAGAGCTGAAAGTAAGCTAAATGCCGACGCAGAGGCCAACGCACGTCCCAACGTAGAGCTGAAAGTAAGCTAAATCCCGACGTAGAGCCCAACGCACGTCCCGACGTAGAGCCCAACGCACGTCCCGACGTAGAGCTGAAAGTTAGCTAAATCCCGACGTAGAGCCCAACGCACGTCCCAACGTAGAGCCCAACGCACGTCCCGACGTAGAGCTGAAAGTTAGCTAACTACAGACATAGAGCCCAACGCACGTCCCGACGTAGAGCCCAACGCACGTCCCGACGTAGAGCTGAAAGTAAGCTAAATCCCGACGTAGAGGCCAACGCACGTCCCGACGTAGAGCTGAAAGTTAGCTAACTACAGACGTAGAGCCCAACGCACGTCCACACGTAGAGCCCAACGCACGTCCCGACGTAGAGCCCAACGCACGTCCCGACGTAGAGCTGAAAGTAAGCTAAATCCCGACGTAGAGGCCAACGCACGTCCCAACGTAGAGCTGAAAGTAAGCTAAATCCCGACGTAGAGCCCAACGCACGTCCCGACGTAGAGCCCAACGCACGTCCCAAAGTAGCGCCCAACGCACGTCCCGACGTATAGCTGAAAGTAAGCTAAATCCCGACGTAGAGGCCAACGCACGTCCCGACGTAGAGGCCAACGCACGTCCCGACGTAGAGCTGAAAGTAAGCTAAATCCCGACGTAGAGCCCAACGCACGTCCCGACGTAGAGCCCAACGCACGTCCCGACGTAGAGCTGAAAGTTAGCTAAGTACAGACGTAGAGCCCAACGCACGTCCCGACGTAGAGCCCAACGCACGTCCCGACGTAGAGCCCAACGCACGTCCCGACGTAGAGCGCAACGCACGTCCCGACGTAGAGCTGAAAGTAAGCTAAATCCGGACGTAGAGCCCAACGCACGTCCCGACGTAGAGCTGAAAGTAAGCTAAATCCCGACGTAGAGGCCAACGCACGTCCCGACGTAGAGCCCAACGCACGTCCTGACGTAGAGCTGAAATTAAGCTAAATCCCGACGTAGAGGCCAACGCACGTCCCGACGTAGAGGCCAGCGCACGTCCCGACGTAGAGCCCAACGCACGTCCCGACGTAGATCCCAACGCGCGTCCCGACGTAGAGCTGAAAGTTAGCTAACTACAGACGTAGAGCCCATCGCGCGTCCCGACGTAGAGCCCAACGCGTGTCCCGACGTAGAGCCCAACGCACGTCCCAACGTAGAGCTGAAAGTAAGCTAAATCCCGACGTAGAGGCCAACGCACGTCCCGACGTAGAGGCCAACGCACGTCCCGACGTAGAGCCCAACGCACGTCCCGACATAGAGCCCAACGCACGTCCCGACGTAGAGGCCAACGCACGTCCCGACGTAGAGCCCAACGCACGTCCCGACGTAGAGCCCAACGCACATCCCGACGTAGAGCTGAAAGTAACCTAAATCCCGACGTAGAGCCCAACGCACGTCCCGACGTAGATCCCAACGCACGTCCCGACGTAGAGCTGAAAGTTAGCTAACTACAGACGAAGAGCCCAACGCGCGTCCCGACGTAGAGCTGAAAGTTAGCTAACTACAGACGTAGAGCCCAACGCACGTCCCGACGTAGAGCCCAACGCACGTCCCGACGTAGAGCCCAACGCACGTCCCGACGTAGAGCTGAAAGTAAGCTAAATCCCGACGTAGCGCCCAACGCACGTCCCGAAGTAGCGCCCAACGCACGTCCCGACGTAGCGCCCAACGCACATCCCGACGTAGAGCTGAAAGTAAGCTAAATCCCGACGTAGAGGCCAACGCACGTCCCGACGTAGAGGCCAACGCACGTCCCGACGTAGAGGACAACGCACGTCTCGACGTAGAGGACAACGCACGTCCCGACGTAGAGGCCAACGCACGTCCCGACGTAGAGCTGAAAGTAAGCTAAATCCCGACGTAGAGCCCAACGCACGTCCCGACGTAGAGCCCAACGCACGTCCCGACGTAGCGCCCAACGCACGTCCCGACGTAGAGCTGAAATTTAGCTAACTACAGACGTAGAGCCCAACGCACGTCCCGACGTAGAGCTGAAAGTTAGCTAACTACAGACGTAGAGCCCAACGCACGTCCCGACGTAGAGCCCAACGCACGTCCCGACGTAGAGCCCAACGCACGTCCCGACGTAGAGCTGAAAGTAAGCTAAATGCCGACGCAGAGGCCAACGCACGTCCCAACGTAGAGCTGAAAGTAAGCTAAATCCCGACGTAGAGCCCAACACACGTCCCGACGTAGAGCCCAACGCACGTCCCGACGTAGAGCTGAAAGTTAGCTAAATCCCGACGTAGAGCCCAACGCACGTCCCGACGTAGAGCCCAACGCACGTCCCGACGTAGAGCTGAAAGTTAGCTAACTACAGACATAGAGCCCAACGCACGTCCCGACGTAGAGCCCAACGCACGTCCCGACGTAGAGCTGAAAGTAAGCTAAATACCGACGTAGAGGCCAACGCACGTCCCGACGTAGAGCTGAAAGTTAGCTAACTACAGACGTAGAGCCCAACGCACGTCCACACGTAGAGCCCAACGCACGTCCCGACGTAGAGCCCAACGCACGTCCCGACGTAGAGCTGAAAGTAAGCTAAATCCCGACGTAGAGGCCAACGCACGTCCCGACGTAGAGGCCAACGCACGTCCCGACGTAGAGCCCAACGCACGTCCCGACATAGAGCCCAACGCACGTCCCGACGTAGAGGCCAACGCACGTCCCGACGTAGAGCCCAACGCACGTCCCGACGTAGAGCCCAACGCACATCCCGACGTAGAGCTGAAAGTAACCTAAATCCCGACGTAGAGCCCAACGCACGTCCCGACGTAGATCCCAACGCACGTCCCGACGTAGAGCTGAAAGTTAGCTAACTACAGACGAAGAGCCCAACGCGCGTCCCGACGTAGAGCTGAAAGTTAGCTAACTACAGACGTAGAGCCCAACGCACGTCCCGACGTAGAGCCCAAGGCACGTCCCGACGTAGAGCCCAACGCACGTCCCGACGTAGAGCTGAAAGTAAGCTAAATCCCGACGTAGAGCCCAACGCACGTCCCGACGTAGAGCCCAACGCACGTCCCGACGTAGCGCCCAACGCACGTCCCGACGTAGAGCTGAAATTTAGCTAACTACAGACGTAGAGCCCAACGCACGTCCCGACGTAGAGCTGAAAGTTAGCTAACTACAGACGTAGAGCCCAACGCACGTCCCGACGTAGAGCCCAACGCACGTCCCGACGTAGAGCCCAACGCACGTCCCGACGTAGAGCTGAAAGTAAGCTAAATGCCGACGCAGAGGCCAACGCACGTCCCAACGTAGAGCTGAAAGTAAGCTAAATCCCGACGTAGAGCCCAACACACGTCCCGACGTAGAGCCCAACGCACGTCCCGACGTAGAGCTGAAAGTTAGCTAAATCCCGACGTAGAGCCCAACGCACGTCCCGACGTAGAGCCCAACGCACGTCCCGACGTAGAGCTGAAAGTTAGCTAACTACAGACATAGAGCCCAACGCACGTCCCGACGTAGAGCCCAACGCACGTCCCGACGTAGAGCTGAAAGTAAGCTAAATACCGACGTAGAGGCCAACGCACGTCCCGACGTAGAGCTGAAAGTTAGCTAACTACAGACGTAGAGCCCAACGCACGTCCACACGTAGAGCCCAACGCACGTCCCGACGTAGAGCCCAACGCACGTCCCGACGTAGAGCTGAAAGTAAGCTAAATCCCGACGTAGAGGCCAACGCACGTCCCAACGTAGAGCTGAAAGTAAGCTAAATCCCGACGTAGAGCCCAACGCACGTCCCGAAGTAGAGCCCAACGCACGTCCCAAAGTAGCGCCCAACGCACGTCCCGACGTATAGCTGAAAGTAAGCTAAATCCCGACGTAGAGGCCAACGCACGTCCCGACGTAGAGGCCAACGCACGTCCCGACGTAGAGCTGAAAGTAAGCTAAATCCCGACGTAGAGCCCAACGCACGTCCCGACGTAGAGCCTAACGCACGTCCCGACGTAGAGCTGAAAGTGAGCTAAGTACAGACGTAGAGCCCAACGCACGTCCCGACGTAGAGCCCAACGCACGTCCCGACGTAGAGCCCAACGCACGTCCCGACGTAGAGCTGAAAGGAAGCTAAATCCCGACGTAGAGCCCAACGCACGTCCCGACATAGAGCCCAACGCACGTCCCGACGTAGATCTGAAAGTTAGCTAAATCCCGACGTACAGCCCAACGCATATCCCGACGTAGAGCCCAACGCACGTCCCGACGTAGAGCGCAACGCACGTCCCGACGTAGAGCTGAAAGTAAGCTAAATCCGGACGTAGAGCCCAACGCACGTCCCGACGTAGAGCTGAAAGTAAGCTAAATCCCGACGTAGAGGCCAACGCACGTCCCGACGTACAGGCCAACGCACGTCCTGACGTAGAGCTGAAATTAAGCTAAATCCCGACATAGAGGCCAACGCACGTCCCGACGTAGAGGCCAGCGCACGTCCCGACGTAGAGCCCAACGCACGTCCCGACGTAGAGCCCAACGCACGTCCCGACGTAGAGCTGAAAGTTAGCTAACTACAGACGAAGAGCCCAACGCGCGTCCCGACGTAGAGCCCAACGCGTGTCCCTACGTAGAGCCCAACGCACGTCCCGACGTAGAGCCCAACGCACGTCCCGACGTAGAGCTGAAAGTAAGCTAAATCCCGACGTAGAGCCCAACGCACGTCCCGACGTAGAGGCCAACGCACGTCCCGACGTAGAGGCCAACGCACGTCCCGACGTAGAGCTGAAAGTAAGCTAAATCCCGACGTAGAGCCCAACGCACGTCCCGACGTAGAGCCCAACGCACGTCCCGACGTAGAGCCCAACGCACGTCCCGACGTAGCGCCCAACGCACGTCCCGACGTAGAGCTGAAAGTTAGCTAACTACAGACGTAGAGCCTAACGCACGTCCCGACGTAGAGCCCAACGCACGTCCCGACGTAGAGCCCAACGCACGTCCCGACGTAGAGCTGAAAGTTAGCTAACTACAGACGTAGAATCCAACGCACGTCCCGACGTAGAGCCCAACGCACGTCCCGACGTAGACCTGAAAGTAAGCCAAATCCAGACGTAGAGCCCAACACACGTCCCGACGTAGAGCTGAAAGTAAGCTAAATCGCGACGTAGAAGCCAACGCACGTCCCGACGTAGAGGCCAACGCACGTCCGACGTAGAGCTGAAAGTAAGCTAAATCCCGACGTAGAGGCCAACGCACGTCCTGACGTAGAGGCCAACGCACGTCCCGACGTAGAGGCCAACGCACGTCCCGACGTAGAGCTGAAAGTAAGCTAAATCCCGACGTAGAGCCCAACGAACGTCCTGACGTAGAGCCCAACGCACGTCCCGACGTAGAGCCCAACGCACGTCCCGACGTAGACCTGAAAGTAAGCTAAATCCCGACGTAGCGCCCAACGCACGTCCCAAAGTAGCGCCCAACGCACGTCCTGACGTAGCGCCCAACGCACGTCCCGACGTAGAGCTGAAAGTAAGATAAATCCCGACGTAGAGGCCAACGCACGTCCCGACGTAGAGGCCAACGCACGTCCCGACGTAGAGCCCAACGCACGTCCCGACATAGAGCCCAACGCACGTCCCGACCTAGAGGCCAACGCACGTCCCGACGTAGAGCCCAACGCACGTCCCGACGTAGAGCCCAACGCACATCCCGACGTAGAGCTGAAAGTAACCTAAATCCCGACGTAGAGCCCAACGCACGTCCCGACGTAGAGCCCAACGCACGTCCCGACGTAGATCCCAACGCACGTCCCGACGTAGAGCTGAAAGTTAGCTAACTACAGACGAAGAGCCCAACGCGCGTCCCGACGTAGAGCTGAAAGTTAGCTAACTACAGACGTAGAGCCCAACGCACGTCCCGACGTAGAGCCCAACGCACGTCCCGACGTAGAGCCCAACGCACGTCCCGACGTAGAGCTGAAAGTAAGCTAAATCCCGACGTAGCGCCCAACGCACGTCCCGAAGTAGCGCCCAACGCACGTCCCGACGTAGCGCCCAACGCACATCCCGACGTAGAGCTGAAAGTAAGCTAAATCCCGACGTAGAGGCCAACGCACGTCCCGACGTAGAGGCCAACGCACGTCCCGACGTAGAGGACAACGCACGTCCCGACGTAGAGGACAACGCACGTCCCGACGTAGAGGCCAACGCACGTCCCGACGTAGAGCTGAAAGTAAGCTAAATCCCGACGTAGAGCCCAACGCACGTCCCGACGTAGAGCCCAACGCACGTCCCGACGTAGCGCCCAACGCACGTCCCGACGTAGAGCTGAAATTTAGCTAACTACAGACGTAGAGCCCAACGCACGTCCCGACGTAGAGCTGAAAGTTAGCTAACTACAGACGTAGAGCCCAACGCACGTCCCGACGTAGAGCCCAACGCACGTCCCGACGTAGAGCCCAACGCACGTCCCGACGTAGAGCTGAAAGTAAGCTAAATGCCGACGCAGAGGCCAACGCACGTCCCAACGTAGAGCTGAAAGTAAGCTAAATCCCGACGTAGAGCCCAACACACGTCCCGACGTAGAGCCCAACGCACGTCCCGACGTAGAGCTGAAAGTTAGCTAAATCCCGACGTAGAGCCCAACGCACGTCCCGACGTAGAGCCCAACGCACGTCCCGACGTAGAGCTGAAAGTTAGCTAACTACAGACATAGAGCCCAACGCACGTCCCGACGTAGAGCCCAACGCACGTCCCGACGTAGAGCTGAAAGTAAGCTAAATCCCGACGTAGAGGCCAACGCACGTCCCAACGTAGAGCTGAAAGTAAGCTAAATCCCGACGTAGAGCCCAACGCACGTCCCGACGTAGAGGCCAACGCACGTCCCGACGTAGAGCTGAAAGTTAGCTAACTACAGACGTAGAGCCCAACGCACGTCCACACGTAGAGCCCAACGCACGTCCCGACGTAGAGCCCAACGCACGTCCCGACGTAGAGCTGAAAGTAAGCTAAATCCCGACGTAGAGGCCAACGCACGTCCCAACGTAGAGCTGAAAGTAAGCTAAATCCCGACGTAGAGCCCAACGCACGTCCCGACGTAGAGCCCAACGCACGTCCCGACGTAGAGCTGAAAGTTAGCTAAATCCCGACGTTGAGCCCAACGCACTTCCCGACGTAGCGCCCAACGCACGTCCCGACGTAGAGCTGAAAGTAAGCTAAATCCCGATGTAGAGGCCAACGCACGTCCCAACGTAGAGGCCAGCGCACGTCCCGACGTAGAGGCCAGCGCACGTCCCGACGTAGAGCCCAACGCACGTTCCGACGTAGAGCCCAACGCACGTCCCGACGTAGAGCTGAAAGTAAGCTAAATCCCGACGTAGCGCCCAACGCACGTCCCGACGTAGAGCTGAAAGTTAGCTAACTACAGACGAAGAGCCCAACGCGCGTCCCGACGTAGACCTGAAAGTAAGCTAAATCCCGCCGTAGAGGCCAACGCACATCTCGACGTAGAGGCCAACGCACGTCCTGACGTAGAGCTGGAAGTAAGCTAAATCGCGACGTAGAGCCCATCGCACGTCCCGACGTAGAGCCCAACGCACGTCCCGAAGTAGCGCCCAACGCACGTCCCGACGTAGAGCTGAAAGTTAGCTAACTACAGACGTAGAGCCCAACGCAGGTCCCGACGTAGAGCAGAAAGTTAGCTAACTACAGACGTAGAGCCCAACGCGGGTCCCGACGTAGAGCCCAACGCACGTCCCGATGTAGAGCCCAACGCACGTCCCGACGTAGAGCCCAACGCACGTCCCGACGTAGAGCCCAACGCACGTCCCGACGTAGAGCCCATCGCACGTCCCGACATAGAGCCCAACGCACGTCCCGACGTAGAGCTGAAAGTTAGCTAACTACAGACGTAGAGCCCAACGCACGTCCCGACGTAGAGCCCAACGCACGTCCCGACGTACAGCCCAACGCACTCCCGACGTAGAGCCCAACGCACGTCCCGAAGAAGAGCTGAAAGTAAGCTAAATCCTGACGTAGAGCCCAACACACGTCCCGACGTAGAGCTGAAAGTAAGCTAAATCCCGACGTAGAGGCCAACGCTCGTCCCGACGAAGAGCTGAAAGTAAGCTAAATCCCGACGTAGAGCCCAACGCACGTCCCGACGTAGAGCCCAACACACGTCCCGACGTAGAGCCCAACGCACGTCCCGACGTAGAGCCCAACGCACGTCCCGACGTAGAGCTGAAAGTAAGCTAAATCCCGACGTAGAGCCCAACGCACGTCCCGACGTAGAGCCCAACGCACGTCCCGACGTAGAGCCCAACGCACGTCCCAACGTAGAGCTGAAAGTAAGCTAAATCCCGACGTAGAGCCCAACGCACGTCCCGACGTAGAGCCCAACGCACGTCCCGACGTAGAGCTGAAAGTTAGCTACATCCCGACGTAGAGCCCAACGCACGTCCCGACGTAGAGCCCAACGCACGTCCCGACGTGGAGCCCAACGCACGTCCCGACGTAGAGCTGAAAGTTAGCTAACTACAGACATAGAGCCCAACGCACGTCCCGACGTAGAGCCCAACGCACGTCCCGACGTAGAGCCCAACGCACGTCCCGACGTAGAGCTTAAAGTAAGCTAAATCCCGACGTAGAGCCCAACGCACGTCCCGACGTAGAGCTGAAAGTTAGCTAACTACAGACATAGAGCCCAACGCACGTCCCGACGTAGAGCCCAACGCACGTCCCGACGTAGAGCCCAACGCACGTCCCGACGTAGGGCCCAACGCACGTCCCGACGTAGAGCCCAACACACGTCCCGACGTAGAGCCCAACGCACGTCCCGACGTAGAGCTGAAAGTTAGCTAAATCCCGACGTAGAGCCCAACGCACGTCCCGACGTAGAGCCAAACGCACGTCCCGACGTAGAGCCCAACGCACGTCCCGACGTAGAGCTGAAAGTAAGCTAAATCCCGACGTAGAGCCCAACGCACGTCCCGACGTAGAGCCCAACGCACGTCCCGACGTAGCGCCCAACGCACGTCCCGACGTAGAGCTGAAAGTTAGCTAATTACAGACGTAGAGCCCAACGCACGTCCCGACGTAGAGCAGAAAGTTAGCTAACTACAGACGTAGAGCCCAACGCGCGTCCCGACGTAGAGCCCAACGCACGTCCTGACGTAGAGCCCAACGCACGTCCCGACGTAGAGCCCAACGCACGTCCCGACGTAGAGCCCAACGCACGTCCCGACGTAGAGCTGAAAGTTAGTTAACTACAGACGTAGAGCCCAACGCACGTCCCGACGTAGAGCCCAACGCACGTCCCGACGTACAGCCCAACGCACTCCCGACGTAGAGCCCAACGCACGTCCCGACGTAGAGCTGAAAGTAAGCTAAATCCTGACGTAGAACCCAACACACGTCCCGACGTAGAGCTGAAAGTAAGCTAAATCCCAACGTAGATGCCAACGCACGTCCCGACGTAGAGGCCAACGCTCGTCCCGACGAAGAGCTGAAAGTAAGCTAAATCCCGACGTAGAGGCCAACGCACGTCCCGACGTAGAGGCCAACGCACGTCCCGACGTAGAGCTGAAAGTAAGCTAAATCCCGACGTAGAGCCCAACGCACGTCCCGTCGTAGAGCCCAACGCACGTCCCGATGTAGAGCCCAACGCACGTCCCGACGTAGCGCCCAACGCACGTCCCGAAATAGCACCCAACACACGTCCCGACGTAGAGCTGAAAGTAAGCTAAATCCCGACGTAGAGGCCAACGCACGTCCCGACGTAGAGGCCAACGCACGTCCCGACTTAGAGGCCAACGCACGTCCCGACGTAGAGCCCAAAGCACGTCCCGACGTAGAGCCCAACGCACGTCCCGACTTAGAGCTGAAAGTTAGCTAACTACAGACGTAGATCCCAACGCACGTCCCGACGTAGAGCTGAAAGTTAGCTAACTACAGACGTAGAGCCCAACGCACGTCCCGACGTAGAGCCCAACGCACGTCCCGACGTAGAGCCCAACGCACGTCCCGACTTAGAGCCCAACGCACGTCCCGACGTAGAGCCCAACGCACGTCCCGACGTAGAGCTGAAAGTAAGCTAAATCCCGACGTAGAGGCCAACGCACGTCCCGACGTAGAGCTGAAAGTAAGCTAAATCCCGACGTAGAGCCCAACGCACTTCCCGACGTAGAGCCCAACGCACGTCCCGACGTAGAGCTGACAGTTAGCTAAATCCCGACGTAGAGCCCAACGCACGTCCCGACGTAGAGCCCAACGCACGTCCCGACGTAGAGCTGAAAGTAAGCTAAATGCCGACGTAGAGGCCAACGCACGTCCCGACGTAGAGCTGAAAGTAAGCTAAATCCCGACGTAGAGCCCAACGCACGTCCCGACGTAGAGCCCAACGCACGTCCCGACGTAGAGCCCAACGCACGTCCCGACGTAGAGCTGAAAGTAAGCTAAATCCCGACGTAGAGCCCAACGCACGTCCCGACGTAGAGCCCAACGCATGTCCCGACGTAGAGCTGAAAGTAAGCTAAATCCCGACGTAGAGCCCAACGCACGTCCCGACGTAGAGCCCAACGCACGTCCCGACGTAGCGCCCAACGCACGTCCCGACGTACAGCTGAAAGTAAGCTAAATCCCGACGTAGAGCCCAACGCACGTCCCGACGTAGAGCCCAACGCACGTCCCGACGTAGAGCCCAACGCACGTCCCGACGTAGAGCTGAAAGTTAGCTAAATCCCGACGTAGAGCCCAACGCACGTCCCGACGTAGAGCCCAACGCACGTCCCGACGAAGAGCCCAACGCTCTCCCGACGTAGAGCTGAAAGTTAGCTAACTACAGACATAGAGCCCAACGCACGTCCCGACGTAGAGCCCAACGCACGTCCCGATGTAGAGCCCAACGCACGTCCCGACGTAGAGCTGAAAGTAAGCTAAATCCCGACGTAGAGCCCAACGCACGTCCCGACGTAGAGCTGAAAGTAAGCTAAATCCCGACGTAGAGCCCAACGCACTTCCCGACGTAGAGCCCAACGCACGTCCCGACGTAGAGCTGACAGTTAGCTAAATCCCGACGTAGAGCCCAACGCACGTCCCGACGTAGAGCCCAACGCACGTCCCGACGTAGAGCTGAAAGTAAGCTAAATGCCGACGTAGAGGCCAACGCACGTCCCGACGTAGAGCTGAAAGTAAGCTAAATCCCGACGTAGAGCCCAACGCACGTCCCGACGTAGAGCCCAACGCACGTCCCGACGTAGAGCTGAAAGTAAGCTAAATCCCGACGTAGAGCCCAACGCACGTCCCGACGTAGAGCCCAACGCATGTCCCGACGTAGAGCTGAAAGTAAGCTAAATCCCGACGTAGAGCCGAACGCACGTCCCGACGTAGAGCCCAACGCACGTCCCGACGTAGCGCCCAACGCACGCACCGACGTACAGCTGAAAGTAAGCTAAATCCCGACGTAGAGCCCAACGCACGTCCCGACGTAGAGCCCAACGCACGTCCCGACGTAGAGCCCAACGCACGTCCCGACGTAGAGCTGAAAGTTAGCTAAATCCCGACGTAGAGCCCAACGCACGTCCCGACGTAGAGCCCAACGCACGTCCCGACGAAGAGCCCAACGCACCTCCCGACGTAGAGCTGAAAGTTAGCTAACTACAGACATAGAGCCCAACGCACGTCCCGACGTAGAGCCCAACGCACGTCCCGACGTAGAGCCCAACGCACGTCCCGACGTAGAGCTGAAAGTAAGCTAAATCCCGACGTAGAGCCCAACGCACGTCCCGACGTAGAGCTGAAAGTTAGCTAACTACAGACGTAGAGCCCAACGCACGTCCCGACGTAAAGCCCAACGCACGTCCCGACGTAGAGCCCAACGCACGTCCCGACGTAGGGCCCAACGCACGTCCCGACGTAGAGCTGAAAGTAAGCTAAATCCCGACGTAGAGCCCAACACACGTCCCGACGTAGAGCCCAACGCACGTCCCGACGTAGAGCTGAAAGTTAGCTAAATCCCGACGTAAAGCCCAACGCACGTCCCGAAGTAGAGCCGAACGCACGTCCCGACGTAGAGCCCAACGCACGTCCCGACGTAGAGCTGAAAGTAAGCTAAATCCCGACGTAGAGCCCAACGCACGTCCCGACGTAGAGCCCAACGCACGTCCCGACGTAGCGCCCAACGCACGTCCCGACGTAGAGCTGAAAGTTAGCTAACTACAGACGTAGAGCCCAACGCACGTCCCGACGTAGAGCAGAAAGTTAGCTAACTACAGACGTAGAGCCCAACGCGCGTCCCGACGTAGAGCCCAACGCACGTCCCGACGTAGAGCCCAACGCACGTCCCGACGTAGAGCCCAACGCACGTCCCGACGTAGAGCCCAACGCACGTCCCGACATAGAGCCCAACGCACGTCCCGACGTAGAGCTGAAAGTTAGTTAACTACAGACGTAGAGCCCAACGCACGTCCCGACGTAGAGCCCAACGCACGTCCCGACGTACAGCCCATCGCACTCCCGACGTAGAGCCCAACGCACGTCCCGACGTAGAGCTGAAAGTAAGCTAAACCCTGACGTAGAACCCAACACACGTCCCGACGTAGAGCTGAAAGTAAGCTAAATCCCAACGTAGATGCAAACGCACGTCCCGACGTAGAGCCTGACGCACGTCCCGACGTAGAGCTGAAAGGAAGCTAAATCCCGACGTAGAGCCCAACGCACGTCCCGACGTAGAGCCCAACGCACGTCCCGACGTAGCGCCCAACGCACGTCCCGACGTAGAGCTGAAAGTTAGCAAACTACAGACGTAGAGCCCAACGCACGTCCCGACGTAGAGCAGAAAGTTAGCTAACTACAGACGTAGAGCCCAACGCGCGTCCCGACGTAGAGCCCAACGCACGTCCCGACGTAGAGCCCAACGCACGTCCCGACGTAGAGCTGAAAGTTATTTAACTACAGACATAGAGCCCAACACACGTTCCGACGTAGAGCCCAACACACGTCCCGACATGGAGCCCAACACACGTCCCGACGTGGAGCCCAACACACGTCCCGACGTAGAGCTGAATGAATGCTAAACCCCCACGTAGAGCCCAACAAACGTCCCGACGTAGAGCCCAGCACACGTCCCGACGTAGAGCTGAAAGTATGCTAAATCCTGATGTAGAGCCCAACACACGTCCCGACGTAGAGCTGAAAGTATGCTAAATCCCGACGTAGAGCCCAACACACATCTCGACGTAGAGCCCAACACACGTCCCGAGGCAGAGCCCAACACACGTCCCAACGTGGAACCCAACACACGTCCCGACGTAGACCCCAACACACGTCCCGACGTAGAGCTGAAAGGAAGCTAAATCTTGATGTAGAGCCCAACACACTTCCCGACGTAGAGCCCAACACACTTCCCGACGTAGAGCCCAACACACGTCCCGACGTAGAGCCCAACACACGTCCCTACGTAGAACCCAACCCACGTCCCGACGTAGAGCAGAAAGTAAGCTAAATCCTGATGTAGAGCCCAACACAAGTCCCGAAGTAGAGCCCAACACACGTCCCGACGTAGAGCCCAACACACGTCCCGACGTAGAGCGCAACACACGTCCCTACGTGGAACCGAACCCACGTCCCGACGTAGAGCAGAAAGTAAGCTAAATCGTGATGTAGAGCCCAACACAAGTCCCGAAGTAGAGCCCAACACACGTCCCGACGTAGAGCCCAACACACGTCCCGACGTAGAGCTGAAAGGAAGCTAAATCCTGAAGTAGAGCCCAACACACTTCCCGACGTAGAGCCCAACACACTTCCCGACATAGAGCCCAACACACGTCTCGACGTAGAGCCCCACACACGTCCCGACGTAGAGCCCAACACATGTCCCGACGTAGAGCCCAACACACGTCCCGACGTAGAGATGAAAGTTAGCTAACTACAGACATAGAGCCCAACACACGTTCCGACGTAGAGCCCAACACACGTCCCGACATGGAGCCCAACACACGTCCCGACGTGGAGCCCAACACACGTCCCGACGTAGAGCTGAATGTATGCTAAACCCCCACGTAGAGCCCAACAAACGTCCCGACGTAGAGCCCGACAGACGTCCCAACGTAGAGCTCAACACACGTCCCGACGTAGAGCTGAATGTAAGCTAAACCCCGACGTAGAGCCCAGCACACGTCCCGACGTAGAGCCCAGCACACGTCCCGACGTAGAGCCCAGCACACGTCCCGACGTAAAGCTGAAAGTATGCTAAATCCTGATGTAGAGCCCAACACACGTCCCGACGTATAGCCCAACACACGTCCCGACGTAGAGCCCAACACATGTCCCGACGTAGAGCCCAACACACGTCCCGACGTAGAGCTGAAAGTAAGCTAAATCCTGATGTAGAGCCCAACACACGTCCCCACGTAGAGCTCAACACACGTCCCGACGTAGAGCCCAACACACGTCTCGACATAGAGCCCAACACACGTCCCGAGGTAGAGCCCAACGCACGTCCCGACGTGGAGCCCAACACACGTCCCGACGTAGAGCCCAACACACGTCCCGACGTAGAGCTGAAAGTAAGCTAAATGCCGACGTATAGGCCAACGCACGTCCCGACGTAGAGCTGAAAGTAAGCTAAATCCCGACGTAGAGCCCAACGCACGTCCCGACGTAGAGCCCAACGCACGTCCCGACGTAGAGCCCAACGCACGTCCCGACGTAGAGCTGAAAATAAGCTAAATCCAGACGTAGAGCCCAACGCACGTCCCGACGTAGAGCCCAACGCACGTCCCGACGTAGAGCTGAAAGTTAGCTAACTACAGACGAAGAGCCCAACGCGCGTCCCGACGTAGAGCTGAAAGTTAGCTAACTACAGACGTAGAGGCCAACGCGCGTCCCGACGTAGTGCCCAACGCGTGTCCCGACGTAGAGCCCAACGCACGTCCCAACGTAGAGGCCAACGCACGTCCCGACGTAGAGCTGAAAGTAAGCTAAATCCCGACGTAGAGGCCAACGTACGTCCCGACGTAGAGGCCAACGCACGTCCCGACGTGGAGCCCAACACACGTCCCGACGTAGAGCTGAAAGTAACCTAAATCCCGACGTAGAGCCCAACGCACGTCCCGACGTAGAGCCCAACGCACGTCCCGACGTAGAGCCCAACGCACGTCCCGACGTAGAGCCCAACGCACATCCCGACATAGAGCCCAACGCACGTCCCGACGTAGAGCTGAAAGTAAGCTAAATCCCGACGTAGAGCCCAACGCACGTCCCGACGTAGAGCCCAACGCACGTCCCGACGTAGAGCCCAACGCACGTCCCGACGTAGAGCCCAACGCACGTCCCGACGTAGACCTGAAAGTTAGCTAATTACAGACGTAGAGCCCAACGCACGTCCCGACGTAGAGCCCAACGCACGTCCCGACGTAGAGCCCAACGCACGTCCCGACGTAGAGCACAACACACGTCCCGACGTAGAGCCCAACACACGTCCCGAAGTGGAGATGAAAGTCAGCTAAATCCTGATGTAGAGCCCAACACACGTCCCGACGTAGAGCACAACACACGTCCCGACGTAGAGCCCAACACACGTCCACACGTAGAGCCCAACACACGTCCCCACGTAGAGCCCAATACACGTCCCGACGTAGAGCCCAACACACGTTCCGAGGTAGAGCTGAAAGTAAGTTAAATCCTGAAGTAAAGCCCAACACACATCCCGACGTAGAGCCCAACACACGTCCCGACGAAGAGCTGAATGTAAGTTAAATCCTGATGTAGAGCCCAACACACGTCCCGACGTAGAGCCCAACACACGTCCCGACGTAGAGCTGAAAGTAAGCTAAATCTTGATGTGGAGCCCAACACACGTCCCGACGTAGAGCTGAAAGTAAGCTAAATCCTGATGTAGAGCACAACACACGTCCCGAAGTAGAGCCCAACACACGTCCCGACGTAGAGCCCAACATACAGCCCGACGTAGAGACCAACACACGTCCCGACGTAGAGCTGAAAGTAAGCTAAATCCTGATGTAGAGCCCAACACATGTCCCGACGTAGAGCCCAACACACGTCCCGACGTAGAGCCCAACACACGTCCCGAAGTAGAGATGAAAGTCAGCTAAATCCTGATGTAGAGCCCAACACACGTCCCGACGTAGAGCCCAACACACGTCCCGACGTAGAGCCCAACACACGTCCCCACGTAGAGCCCAACACACGTCCCCACGTAGAGCCCAATACACGTCCCGACGTAGAGCCCAACACACGTTCCGAGGTAGAGCCCAACACACGTCCCGACATAGAGCTGAAAGGAAGCTACATCCCGACGTAGAGCCGAACAGATGTCCCGACGAAGAGCCCAACACACGTCCCGACGTAGAGCCCAACACACGTCCCGAAGTAGAGCTGAAAGTAAGCTAAATCCTGATGTCGAGCCCAACACACGTCCCGACGTAGAGCCCAACACACGTCCGGACGTAGAGCCCAACACACTTCCCGACGTAGAGCCCAACACATGTCCCGACGTAGAGGTGAAAGTAAGCTAAACACTGATGTAGAGCCCAACACACGTCCCGACGTAGAGCCCAACACACGTCCCGACGTAGAGCTCAATATAAGCTAAACCTAATGTAGAGCCCAACACACGTCCCGACGTAGAGCCCAACACACGTCCCGACGTAGAGCCCAACACACGTCCCGACGTAGAGCTGAAAACAAGCTAAATCCTGATGTCGAGCCCAACACACTTCCCGACGTAGAGCTGAAAGTAAGCTAAATCCTGATGTAGAGCCCAACACACGTCCCGACGTACAGCTGAAAGTCAGCTAACTACAGACGTAGAGCCCAACACACGTCTCGATGTAGAGCTGAACGTTAGCTAACTACAGACGTAGAACCCAACACACGTCCCGACGAAGGGCCCAACGCACGTCCCGACGTAGAGCCCAACGCACGTCCCGACGTAGAGCTGAAAGTAAGCTAAATCCTGATGTAGAGCCCAACACACGTCCCGACGTACAGCTGAAAGTCAGCTAACTACAGACGTAGAGCCCAACACACGTCTCGATGTAGAGCTGAACGTTAGCTAATTACAGACGTAGAACCCAACACACGTCCCGACGTAGAGCCCAACGCACGTCCCGACGTAGAGCCCAATTCACGTCCCGACGTAGAGCCCAACGCACGTCCCGACGTAGAGCCGAAAGTAAGCTAAGTCCTGATGTAGAGCCCAACACACGTCCCGACGTAGAGCCCAACACACGTCCCGACGTAGAGCCCAACACACGTCCCGACGTAGAGCCCAACGCATGTCCCGACGTAGAGCCCAACACACGTCCCGACGTAGAGCTAAAAGTAAGCTAAATCCTGATGTAGAGCCCAACACACGTCCCGACGTAGAGCCCAACACACGTCCCGATGAAGAGCCCAACACACGTCCCGACATAGAGCTGAAAGTAAGGTAAATCCTGACGTAGAGACCAACACACGTCCCGACGCAGAGACCAACACACGTCACGACATAGAGCCCAACAGATGTCCCGACGTAGAGCCCGACAGACGTCCCGACGTAGAGCCCAACCCACGTCCCGACGTAGGGCCCGACAGACGTCCCGACGTAGAGCCCAACCCACGTCCAGACGTAGAGCCCAACCCACGTCCCGACGTAGAGCCCATCACACGTCCCGACGTAGAGCCAACCGACGTCCCGACGTAGAGCCCAACACACGTCCCGACGTAGAGCCCAACACACGTCCCGGGCCAGACTCCAACACAAGTCGCGACGTAGAGCCCAACACACGTCCCGACGTAGAGCCCAGCACACGTCCCGACGTATAGCCCAGCACACGTCCCGACGTAGACACAAACTCACGTCCCGACGTAGAGCTGAAAGTAAGATAAACCCTGATGTAGAGCCCAACATACGTCTCGACGTAGAGCCCAACACACATCGCGACGTAGAGCCCAACACACGTCCCGACATAGAGCCCAACACACGTCCCGACATAGAGCTGAAAGTAAGCTACATCCCGACGTAGAGCCGAACAGACGTCCCGACGAAGAGCCCAACACACGTCCTGACGTAGGGCCCAACGCACGTCCCGACGTAGAGCCCAACACACGTCCCGACGTAGAGCCCAACGCACGTACCGACGTAGAGCCCAACGCGCGTCCCGACGTAGAGCTGAAAGTTAGCTAACTACAGACGTAGAGCCCAACGCGCGTCCCGACGTAGAGCCCAACGCACGTCCCGACGTAGAGCTGAAAGTAAGCTAAATCCCGACGTAGAGGCCAACGCACGTCCCGACGTAGAGCCCAACGCACGTCCTGACGTAGAGCTGAAAGTAACCTAAATCCCGACGTAGAGCCCAACGCACGTCCCGACGTAGAGCCCAACGCGCGTCCCGACGTAGAGCTGAAAGTTAGCTAACTACAGACGTAGAGCCCAACGCGCGTCCCGACGTAGAGCCCAACGCGTGTCCCGACGTAGAGCCCAACGCACGTCCCGACGTAGAGCTGAAAGTAAGCTAAATCCCGACGTAGAGGCCAACGCACGTCCCGACGTAGAGCCCAACGCACGTCCTGACGTAGAGCTGAAAGTAACCTAAATCCCGACGTAGAGCCCAACGCACGTCCCGACGTAGAGCCCAACGCACGTCCCGACGTAGCGCCCAACGCACGTCCCGACGTAGAGCTGAAAGGTAGCTAACTACAGACGTAGAGCCCAACGCACGTCCCGACGTAGAGCAGAATATAAGCTAACTACAGACGTAGAGCCCAACGCACGTCCCGACGTAGAGCCCAACGCACGTCCCGACGTAGAGCTGAAAGTAAGCTAAATGCCGACTTAGAGGCCAACGCACGTCCCGACGTAGAGCTGAAAGTAAGCTAAATCCCGACGTAGAGCCCAACGCACGTCCCGACGTAGAGCTGAAAGTTAGCTAACTACAGACGTAGAGCCCAACGCACGTCCCGACGTAGAGCCCAACGCACGTCCCGACGTAGAGCTGAAAGTTACCTATCTACAGACGTAGAGCCCAACGCACGTCCCGACGTAGAGCCCAACGCACGTCCCGACGTAGAGCCCAACGCACGTCCCGACGTAGAGCTGAAAGTAAGCTAAATCCCGACGTAGAGCCCAACGCGCGTCCCGACGTAGAGCTGAAAGTAAGCTAAATCCCGACGTAGAGGCCAACGCACGTCCCGACGTAGAGGCCAACGCACGTCCCGACGTAGAGCTGAAAGTAAGCTAAATCCCGACGTAGAGGCCAACGCACGTCCCAATGTAGAGGCCAACGCACGTCCCGACGTAGAGCTGAAAGTAAGCTAAATCCCGACGTAGAGCCCAACGCACGTCCCGACGTAGAGCCCAACGCACGTCCCGACATAGAGCCCAACGCACGTCCCGACGTAGAGCTGAAAGTAAGCTAAATCCCGACGTAGCGCCCAACGCATTTCCCGAAGTACCGCCCAACGCACGTCCCGACGTAGCGCCCAACGCACGTCCCGACGTAGCGCCCAATGCACGTCCCGACGTAGAGCTGAAAGTAAGCTAAATCCTGATGTCGAGCCCAGGACACGTCCCCTCGTAGAGCTGAAAGTAAGATAAATCCTGATCTAGTGCCCAAAACACGTCCCGACGTAGAGCCCAACACACGTCCCGACGCAGAGCCCAACACAAGTCGCGACGCAGAGCCCAACACACGTCGCGACGTACAGCCCAACACACGTCGCGACGTAGAGTCCAACACACGTCGCGACGTAGAGGCCAACACACGTCCCGACGTAGAGCTGAAAGTAACTAAAACCCGACGTAGAGCCCAACACACGTCCCGACATGCAGCCCAACACGCGTCCCGACGTGGAGCCCAACACACGTCCCGAAGTAGAGCTGAAAGTAAGCTAAATCCTGATGTCGAGCCCAACACACGTCCCGACGTAGAGCCCAACACACGTCCCCACGTAGAGCCCAACACACGTCCCCACGTAGAGCCCAATACACGTCCCGACGTAGAGCCCAACACACGTTCCGAGGTAGAGCCCAACACACGTCCCGACATAGAGCTGAAAGGAAGCTACATCCCGACGTAGAGCCGAACAGATGTCCCGACGAAGAGCCCAACACACGTCCCGACGTAGAGCCCAACACACGTCCCGAAGTAGAGCTGAAAGTAAGCTAAATCCTGATGTCGAGCCCAACACACGTCCCGACGTAGAGCCCAACACACGTCCGGACGTAGAGCCCAACACACTTCCCGACGTAGAGCCCAACACATGTCCCGACGTAGAGGTGAAAGTAAGCTAAACACTGATGTAGAGCCCAACACACGTCCCGACGTAGAGCCCAACACACGTCCCGACGTAGAGCTCAATATAAGCTAAACCTAATGTAGAGCCCAACACACGTCCCGACGTAGAGCCCAACACACGTCCCGACGTAGAGCCCAACACACGTCCCGACGTAGAGCTGAAAACAAGCTAAATCCTGATGTCGAGCCCAACACACTTCCCGACGTAGAGCTGAAAGTAAGCTAAATCCTGATGTAGAGCCCAACACACGTCCCGACGTACAGCTGAAAGTCAGCTAACTACAGACGTAGAGCCCAACACACGTCTCGATGTAGAGCTGAACGTTAGCTAACTACAGACGTAGAACCCAACACACGTCCCGACGAAGGGCCCAACGCACGTCCCGACGTAGAGCCCAACGCACGTCCCGACGTAGAGCTGAAAGTAAGCTAAATCCTGATGTAGAGCCCAACACACGTCCCGACGTACAGCTGAAAGTCAGCTAACTACAGACGTAGAGCCCAACACACGTCTCGATGTAGAGCTGAACGTTAGCTAATTACAGACGTAGAACCCAACACACGTCCCGACGTAGAGCCCAACGCACGTCCCGACGTAGAGCCCAATTCACGTCCCGACGTAGAGCCCAACGCACGTCCCGACGTAGAGCCGAAAGTAAGCTAAGTCCTGATGTAGAGCCCAACACACGTCCCGACGTAGAGCCCAACACACGTCCCGACGTAGAGCCCAACACACGTCCCGACGTAGAGCCCAACGCATGTCCCGACGTAGAGCCCAACACACGTCCCGACGTAGAGCTAAAAGTAAGCTAAATCCTGATGTAGAGCCCAACACACGTCCCGACGTAGAGCCCAACACACGTCCCGATGAAGAGCCCAACACACGTCCCGACATAGAGCTGAAAGTA
Source organism: Leptosomus discolor (assembly GCF_034619465.1). NCBI lineage: Eukaryota > Metazoa > Chordata > Aves > Leptosomiformes > Leptosomidae > Leptosomus > Leptosomus discolor. The sequence continues at coordinate 106,170 of NW_028237895.1, forward strand.
AGGTAAATCCTGACGTAGAGACCAACACACGTCCCGACGCAGAGACCAACACACGTCACGACATAGAGCCCAACAGATGTCCCGACGTAGAGCCCGACAGACGTCCCGACGTAGAGCCCAACCCACGTCCCGACGTAGGGCCCGACAGACGTCCCGACGTAGAGCCCAACCCACGTCCAGACGTAGAGCCCAACCCACGTCCCGACGTAGAGCCCATCACACGTCCCGACGTAGAGCCAACCGACGTCCCGACGTAGAGCCCAACACACGTCCCGACGTAGAGCCCAACACACGTCCCGGGCCAGACTCCAACACAAGTCGCGACGTAGAGCCCAACACACGTCCCGACGTAGAGCCCAGCACACGTCCCGACGTATAGCCCAGCACACGTCCCGACGTAGACACAAACTCACGTCCCGACGTAGAGCTGAAAGTAAGATAAACCCTGATGTAGAGCCCAACATACGTCTCGACGTAGAGCCCAACACACATCGCGACGTAGAGCCCAACACACGTCCCGACATAGAGCCCAACACACGTCCCGACATAGAGCTGAAAGTAAGCTACATCCCGACGTAGAGCCGAACAGACGTCCCGACGAAGAGCCCAACACACGTCCTGACGTAGGGCCCAACGCACGTCCCGACGTAGAGCCCAACACACGTCCCGACGTAGAGCCCAACGCACGTACCGACGTAGAGCCCAACGCGCGTCCCGACGTAGAGCTGAAAGTTAGCTAACTACAGACGTAGAGCCCAACGCGCGTCCCGACGTAGAGCCCAACGCACGTCCCGACGTAGAGCTGAAAGTAAGCTAAATCCCGACGTAGAGGCCAACGCACGTCCCGACGTAGAGCCCAACGCACGTCCTGACGTAGAGCTGAAAGTAACCTAAATCCCGACGTAGAGCCCAACGCACGTCCCGACGTAGAGCCCAACGCGCGTCCCGACGTAGAGCTGAAAGTTAGCTAACTACAGACGTAGAGCCCAACGCGCGTCCCGACGTAGAGCCCAACGCGTGTCCCGACGTAGAGCCCAACGCACGTCCCGACGTAGAGCTGAAAGTAAGCTAAATCCCGACGTAGAGGCCAACGCACGTCCCGACGTAGAGCCCAACGCACGTCCTGACGTAGAGCTGAAAGTAACCTAAATCCCGACGTAGAGCCCAACGCACGTCCCGACGTAGAGCCCAACGCACGTCCCGACGTAGCGCCCAACGCACGTCCCGACGTAGAGCTGAAAGGTAGCTAACTACAGACGTAGAGCCCAACGCACGTCCCGACGTAGAGCAGAATATAAGCTAACTACAGACGTAGAGCCCAACGCACGTCCCGACGTAGAGCCCAACGCACGTCCCGACGTAGAGCTGAAAGTAAGCTAAATGCCGACTTAGAGGCCAACGCACGTCCCGACGTAGAGCTGAAAGTAAGCTAAATCCCGACGTAGAGCCCAACGCACGTCCCGACGTAGAGCTGAAAGTTAGCTAACTACAGACGTAGAGCCCAACGCACGTCCCGACGTAGAGCCCAACGCACGTCCCGACGTAGAGCTGAAAGTTACCTATCTACAGACGTAGAGCCCAACGCACGTCCCGACGTAGAGCCCAACGCACGTCCCGACGTAGAGCCCAACGCACGTCCCGACGTAGAGCTGAAAGTAAGCTAAATCCCGACGTAGAGCCCAACGCGCGTCCCGACGTAGAGCTGAAAGTAAGCTAAATCCCGACGTAGAGGCCAACGCACGTCCCGACGTAGAGGCCAACGCACGTCCCGACGTAGAGCTGAAAGTAAGCTAAATCCCGACGTAGAGGCCAACGCACGTCCCAATGTAGAGGCCAACGCACGTCCCGACGTAGAGCTGAAAGTAAGCTAAATCCCGACGTAGAGCCCAACGCACGTCCCGACGTAGAGCCCAACGCACGTCCCGACATAGAGCCCAACGCACGTCCCGACGTAGAGCTGAAAGTAAGCTAAATCCCGACGTAGCGCCCAACGCATTTCCCGAAGTACCGCCCAACGCACGTCCCGACGTAGCGCCCAACGCACGTCCCGACGTAGCGCCCAATGCACGTCCCGACGTAGAGCTGAAAGTAAGCTAAATCCTGATGTCGAGCCCAGGACACGTCCCCTCGTAGAGCTGAAAGTAAGATAAATCCTGATCTAGTGCCCAAAACACGTCCCGACGTAGAGCCCAACACACGTCCCGACGCAGAGCCCAACACAAGTCGCGACGCAGAGCCCAACACACGTCGCGACGTACAGCCCAACACACGTCGCGACGTAGAGTCCAACACACGTCGCGACGTAGAGGCCAACACACGTCCCGACGTAGAGCTGAAAGTAACTAAAACCCGACGTAGAGCCCAACACACGTCCCGACATGCAGCCCAACACGCGTCCCGACGTGGAGCCCAACACACGTCCCGACGTAGAGCCCAACACACGTCCCGACATAGAGCTGAAAGTACGCTAAATCCTGATGTCGAGCCCAACACACGTCCCCTCGTAGAGCTGAAAGTAAAATAAATCCTGATCTAGAGCCCAACGCACGTCCCGACGTAGAGCTGAAAGTAAGCTAAATCCCGACGTAGAGCCCAACGCACGTAGCGACGTAGAGCCCAACGCGCGTCCCGACGTAGAGCTGAAAGTTAGCTAACTACAGACGTAGAGCCCAACGCGCGTCCCGACGTAGAGCCCAACGCGTGTCCCGACGTAGAGCCCAACGCACGTCCCGACGTAGAGCTGAAAGTAAGCTAAATCCCGACGTAGAGGCCAACGCACGTCCCGACGTAGAGCCCAACGCACGTCCTGACGTAGAGCTGAAAGTAACCTAAATCCCGACGTAGAGCCCAACGCACGTCCCGACGTAGAGCCCAACGCGCGTCCCGACGTAGAGCTGAAAGTTAGCTAACTACAGACGTAGAGCCCAACGCGCGTCCCGACGTAGAGCCCAACGCGTGTCCCGACGTAGAGCCCAACGCACGTCCCGACGTAGAGCTGAAAGTAAGCTAAATCCCGACGTAGAGGCCAACGCACGTCCCGACGTAGAGCCCAACGCACGTCCTGACGTAGAGCTGAAAGTAACCTAAATCCCGACGTAGAGCCCAACGCACGTCCCGACGTAGAGCCCAACGCACGTCCCGACGTAGCGCCCAACGCACGTCCCGACGTAGAGCTGAAAGGTAGCTAACTACAGACGTAGAGCCCAACGCACGTCCCGACGTAGAGCAGAAAGTTAGCTAACTACAGACGTAGAGCCCAACGCACGTCCCGACGTAGAGCCCAACGCACGTCCCGACGTAGAGCTGAAAGTAAGCTAAATGCCGACTTAGAGGCCAACCCACGTCCCGACGTAGAGCTGAAAGTAAGCTAAATCCCGACGTAGAGCCCAACGCACGTCCCGACGTAGAGCCCAACTCACGTCCCGACGTAGAGCCCAACGCACGTCCCGACGTAGAGCTGAAAGTTAGCTAACTACAGACGTAGAGCCCAACGCACGTCCCGACGTAGAGCCCAACGCACGTCCCGACGTAGAGCCCAACGCACGTCCCGACGTAGAGCTGAAAGTAAGCTAAATCCCGACGTAGAGCCCAACGCGCGTCCCGACGTAGAGCTGAAAGTAAGCTAAATCCCGACGTAGAGGCCAACGCACGTCCCGACGTAGAGGCCAACGCACGTCCCGACGTAGAGCTGAAAGTAAGCTAAATCCCGACGTAGAGGCCAACGCACGTCCCAATGTAGAGGCCAACGCACGTCCCGACGTAGAGCTGAAAGTAAGCTAAATCCCGACGTAGAGCCCAACGCACGTCCCGACGTAGAGCCCAACGCACGTCCCGACATAGAGCCCAACGCACGTCCCGACGTAGAGCTGAAAGTAAGCTAAATCCCGACGTAGCGCCCAACGCATTTCCCGAAGTACCGCCCAACGCACGTCCCGACGTAGCGCCCAACGCACGTCCCGACGTAGCGCCCAATGCACGTCCCGACGTAGAGCTGAAAGTAAGCTAAATCCCGACGTAGAGGCCAACGCACGTCCCGACGTAGAGCTGAAAGTTAGCTAACTACAGACGTAGAGCCCAACGCACCTCCCGACGTAGAGCCCAACGCACGTCCCGACGTAGAGCCCAACGCACGTCCCGACGTAGAGCTGAAAGTAAGCTAAATCCCGACGTAGAGCCCAACGCGCGTCCCGACGTAGAGCTGAAAGTAAGCTAAATCCCGACGTAGAGGCCAACGCACGTCCCGACGTAGAGGCCAACGCACGTCCCGACGTAGAGCTGAAAGTAAGCTAAATCCCGACGTAGAGGCCAACGCACGTCCCAATGTAGAGGCCAACGCACGTCCCGACGTAGAGCTGAAAGTAAGCTAAATCCCGACGTAGAGCCCAACGCACGTCCCGACGTAGAGCCCAACGCACGTCCCGACATAGAGCTCAACGCACGTCCCGACGTAGAGCTGAAAGTAAGCTAAATCCCGACGTAGCGCCAAACGCATTTCCCGAAGTACCGCCCAACGCACGTCCCGACGTAGCGCCCAACGCACGTCCCGACGTAGCGCCCAATGCACGTCCCGACGTAGAGCTGAAAGTAAGCTAAATCCCGACGTAGAGGCCAACGCACGTCCCGACGTAGAGGCCAACGCACGTCCCGACGTAGAGGCCAACGCACGTCTCGACGTAGAGCTGAAAGTAAGCTAAATCCCGACGTAGAGCCCAACGCACGTCCCGACGTAGAGCCCAACGGACGTCCCGACGTAGAGCCCAACGCACGTCCCGACGTAGAGCTGAAAGTTAGCTAACTACAGACGTAGAGCCCAACGCACGTCCCGACGTAGAGCAGAAAGTTAGCTAACTACAGACGTAGAGCCCAACGCATGTCCCGACGTGGAGCCCAACGCACGTTCCGACGTAGAGCCCAACGCACGTCCCGACGTAGAGCTGAAAGTAAGCTAAATCCCGACGTAGAGCCCAACGCACGTCCCGACGTAGAGCCCAACGCACGTCCCGACGTAGAGCCCAACGCACGTCCCGACATAGAGCCCAATGCACGTCCCGACGTAGAGCTGAAAGTTAGCTAACTACAGACGTAGAGCCCAACGCACGTCCCGACGTACAGCCCAACGCACGTCCCGACGTAGAGCTGAAAGTAAGCTAAATCCCGACGTAGAGCCCAACGCACGTCCTGACGTAGAGCCCAACGCACGTCCCGACGTAGAGCCCAACGCACGTCCCGACGTAGAGCTGAAAGTAAGCTAAATCCCGACGTAGAGCCCAACGCACGTCCCGATGTAGAGCCCAACGCACGTCCCGACGTAGAGCCCACCGCACGTCCCGACGTAGAGCTGAAAGTTAGCTAACTACAGACGAAGAGCCCAAAGCGCGTCCCGACGTAGAGCCCAAGACACGTCCCGACATGCAGCCCAACACGTGTCCCGACGTGGAGCCCAACACACGTCCCGATGTAGAGCCCAACACACGTCCCGACATGCAGCCCAACACGCGTCCCGACGTGGAGCCCAACACACGTCCCGACGTAGAGCCCAACACAGGTCCCCACGTAGAGCTGAAAGTACGCTAAATCCTGATGTCGAGCCCAAGACACGTCCCCTCGTAGAGCTGAAAGTAAGATAAATCCTGATCTAGTGCCCAAAACACGTCCCGACGTAGAGCCCAACACACGTCCCGACGTAGAGCCCAACACACGTCCCGACGCAGAGCCCAACACACGTCGCGACGCAGAGCCCAACACACGTCGCGACGTACAGCCCAACACACGTCGCGACGTAGAGTCCAACACACGTCGCGACGTAGAGGCCAACACACGTCCCGACGTAGAGCTGAAAGTAACTAAATCCCGACGTAGAGCCCAACACACGTCCCGACATTCAGCCCAACACGCGTCCCGACGTGGAGCCCAACACACGTCCCGACGTAGAGCCCAACACACGTCCCGACGTAGAGCTGAAAGTACGCTAAATCCTGATGTCGAGCCCAACACACGTCCCCTCGTAGAGCTGAAAGTAAAATAAATCCTGATCTAGAGCCCAACGCACGTCCCGACGTAGAGCACAACGCACGTCCCGACGTAGAGCTGAAAGTTACCTAACTACAGACGAAGAGCCCAACGCGCGTCCCGTCGTAGAGCTGAAAGTTAGCTATCTGCAGACGTAGAGCCCAACGCGCGTCGCGACGTAGAGCCCAACGCGTGTCCCGACGTAGAGCCCAATGCACGTCCCGACGTAGAGGCCAACGCACGTCCCGACGTAGAGCTGAAAGTAAGCTAAATCCCGACGTAGAGGCCAACGCACGTCCCGACGTAGCGCCCAACGCACGTCCCGACGTAGAGACCAACGCACGTCCCGACGTAGAGCTGAAAGTAAGCTAAATCCCGACGTAGAGCCCAACTCGTGTCCCGACGTAGAGCCCAACGCACGTCCTGACGTAGAGCGAAAGTAAGCTAAATCCCGACGTAGAGCCCAACGCACGTCCCGACGTAGAGGCCAACGCACGTCCCGACGTAGCGCCCAACGCACTTCCCGACGTAGAGGACAACGCACGTCCCGACGTAGAGCTGAAAGTAACCTAAATCCCGACGTAGAGCCCAACGCACGTCCCGACGTAGAGCCCAACGCACGTCCCGACGTAGAGCCCAACGCACGTCCCGACGTAGCGCCCAACGCACGTCCCGACGTAGAGCTGAAAGTTAGCTAACTACAGACGTAGAGCCCAACGCACGTCCTGACGTAGAGCAGAAAGTTAGCTAACTACAGACGTGGAGCCCAACGCACGTCCCGACGTAGAACCCAACGCACGTCCCGACGTAGAGCCCAACGCACGTCCCGACGTACAGCCCAACGCACGTCCCGACGTAGAGCCCAACGCACGTCCCGACGTAGAGCTGAAAGGTAAATGCCGACGTAGAGGCCAACGCACGTCCCGACGTAGAGCTGAAAGTAAGCTAAATCCCGACGTAGAGCCCAATGCACGTCCCGACGTGGAGCCCAACTCACATCCCGATGTAGAGCCCAACGCACGTCCCGACGTAGAGGTGAAAGTTAGCTAACTACAGACGTAGTGCCCAACGCACGTCCCGACGTAGAGCTGAAAGCTAAATGCCGACGTAGAGGCCAACGCACGTCCGACGTAGAGCTGAAAGTAAGCTAAATCCCGACGTAGAGCCCAAAGCAGGTCCCGACGTAGAGCCCAACGCACGTCCCGACGTAGAGCCCAACGCACGTCCCGACGTAGAGCAGAAAGTTAGCTAACTACAGACGTAGAGCCCAACGCACGTCCCGACGTAGAGCCCAACGCACGTCCCGACGTAGAGCTGAAAGTAAGCTAAATCCCGACGTAGAGCCCAACGCACGTCCCGACGTAGAGCCCAACGCACGTCCCGACGTAGAGCCCAACGCACGTCCCGACATAGAGCCCAACGCACGTCCCGACGTAGAGCTGAAAGTAACCTAAATCCCGACGTAGAGCCCAACGCGTGTCCCAACGTAGAGCCCAACGCACGTCCTGACGTAGAGCCCAACGCAGGTCCCGATGTAGAGCTGAAAGTAAGCTAAATCCCGACGTAGAGCCCAACGCACGTCCCGACGTAGAGGCCAACGCACGTCCCGACGTAGAGGCCAACGCACGTCCCGACGTAGCGCCCAACGCACGTCCCGACGTAGAGGCCAACGCACGTCCCGACGTAGAGCTGAAAGTTAGCTAACTACAGACGAAGAGCCCAACGCGTGTCCCGACGTAGAGCTGAAAGTTAGCTAACTACAGACGTGGAGCCCAACGCACGTCCCGACGTAGAACCCAACGCACGTCCCGACATAGAGCCCAACGCACGTCCCGACGTAGAGCCCAACGCACGTCCCGACGTAGAGCTGAAAGTAAGCTAAATCCCGACGTAGAGCCCAACGCACGTCCCGACGTAGAGCCCAACGCACGTCCCGACGTAGCGCCCAACGCACGTCCCGACATAGAGCCCAACGCACGTCCCGACGTAGAGGTGAAAGTTAGCTAACTACAGACGTAGAGCCCAACGCACGTCCCGACGTAGAGCTAAAATTAAGCTAAATCCCGACGTAGAGCCCAACGCACGTCCCGACGTAGAGCCCAACGCACGTCCCGACGTAGCGCCCAACGCACGTCCTGACATAGAGCCCAACGCACGTCCCGACGTAGAGCTGAAAGTTAGCTAACTACAGACGTAGAGCCCAACGCACGTCCCGACGTAGAGCTAAAATTAAGTTAAATCCCGACGTAGAGCCCAACGCACGTCCCGACGTAGAGCCCAACGCACGTCCCGACGTAGAGCTGAAAGTAAGCTAAATCCCGACGTAGAGCCCAACGCACGTACCGACCTAGAGCCCAACGCACGTGCCGACGTAGAGCTGAAAGTTAGCTAACTACAGACGTAGAGCACAATTCACGTCCCGACGTAGAGCTGAAAGTTAGCTAACTACAGACGTAGAGCCCAACGCACGTCCCGACGTAGAGCCCAACGCGTGTCCCGACGTAGAGCCCAACGCACGTCCCGACGTAGAGGCCAACGCACGTCCCGACGTAAAGCTGAAAGTAAGCTAAATCCCGACGTAGAGGCCAACGCACGTCGCGACGTAGAGGCCAACGCACGTCCCGACGTAGCGCCCAACGCACGTCCCGGCGTAGAGGCCAACGCACGTCCTGACGTAGAGCTGAAAGTGACCTAAATCCCGACGTAGAGCCCAACGCACGTCCCGACGTAGAGCCCAACGCACGTCCCGACGTAGCGCCCAACGCACGTCCCGACGTAGAGCTGAAAGTTAGCTAACTACAGACGTAGAGCCCAACGCACGTCCCGACGTAGAGCAGAAAGTTAGCTAACTACAGACGTAGAGCCCAACGCACGTCCCGACGCAGAACCCAACGCACGTCCCGACGTAGAGCTGAAAGTAAGCTAAATGCCGACTTAGAGGCCAACGCACGTCCCGACGTAGAGCTGAAAGTAAGCTAAATCCCGACGTAGAGCCCAACGCACGTCCCGACGTAGAGCCCAACTCACATCCCGACGTAGAGCCCAACGCACGTCCCGACGTAGAGCTGAAAGTAAGCTAAATCCCGACGTAGAGCCCAACGCACGTCCCGACGTAGAGCCCAACGCACGTCCCGACGTAGAGCTGAAAGTTAGCTAAATACAGACGTAGAGCCCAACGCACGTCCCGACGTAGAGCCCAACGCACGTCCCGACGTAGAGCCCAACGCACGTCCCGACGTAGAGCTGAAAGTAAGCTAAATCCCGACGTAGAGCCCAACGCGCGTCCCGACGTAGAGCTGAAAGTAAGCTAAATCCCGACGTAGAGGCCAACGCACGTCCCGACGTAGAGGCCAACGCACGTCCCGACGTAGAGCTGAAAGTAAGCTAAATCCCGACGTAGAGGCCAACGCACGTCCCAATGTAGAGGCCAACGCACGTCCCGACGTAGAGCTGAAAGTAAGCTAAATCCCGACGTAGAGCCCAACGCACGTCCCGACGTAGAGCCCAACGCACGTCCCGACATAGAGCCCAACGCACGTCCCGACGTAGAGCTGAAAGTAAGCTAAATCCCGACGTAGCGCCCAACGCATTTCCCGAAGTACCGCCCAACGCACGTCCCGACGTAGCGCCCAACGCACGTCCCGACGTAGCGCCCAATGCACGTCCCGACGTAGAGCTGAAAGTAAGCTAAATCCCGACGTAGAGGCCAACGCACGTCCCGACGTAGAGGCCAACGCACGTCCCGACGTAGAGCTGAAAGTAAGCTAAATCCCGACGTAGAGCCCAACGCATGTCCCGACGTAGAGCCCAACGCACGTCCCGACGTAGCGCCCAACGCACGTCCCGACGTAGAGGTGAAAGTTAGCTAACTACAGACGTAGAGCCCAACGCACGTCCCGATGTAGAGCTGAAAGTTAGCTAACTACAGACGTAGAGCCCAACGCACGTCCCGACGTAGAGCCCAACGCATGTCCCGACGTAGAGCTGAAAGTAAGCTAAATCCCGACGTAGAGGCCAACGCACGTCCCGACGTAGAGGCCAACGCACGTCCCGATGTAGAGGCCAACGCACGTCCCGACGTAGAGGCCAACGCACGTCTCGACGTAGAGCTGAAAGTAAGCTAAATCCCGACGTAGAGCCCAACGCACGTCCCGACGTAGAGCCCAACGGACGTCCCGACGTAGAGCCCAACGCACGTCCCGACGTAGAGCTGAAAGTTAGCTAACTACAGACGTAGAGTCCAACGCACGTCCCGACGTAGAGCAGAAAGTTAGCTAACTACAGACGTAGAGCCCAACGCACGTCCCGACGTGGAGCCCAACGCACGTTCCGACGTAGAGCCCAACGCACGTCCCGACGTAGAGCTGAAAGTAAGCTAAATCCCGACGTAGAGGCCAACGCACGTCCCGACGTAGAGGCCAACGCACCTCCCGACGTAGAGGCCAACGCACGTCCCGACGTAGAGCTGAAAGTAAGCTAAATCCCGACGTAGAGCCCAACGCACGTCCCGACGTAGAGCCCAACGCACGTCCCGACGTAGAGCCCAACGCACGTTCCGACGTAGCGCCCAACGCACGTCCCGACGTAGAGCTGAATGTTAGCTAACTACAGATGTAGAGCCCAACGCACGTCCCGACGTAGAACTGAAAGTTAGCTAACTACAGACGTAGAGCCCAACGCACGTCCCAACGTAGAGTTGAAAGTTAGCTAACTACAGACGTAGAGCCCAACGCACGTCCCGACGTAGAGCCCAACGCACGTCCCGACGTAGACCTGAAAGTTAGCTAAATCCCGACGTAGAGCCCAACGCACGTCCCGACGTAGAGCCCAACGCACGTCCCGACGTAGAGACTAACGCACGTCCCGACGTAGAGCTGAAAGTAAGCTAAATCCCGACGTAGAGCTCAACGCACGTCCCGACGTAGAACCCAACGCACATCCCGACGTAGAGCCCAACGCACGTCCCAACGTAGAGCCCAACGCACGTCCCGACGTAGAGCTGAAAGTTAGCTAACTACAGACGAAGAGCCCAACGCGCGTCCCGACGTAGAGCTGAAAGTTAGCTAACTACAGACGTAGAGCCCAACGCGCGTCCCGACGTAGAGCCCAACGCGTGTCCCGACGTAGAGCCCAACGCACGTCCCGACGTAGAGCCCAACGCACGTCCCGACGTAGAGCTGAAAGTAAGCTAAATCCCGACGTAGAGCCCAACGCACGTCCCGACGTAGAGCCCAACGCACGTCCCGATGTAGAGGCCAACGCACGTCCCGACGTAGAGGCCAACGCACGTCTCGACGTAGAGCTGAAATTAAGCTAAATCCCGAGGTAGAGCCCAACGCACGTCCCGACTTAGAGCCCAACGCACGTCCCGACGTAGAGCCCAACGCACGTCCCGACGTAGCGCCCAACGCACGTCCCGACGTAGAGCTGAAAGTTACCTAACTACAGACGTAGAGCCCAACGCACGTCCCGACGTAGAGCAGAAAGTTAGCTAACTACAGACGTAGAGCCCAACGCACGTCCCGACGTAGAGCCCAACGCACGTCCCGACGTAGAGCCCAACGCACGTCCCGACGTAGAGCCCAACGCACGTCCCGACATAGCGCCCAACTCACGTCCCGACGTAGAGCTGAAAGTTAGCTAACTACAGACGTAGAGCCCAACGCACGTCCCGACGTAGAGCCCAACGCACGTCCCGACGTAGCGCCCAATGCACGTCCCGACGTAGAGCTGAAAGTAAGCTAAATCCCGACGTAGAGCCCATCGCACGTCCCGACGTAGAGCCCAACGCACGTCCCGACGTAGAGCTGAAAGATAGGTAACTACAGACGAAGAGCCCAACGCGCGTCCCGACGTAGAGCTGAAAGTAACCTAAATCCCGACGTAGAGGCCAACGCACGTCCTGACGTAGAGCATAACGCACGTCCCGACGTAGAGCCCAACGCATGTCCCGACGTAGAGCCCAACGCACGTCCCGACGTAAAGCTGAAAGCTAAATGCCGACGTAGAGGCCAACGCACGTCCCGACGTAGAGCTGAAAGTAAGCTAAATCCCGACGTAGAGCCCAACGCACGTCCCGACGTGGAGCCCAACTCACGTCCCGACGTAGAGCCCAACGCACGTCCCGACCTAGAGGTGAAAGTTAGCTAACTACAGACGTAGAGCCCAACGCACGTCCTGACGTAGAGCCCAACGCACGTCCCGACGTAGAGCTGAAAGTAAGCTAAATCCCGACGTAGAGCCCAACGCACGTCCCGACGTAGAGCTGAAAGTAAGCTAAATCCCGACGTAGAGGCCAACGCACGTCCCGATGTAGAGGCCAACGCACGTCCCGACGTAGAGCTGAAAGTAAGCTAAATCCCAACGTAGAGGCCAACGCACGTCCCGACGTAGAGCTGAAAGTAAGCTAAATCCCAACGTAGAGCCCAACGCACGTCCCGACGTAGAGCCCAACGCACGTCCCGACATAGAGCCCAACGCACGTCCCGACGTAGAGCTGAAAGTAAGTTAATCCCGACGTAGCGCCCAACGCACGTCCCGAAGTAGCGCCCAACGCACGTCCCGACGTAGCGCCCAACGCACGTCCCGACGTAGAGCTGAAAGTAAGCTAAATCCTGACGTAGAGCCCAACGCACGTCCCGACGTAGAGCCCAACGCACGTCCCGACATAGAGCCCAATGCACGTCCCGACGTAGAGCTGAAAGTTACCTAACTACAGACGTAGAGCCCAACGCACGTCCCGACGTACAGCCCAACGCACGTCCCGACGTAGAGCTGAAAGTAAGCTAAATCCCGACGTAGAGCCCAACGCACGTCCTGACGTAGAGCCCAACGCACATCCCGACGTAGAGCCCAACGCACATCCCGACGTAGAGCTGAAAGTAAGCTAAATCCCGACGTAGAGCCCAACGCACGTCCCGACGTAGAGCCCAACGCACGTCCCGACGTAGAGCTGAAAGTAAGCTAAATCCCGACGTAGAGCCCAACGCACGTCCCGACATAGAGCTCAACGCACGTCCCGATGTAGAGGCCAACGCACGTCCCGACGTAGAGCCCAACGCACGTCCCGACGTAGAGCTGAAATTAAGCTAAATCCCGAGGTAGAGCCCAACGCACGTCCCGACTTAGAGCCCAACGCACGTCCCGACGTAGAGGCCAACGCACGTCCCGACGTAGCGCCCAACGCACGTCCCGACGTAGAGCTGAAAGTTACCTAACTACAGACGTAGAGCCCAACGCACGTCCCGACGTAGAGCCCAACGCACGTCCCGACGTAGAGCCCAACGCACGTCCCGACGTAGAGCTGAAAGTAAGCTAAATCCTGATGTAGAGCCCAACGCACGTCCCGACGTAGAGCCCAACGCACGTCCCGACATAGCGCCCAACGCACGTCCCGACGTAGAGCTGAAAGTTAGCTAACTACAGACGTAGAGCCCAACGCACGTCCCGACGTAGAACCCAACGCACGTCCCGACGTAGAGCCCAACGCACGTCCCGACGTAGCGCCCAATGCACGTCCCGACGTAGAGCTGAAAGTAAGCTAAATCCCGACGTAGATCCCAACGCACGTCCCGACGTAGAGCCCAACGCACGTCCCGACGTACAGCTGAAAGATAGGTAACTACAGACGAAGAGCCCAACGCGCGTCCCGACGTAGAGCTGAAAGTAACCTAAATCCCGACGTAGAGCCCAACGCAAGTCCTGACGTAGAGCATAACGCACGTCCCGACGTAGAGCCCAACGCACGTCCCGACGTAGAGCCCAACGCACGTCCCGACGTAGAGCTGAAAGCTAAATGCCGACGTAGAGGCCAACGCACGTCCCGACGTAGAGCTGAAAGTAAGCTAAATTCCGACGTAGAGCCCAACGCACGTCCCGACGTGGAGCCCAACACACGTCCCGACGTAGAGCCCAACGCACGTCCCGACCTAGAGGTGAAAGTTAGCTAACTACAGACGTAGAGCCCAACGCACGTCCTGACGTAGAGCCCAACGCACGTCCCGACGTAGAGCTGAAAGTAAGCTAAATCCCGACGTAGAGCCCAACGCACGTCCCGACGTAGAGCTGAAAGTAAGCTAAATCCCGACGTAGAGGCCAACGCACGTCCCGATGTAGAGGCCAATGCACGTCCCGACGTAGAGCTGAAAGTAAGCTAAATCCCGACGTAGAGGCCAACGCACGTCCCGACGTAGAGCTGAAAGTAAGCTAAATCCCAACGTAGAGCCCAAAGCACGTCCCGACGTAGAGCCCAACGCACGTCCCGACATAGAGCCCAACGCACGTCACGACATAGAGCCCAACGCACGTCCCGACGTAGAGCTGAAAGTAAGTTAATCCCGACGTAGCGCCCAACGCACGTCCCGACGTAGCGCCCAACGCACGTCTCGACTTAGAGCTGAAAGTAAGCTAAATCCCGACGTAGAGGCCAACGCACGTCCCGACGTAGAGGCCAACGCACGTCCCGACGTAGAGCTGAAAGTAAGCTAAATCCCGACGTAGAGCCCAACGCACGTCCCGACGTAGCGCCCAACGCACGTCCCGACGTAGAGCTGAAAGTTAGCTAACTACAGATGTAGAGCCCAACGCACGTCCTGACGTAGAACTGAAAGTTAGCTAACTACAGACGTAGAGCCCAACGCACGTACCAACGTAGAGTTGAAACTTAGCTAACTACAGACGTAGAGCCCAACGCACGTCCCGACGTAGAGCCCAACGCACGTCCCGACGTAGACCTGAAAGTAAGCTAAATCCCGACGTAGAGGCCAACGCACGTCCCGACGTAGAGGCCAACGCACGTCTCGACGTAGAGCTGAAAGTAAGCTAAATCCCGAGGTAGAGCCCAACGCACGTCCCGACTTAGAGCCCAACGCACGTCCCGACGTAGAGCCCAACGCACGTCCCGACGTAGAGCTGAAAGTAAGCTAAATCCTGACGTAGAGCCCAACGCACGTCCCGACGTAGAGCCCAACGCACGTCCCGACATAGCGCCCAACTCACGTCCCGACGTAGAGCTGAAAGTTAGCTAACTACAGACGTAGAGCCCAATGCACGTACCGACGTAGAGCAGAAAGTTAGCTAACTACAGACGTAGAGCCCAACGCACGTCCCGACGTAGATCCCAATGCACGTCCCGACGTAGCGCCCAATGCACGTCCCGACGTAGAGCTGAAAGTAAGCTAAATCCTGACGTAGAGCCCAACGCACGTCCCGACGTAGAGCCCAACGCACGTCCCGACGTAGAGCTGAAAGTTAGCTAACTACAGACGAAGAGCCCAACGCGCGTCCCGACGTAGAGCTGAAAGTTAGCTAACTACAGACGTAGAGCCCAACGCACGTCCCGACGTAGAGCCCAACGCACGTCCCGACATAGAGCCCAATGCACGTCCCGACGTAGAGCTGAAAGTTACCTAACTACAGACGTAGAGCCCAACGCACGTCCCGACGTACAGCCCAACGCACGTCCCGACGTAGAGCTGAAAGTAAGCTAAATCCCGACGTAGAGCCCAACGCACGTCCTGACGTAGAGCCCAACGCAAGTCCCGACGTAGAGCCCAACGCACGTCCCGACGTAGAGCTGAAAGTAAGCTAAATCCCGACGTAGAGCCCAACGCACGTCCCGATGTAGAGCCCAACGCACGTCCCGACGTAGAGCCCAACGCACGTCCCGACGTAGAGCTGAAAGTTAGCTAACTACAGACGAAGAGCCCAACGCGCGTCCCGACGTAGAGCTGAAAGTTAGCTATCTGCAGACGTAGAGCCCAACGCGCGTCGCGACGTAGAGCCCAACGCGTGTCCCGACGTAGAGCCCAATGCACGTCCCGACGTAGAGGCCAACGCACGTCCCGACGTAGAGCTGAAAGTAAGCTAAATCCCGACGTAGAGGCCAACGCACGTCCCGACGTAGCGCCCAACGCACGTCCCGACGTAGAGACCAACGCACGTCCCGACGTAGAGCTGAAAGTAAGCTAAATCCCGACGTAGAGCCCAACTCGTGTCCCGACGTAGAGCCCAACGCACGTCCTGACGTAGAGCTGAAAGTAAGCTAAATCCCGACGTAGAGCCCAACGCACGTCCCGACGTAGAGGCCAACGCACGTCCCGACGTAGAGGCCAACGCACGTCCCGACGTAGCGCCCAACGCACGTCCCGACGTAGAGGCCAACGCACGTCCCGACGTAGAGCTGAAAGTAACCTAAATCCCGACGTAGAGCCCAACGCACGTCCCGACGTAGAGCCCAACGCACGTCCCGAGGTAGAGCCCAACGCACGTCCCGACGTAGCGCCCAACGCACGTCCCGACGTAGAGCTGAACGTTAGCTAACTACAGACGTAGAGCCCAACGCACGTCCTGACGTAGAGCAGAAAGTTAGCTAACTACAGACGTGGAGCCCAACGCACGTCCCGACGTAGAACCAAACGCACGTCCCGACGTAGAGCCCAACGCACGTCCCGACGTAGAGCCCAACGCACGTCCCGACGTAGAGCTGAAAGGTAAATGCCGACGTAGAGGCCAACGCACGTCCCGACGTAGAGCTGAAAGTAAGCTAAATCCCGACGTAGAGCCCAACGCACGTCCCGACGTAGAGCCCAACGCACGTCCCGATGTAGAGTCCAACGCACGTCCCGACGTAGAGGCCAACGCACGTCTCGACGTAGAGCTGAAATTAAGCTAAATCCCGAGGTAGAGCCCAACGCACGTCCCGACTTAGAGCCCAACGCACGTCCCAACGTAGAGCCCAACGCACGTCCCGACGTAGCGCCCAACGCACGTCCCGACGTAGAGCTGAAAGTTACCTAACTACAGACGTAGAGCCCAACGCACGTCCCGACGTAGAGCAGAAAGTTAGCTAACTAAAGACGTAGAGCCCAACGCACGTCCCGACGTAGAGCCCAACGCACGTCCCGACGTAGAGCCCAACGCACGTCCCGACGTAGAGCTGAAAGTAAGCTAAATCCTGACGTAGAGCCCAACGCACGTCCCGACGTAGAGCCCAACGCACGTCCCGACATAGCGCCCAACGCACGTCCCGACGTAGAGCTGAAATTTAGCTAACTACAGACGTACAGCCCAACGCACGTCCCGACGTAGAACCCAACGCACGTCCCGACGTAGAGCCCAACGCACGTCCCGACGTAGAGCCCAACGCACGTCCCGACGTAGAGCCCAACGCACGTCCCGACGTAGAGCTGAAAGGTAAATGCCGACGTAGAGGCCAACGCACGTCCCGACGTAGAGCTGAAAGTAAGCTAAATCCCGACGTAGAGCCCAACGCACGTCCCGACGTGGAGCCCAACTCACGTCCCGACGTAGAGCCCAACGCACGTCCCGACGTAGAGGTGAAAGTTAGCTAACTACAGACGTAGAGCCCAACGCACGTCCCGACGTAGAGCCCAAAGCACGTCCCGACGTAGAGCTGAAAGTAAGCTAAATCCCGACGTAGAGCCCAACGCACGTCCCGACGTAGAGCTGAAAGTAAGCTAAGTCCCGACGTAGAGGCCAACGCACGTCCCGATGTAGAGGCCAACGCGCGTCCCGACGTAGAGCTGAAAGTAAGCTAAATCCCGACGTAGAGGCCAACGCACGTCCCGACGTAGACCTGAAAGTAAGCTAAATCCCGACGTAGAGCCCAACGCACGTCCCGACGTAGAGCTGAAAGTTAGCTAACTACAGACGTAGAGCCCAACGCACGTCCCAACGTAGAGTTGAAAGTTAGCTAACTACAGACGTAGAGCCCAACGCACGTCCCGACGTAGAGCCCAACGCACGTCCCGACGTAGACCTGAAAGTAAGCTAAATCCCGACGTAGAGCCCAACGCACGTCCCAACGTAGAGCCCAACGCACGTCCCGACGTAGAGCCTAACGCTTGTCCCGATGTAGAGCTGAAAGTAAGCTAAATCCCGACGTAGAGCTCAACGCACGTCCCGACGTAGAACCCAACGCACGTCCCGACGTAGAGCCCAACGCACGTCCCAACGTAGAGCCCAACGCACGTCCCGACGTAGAGCTGAAAGTTAGCTAACTACAGACGAAGAGCCCAACGCGCGTCCCGACGTAGAGCTGAAAGTTAGCTAACTACAGACGTAGAGCCCAACGCGTGTCCCGACGTAGAGCCCAACGCACGTCCCGACGTAGAGCCCAACGCACGTCCCGACGTAGAGCTGAAAGTAAGCTAAATCCCGACGTAGAGCCCAACGCACGTCCCGACGTAGAGCCCAACGCACGTCCCGATGTAGAGGCCAACGCACGTCCCGACGTAGAGGCCAACGCACGTCTCGACGTAGAGCTGAAATTAAGCTAAATCCCGAGGTAGAGCCCAACGCACGTCCCGACTTAGAGCCCAACGCTCGTCCCGACGTAGAGCCCAACGCACGTCCCGACGTAGCGCCCAACGCACGTCCCGACGTAGAGCTGAAAGTTACCTAACTACAGACGTAGAGCCCAACGCACGTCCCGACGTAGAGCAGAAAGTTAGCTAACTAAAGACGTAGAGCCCAACGCACGTCCCGACGTAGAGCCCAACGCACGTCCCGACGTAGAGCCCAACGCACGTCCCGACGTAGAGCTGAAAGTAAGCTAAATCCTGACGTAGAGCCCAACGCACGTCCCGACGTAGAGCCCAACGCACGTCCCGACATAGCGCCCAACGCACGTCCCGACGTAGAGCTGAAAGTTAGCTAACTACAGACGTAGAGCCCAACGCACGTCCTGACGTAGAACCCAATGCACGTCCCGACGTAGAGCCCAACGCACGTCCCGACGTAGCGCCCAATGCACGTCCCGACGTAGAGCTGAAAGTAAGCTAAATCCCGACGTAGAGCCCAACGCACGTCCCGACGAGAGCCCAACCACGTCCCGACGTAGAGCTGAAAGATAGGTAACTACAGACGAAGAGCCCAACGCGCGTCCCGACGTAGAGCTGAAAGTAACCTAAATCCCGACGTAGAGCCCAACGCACGTCCTGACGTAGAGCATAACGCACGTCCCGACGTAGAGCCCAACGCACGTCCCGACGTAGAGCCCAACGCACGTCCCGACGTAGAGCTGAAAGCTAAATGCCGACGTAGAGGCCAACGCACGTCCCGACGTAGAGCTGAAAGTAAGCTAAATCCCGACGTAGAGCCCAACGCACGTCCCGACGTGGAGCCCAACTCACGTCCCGACGTAGAGCCCAACGCACGTCCCGACCTAGAGGTGAAAGTTACCTAACTACAGACGTAGAGCCCAACGCACGTCCTGACGTAGAGCCCAACGCACGTCCCGACGTAGAGCTGAAAGTAAGCTAAATCCCGACGTAGAGCCCAACGCACGTCCCGACGTAGAGCTGAAAGTAAGCTAAATCCCGACGTAGAGGCCAACGCACGTCCCGATGTAGAGGCCAACGCACGTCCCGACGTAGAGCTGAAAGTAAGCTAAATCCCGACGTAGAGGCCAACGCACGTCCCGACGTAGAGCTGAAAGTAAGCTAAATCCCAACGTAGAGCCCAACGCACGTCCCGACGTAGAGCCCAACGCACGTCCCGACATAGAGCCCAACGCACGTCCCGACGTAGAGCTGAAAGTAAGTTAATCCCGACGTAGCGCCCAACGCACGTCCCGAAGTAGCGCCCAACGCACGTCCCGACGTAGCGCCCAACGCACGTCTCGACTTAGAGCTGAAAGTAAGCTAAATCCCGACGTAGAGGCCAACGCACATCCCGACGTAGAGGCCAACGCACGTCCCGACGTAGAGGCCAACGCACGTCCCGACGTAGAGCTGAAAGTAAGCTAAATCCCGACGTAGAGCCCAACGCACGTCCCGACGTAGAGCCCAACGCACGTCCCGACGTAGAGCCCAACGCACGTTCCGACGTAGCGCCCAACGCACGTCCCGACGTAGAGCTGAAAGTTAGCTAACTACAGATGTAGAGCCCAACGCACGTCCCGACGTAGAACTGAAAGTTAGCTAACTACAGACGTAGAGCCCAACGCACGTCCCAACGTAGAGTTGAAACTTAGCTAACTACAGACGTAGAGCCCAACGCACGTCCCGACGTAGAGCCCAACGCACGTCCCGACGTAGACCTGAAAGTAAGCTAAATCCCGACGTAGAGCCCAACGCACGTCCCGACGTAGAGCCCAACGCACGTCCCGACGTAGAGCCTAACGCACGTCCCGACGTAGAGCTGAAAGTAAGCTAAATCCCGACGTAGAGCTCAACGCACGTCCCAACGTAGAACCCAACGCACGTCCCGACGTAGAGCCCAACGCACGTCCCAACGTAGAGCCCAACGCACGTCCCGACGTAGAGCTGAAAGTTAGCTAACTACAGACGAAGAGCCCAACGCGTGTCCCGACGTAGAGCCCAACGCGTGTCCCGACGTAGAGCCCAACGCACGTCCCGACGTAGAGCCCAACGCACGTCCCGACGTAGAGCTGAAAGTAAGCTAAATCCCGACGTAGAGCCCAACGCACATCCCGACGTAGAGCCCAACGCACGTCCCGATGTAGAGGCCAACGCACGTCCCGACGTAGAGGCCAACGCACGTCTCGACGTAGAGCTGAAAGTAAGTTAAATCCCGACATAGCGCCCAACGCACGTCCCGACGTAGAGCTGAAAGTTAGCTAACTACAGACGTAGAGCCCAACGCACGTCCCGACGTAGAGCACAACGCACGTCCCGACGTAGCGCCCAATGCACGTCCCGACGTAGAGCTGAAAGTAAGCTAAATCCCGACGTAGAGCCCAACGCACGTCCCAACGTAGAGCCCAACGCACGTCCCGACGTAGAGCTGAAAGTTAGCTAACTACAGACGAAGAGCCCAACGCGCGTCCAGACGTAGAGCTGAAAGTTAGCTAACTACAGACGTAGAGCCCAACGCGCGTCGCGACGTAGAGCCCAACGCGTGTCCCGACGTAGAGGCCAACGCACGTCCCGACGTAGAGCTGAATTTAACCTAAATCCCGACGTAGAGCCCAACGCACGTCCCGACGTAGAGCCCAACGCACGTCCCGACGTAGAGCCCAACGCACGTCCCGACGTAGCGCCCAACGCACGTCCCGACGTAGAGGTGAAAGTTACCTATCTACAGACGTAGAGCCCAACGCACGTCCCGACGTAGAGCAGAAAGTTAGCTAACTACAGACGTAGAGCCCAACGCACGTCCCGACGTAGAACCCAACGCACGTCCCGACGTAGAGCCCAACGCACGTCCCGACGTAGAGCCCAACGCACGTCCCGACGTAGAGCCCAACGCAAGTCCCGACGTAGAGCTGAAAGCTAAATGCCGACGTAGAGGCCAACGCACGTCCCGACGTAGAGCTGAAAGTAAGCTAAATCCCGACGTAGAGCCCAACGCACGTCCCGACGTGGAGCCCAACTCACGTCCCGACGTAGAGCCCAACGCACGTCCCGACGTAGAGCTGAAAGTTAGCTAACTACAGACGTAGAGCCCAACGCACGTCCCGACGTAGAGCCCAACGCACGTCCCGACGTAGAGCTGAAAGTAAGCTAAATCCCGACGTAGAGCCCAACGCACGATCCGACGTAGAGCTGAAAGTAAGCTAAATCCCGACGTAGAGGCCAACGCACGTCCCGATGTAGAGGCCAACGCACGTCCCGACGTAGAGCTGAAAGTAAGATAAATCCCG
This sequence comes from Leptosomus discolor, assembly GCF_034619465.1. Taxonomy (NCBI): domain Eukaryota; kingdom Metazoa; phylum Chordata; class Aves; order Leptosomiformes; family Leptosomidae; genus Leptosomus; species Leptosomus discolor. The sequence goes on from NW_028237895.1 coordinate 127,807, forward strand.
ACGTAGAGGCCAACGCACGTCCCGACGTAGAGGCCAACGCACGTCCCGACGTAGAGCTGAAAGTAAGCTAAATCCCGACGTAGAGCCCAACGCACGTCCCGACGTAGAGCCCAACGCACGTCCCGACGTAGAGCCCAACGCACGTCCCGACGTAGAGCTGAAAGTAAGCTAAATCCCGACGTAGCGCCCAACGCACGTCCCGACGTAGCGCCCAACGCACGTCCCGACGTAGCGCCCAACGCACGTCCCGACGTAGCGCGCAACGCACGTCCCGACGTAGAGCTGAAAGTAAGCTAAATCCCGACGTAGAGGCCAACGCACGTCCCGACGTAGAGGCCAACGCACGGCCCGACGTAGAGGTCAACGCACGTCCCGACGTAGAGGCCAACGCACGTCCCGACGTAGAGCCCAACGCACGTCCCGACGTAGAGCTGAAAGTAAGCTAAATCCCGACGTAGAGCCCAACGCACGTCCCGACATAGCGCCCAACGCACGTCCCGACGTAGAGCTGAAAGTTAGCTAACTACAGACGTAGAGCCCAACGCACGTCCCGACGTAGAACCCAACGCACGTCCCGACGTAGAGCCCAACGCACGTCCCGACGTAGCGCCCAATGCACGTCCCGACGTAGAGCTGAAAGTAAGCTAAATCCCGACGTAGAGCCCAACGCACGTCCCGACGTAGAGCCCAACGCACGTCCCGACGTAGAGCTGAAAGATAGGTAACTACAGACGAAGAGCCCAACGCGCGTCCCGACGTAGAGCTGAAAGTAACCTAAATCCCGACGTAGAGCCCAACGCACGTCCTGACGTAGAGCATAACGCACGTCCCGACGTAGAGCCCAACGCACGTCCCGACGTAGAGCCCAACGCACGTCCCGACGTAGAGCTGAAAGCTAAATGCCGACGTAGAGGCCAACGCACGTCCCGACGTAGAGCTGAAAGTAAGCTAAATCCCGACGTAGAGCCCAACGCACGTCCCGACGTGGAGCCCAACTCACGTCCCGACGTAGAGCCCAACGCACGTCCCGACCTAGAGGTGAAAGTTAGCTAACTACAGACGTAGAGCCCAACGCACGTCCTGACGTAGAGCCCAACGCACGTCCCGACGTAGAGCTGAAAGTAAGCTAAATCCCGACGTAGAGCCCAACGCACGTCCCGACGTAGAGCTGAAAGTAAGCTAAATCCCGACGTAGAGGCCAACGCACGTCCCGATGTAGAGGCCAACGCACGTCCCGACGTAGAGCTGAAAGTAAGCAAAATCCCGACGTAGAGGCCAACGCACGTCCCGACGTAGAGCTGAAAGTAAGCTAAATCCCAACGTAGAGCCCAACGCACGTCCCGACGTAGAGCCCAACGCACGTCCCGACATAGAGCCCAACGCACGTCCCGACGTAGAGCTGAAAGTAAGTTAATCCCGACGTAGCGCCCAACGCACGTCCCGAAGTAGCGCCCAACGCACGTCCCGACGTAGCGCCCAACGCACGTCTCGACTTAGAGCTGAAAGTAAGCTAAATCCCGACGTAGAGGCCAACGCACGTCCCGACGTAGAGGCCAACGCACGTCCCGACGTAGAGGCCAACGCACGTCCCGACGTAGAGCTGAAAGTAAGCTAAATCCCGACGTAGAGCCCAACGCAAGTCCCGACGTAGAGCCCAACGCACGTCCCGACGTAGAGCCCAACGCACGTTCCGACGTAGCGCCCAACGCACGTCCCGACGTAGAGCTGAATGTTAGCTAACTACAGATGTAGAGCCCAACGCACGTCCCGACGTAGAACTGAAAGTTAGCTAACTACAGACGTAGAGCCCAACGCACGTCCCAACGTAGAGTTGAAACTTAGCTAACTACAGACGTAGAGCCCAACGCACGTCCCGACGTAGAGCCCAACGCACGTCCCGACGTAGACCTGAAAGTAAGCTAAATCCCGACGTAGAGCCCAACGCACGTCCCGACGTAGAGCCCAACGCACATCCCGACGTAGAGCCTAACGCACGTCCCGACAAGAGCTGAAAGTAAGCTAAATCCCGACGTAGAGCTCAACGCACGTCCCGACGTAGAACCCAACGCACGTCCCGACGTAGAGCCCAACGCACGTCCCAACGTAGAGCCCAACGCACGTCCCAACGTAGAGCTGAAAGTTAGCTAACTACAGACGAAGAGCCCAACGCGCGTCCCGACGTAGAGCCCAACGCGTGTCCCGACGTAGAGCCCAACGCACGTCCCGACGTAGAGCCCAACGCACGTCCCGACGTAGAGCTGAAAGTAAGCTAAATCCCGACGTAGAGCCCAACGCACATCCCGACGTAGAGCCCAACGCACGTCCCGATGTAGAGGCCAACGCACGTCCCGACGTAGAGGCCAACGCACGTCTCGACGTAGAGCTGAAAGTAAGTTAAATCCCGACATAGCGCCCAACGCACGTCCCGACGTAGAGCTGAAAGTTAGCTAACTACAGATGTAGAGCCCAACGCACGTCCCGACGTAGAACTGAAAGTTAGCTAACTACAGACGTAGAGCCCAACGCACGTCCCAACGTAGAGTTGAAACTTAGCTAACTACAGACGTAGAGCCCAACGCACGTCCCGACGTAGAGCCCAACGCACGTCCCGACGTAGACCTGAAAGTAAGCTAAATCCCGACGTAGAGCCCAACGCACGTCCCGACGTAGAGCCCAACGCACGTCCCGACGTAGAGCCTAACGCACGTCCCGACGTAGAGCTGAAAGTAAGCTAAATCCCGACGTAGAGCTCAACGCACGTCCCGACGTAGAACCCAACGCACGTCCCGACGTAGAGCCCAACGCACGTCCCAACGTAGAGCCCAACGCACGTCCCAACGTAGAGCTGAAAGTTAGCTAACTACAGACGAAGAGCCCAACGCGCGTCCCGACGTAGAGCCCAACGCGTGTCCCGACGTAGAGCCCAACGCACGTCCCGACGTAGAGCCCAACGCACGTCCCGACGTAGAGCTGAAAGTAAGCTAAATCCCGACGTAGAGCCCAACGCACATCCCGACGTAGAGCCCAACGCACGTCCCGATGTAGAGGCCAACGCACGTCCCGACGTAGAGGCCAACGCACGTCTCGACGTAGAGCTGAAAGTAAGTTAAATCCCGACATAGTGCCCAACGCACGTCCCGACGTAGAGCTGAAAGTTAGCTAACTACAGACGTAGAGCCCAACGCACGTCCCGACGTAGAGCAGAAAGTTAGCTAACTACAGACGTAGAGCCCAACGCACGTCCCGACGTAGAACCCAAAGCACGTCCCGACGTAGAGCCCAACGCACGTCCCGACGTAGCGCCCAATGCACGTCCCGACGTAGAGCTGAAAGTAAGCTAAATCCCGACGTAGAGCCCAACGCACGTCCCGACGTAGAGCCCAACGCACGTCCCGACGTAGAGCTGAAAGTTAGCTAACTACAGACGAAGAGCCCAACGCACGTCCCGACGTAGAGCTGAAAGTTAGCTAACTACAGACGTAGAGCCCAACGCGTGTCGCGACGTAGGGCCCAACGCGTGTCCCGACGTAGAGGCCAACGCACGTCCCGACGTAGAGCTGAAAGTAACCTAAATCCCGACGTAGAGCCCAACGCACGTCCCGACGTAGAGCCCAACGCACGTCCCGACGTAGAGCCCAACGCAAGTCCCGACGTAGCGCCCAACGCACGTCCCGACGTAGAGCTGAAAGTTACCTAACTACAGACGTAGAGCCCAACGCACGTCCCGACGTAGAGCAGAAAGTTAGCTAACTACAGACGTAGAGCCCAACGCACGTCCCGACGTAGAACCCAACGCACATCCCGACGTAGAGCCCAACGCACGTCCCGACGTAGAGCCCAACGCAAGTCCCGACGTAGAGCTGAAAGCTAAATGCCGACGTAGAGGCCAACGCACGTCCCGACGTAGAGCTGAAAGTAAGCTAAATCCCGACGTAGAGCCTAACGCACGTCCCGACGTGGAGCCCAACTCACGTCCCGACGTAGAGCCCAACGCACGTCCCGACGTAGAGCTGAAAGTTAGCTAACTACAGATGTAGAGCCCAAAGCACGTCCCGACGTAGAGCCCAACGCACGTCCCGACGTAGAGCTGAAAGTAAGCTAAATCCCGACGTAGAGCACAACGCACGATCCGACGTAGAGCTGAAAGTAAGCTAAATCCCGACGTAGAGGCCAACGCACGTCCCGATGTAGAGGCCAACGCACGTCCCGACGTAGAGCTGAAAGTAAGATAAATCCCGACGTAGAGGCCAACGCACGTCCCGACGTAGAGGCCAACGCACATCCCGACGTAGAGCTGAAAGTAAGCTAAATCCCGACGTAGAGGCCAACGCACGTCCCGACATAGAGGCCAACGCACGTCCCGAAGTAAAGGCCAACGCAAGTCCCGACGTAGAGCTTAAAGTAAGCTAAATCCCGACGTAGAGCCCAACGCACGTCCCGACGTAGAGCCCAACGCACGTCCCGACGTAGAGGCCAACGCACGTCCCGACGTAGAGGCCAACGCACGTCCCGACGTAGAGCTGAAAGTAAGCTAAATCCCGACGTAGAGCCCAACGCACGTCCCGACGTAGAGTCCAACGCACGTCCCGACGTAGAGCCCAACGCACGTCCCGACGTAGAGCCCAACGCACGTTCCGACGTAGCGCCCAACGCACGTCCCGACGTAGAGCTGAAAGTTAGCTAACTACAGATGTAGAGCCCAACGCACGTCCCGATGTAGAGCTGAAAGTTAGCTAACTACAGACGTAGAGCCCAACGCACGTCCCAACGTAGAGTTGAAAGTTAGCTAACTACAGACGTAGAGCCCAACGCACGTCCCGACGTAAAGCCCAACGCACGTCCCGACGTAGAGCTGAAAGTAAGCTACATCCCGACGTAGAGCCCAACGCACGTCCCGACGTAGAGCCCAACGCACGTCCCGACGTAGAGCCCAACGCACGTCCCGACGTAGAGCTGAAAGTAAGCTAAATCCCGACGTAGCGCCCAACGCACGTCCCGAAGTAGCGCCCAACGCACGTCCCGACCTAGCGCCCAACGCACGTCCCGACGTAGAACCCAACGCACGTCCCGACGTAGAGCCCAACGCACGTCCCGACGTAGCGCCCAATGCACGTCCCGACGTAGAGCTGAAAGTAAGCTAAATCCCGACGTAGAGCCCAACGCACGTCCCGACGTAGAGCCCAACGCACGTCCCGACGTAGAGCTGAAAGATAGGTAACTACAGACGAAGAGCCCAACGCGCGTCCCGACGTAGAGCTGAAAGTAACCTAAATCCCGACGTAGAGCCCAACGCACGTCCTGACGTAGAGCATAACGCACGTCCCGACGTAGAGCCCAACGCACGTCCCGACGTAGAGCCCAACGCACGTCCCGACGTAGAGCTGAAAGCTAAATGCCGACGTAGAGGCCAACGCACGTCCCGACGTAGAGCTGAAAGTAAGCTAATTCCCGACGTAGAGCCCAACGCACGTCCCGACGTGGAGCCCAACTCACGTCCCGACGTAGAGCCCAACGCACGTCCCGACCTAGAGGTGAAAGTTAGCTAACTACAGACGTAGAGCCCAACGCACGTCCTGACGTAGAGCCCAACGCACGTCCCGACGTAGAGCTGAAAGTAAGCTAAATCCCGACGTAGAGCCCAACGCACGTCCCGACGTAGAGCTGAAAGTAAGCTAAATCCCGACGTAGAGGCCAACGCACGTCCCGATGTAGAGGCCAACGCACGTCCCGACGTAGAGCTGAAAGTAAGCAAAATCCCGACGTAGAGGCCAACGCACGTCCCGACGTAGAGCTGAAAGTAAGCTAAATCCCAACGTAGAGCCCAACGCACGTCCCGACGTAGAGCCCAACGCACGTCCCGACATAGAGCCCAACGCACGTCCCGACGTAGAGCTGAAAGTAAGTTAATCCCGACGTAGCGCCCAACGCACGTCCCGAAGTAGCGCCCAACGCACGTCCCGACGTAGCGCCCAACGCACGTCCCGACGTAGCGCCCAACGCACGTCTCGACTTAGAGCTGAAAGTAAGCTAAATCCCGACGTAGAGGCCAACGCACGTCCCGACGTAGAGGCCAACGCACGTCCCGACGTAGAGGCCAACGCACGTCCCGACGTAGAGCTGAAAAAAAGCTAAATCCCGACGTAGAGCCCAACGCAAGTCCCGACGTAGAGCCCAACGCACGTCCCGACGTAGAGCCCAACGCACGTTCCGACGTAGCGCCCAACGCACGTCCCGACGTAGAGCTGAATGTTAGCTAACTACAGATGTAGAGCCCAACGCACGTCCCGACGTAGAACTGAAAGTTAGCTAACTACAGACGTAGAGCCCAACGCACGTCCCAACGTAGAGTTGAAACTTAGCTAACTACAGACGTAGAGCCCAACGCACGTCCCGACGTAGAGCCCAACGCACGTCCCGACGTAGACCTGAAAGTAAGCTAAATCCCGACGTAGAGCCCAACGCACGTCCCGACGTAGAGCCCAACGCACGTCCCGACGTAGAGCCTAACGCACGTCCCGACAAGAGCTGAAAGTAAGCTAAATCCCGACGTAGAGCTCAACGCACGTCCCGACGTAGAACCCAACGCACGTCCCGACGTAGAGCCCAACGCACGTCCCAACGTAGAGCCCAACGCACGTCCCAACGTAGAGCTGAAAGTTAGCTAACTACAGACGAAGAGCCCAACGCGCGTCCCGACGTAGAGCCCAACGCGTGTCCCGACGTAGAGCCCAACGCACGTCCCGACGTAGAGCCCAACGCACGTCCCGACGTAGAGCTGAAAGTAAGCTAAATCCCGACGTAGAGCCCAACGCACATCCCGACGTAGAGCCCAACGCACGTCCCGATGTAGAGGCCAACGCACGTCCCGACGTAGAGGCCAACGCACGTCTCGACGTAGAGCTGAAAGTAAGTTAAATCCCGACATAGCGCCCAACGCACGTCCCGACGTAGAGCTGAAAGTTAGCTAACTACAGATGTAGAGCCCAACGCACGTCCCGACGTAGAACTGAAAGTTAGCTAACTACAGACGTAGAGCCCAACGCACGTCCCAACGTAGAGTTGAAACTTAGCTAACTACAGACGTAGAGCCCAACGCACGTCCCGACGTAGAGCCCAACGCACGTCCCGACGTAGACCTGAAAGTAAGCTAAATCCCGACGTAGAGCCCAACGCACGTCCCGACGTAGAGCCCAACGCACGTCCCGACGTAGAGCCTAACGCACGTCCCGACGTAGAGCTGAAAGTAAGCTAAATCCCGACGTAGAGCTCAACGCACGTCCCGACGTAGAACCCAACGCACGTCCCGACGTAGAGCCCAACGCACGTCCCAACGTAGAGCCCAACGCACGTCCCAACGTAGAGCTGAAAGTTAGCTAACTACAGACGAAGAGCCCAACGCGCGTCCCGACGTAGAGCCCAACGCGTGTCCCGACGTAGAGCCCAACGCACGTCCCGACGTAGAGCCCAACGCACGTCCCGACGTAGAGCTGAAAGTAAGCTAAATCCCGACGTAGAGCCCAACGCACATCCCGACGTAGAGCCCAACGCACGTCCCGATGTAGAGGCCAACGCACGTCCCGACGTAGAGGCCAACGCACGTCTCGACGTAGAGCTGAAAGTAAGTTAAATCCCGACATAGTGCCCAACGCACGTCCCGACGTAGAGCTGAAAGTTAGCTAACTACAGACGTAGAGCCCAACGCACGTCCCGACGTAGAGCAGAAAGTTAGCTAACTACAGACGTAGAGCCCAACGCACGTCCCGACGTAGAACCCAACGCACGTCCCGACGTAGAGCCCAACGCACGTCCCGACGTAGCGCCCAATGCACGTCCCGACGTAGAGCTGAAAGTAAGCTAAATCCCGACGTAGAGCCCAACGCACGTCCCGACGTAGAGCCCAACGCACGTCCCGACGTAGAGCTGAAAGTTAGCTAACTACAGACGAAGAGCCCAACGCACGTCCCGACGTAGAGCTGAAAGTTAGCTAACTACAGACGTAGAGCCCAACGCGTGTCGCGACGTAGGGCCCAACGCGTGTCCCGACGTAGAGGCCAACGCACGTCCCGACGTAGAGCTGAAAGTAACCTAAATCCCGACGTAGAGCCCAACGCACGTCCCGACGTAGAGCCCAACGCACGTCCCGACGTAGAGCCCAACGCAAGTCCCGACGTAGCGCCCAACGCACGTCCCGACGTAGAGCTGAAAGTTACCTAACTACAGACGTAGAGCCCAACGCACGTCCCGACGTAGAGCAGAAAGTTAGCTAACTACAGACGTAGAGCCCAACGCACGTCCCGACGTAGAACCCAACGCACATCCCGACGTAGAGCCCAACGCACGTCCCGACGTAGAGCCCAACGCAAGTCCCGACGTAGAGCTGAAAGCTAAATGCCGACGTAGAGGCCAACGCACGTCCCGACGTAGAGCTGAAAGTAAGCTAAATCCCGACGTAGAGCCTAACGCACGTCCCGACGTGGAGCCCAACTCACGTCCCGACGTAGAGCCCAACGCACGTCCCGACGTAGAGCTGAAAGTTAGCTAACTACAGATGTAGAGCCCAAAGCACGTCCCGACGTAGAGCCCAACGCACGTCCCGACGTAGAGCTGAAAGTAAGCTAAATCCCGACGTAGAGCACAACGCACGATCCGACGTAGAGCTGAAAGTAAGCTAAATCCCGACGTAGAGGCCAACGCACGTCCCGATGTAGAGGCCAACGCACGTCCCGACGTAGAGCTGAAAGTAAGATAAATCCCGACGTAGAGGCCAACGCACGTCCCGACGTAGAGGCCAACGCACATCCCGACGTAGAGCTGAAAGTAAGCTAAATCCCGACGTAGAGGCCAACGCACGTCCCGACATAGAGGCCAACGCACGTCCCGAAGTAAAGGCCAACGCAAGTCCCGACGTAGAGCTTAAAGTAAGCTAAATCCCGACGTAGAGCCCAACGCACGTCCCGACGTAGAGCCCAACGCACGTCCCGACGTAGAGGCCAACGCACGTCCCGACGTAGAGGCCAACGCACGTCCCGACGTAGAGCTGAAAGTAAGCTAAATCCCGACGTAGAGCCCAACGCACGTCCCGACGTAGAGTCCAACGCACGTCCCGACGTAGAGCCCAACGCACGTCCCGACGTAGAGCCCAACGCACGTTCCGACGTAGCGCCCAACGCACGTCCCGACGTAGAGCTGAAAGTTAGCTAACTACAGATGTAGAGCCCAACGCACGTCCCGATGTAGAGCTGAAAGTTAGCTAACTACAGACGTAGAGCCCAACGCACGTCCCAACGTAGAGTTGAAAGTTAGCTAACTACAGACGTAGAGCCCAACGCACGTCCCGACGTACAGCCCAACGCACGTCCCGACGTAGAGCTGAAAGTAAGCTACATCCCGACGTAGAGCCCAACGCACGTCCCGACGTAGAGCCCAACGCACGTCCCGACGTAGAGCCCAACGCACGTCCCGACGTAGAGCTGAAAGTAAGCTAAATCCCGACGTAGCGCCCAACGCACGTCCCGAAGTAGCGCCCAACGCACGTCCCGACCTAGCGCCCAACGCACGTCCCGACGTAGCGCCCAACGCACGTCTCGACGTAGAGCTGAAAGTAAGCTAAATCCCGACGTAGAGGCCAACGCACGTCCCGACGTAGAGGCCAACGCACGTCCCGACATAGAGGCCAACGCACGTCCCGACGTAGAGCAGAAAGTTAGCTAACTACAGACGTAGAGCCCAACGCACGTCCCGACGTAGAACCCAACGCACGTCCCGACGTAGAGCCCAACGCACGTCCCGACGTAGAGCCCAACGCACGTCCCGACGTAGAGCCCAACGCAAGTCCCGACGTAGAGCTGAAAGCTAAATGCCGACGTAGAGGCCAACGCACGTCCCGACGTAGAGCTGAAAGTAAGCTAAATCCCGACGTAGAGCCCAACGCACGTCCCGACGTGGAGCCCAACTCACGTCCCGACGTAGAGCCCAACGCACGTCCCGACGTAGAGCTGAAAGTTAGCTAACTACAGACGTAGAGCCCAACGCACGTCCCGACGTAGAGCCCAACACACGTCCCGACGTAGAGCTGAAAGTAAGCTAAATGCCGACGTAGAGGCCAACGCACGTCCCGACGTAGAGCTGAAAGTAAGCTAAATCCCGACGTAGAGCCCAACGCACGTCCCGATGTAGAGGCCAACGCACGTCCCGACGTAGAGCTGAAAGTAAGATAAATCCCGACGTAGAGGCCAACGCACGTCCCGACGTAGAGGCCAACGCACGTCCCGACGTAGAGCTGAAAGTAAGCTAAATCCCGACGTAGAGCCCAACGCACGTCCCGACGTAGAGCCCAACGCACGTGCCGACGTAGAGCCCAACGCACGTCCCGACGTAGAGCTGAAAGTAAGCTAAATCCCGACGTAGCGCCCAACGCACGTCCCGAAGTAGCGCCCAACGCACGTCCCGACATAGCGCCCAACGCACGTCCCGACGTAGCGCGCAACGCACGTCCCGACGTAGAGCTGAAAGTAAGCTAAATCCCGACGTAGAGGCCAACGCACGTCCCGACGTAGAGGCCAACGCACGGCCCGACGTAGAGGTCAACGCACGTCCCGACGTAGAGGCCAACGCACGTCCCGACGTAGAGCTGAAAGTAAGCTAAATCCCGACGTAGAGCCCAAGGCACGTCCCGACGTAGAGTCCAACGCACGTCCCGACGTAGAGCCCAACGCACGTCCCGACGTAGAGCCCAACGCACGTTCCGACGTAGCGCCCAACGCACGTCCCGACGTAGAGCTGAAAGTTAGCTAACTACAGATGTAGAGCCCAACGCACGTCCCGATGTAGAGCTGAAAGTTAGCTAACTACAGACGTAGAGTCCAACGCACGTCCCAACGTAGAGTTGAAAGTTAGCTAACTACAGACGTAGAGCCCAACGCACGTCCCGACGTAGAGCCCAACGCACGTCCCGACGTAGACCTGAAAAGTAAGCTAAATCCTGACGTAGAGCCCAACGCACGTCCCGACGTAGAGCCCAACGCACGTCCCGACATAGCGCCCAACGCACGTCCCGACGTAGAGCTGAAAGTTAGCTAACTACAGACGTAGAGCCCAACGCACGTCCCGACGTAGAACCCAACGCACGTCCCGACGTAGAGCCCAACGCACGTCCCGACGCAGCGCCCAATGCACGTCCCGACGTAGAGCTGAAAGTAAGCTAAATCCCGACGTAGAGCCCAACGCACGTCCCGACGTAGAGCCCAACGCACGTCCCGACGTAGAGCTGAAAGATAGGTAACTACAGACGAAGAGCCCAACGCGCGTCCCGACGTAGAGCTGAAAGTAACCTAAATCCCGACGTAGAGCCCAACGCAAGTCCTGACGTAGAGCATAACGCACGTCCCGACGTAGAGCCCAACGCACGTCCCGACGTAGAGCCCAACGCACGTCCCGACGTAGAGCTGAAAGCTAAATGCCGACGTAGAGGCCAACGCACGTCCCGACGTAGAGCTGAAAGTAAGCTAAATCCCGACGTAGAGCCCAACGCACGTCCCGACGTGGAGCCCAACTCACGTCCCGACGTAGAGCCCAACGCACGTCCCGACCTAGAGGTGAAAGTTAGCTAACTACAGACGTAGAGCCCAACGCACGTCCTGACGTAGAGCCCAACGCTCGTCCCGACGTAGAGCTGAAAGTAAGCTAAATCCCGACGTAGAGCCCAACGCACGTCCCGACGTAGAGCTGAAAGTAAGCTAAATCCCGACGTAGAGGCCAACGCACGTCCCGATGTAGAGGCCAACGCACGTCCCGACGTAGAGCTGAAAGTAAGCTAAATCCCGACGTAGAGGCCAACGCACGTCCCGACGTAGAGCTGAAAGTAAGCTAAATCCCAACGTAGAGCCCAACGCACGTCCCGACGTAGAGCCCAACGCACGTCCCGACATAGAGCCCAACGCACCTCCCGACGTAGAGCTGAAAGTAAGTTAATCCCGACGTAGCGCCCAACGCACGTCCCGAAGTAGCGCCCAACGCACGTCCCGACGTAGCGCCCAACGCACGTCCCGACGTAGCGCCCAACGCACGTCTCGACTTAGAGCTGAAAGTAAGCTAAATCCCGACGTAGAGGCCAACGCACGTCCCGACGTAGAGGCCAACGCACGTCCCGACGTAGAGCTGAAAGTAAGCTAAATCCCGACGTAGAGCCCAACGCACGTCCCGACGTAGAGCCCAACGCACGTCCCGACGTAGAGCCCAACGCACGTTCCGACATAGCGCCCAACGCACGTCCCGACGTAGAGCTGAAAGTTAGCTAACTACAGATGTAGAGCCCAACGCACGTCCCGACGTAGAACTGAAAGTTAGCTAACTACAGACGTAGAGCCCAACGCACGTCCCAACGTAGAGTTGAAACTTAGCTAACTACAGACGTAGAGCCCAACGCACGTCCCGACGTAGACCTGAAAGTAAGCTAAATCCCGACGTAGAGCCCAACGCACGTCCCGACGTAGAGCCCAACGCACGTCCCGACGTAGAGCCTAACGCACGTCCCGACGTAGAGCTGAAAGTAAGCTAAATCCCGACGTAGAGCTCAACGCACGTCCCGACGTAGACCCCAACGCACGTCCCGACGTAGAGCCCAACGCACGTCCCAACGTAGAGCCCAACGCACGTCCCGACGTAGAGCTGAAAGTTAGCTAACTACAGACGAAGAGCCCAACGCGCGTCCCAACGTAGAGCCCAACGCGTGTCCCGACGTAGAGCCCAACGCACGTCCCGACGTAGAGCCCAACGCACGTCCCGACGTAGAGCTTAAAGTAAGCTAAATCCCGACGTAGAGCCCAACGCACATCCCGACGTAGAGCCCAACGCACGTCCCGATGTAGAGGCCAACGCACGTCCCGACGTAGAGGCCAACGCACGTCTCGACGTAGAGCTGAAAGTAAGCTAAATCCCGACATAGCGCCCAACGCACGTCCCGACGTAGAGCTGAAAGTTAGCTAACTACAGACGTAGAGCCCAACGCACGTCCCGACGTAGAGCAGAAAGTTAGCTAACTACAGACGTAGAGCCCAACGCACGTCCCGACGTAGAACCCAACGCACGTCCCGACGTAGAGCCCAACGCACGTCCCGACGTAGCGCCCAATGCACGTCCCGACGTAGAGCTGAAAGTAAGCTAAATCCCGACGTAGAGCCCAACGCACGTCCCGACGTAGAGCCCAACGCACGTCCCGACGTAGAGCTGAAAGTTAGCTAACTACAGACGAAGAGCCCAACGCGCGTCCTGACGTAGAGCTGAAAGTTAGCTAACTACAGACGTAGAGCCCAACGCGCGTCGCGACGTAGGGCCCAACGCGTGTCCCGACGTAGAGGCCAACGCACGTCCCGACGTAGAGCTGAAAGTAACCTAAATCCCGACGTAGAGCCCAACGCACGTCCCGACGTAGAGCCCAACGCACGTCCCGACGTAGCGCCCAACGCACGTCCCGACGTAGAGCTGAAAGTTACCTAACTACAGACGTAGAGCCCAACGCACGTCCCGACGTAGAGCAGAAAGTTAGCTAACTACAGACGTAGAGCCCAACGCACGTCCCGACGTAGAACCCAACGCACGTCCCGACGTAGAGCCCAACGCACGTCCCGACGTAGAGCCCAACGCAAGTCCCGACGTAGAGCTGAAAGCTAAATGCCGACGTAGAGGCCAACGCACGTCCTGACGTAGAGCTGAAAGTAAGCTAAATCCCGACGTAGAGCCCAACGCACGTCCCGACGTGGAGCCCAACTCACGTCCCGACGTAGAGCCCAACGCACGTCCCGACGTAGAGCTGAAAGTTAGCTAACTACAGACGTAGAGCCCAACGCACGTCCCGACGTAGAGCCCAACGCACGTCCCAACGTAGAGCTGAAAGTAAGCTAAATCCCGACGTAGAGGCCAACGCACGTCCCGATGTAGAGGCCAACGCACGTCCCGACGTAGAGCTGAAAGTAAGATAAATCCCGACGTAGAGGCCAACGCACGTCCCGACGTAGAGGACAACGCACGTCCCGACGTAGAGCTGAAAGTAAGCTAAATCCCGACGTAGAGCCCAACGCACGTCCCGACGTAGAGGCCAACGCACGTCCCGACGTAGCGCCCAACGCACGTCCCGACGTAGAGCTGAAAGTAAGCTAAATCCCGACGTAGAGCCCAACGCACGTACCGAAGTAGCGCCCAACGCACGTCCCGACGTAGCGCCCAACGCACGTCCCGACGTAGCGCGCAACGCACGTCCCGACGTAGAGCTGAAAGTAAGCTAAATCCCGACGTAGAGGCCAACGCACGTCCCGACGTAGAGGCCAACGCACGGCCCGACGTAGAGGCCAACGCACGTCCCGACGTAGAGGCCAACGCACGTCCCGACGTAGAGCTGAATGTAAGCTAAATCCCGACGTAGAGCCCAACGCACATCCCGACGTAGAGTCCAACGCACGTCCCGACGTAGAGCCCAACGCACGTCCCGACGTAGAGCCCAACGCACGTTCCGACGTAGCGCCCAACGCACGTCCCGACGTAGAGCTGAAAGTTAGCTAACTACAGATGTAGAGCCCAACGCACGTCCCGATGTAGAGCTGAAAGTTAGCTAACTACAGACGTAGAGCCCAACGCACGTCCCAACGTAGAGTTGAAAGTTAGCTAACTACAGACGTAGAGCCCAACGCACGTCCCGACGTAGAGGCCAATGCAGGTCCCGACGTAGAGCTGAAAGTAAGCTAAATCCCGACGTAGAGCCCAACGCACGTCCCGACGTAGAGCCCAACGCACGTCCCGACGTAGAGCTGAAAGTAAGCTAAATCCCGACGTAGCGCCCAACGCACGTCCCGAAGTAGCGCCCAACGCACGTCCCGACCTAGCGCCCAACGCGCGTCCTGACGTAGAGCTGAAAGTTAGCTAACTACAGACGTAGAGCCCAACGCGCGTCGCGACGTAGGGCCCAACGCGTGTCCCGACGTAGAGGCCAACGCACGTCCCGACGTAGAGCTGAAAGTAACCTAAATCCCGACGTAGAGCCCAACGCACGTCCCGACGTAGAGCCCAACGCACGTCCCGACGTAGCGCCCAACGCACGTCCCGACGTAGAGCTGAAAGTTACCTAACTACAGACGTAGAGCCCAACGCACGTCCCGACGTAGAGCAGAAAGTTAGCTAACTACAGACGTAGAGCCCAACGCACGTCCCGACGTAGAACCCAACGCACGTCCCGACGTAGAGCCCAACGCACGTCCCGACGTAGAGCCCAACGCAAGTCCCGACGTAGAGCTGAAAGCTAAATGCCGACGTAGAGGCCAACGCACGTCCTGACGTAGAGCTGAAAGTAAGCTAAATCCCGACGTAGAGCCCAACGCACGTCCCGACGTGGAGCCCAACTCACGTCCCGACGTAGAGCCCAACGCACGTCCCGACGTAGAGCTGAAAGTTAGCTAACTACAGACGTAGAGCCCAACGCACGTCCCGACGTAGAGCCCAACGCACGTCCCAACGTAGAGCTGAAAGTAAGCTAAATCCCGACGTAGAGGCCAACGCACGTCCCGATGTAGAGGCCAACGCACGTCCCGACGTAGAGCTGAAAGTAAGATAAATCCCGACGTAGAGGCCAACGCACGTCCCGACGTAGAGGACAACGCACGTCCCGACGTAGAGCTGAAAGTAAGCTAAATCCCGACGTAGAGCCCAACGCACGTCCCGACGTAGAGGCCAACGCACGTCCCGACGTAGCGCCCAACGCACGTCCCGACGTAGAGCTGAAAGTAAGCTAAATCCCGACGTAGAGCCCAACGCACGTACCGAAGTAGCGCCCAACGCACGTCCCGACGTAGCGCCCAACGCACGTCCCGACGTAGCGCGCAACGCACGTCCCGACGTAGAGCTGAAAGTAAGCTAAATCCCGACGTAGAGGCCAACGCACGTCCCGACGTAGAGGCCAACGCACGGCCCGACGTAGAGGCCAACGCACGTCCCGACGTAGAGGCCAACGCACGTCCCGACGTAGAGCTGAATGTAAGCTAAATCCCGACGTAGAGCCCAACGCACATCCCGACGTAGAGTCCAACGCACGTCCCGACGTAGAGCCCAACGCACGTCCCGACGTAGAGCCCAACGCACGTTCCGACGTAGCGCCCAACGCACGTCCCGACGTAGAGCTGAAAGTTAGCTAACTACAGATGTAGAGCCCAACGCACGTCCCGATGTAGAGCTGAAAGTTAGCTAACTACAGACGTAGAGCCCAACGCACGTCCCAACGTAGAGTTGAAAGTTAGCTAACTACAGACGTAGAGCCCAACGCACGTCCCGACGTAGAGGCCAATGCACGTCCCGACGTAGAGCTGAAAGTAAGCTAAATCCCGACGTAGAGCCCAACGCACGTCCCGACGTAGAGCCCAACGCACGTCCCGACGTAGAGCTGAAAGTAAGCTAAATCCCGACGTAGCGCCCAACGCACGTCCCGAAGTAGCGCCCAACGCACGTCCCGACCTAGCGCCCAACGCACGTCCCGACGTAGCGCCCAACGCACGTCTCGACGTAGAGCTGAAAGTAAGCTAAATCCCGACGTAGAGGCCAACGCACGTCCCGACGTAGAGGCCAACGCACGTCCCGACGTAGACCTGAAAGTAAGCTAAATCCCGACGTAGAGCCCAACGCAAGTCCCGACGTAGAGCCCAACGCACGTCCCGATGTAGAGGCCAACGCACGTCCCGACGTAGAGGCCAACGCACGTCTCGACGTAGAGCTGAAAGTAAGCTAAATCCCGAGGTAGAGCCCAACGCACGTCCCGACTTAGAGCCCAACGCACGTCCCGACGTAGAGCCCAATGCACGTCCCGACGTAGCGCCCAACGCACGTCCCGACGTAGAGCTGAAAGTTACCTAACTACAGACGTAGAGCCCAACGCACGTCCCGACGTAGAGCAGAAAGTTAGCTAACTACAGACGTAGAGCCCAACGCACATCCCGAAGTAGAGCCCAACGCACGTCCCGACGTAGAGCCCAACGCACGTCCCGACGTAGAGCTGAAAGTAAGCTAAATCATGACGTAGAGCCCAACGCACGTCCCGACGTAGAGCCCAACGCACGTCCCGACATAGCGCCCAACGCACGTCCCGACGTAGAGCTGAAAGTTAGCTAACTACAGACGTAGAGCCCAACGCACGTCCCGACGTAGAGCAGAAAGTTAGCTAACTACAGACGTAGAGCCCAACGCACGTCCCGACGTAGAACCCAACGCACGTCCCGACGTATAACCCAACGCACGTCCCGACGTAGAGCCCAACGCACGTCCCGACGTAGAGCCCAACGCACGTCCCGACGTAGAGCTGAAAGTAAGCTAAATCCCGACGTAGAGCCCAACGCGCGTCGCGACGTAGAGCCCAACGCGTGTCCCGACGTAGAGGCCAACGCACGTCCCGACGTAGATCTGAAAGTAACCTAAATCCCGACGTAGAGCCCAACGCACGTCCCGACGTAGAGCCCAACGCACGTCCCGACGTAGAGCCCAACGCACGTCCCGACGTACCGCCCAACGCACGTCCCGACGTAGAGCTGAAAGTTACCTATCTACAGAAATAGAGCCCAACGCACGTCCCGACGTAGAGCAGAAAGTTAGCTAACTACAGACGTAGAGCCCAACGCACGTCCCGACGTAGAACCCAACGCACGTCCCGACGTAGAGCCCAACGCACGTCCCGACGTAGAGCCCAACGCACGTCCCGACGTAGAGCCCAACGCAAGTCCCGACGTAGAGCTGAAAGCTAAATGCCGACGTAGAGGCCAACGCACGTCCCGACGTAGAGCTGAAAGTAAGCTAAATCCCGACGTAGAGCCCAACGCACGTCCCGACGTGGAGCCCAACTCACGTCCCGACGTAGAGCCCAACGCACGTCCCGACGTAGAGCTGAAAGTTAGCTAACTACAGACGTAGAGCCCAACGCACGTCCCGACGTAGAGCCCAACGCACGTCCCGACGTAGAGCTGAAAGTAAGCTAAATCCCGACGTAGAGCCCAACGCACGATCCGACGTAGAGCTGAAAGTAAGCTAAATCCCGACGTAGAGGCCAACGCACGTCCCGATGTAGAGGCCAACGCACGTCCCGACGTAGAGCTGAAAGTAAGATAAATCCCGACGTAGAGGCCAACGCACGTCCCGACGCAGAGGCCAACGCACGTCCCGATGTAGAGCTGAAAGTAAGCTAAATCCCGACGTAGAGCCCAACGCACGTCCCGACGTAGAGCCCAACGCACGTCCCGACGTAGAGCTGAAAGTAAGCTAAATCCCGACGTAGCGCCCAACGCACGTCCCGAAGTAGCGCCCAACGCACGTCCCGACGTAGCGCCCAACGCACGTCTCGATGTAGAGCTGAAAGTAAGCTAAATCCCGACGTAGAGCCCAACGCACGTCCCGACGTAGAGCCCAACGCACGTCCCGACGTAGAGCCCAACGCACGTTCCGACGTAGCGCCCAACGCACGTCCCGACGTAGAGCTGAAAGTTAGCTAACTACAGACGTAGAGCCCAACGCACGTCCCAACGTAGAGTTGAAAGTTAGCTAACTACAGACGTAGAGCCCAACGCACGTCCCGACGTAGAGCCCAACGCACGTCCCGACGTAGACCTGAAAGTAAGCTAAATCCCGACGTAGAGCCCAACGCACGTCCCGACGTAGAGCCCAACGCACGTCCCGACGTAGAGCTGAAAGTAAGCTAAATCCCGACGTAGAGCCCAACGCACGTCCCGACGTAGAGCACAACGCGCGTCCCGACGTAGAGCTGAAAGTTAGCTAACTACAGACGTAGAGCCCAACGCACGTCCCGACGTAGAGCCCAACGCACGTCCCGACGTAGAGCCCAACGCACGTCCCGACGTAGAACTGAAAGCTAAATGCCGACGTAGAGGCCAACGGACGTCCCGACGTAGAGCTGAAAGTAAGCTAAATCCCGACGTAGAGCCCAACGCACGTCCCGACGTGGAGCCCAACTCACGTCCCGACGTAGAGCCCAACGCACGTCCCGACGTAGAGCTGAAAGTAAGCTAAATCCCGACGTAGAGTCCAACGCACATTCCGACGTAGAGCTGAAAGTAAGCTAAATCCCGACGTAGAGGCCAACGCACGTCCCGATGTAGAGGCCAACGCACGTCCCGACGTAGAGCTGAAAGTAAGATAAATCCCGACGTAGAGGCCAACGCACGTCCCGACGTAGAGTCCAACGCACGTCCCGGTGTAGAGCCCAACGCACGTCCCGACGTAGAGCCCAACGCACGTTCCGACGTAGCGCCCAACGCACGTCCCGACGTAGAGCTGAAAGTTAGCTAACTACAGATGTAGAGCCCAACGCACGTCCCGACGTAGAGCTGAAAGTTAGCTAACTACAGACGTAGAGCCCAACGCACGTCCCAACGTAGAGTTGAAAGTTAGCTAACTACAGACGTAGAGCCCAACGCACGTCCCGACGCAGAGCCCAACGCACGTCCCGACGTAGACCTGAAAGTAAGCTAAATCCCGACGTAGAGCCCAACGCACGTCCCGACGTAGAGCCCAACGCACGTCCCGACGTAGAGCCTAACGCGCGTCCCGACGTAGAGCTGAAAGTAAGCTAAATCCCGACGTAGAGCTCAACGCACGTCCCGACGTAGAACCCAACACACGTCCCGACGTAGAGCCCAACGCACGTCCCGACGTAGAGCCCAACGCACGTCCCGACGTAGAGCTGAAAGTTAGCTAACTACAGACGAACAGCCCAACGAGCGTCCCGACGTAGAGCTGAAAGTTAGCTAACTACAGACGTAGAGCCCAAAGCGCGTCCCGACGTAGAGCCCAACGCGTGTCCCGACGTAGAGCCCAACGCACGTCCCGACGTAGAGCCCAACGCACGTCCCGACGTAGAGCTGAAAGTAAGCTAAATCCCGACGTAGAGCCCAACGCACGTCCCGATGTAGAGCCCAACGCACGTACCGACGTAGAGCTCAACGCACGTCCCGACGTAGCGCCCAACGCACGTCCCGACGTAGAGCTGAAAGTTACCTAACTACAGACGTAGAGCCCAACGCACGTCCCGATGTAGAGCAGGAAGTTAGCTAACTACAGACGTAGAGCCCAACGCACGTCCCGACGTAGAGCCCAACGCACGTTCCGACGTAGAGCCCAACGCACGTCCCGACGTAGAGCTGAAAGTAAGCTAAATCCCGACGTAGAGCCCAACGCACGTCCCGACGTAGAGCCCAACGCACGTCGCGACGTAGAGCCCAACGCACGTCCCGACGTAGAGCTGAAAGTTAGCTAACTACAGACGAAGAGCCCAACGCGCGTCCCGACGTAGAGCTGAAAGTTAGCTAACTACAGACGTAGAGCCCAACGCGCGTCGCGACGTAGAGCCCAACGCGTGTCCCGACGTAGAGGCCAACGCACGTCCTGACGTAGAGCTGAAAGTAAGCTAAATCCCGACGTAGAGCCCAACGCACGTCCCGACGTAGAGGCCAACGCACGTCCCGACGTAGAGCTGAAAGAAGCTAAATCCCGACGTGGAGCCCAACGCACGTCCCGACGTAGAGCCCAACGCACGTCCCGACATAGATCCCAACGCACGTCCCGACGTAGAGCTGAAAGTAAGCTAAATCCCGACGTAGCGCCCAACGCACGTCATGAAGTAGCGCCCAACGCACGTCCCGACGTAGCGCCCAACGCACGTCCCGACGTAGAGCTGAAAGTAAGCTAAATCCCGACGTAGAGGCCAACGCACGTCCCGACGTAGAGGCCAACGCACGTCCCGACGTAGAGGCTACGCACGTCCCGACGTAGAGGCCAACGCACGTCCCGACGTAGAGCTGAAAGTAAGCTAAATCCCGACGTAGAGCCCAACGCACGTCCCGACGTAGAGTCCAACGCACGTCCCGGTGTAGAGCCCAACGCATGTCCCGACGTAGAGCCCAACGCACGTTCCGACGTAGCGCCCAACGCACGTCCCGACGTAGAGCTGAAAGTTAGCTAACTACAGATGTAGAGCCCAACGCACGTCCCGACGTAGAGCTGAAAGTTAGCTAACTACAGACGTAGAGCCCAACGCACGTCCCAACGTAGAGTTGAAAGTTAGCTAACTACAGACGTAGAGCCCAACGCACGTCCCGACGCAGAGCCCAACGCACGTCCCGACGTAGACCTGAAAGTAAGCTAAATCCCGACATAGAGCCCAACGCACGTCCCGACGTAGAGCCCAACGCACGTCCCGACGTAGAGCCTAACGCGCGTCCCGACGTAGAGCTGAAAGTAAGCTAAATCCCGACATAGAGCTCAACGCACGTCCCGACGTAGAACCCAACACACGTCCCGACGTAGAGCCCAACGCACGTCCCGACGTAGAGCCCAACGCACGTCCCGACGTAGAGCTGAAAGTTAGCTAACTACAGACGAAGAGCCCAACGCGCGTCCCGACGTAGAGCTGAAAGTTAGCTAACTACAGACGTAGAGCCCAACGCGCGTCGCGACGTAGAGCCCAACGCGTGTCCCGACGTAGAGGCCAACGCACGTCCTGACGTAGAGCTGAAAGTAAGCTAAATCCCGACGTAGAGGCCAACGCACGTCCCGACGTAGAGGCCAACGCACGTCCCGACGTAGAGCTGAAAGAAGCTAAATCCCGACGTGGAGCCCAACGCACGTCCCGACGTAGAGCCCAACGCACGTCCCGACATAGAGCCCAACGCACGTCCCGACGTAGAGCTGAAAGTTAGCTAACTACAGACGTAGAGCCCAACGCACGTCCCAACGTAGAGTTGAAAGTTAGCTAACTACAGACGTAGAGCCCAACGCACGTCCCGACGTAGACCCAACGCACGTCCCGACGTAGACCTGAAAGTAAGCTAAATCCCGACGTAGAGCCCAACGCACGTCGCGACGTAGAGCCCAACGCACGTCCCGACGTAGAGCTGAAAGTTAGATAACTACAGACGAAGAGCCCAACGCGCGTCCCGACGTAGAGCAGAAAGTTAGCTAACTACAGACGTAGAGCCCAACGCACGTCCCAACGTAGAGCCCAACGCACGTCCCGACGTAGAGCCCAACGCACGTCCCGACGTAGAGCTGAAAGGAAGCTAAATCCCGACGTAGAGCCCAACGCACGTCCCGACGTAGAGCCCAACGCACGTCCCGACGTAGAGCCCAACGCACATCCCGACGTAGAGCCCAACGCACGTCCCGACGTAGCGCCCAACGCACGTCCCGACGTAGAGCTGAAAGTTACCTAACTACAGACGTAGAGCCCAACGCACGTCCCGACGTAGAGCAGAAAGTTAGCTAACTACAGACGTAGAGCCCAACGCACGTCCCGACGTAGAGCCCAACGCACGTCCCGACGTAGAGCCCAACGCACGTCCCGACGTAGAGCTGAAAGTAAGCTAAATGCCGACGTAGAGGCCAACGCACGTCCCGACGTAGAGCTGAAAGGAAGCTAAATCCCGACGTAGAGCCCAACGCACGTCCCGACGTAGACCTGAAAGTAAGCTAAATCCCGACGTAGAGCCCAACGCACGTCCCGACGTAGAGGCCAACGCACGTCCCGACGTAGAGCCTAACGCACGTCCCGACGTAGAGCTGAAAGTAAGCTAAATCCCGACGTAGAGCTCAACGCACGTCCCGACGTAGAACCCAACGCACGTCCCGACGTAGAGCTGAAAGTAAGCTAAATCCCGACGTAGAGGCCAACGCACGTCCCGATGTAGAGGCCAACGCACGTCCCGACGTAGAGCTGAAAGTAAGATAAATCCCGACGTAGAGGCCAACGCACGTCCCGACGTAGAGTCCAACGCACGTCCCGGTGTAGAGCCCAACGCACGTCCCGACGTAGAGCCCAACGCACGTTCCGACGTAGCGCCCAACGCACGTCCCGACGTAGAGCTGAAAGTTAGCTAACTACAGATGTAGAGCCCAACGCACGTCCCGACGTAGAGCTGAAAGTTAGCTAACTACAGACGTAGAGCCCAACGCACGTCCCAACGTAGAGTTGAAAGTTAGCTAACTACAGACGTAGAGCCCAACGCACGTCCCGACGCAGAGCCCAACGCACGTCCCGACGTAGACCTGAAAGTAAGCTAAATCCCGACGTAGAGCCCAACGCACGTCCCGACGTAGAGCCCAACGCACGTCCCGACGTAGAGCCTAACGCGCGTCCCGACGTAGAGCTGAAAGTAAGCTAAATCCCGACGTAGAGCTCAACGCACGTCCCGACGTAGAACCCAACACACGTCCCGACGTAGAGCCCAACGCACGTCCCGACGTAGAGCCCAACGCACGTCCCGACGTAGAGCTGAAAGTTAGCTAACTACAGACGAACAGCCCAACGAGCGTCCCGACGTAGAGCTGAAAGTTAGCTAACTACAGACGTAGAGCCCAAAGCGCGTCCCGACGTAGAGCCCAACGCGTGTCCCGACGTAGAGCCCAACGCACGTCCCGACGTAGAGCCCAACGCACGTCCCGACGTAGAGCTGAAAGTAAGCTAAATCCCGACGTAGAGCCCAACGCACGTCCCGATGTAGAGCCCAACGCACGTACCGACGTAGAGCTCAACGCACGTCCCGACGTAGCGCCCAACGCACGTCCCGACGTAGAGCTGAAAGTTACCTAACTACAGACGTAGAGCCCAACGCACGTCCCGATGTAGAGCAGGAAGTTAGCTAACTACAGACGTAGAGCCCAACGCACGTCCCGACGTAGAGCCCAACGCACGTTCCGACGTAGAGCCCAACGCACGTCCCGACGTAGAGCTGAAAGTAAGCTAAATCCCGACGTAGAGCCCAACGCACGTCCCGACGTAGAGCCCAACGCACGTCGCGACGTAGAGCCCAACGCACGTCCCGACGTAGAGCTGAAAGTTAGCTAACTACAGACGAAGAGCCCAACGCGCGTCCCGACGTAGAGCTGAAAGTTAGCTAACTACAGACGTAGAGCCCAACGCGCGTCGCGACGTAGAGCCCAACGCGTGTCCCGACGTAGAGGCCAACGCACGTCCTGACGTAGAGCTGAAAGTAAGCTAAATCCCGACGTAGAGGCCAACGCACGTCCCGACGTAGAGGCCAACGCACGTCCCGACGTAGAGCTGAAAGAAGCTAAATCCCGACGTGGAGCCCAACGCACGTCCCGACGTAGAGCCCAACGCACGTCCCGACATAGATCCCAACGCACGTCCCGACGTAGAGCTGAAAGTAAGCTAAATCCCGACGTAGCGCCCAACGCACGTCATGAAGTAGCGCCCAACGCACGTCCCGACGTAGCGCCCAACGCACGTCCCGACGTAGAGCTGAAAGTAAGCTAAATCCCGACGTAGAGGCCAACGCACGTCCCGACGTAGAGGCCAACGCACATCCCGACGTAGAGGCTACGCACGTCCCGACGTAGAGGCCAACGCACGTCCCGACGTAGAGCTGAAAGTAAGCTAAATCCCGACGTAGAGCCCAACGCACGTCCCGACGTAGAGTCCAACGCACGTCCCGGTGTAGAGCCCAACGCATGTCCCGACGTAGAGCCCAACGCACGTTCCGACGTAGCGCCCAACGCACGTCCCGACGTAGAGCTGAAAGTTAGCTAACTACAGATGTAGAGCCCAACGCACGTCCCGACGTAGAGCTGAAAGTTAGCTAACTACAGACGTAGAGCCCAACGCACGTCCCAACGTAGAGTTGAAAGTTAGCTAACTACAGACGTAGAGCCCAACGCACGTCCCGACGCAGAGCCCAACGCACGTCCCGACGTAGACCTGAAAGTAAGCTAAATCCCGACGTAGAGCCCAACGCACGTCCCGACGTAGAGCCCAACGCACGTCCCGACGTAGAGCCTAACGCGCGTCCCGACGTAGAGCTGAAAGTAAGCTAAATCCCGACGTAGAGCTCAACGCACGTCCCGACGTAGAACCCAACACACGTCCCGACGTAGAGCCCAACGCACGTCCCGACGTAGAGCCCAACGCACGTCCCGACGTAGAGCTGAAAGTTAGCTAACTACAGACGAAGAGCCCAACGCGCGTCCCGACGTAGAGCTGAAAGTTAGCTAACTACAGACGTAGAGCCCAACGCGCGTCGCGACGTAGAGCCCAACGCGTGTCCCGACGTAGAGGCCAACGCACGTCCCGACGTAGACCTGAAAGTAAGCTAAATCCCGACGTAGAGCCCAACGCACGTCGCGACGTAGAGCCCAACGCACGTCCCGACGTAGAGCTGAAAGTTAGCTAACTACAGACGAAGAGCCCAACGCGCGTCCCGACGTAGAGCAGAAAGTTAGCTAACTACAGACGTAGAGCCCAACGCACGTCCCAACGTAGAGCCCAACGCACGTCCCGACGTAGAGCCCAACGCACGTCCCGACGTAGAGCTGAAAGGAAGCTAAATCCCGACGTAGAGCCCAACGCACGTCCCGACGTAGAGCCCAACGCACGTCCCGACGTAGAGCCCAACGCACATCCCGACGTAGAGCCCAACGCACGTCCCGACGTAGCGCCCAACGCACGTCCCGACGTAGAGCTGAAAGTTACCTAACTACAGACGTAGAGCCCAACGCACGTCCCGACGTAGAGCAGAAAGTTAGCTAACTACAGACGTAGAGCCCAACGCACGTCCCGACGTAGAGCCCAACGCACGTCCCGACGTAGAGCCCAACGCACGTCCCGACGTAGAGCTGAAAGTAAGCTAAATGCCGACGTAGAGGCCAACGCACGTCCCGACGTAGAGCTGAAAGGAAGCTAAATCCCGACGTAGAGCCCAACGCACGTCCCGACGTAGACCTGAAAGTAAGCTAAATCCCGACGTAGAGCCCAACGCACGTCCCGACGTAGAGGCCAACGCACGTCCCGACGTAGAGCCTAACGCACGTCCCGACGTAGAGCTGAAAGTAAGCTAAATCCCGACGTAGAGCTCAACGCACGTCCCGACGTAGAACCCAACGCACGTCCCGACGTAGAGCCCAACGCACATCCCGACGTAGAGCCCAACGCACGTCCCGACGTAGCGCCCAACGCACGTCCCGACGTAGAGCTGAAAGTTACCTAACTACAGACGTAGAGCCCAACGCACGTCCCGACGTAGAGCAGAAAGTTAGCTAACTACAGACGTAGAGCCCAACGCACGTCCCAACGTAGAGCCGAACGCACGTCCCGACGTAGAGCCCAACGCACGTCCCGACGTAGAGCTGAAAGGAAGCTAAATCCCGACGTAGAGCCCAACGCACGTCCCGACGTAGAGCCCAACGCACGTCCCGACATAGCGCCCAACGCACGTCCCGACGTAGAGCTGAAAGTTAGCTAACTACAGACGTACAGCCCAACGCACGTCCCGACGTAGAGCAGAAAGTTAGCTAAATACAGACGTAGAGCCCAACGCACGTCCCGACGTAGAACCCAACGCACGTCCCGACGTAGAGCCCAACGCACGTCCCGACGTAGAGCCCAACGCACGTCCCGACGTAGAGCCCAACGCACGTCCCGACGTAGAGCTGGAAGTAAGCTAAATGCCGACGTAGAGGCCAACGCACGTCCCGACGTAGAGCTGAAAGTAAGCTAAATCCCGACGTAGAGGCCAACGCACGTCCCGACGTAGAGGCCAACGCACGTCCCGACGTAGAGGCCAAAGCACGTCCTGACGTAGAGCTGAAAGTAAGCTAAATCCCGACGTAGAGCCCAACGCACGTCCCGACGTAGAGCCCAACGCACGTCCCGACGTAGAGCCCAACGCACGTCCCGACGTAGAGCCCAACGCACGTTCCGACGTAGCGCCCAACGCACGTCCCGACGTAGAGCTGAAAGTTAGCTAACTACAGATGTAGAGCCCAACGCACGTCCCGACGTAGAGCTGAAAGTTAGCTAACTACAGACGTAGAGCCCAACGCACGTCCCAACGTAGAGTTGAATGTTAGCTAACTACAGACGTAGAGCCCAACGCACGTCCCGAAGTAGAGCCCAACGCACGTCCCGACGTAGACCTGAAAGTAAGCTAAATCCCGACGTAGAGCCCAACGCACGTCCCGACGTAGAGCCCAACGCACGTCCCGACGTAGAGCCTAACGCGCGTCCCGACGTAGAGCTGAAAGTAAGCTAAATCCCGACGTAGAGCTCAACGCACGTCCCGACGTAGAACCCAACGCACGTCCTGACGTAGAGCCCAACGCACGTCCCGACGTAGAGCCCAACGCACGTCCCGACGTAGAGCTGAAAGTTAGCTAACTACAGACGAAGAGCCCAACGCGCGTCCCGACGTAGAGCTGAAAGTTACCTAACTACAGACGAAGAGCCCAACGCACGTCCCGACGTAGAGCCCAACGCACGTCCCGACGTAGAGCTGAAAGTAAGCTAAATCCCGACGTAGAGGCCAACGCACGTCCCGACGTAGAGGCCAACGCACGTCCCGATGTAGAGGCCAACGCACGTCCCGACGTAGAGGCCAACGCACGTCTCGACGTAGAGCTGAAAGTTAGCTAACTACAGACGTACAGCCCAACGCACGTCCCGACGTAGAGCAGAAAGTTAGCTAAATACAGACGTAGAGCCCAACGCACGTCCCGACGTAGAACCCAACGCACGTCCCGACGTAGAGCCCAACGCACGTCCCGACGTAGAGCCCAACGCACGTCCCGACGTAGAGCTGAAAGTAAGCTAAATGCCGACGTAGAGGCCAACGCACGTCCCGACGTAGAGCTGAAAGTAAGCTAAATCCCGACGTAGAGGCCAACGCACGTCCCGACGTAGAGGCCAACGCACGTCCCGACGTAGAGGCCAAAGCACGTCCTGACGTAGAGCTGAAAGTAAGCTAAATCCCGACGTAGAGCCCAACGCACGTCCCGACGTAGAGCCCAACGCACGTCCCGACGTAGAGCCCAACGCACGTCCCGACGTAGAGCCCAACGCACGTTCCGACGTAGCGCCCAACGCACGTCCCGACGTAGAGCTGAAAGTTAGCTAACTACAGACGTAGAGCCCAACGCACGTCCCAACGTAGAGTTGAATGTTAGCTAACTACAGACGTAGAGCCCAACGCACGTCCCGAAGTAGAGCCCAACGCACGTCCCGACGTAGACCTGAAAGTAAGCTAAATCCCGACGTAGAGCCCAACGCACGTCCCGACGTAGAGCCCAACGCACGTCCCGACGTAGAGCCTAACGCGCGTCCCGACGTAGAGCTGAAAGTAAGCTAAATCCCGACGTAGAGCTCAACGCACGTCCCGACGTAGAACCCAACGCACGTCCCGACGTAGAGCCCAACGCACGTCCCGACGTAGAGCCCAACGCACGTCCCGACGTAGAGCTGAAATTTAGCTAACTACAGACGAAGAGCCCAACGCGCGTCCCGACGTAGAGCTGAAAGTTAGCTAACTACAGACGTAGAGCCCAACGCACGTCCCGACGTAGAGCCCAACGCACGTCCCGACGTAGAGCTGAAAGTAAGCTAAATCCCGACGTAGAGGCCAACGCACGTCCCGACGTAGAGGCCAACGCACGTCCCGATGTAGAGGCCAACGCACGTCCCGACGTAGAGGCCAACGCACGTCTCGACGTAGAGCTGAAAGTAAGCTAAATCCCGACGTAGAGCCCAACGCACGTCCCGACGTAGAGCCCAACGGACGTCCCGACGTAGAGCCCAACGCACGTCCCGACGTAGAGCTGAAAGTTAGCTAACTACAGACGAAGAGCCCAACGCGCGTCCCGACGTAGAGCTGAAAGTTAGCTAACTACAGACGTAGAGCCCAACGCGCGTCCCGACGTAGAGCCCAGCGCGTGTCCCGACGTAGAGCCCAACGCACGTCTCGACGTGGAGCTGAAAGTAAGCTAAATCCCGACGTAGAGCCCAACGCACGTCCCGACGTAGAGCCCAACGCACGTCCCGATGTAGAGGCCAACGCACGTCTCGACGTAGAGCTGAAAGTAAGCTAAATCCCGATGTAGAGCCCAACGCACGTCCCGACGTAGAGCCCAACGCACGTCCCGACGTAGAGACCAACGCACGTCCCGACGTAGAGCTGAAAGTTAGCTAACTACAGACGAAGAGCCCAACGCGCGTCCCGACGTAGAGCTGAAAGTTAGCTAACTACAGACGTAGAGCCCAACGCGCGTCGCGACGTAGAGCCCAACGCGTGTCCCGACGTAGAGGCCAACGCACGTCCCGACGTAGAGCTGAAAGTAACCTAAATCCCGACGTAGAGCCCAACGCACGTCCCGACGTAGAGCCCAAAGCACGTCCTGACGTAGAGCCCAACGCACGTCCCGACGTAGCGCCCAACACACGTCCCGACGTAGAGCTGAAAGTTACCTAACTACAGACGTATAGCCCAATGCACGTCCCGACGTAGAGCCCAACGCACGTCCCGACGTAGAGCGCAACGCACGTCCCGACGTAGAGCTGAAAGCTAAATGCTGACGTAGAGGCCAACGCACGTCCCGACGTAGAGCTGAAAGTAAGCTAAATCCCGACGTAGAGCCCAACGCACGTCCCGACGTGGAGCCCAACTCACGTCGCGACGTAGAGCCCAACGCACGTCCCGACGTAGAGCTGAAAGTTAGCTAACTACAGACGTAGAGCCCAACGCACGTCCCGACGTAGAGCCCAACGCATGTCCCGACGTAGAGCTGAAAGTAAGCTAAATCCCGACGTAGAGCCCAACGCACGTCCCGACGTAGAGCTGAAAGTAAGCTAAATCCCGACGTAGAGGCCAACGCACGTCCCGATGTAGAGGCCAACGCACGTCCCGACGTAGAGCTGAAAGTAAGCTAAATCCCGACGTAGAGCCCAACGCACGTCCCGACGTAGAGCTGAAAGTTAGCTAACTACAGACGTAGAGCCCAACGCGCGTCGCGACGTAGAGCCCAACGCGTGTCCCGACGTAGAGGCCAACGCACGTCCCGACGTAGAGCTGAAAGTTAGCTAACTACAGACGTAGAGCCCAACGCACGTCCCGACGTAGAGCTGAAAGTTAGCTAACTACAGACGTAGAGCCCAACGCACGTCCCGACGTACAGCCCAACGCACGTCCCGAAGTAGCGCCCAACGCACGTCCCGACGTATATCCCAACGCACGTCCCGAAGTAGAGCCCAACGAACGTCCACACGTAGACCTGAAAGTAAGCAAAATCCCGACGTAGAGCCCAAAGCACGTCCCGACGTAGAGCCCAACGCACGTCCCGATGTAGAGCCCAACGCACGTCCCGATGTAGAGCTGAAAGTAAGCTAAATCCCGACGTAGAGCCCAACGCACGTCCCGACGTAGCGCCCAACGCACGTCCCGATGTAGAGGCCAACGCACGTCCCGACGTAGAGCCCAACGCACGTCCCGACGTAGCGCCCAACGCACGTCCCGACGTAGAGCTGAAAGTTAGCTAAATACAGACGTAGAGCCCAACGCACGTCCCGACGTAGAGCAGAAAGTTAGCTAACTACAGACGTAGAGCCCAACGCACGTCCCGACGTAGAGCCCAACGCACGTCCCGACGTAGAGCCCAACGCACGTCCCGACGTAGAGCTGAAAGTAAGCTAAATCCCGACGTAGCGCCCAACGCACGTCCCGACGTAGAGCTGAAAGTTAGCTAACTAGAGACGTAGAGCCCAACGCACGTCCCGACGTAGAACCCAATGCACGTCCCGATGTAGAGCCCAACGCACGTCCCGACGTAGAGCAGAAAGTTAACTAACTACAGACGTAGAGCCCAACGCACGTCCCGACGTAGAACCCAATGCACGTCCCGATGTAGAGCCCAACGCACGTCCCGACGTAGAGCCCAACGCACTTCCCGACGTAGAGCCCAACGCACGTCCCAACGTAGAGCTGAAAGTAAGCTAAATGCCGTCGTAGAGGCCAACGCACGTCCCGACGTAGAGCCCAACGCACGTCCCGACGTAGAGCCCAACGCACGTCCCGTTGTAGAGCTGTAAGTTAGCTAACTACAGACGTAGAGCCCAACGCACGTCCCGACGTAGAGCCCAACGCACGTCCCGACGTAGAGCCCAACGCACGTCCCGACGTAGAGCTGAAAGTAAGCTAAATCCCGACGTAGAGGCCAACGCACGTCCCGACGTAGAGGCCAACGCACGTCCCGACGTAGAGCTGAAAGTAAGCTAAATCCCGACGTAGAGCCCAACGCACGTCCCGATGTAGAGCCCAACGCACGTCCCGACGTAGAGCCCAACGCACGTCCCGACGTAGAGCTGAAAGTAAGCTAAATCCCGACGTAGAGGCCAACGCACGTCCCGACATAGAGGCCAACGCACGTCCCGACGTAGAGGCCAACGCACGTCCCGACGTAGAGCTGAAAGTAAGCTAAATCCCGACGTAGAGGCCAACGCACGTCCCGACGTAGAGGCCAACGCACGTCCTGACTTAGAGCTGAAAGTAAGCTTAATCCCGACGTAGAGGCCAACGCACGTCCCGACGTAGAGGCCAACGCACGTCCCGACGTAGAGCACAAAGTAAGCTAAATCCCGACGTAGAGCCCAACGCACGTCCCGACGTAGAGCCCAACGCACGTCCCGACGTAGAGCCCAACGCACGTCCCGACGTAGAGCCCAACGCACGTACCGACATAGAGCCCAACGCACGTCCCGACGTAGAGCTGAAAGCAAGCTAAATCCCGACGTAGCGCCCAACGCACGTCCCGAAGTACCGCCCAACGCACGTCCCGACGTAGCGCCCAACGCACGTCCCGACGTAGAGCTGAAAGGAAGCTAAATCCCGACGTAGAGGCCAACGCACGTCCCGACGTAGAGGCAAACGCACGTCCCGACTTAGAGGCCAACACACGTCCCGACGTAGAGGACAACGCACGTCCCGACGTAGAGGCCAAGGCACGTCCCGACGTAGAGCTGAAAGTAAGCTAAATCCCGACGTAGAGCCCAACGCACGTCCCGACGTAGAGCCCAACGCACGTCCTGACGTAGAGCTGAAAGTTAGCTAACTACAGACGTAGAGCCCAACGCACGTCCCGACGTAGAGCCCAACACACGTCCCGACGTATAGCCCAACGCACGTCCCGACGTAGAGCCCAACGCACTTCCCGACGTAGAGCCCAACGCACGTCCCGACGTAGAGCTGAAAGTTAGCTAAATCCCGACGTAGAGCCCAACGCACGTCCCGACGTAGAGCCCAACGCACGTCCCGACGTAGAGCTGAAAGTTAGCTAACTACAGACGTAGAGCCCAACGCACGTCCCGACGTAGAGCCCAACGCACGTCCCGACGTAGAGCCCAACGCACGTCCCGACGTAGAGCTGAAAGGAAGCTAAATCCCGACGTAGAGCCCAACGCACGTCCCGACGTAGAGCCCAACGCACGTCCCGACGTAGAGCTGAAAGTTAGCTAAATCCCGACGTAGAGCCCAAGGCATATCCCGACGTAGAGCCCAACGCACGTCCCGACGTAGAGCCCAACGCACGTCCCGACGTAGAGCCCAACGCACATCCCGACGTAGAGCTGAAAGTTAGCTAACTACAGACGTAGAGCCCAACGCACGTCCCGATGTAGAGCCCAACGCACGTCCCGACGTAGAGCCCAACGCACGTCCCGACGTAGAGCTGAAAGTTGGCTAAATCCGGACGTAGAGCCCAACGCACGTCCCGACGTAGAGCTGAAAGTAAGGTAAATCCCGACGTAGAGGCCAACGCACGTCCCGACGTACAGGCCAACGCACGTCCCGACGTAGAACTGAAATTAAGCTAAATCCCGACGTAGAGCCCAACGCACGTCCCGACATAGAGCTTAAAGTAAGCTAAATCCCGACGTAGAGCCCAACGCACGTCCCGACGTAGAGCCCAACGCACGTCCCGACGTAGAGCCCAACGCACGTCCCGACGTAGAGCTGAAAGTAAGCTAAATCCCGACGTAGAGCCCAACGCACGTCCCGACGTAGAGCCCAACGCACGTCCCGACGTAGCGCCCAACGCACGTCCCGACGTAGAGCTGAAGGTTAGCTAACTACAGACGTAGAGCCCAACGCACGTCCCGACCTAGAGCCCAACGCACGTCCCGACGTAGAGCCCAACGCACGTCCCGACTTAGAGCTGAAAGTAAGCTAAATCCCGACGTAGACCCCAACGCACGTCCCGACGTAGAGCCCAACGCACGTCCCGACGTAGAGGCCAACGCACGTCCCGACGTAGAGCTGAAAGTAAGCTAAATCCCGACGTAGAGCCCAACGCACGTCCCGATGTAGAGCCCAACGCACGTCCCGACGTAGAGCCCAACGCACGTCCCGACGTAGAGCTGAAAGTAAGCTAAATCCCGACGTAGAGGCCAACGCACGTCCCGACATAGAGGCCAACGCACGTCCCGACGTAGAGGCCAACGCACGTCCCGACGTAGAACCCAATGCACGTCCCGATGTAGAGCCCAACGCACGTCCCGACGTAGAGCAGAAAGTTAACTAACTACAGACGTAGAGCCCAACGCACGTCCCGACGTAGAACCCAATGCACGTCCCGATGTAGAGCCCAACGCACGTCCCGACGTAGAGCCCAACGCACTTCCCGACGTAGAGCCCAACGCACGTCCCAACGTAGAGCTGAAAGTAAGCTAAATGCCGTCGTAGAGGCCAACGCACGTCCCGACGTAGAGCCCAACGCACGTCCCGACGTAGAGCCCAACGCACGTCCCGTTGTAGAGCTGTAAGTTAGCTAACTACAGACGTAGAGCCCAACGCACGTCCCGACGTAGAGCCCAACGCACGTCCCGACGTAGAGCCCAACGCACGTCCCGACGTAGAGCTGAAAGTAAGCTAAATCCCGACGTAGAGGCCAACGCACGTCCCGACGTAGAGGCCAACGCACGTCCCGACGTAGAGCTGAAAGTAAGCTAAATCCCGACGTAGAGCCCAACGCACGTCCCGATGTAGAGCCCAACGCACGTCCCGACGTAGAGCCCAACGCACGTCCCGACGTAGAGCTGAAAGTAAGCTAAATCCCGACGTAGAGGCCAACGCACGTCCCGACATAGAGGCCAACGCACGTCCCGACGTAGAGGCCAACGCACGTCCCGACGTAGAGCTGAAAGTAAGCTAAATCCCGACGTAGAGGCCAACGCACGTCCCGACGTAGAGGCCAACGCACGTCCTGACTTAGAGCTGAAAGTAAGCTTAATCCCGACGTAGAGGCCAACGCACGTCCCGACGTAGAGGCCAACGCACGTCCCGACGTAGAGCACAAAGTAAGCTAAATCCCGACGTAGAGCCCAACGCACGTCCCGACGTAGAGCCCAACGCACGTCCCGACGTAGAGCCCAACGCACGTCCCGACGTAGAGCCCAACGCACGTACCGACATAGAGCCCAACGCACGTCCCGACGTAGAGCTGAAAGCAAGCTAAATCCCGACGTAGCGCCCAACGCACGTCCCGAAGTACCGCCCAACGCACGTCCCGACGTAGCGCCCAACGCACGTCCCGACGTAGAGCTGAAAGGAAGCTAAATCCCGACGTAGAGGCCAACGCACGTCCCGACGTAGAGGCAAACGCACGTCCCGACTTAGAGGCCAACACACGTCCCGACGTAGAGGACAACGCACGTCCCGACGTAGAGGCCAAGGCACGTCCCGACGTAGAGCTGAAAGTAAGCTAAATCCCGACGTAGAGCCCAACGCACGTCCCGACGTAGAGCCCAACGCACGTCCTGACGTAGAGCTGAAAGTTAGCTAACTACAGACGTAGAGCCCAACGCACGTCCCGACGTAGAGCCCAACACACGTCCCGACGTATAGCCCAACGCACGTCCCGACGTAGAGCCCAACGCACTTCCCGACGTAGAGCCCAACGCACGTCCCGACGTAGAGCTGAAAGTTAGCTAAATCCCGACGTAGAGCCCAACGCACGTCCCGACGTAGAGCCCAACGCACGTCCCGACGTAGAGCTGAAAGTTAGCTAACTACAGACGTAGAGCCCAACGCACGTCCCGACGTAGAGCCCAACGCACGTCCCGACGTAGAGCCCAACGCACGTCCCGACGTAGAGCTGAAAGGAAGCTAAATCCCGACGTAGAGCCCAACGCACGTCCCGACGTAGAGCCCAACGCACGTCCCGACGTAGAGCTGAAAGTTAGCTAAATCCCGACGTAGAGCCCAAGGCATATCCCGACGTAGAGCCCAACGCACGTCCCGACGTAGAGCCCAACGCACGTCCCGACGTAGAGCCCAACGCACATCCCGACGTAGAGCTGAAAGTTAGCTAACTACAGACGTAGAGCCCAACGCACGTCCCGATGTATAGCCCAACGCACGTCCCGACGTAGAGCCCAACGCACGTCCCGACGTAGAGCTGAAAGTTGGCTAAATCCGGACGTAGAGCCCAACGCACGTCCCGACGTAGAGCTGAAAGTAAGGTAAATCCCGACGTAGAGGCCAACGCACGTCCCGACGTACAGGCCAACGCACGTCCCGACGTAGAACTGAAATTAAGCTAAATCCCGACGTAGAGCCCAACGCACGTCCCGACATAGAGCTTAAAGTAAGCTAAATCCCGACGTAGAGCCCAACGCACGTCCCGACGTAGAGCCCAACGCACGTCCCGACGTAGAGCCCAACGCACGTCCCGACGTAGAGCTGAAAGTAAGCTAAATCCCGACGTAGAGCCCAACGCACGTCCCGACGTAGAGCCCAACGCACGTCCCGACGTAGCGCCCAACGCACGTCCCGACGTAGAGCTGAAGGTTAGCTAACTACAGACGTAGAGCCCAACGCACGTCCCGACCTAGAGCCCAACGCACGTCCCGACGTAGAGCCCAACGCACGTCCCGACTTAGAGCTGAAAGTAAGCTAAATCCCGACGTAGACCCCAACGCACGTCCCGACGTAGAGCCCAACGCACGTCCCGACGTAGAGGCCAACGCACGTCCCGACGTAGAGCTGAAAGTAAGCTAAATCCCGACGTAGAGCCCAACGCACGTCCCGATGTAGAGCCCAACGCACGTCCCGACGTAGAGCCCAACGCACGTCCCGACGTAGAGCTGAAAGTAAGCTAAATCCCGACGTAGAGGCCAACGCACGTCCCGACATAGAGGCCAACGCACGTCCCGACGTAGAGGCCAACGCACGTCCCGACGTAGAGCTGAAAGTAAGCTAAATCCCGACGTAGAGGCCAACGCACGTCCCGACGTAGAGGCCAACGCACGTCCTGACTTAGAGCTGAAAGTAAGCTTAATCCCGACGTAGAGGCCAACGCACGTCCCGACGTAGAGGCCAACGCACGTCCCGACGTAGAGCACAAAGTAAGCTAAATCCCGACGTAGAGCCCAACGCACGTCCCGACGTAGAGCCCAACGCACGTCCCGACGTAGAGCCCAACGCACGTCCCGACGTAGAGCCCAACGCACGTACCGACATAGAGCCCAACGCACGTCCCGACGTAGAGCTGAAAGCAAGCTAAATCCCGACGTAGCGCCCAACGCACGTCCCGAAGTACCGCCCAACGCACGTCCCGACGTAGCGCCCAACGCACGTCCCGACGTAGAGCTGAAAGGAAGCTAAATCCCGACGTAGAGGCCAACGCACGTCCCGACGTAGAGGCAAACGCACGTCCCGACTTAGAGGCCAACACACGTCCCGACGTAGAGGACAACGCACGTCCCGACGTAGAGGCCAAGGCACGTCCCGACGTAGAGCTGAAAGTAAGCTAAATCCCGACGTAGAGCCCAACGCACGTCCCGACGTAGAGCCCAACGCACGTCCTGACGTAGAGCTGAAAGTTAGCTAACTACAGACGTAGAGCCCAACGCACGTCCCGACGTAGAGCCCAACACACGTCCCGACGTATAGCCCAACGCACGTCCCGACGTAGAGCCCAACGCACTTCCCGACGTAGAGCCCAACGCACGTCCCGACGTAGAGCTGAAAGTTAGCTAAATCCCGACGTAGAGCCCAACGCACGTCCCGACGTAGAGCCCAACGCACGTCCCGACGTAGAGCTGAAAGTTAGCTAACTACAGACGTAGAGCCCAACGCACGTCCCGACGTAGAGCCCAACGCACGTCCCGACGTAGAGCCCAACGCACGTCCCGACGTAGAGCTGAAAGGAAGCTAAATCCCGACGTAGAGCCCAACGCACGTCCCGACGTAGAGCCCAACGCACGTCCCGACGTAGAGCTGAAAGTTAGCTAAATCCCGACGTAGAGCCCAAGGCATATCCCGACGTAGAGCCCAACGCACGTCCCGACGTAGAGCCCAACGCACGTCCCGACGTAGAGCCCAACGCACATCCCGACGTAGAGCTGAAAGTTAGCTAACTACAGACGTAGAGCCCAACGCACGTCCCGATGTAGAGCCCAACGCACGTCCCGACGTAGAGCCCAACGCACGTCCCGACGTAGAGCTGAAAGTTGGCTAAATCCGGACGTAGAGCCCAACGCACGTCCCGACGTAGAGCTGAAAGTAAGGTAAATCCCGACGTAGAGGCCAACGCACGTCCCGACGTACAGGCCAACGCACGTCCCGACGTAGAACTGAAATTAAGCTAAATCCCGACGTAGAGCCCAACGCACGTCCCGACATAGAGCTTAAAGTAAGCTAAATCCCGACGTAGAGCCCAACGCACGTCCCGACGTAGAGCCCAACGCACGTCCCGACGTAGAGCCCAACGCACGTCCCGACGTAGAGCTGAAAGTAAGCTAAATCCCGACGTAGAGCCCAACGCACGTCCCGACGTAGAGCCCAACGCACGTCCCGACGTAGCGCCCAACGCACGTCCCGACGTAGAGCTGAAGGTTAGCTAACTACAGACGTAGAGCCCAACGCACGTCCCGACCTAGAGCCCAACGCACGTCCCGACGTAGAGCCCAACGCACGTCCCGACTTAGAGCTGAAAGTAAGCTAAATCCCGACGTAGACCCCAACGCACGTCCCGACGTAGAGCCCAACGCACGTCCCGACGTAGAGCCCAATGCACGTCCCGACGTAGAGCTGAAAGTTAGCTAACTACAGACGTAGAGCCCAACGCACGTCCCGACGTAGAGCCCAACGCACGTCCCGACGTAGACCTGAAAGTAAGCTAAATCCCGACGTAGAGCCCAACACACGTCCCGACGTAGAGCTGAAAGTAAGCTAAATCGCGAAGTAGAAGCCAACGCACGTCCCGACGTAGAGGCCAACGCACGTCCCGACGTAGAGCTGAAAGTAAGCTAAATCCCGACGTAGAGGCCAACGCACGTCCCGACGTAGAGGCCAACGCACGTCCCGACGTAGAGCTGAAAGTAAGCTAAATCCCGACGTAGAGCCCAACGAACGTCCCGACGTAGAGCCCAACGCACGTCCCGACGTAGAGCCCAACGCACGTCCCGACATAGAGCCCAACGCACGTCCCGACGTAGAGCTGAAAGTAAGCTAAATCCCGACGTAGCGCCCAACGCACGTCCCAAAGTAGCGCACAACGCACGTCCCAAAGTAGCGCCCAACGCACGTCCCGACGTAGAGCTGAAAGTAAGCTAAATC
This sequence comes from Leptosomus discolor, assembly GCF_034619465.1. Classification (NCBI taxonomy): domain Eukaryota; kingdom Metazoa; phylum Chordata; class Aves; order Leptosomiformes; family Leptosomidae; genus Leptosomus; species Leptosomus discolor. The sequence continues at coordinate 166,230 of NW_028237895.1, forward strand.
CCGACGTAGAGGCCAACGCACGTCCCGACGTAGAGGCCAACGCACGTCCCGATGTAGAGCTGAAAGTAAGCTAAATCCCGAAGTAGAGCCCAACGCACGTCCCGACGTAGAGCCCAACGCACGTCCCGACGTAGAGCTGAAAGTTAGCTAAGTACAGACGTAGAGCCCAACGCACGTCCCGACGTAGAGCCCAACGCACGTCCCGACGTAGAGCCCAACGCAAGTCCCGACGTAGAGCTGAAAGGAAGCTAAATCCCGACGTAGAGCCCAACGCACGTCCCGACGTAGAGCCCAACGCACGTCCCGACGTAGATCTGAAAGTTAGCTAAATCCCGACGTAGAGCCCAACGCATATCCCGACGTAGAGCCCAACGCACGTCCCGACGTAGAGCGCAACGCACGTCCCGACGTAGAGCCCAACGCACATCCCGACGTAGAGCTGAAAGTGAGCTAACTACAGACGTAGAGCCCAACGCACGTCCCGACGTAGAGCCCAACGCACGTCCCGACGTAGAGCCCAACGCACGTCCCGACGTAGAGCTGAAAGTAAGCTAAATCCCGACGTAGCGCCCAACGCACGTCCCGACGTAGAGCTGAAAGTTAGCTAACTACAGACGTAGAGCCCAACGCACGTCCCGACGTAGAGCAGAAAGTTAACTAACTACAGACGTAGAGCCCAACGCACGTCCCGACGTAGAACCCAATGCACGTCCCGATGTAGAGCCCAACGCACGTCCCGACGTAGAGCCCAACGCACTTCCCGACGTAGAGCCCAACGCACGTCCCAACGTAGAGCTGAAAGTAAGCTAAATGCCGTCGTAGAGGCCAACGCACGTCCCGACGTAGAGCCCAACGCACGTCCCGACGTAGAGCCCAACGCACGTCCCGTTGTAGAGCTGAAAGTTAGCTAACTACAGACGTAGAGCCCAACGCACGTCCCGACGTAGAGCCCAACGCACGTCCCGACGTAGAGCCCAACGCACGTCCCGACGTAGAGCTGAAAGTAAGCTAAATCCCGACGTAGAGGCCAACGCACGTCCCGACGTAGAGGCCAACGCACGTCCCGACGTAGAGCTGAAAGTAAGCTAAATCCCGACGTAGAGCCCAACGCACGTCCCGATGTAGAGCCCAACGCACGTCCCGACGTAGAGCCCAACGCACGTCCCGACGTAGAGCTGAAAGTAAGCTAAATCCCGACGTAGAGGCCAACGCACGTCCCGACATAGAGGCCAACGCACGTCCCGACGTAGAGGCCAACGCACGTCCCGACGTAGAGCTGAAAGTAAGCTAAATCCCGACGTAGAGGCCAACGCACGTCCCGACGTAGAGGCCAACGCACGTCCTGACTTAGAGCTGAAAGTAAGCTTAATCCCGACGTAGAGGCCAACGCACGTCCCGACGTAGAGGCCAACGCACGTCCCGACGTAGAGCACAAAGTAAGCTAAATCCCGACGTAGAGCCCAACGCACGTCCCGACGTAGAGCCCAACGCACGTCCCGACGTAGAGCCCAACGCACGTCCCGACGTAGAGCCCAACGCACGTACCGACATAGAGCCCAACGCACGTCCCGACGTAGAGCTGAAAGCAAGCTAAATCCCGACGTAGCGCCCAACGCACGTCCCGAAGTACCGCCCAACGCACGTCCCGACGTAGCGCCCAACGCACGTCCCGACGTAGAGCTGAAAGGAAGCTAAATCCCGACGTAGAGGCCAACGCACGTCCCGACGTAGAGGCAAACGCACGTCCCGACTTAGAGGCCAACACACGTCCCGACGTAGAGGACAACGCACGTCCCGACGTAGAGGCCAAGGCACGTCCCGACGTAGAGCTGAAAGTAAGCTAAATCCCGACGTAGAGCCCAACGCACGTCCCGACGTAGAGCCCAACGCACGTCCTGACGTAGAGCTGAAAGTTAGCTAACTACAGACGTAGAGCCCAACGCACGTCCAGACGTAGAGCCCAACACACGTCCCGACGTATAGCCCAACGCACGTCCCAACGTAGAGCCCAACGCACGTCCCGACGTAGAGCCCAACGCACGTCCCGACGTAGAGCTGAAAGTTAGCTAAATCCCGACGTAGAGCCCAACGCACGTCCCGACGTAGAGCCCAACGCACGTCCCGACGTAGAGCTGAAAGTTAGCTAACTACAGACGTAGAGCCCAACGCACGTCCCGACGTAGAGCCCAACGCACGTCCCGACGTAGAGCCCAACGCACGTCCCGACGTAGAGCCCAACGCACGTCCCGACGTAGAGCTGAAAGGAAGCTAAATCCCGACGTAGAGCCCAACGCACGTCCCGACGTAGAGCCCAACGCACGTCCCGACGTAGAGCTGAAAGTTAGCTAAATCCCGACGTAGAGCCCAAGGCATATCCCGACGTAGAGCCCAACGCACGTCCCGACGTAGAGCCCAACGCACGTCCCGACGTAGAGCCCAACGCACATCCCGACGTAGAGCTGAAAGTTAGCTAACTACAGACGTAGAGCCCAACGCACGTCCCGATGTAGAGCCCAACGCACGTCCCGACGTAGAGCCCAACGCACGTCCCGACGTAGAGCTGAAAGTTGGCTAAATCCGGACGTAGAGCCCAACGCACGTCCCGACGTAGAGCTGAAAGTAAGGTAAATCCCGACGTAGAGGCCAACGCACGTCCCGACGTACAGGCCAACGCACGTCCCGACGTAGAACTGAAATTAAGCTAAATCCCGACGTAGAGCCCAACGCACGTCCCGACATAGAGCTTAAAGTAAGCTAAATCCCGACGTAGAGCCCAACGCACGTCCCGACGTAGAGCCCAACGCACGTCCCGACGTAGAGCCCAACGCACGTCCCGACGTAGAGCTGAAAGTAAGCTAAATCCCGACGTAGAGCCCAACGCACGTCCCGACGTAGAGCCCAACGCACGTCCCGACGTAGCGCCCAACGCACGTCCCGACGTAGAGCTGAAGGTTAGCTAACTACAGACGTAGAGCCCAACGCACGTCCCGACCTAGAGCCCAACGCACGTCCCGACGTAGAGCCCAACGCACGTCCCGACTTAGAGCTGAAAGTAAGCTAAATCCCGACGTAGACCCCAACGCACGTCCCGACGTAGAGCCCAACGCACGTCCCGACGTAGAGCCCAATGCACGTCCCGACGTAGAGCTGAAAGTTAGCTAACTACAGACGTAGAGCCCAACGCACGTCCCGACGTAGAGCCCAACGCACGTCCCGACGTAGACCTGAAAGTAAGCTAAATCCCGACGTAGAGCCCAACACACGTCCCGACGTAGAGCTGAAAGTAAGCTAAATCGCGAAGTAGAAGCCAACGCACGTCCCGACGTAGAGGCCAACGCACGTCCCGACGTAGAGCTGAAAGTAAGCTAAATCCCGACGTAGAGGCCAACGCACGTCCCGACGTAGAGGCCAACGCACGTCCCGACGTAGAGCTGAAAGTAAGCTAAATCCCGACGTAGAGCCCAACGAACGTCCCGACGTAGAGCCCAACGCACGTCCCGACGTAGAGCCCAACGCACGTCCCGACATAGAGCCCAACGCACGTCCCGACGTAGAGCTGAAAGTAAGCTAAATCCCGACGTAGCGCCCAACGCACGTCCCAAAGTAGCGCACAACGCACGTCCCAAAGTAGCGCCCAACGCACGTCCCGACGTAGAGCTGAAAGTAAGCTAAATCCCGACGTAGAGGCCAACGCACGTCCCGACGTAGAGGCCAACGCACGTCCCGATGTAGAGCTGAAAGTAAGCTAAATCCCGAAGTAGAGCCCAACGCACGTCCCGACGTAGAGCCCAACGCACGTCCCGACGTAGAGCTGAAAGTTAGCTAAGTACAGACGTAGAGCCCAACGCACGTCCCGACGTAGAGCCCAACGCACGTCCCGACGTAGAGCCCAACGCAAGTCCCGACGTAGAGCTGAAAGGAAGCTAAATCCCGACGTAGAGCCCAACGCACGTCCCGACGTAGAGCCCAACGCACGTCCCGACGTAGATCTGAAAGTTAGCTAAATCCCGACGTAGAGCCCAACGCATATCCCGACGTAGAGCCCAACGCACGTCCCGACGTAGAGCGCAACGCACGTCCCGACGTAGAGCCCAACGCACATCCCGACGTAGAGCTGAAAGTGAGCTAACTACAGACGTAGAGTCCAACACACGTCCCGATGTAGAGCCCAACGCACGTCCCGACGTAGAGCTGAAAGTAAGCTAAATCCGGACGTAGAGCCCAACGCACGTCCCGACGTAGAGCTGAAAGTAAGCTAAATCCCGACGTAGAGGCCAACGCACGTCCCGACGTACAGGCCAACGCACGTCCTGACGTAGAGCTGAAATTAAGCTAAATCCCGACGTAGAGGCCAACGCACGTCCCGACGTAGAGGCCAGCGCACGTCCCGACGTAGAGCCCAACGCACGTCCCGACGTAGAGCCCAACGCACGTCCCGACGTAGAGCTGAAAGTTAGCTAACTACAGACGAAGAGCCCAACGCGTGTCCCTACGTAGAGCCAAACGCACGTCCCGACGTAGAGCCCAACGCACGTCCCGACGTAGAGCTGAAAGTAAGCTAAATCCCGACGTAGAGCCCAACGCACGTCCCGACGTAGAGGCCAACGCACGTCCCGACGTAGAGGCCAACGCACGTCCCGACGTAGAGCTGAAAGTAAGCTAAATCCCGACGTAGAGCCCAACGCACGTCCCGACGTAGAGCCCAACGCACGTCCCGACGTAGAGCCCAACGCACGTCCCGACGTAGCGCCCAACGCACGTCCCGACGTAGAGCTGAAAGGTAGCTAACTACAGACGTAGAGCCCAACGCACGTCCCGACGTAGAGCCCAACGCACGTCCCGACGTAGAGCCCAACGCACGTCCCGACGTAGAGCCCAACGCACGTCCCGACTTAGAGCTGAAAATAAGCTAAATCCCGACATAGAGCCCAACGCACGTCCCGACGTAGAGCCCAACGCACGTCCCGACGTAGAGCCCAACGCACGTCCCGACGTAGAGCCCAACGCACGTCCCGACGTAGAGCTGAAAGTTAGCTAACTACAGACGTAGAATCCAACGCACGTCCCGACATAGAGCCCAACGCACGTCCCGACGTAGACCTGAAAGTTAGCTAACTACAGACGTAGAGCCCAACGCACGTCCCGACGTAGAGCCCAACGCACGTCCCGACGTAGAGCCCAACGCACGTCCCGACGTAGAGCTGAAAGTAAGCTAAATCCCGAAGTAGAGCCCAACGCACGTCCCGACGTAGAGCTGAAAGTAAGCTAAATCCCGACGTAGAGGCCAACGCACGTCCCGACGTAGAGGCCAACGCACGTCCCGACGTAGAGCTGAAAGTAAGCTAAATCCCGACGTAGAGGCCAACGCACGTCCCGACGTAGAGGCCAACGCACGTCCCGACGTAGAGCTGAAAGTAAGATAAATCCCGACATAGAGCCCAACGCATGTCCCGACGTAGAGCCCAACGCTCGTCCCGACCTAGAGCCCAACGCACGTCCCGACGTAGAGCTGAAAGTAAGCTAAATCCCGACGTAGCGCCCAACGCACATCCCGAAGTACCGCCCAACGCACGTCCCGACGTAGCGCCCAATGCACGTCCCGACGTAGAGCTGAAAGTAAGCTAAATCCCGACCTAGAGCCCAACGCACGTCCCGACGTAGAGGCCAACGCACGTCCCGACGTAGAGGCCAACGCACGTCCCGACGTAGAGCTGAAAGTAAGCTAAATCCCGACGTAGAGCCCAACGCACGTCCCGACGTAGAGCCCAACGCACGTCCCGACGTAGAGCCCAACGCACGTCCCGACGTAGCGCCCAACGCACGTCCCGACGTAGAGCTGAAAGTTAGCTAACTACAGACGTAGAGCCCAACGCACGTCCCGACGTAGAGCAGAAAGTTAGCTAACTACAGACGTAGAGCCCAACGCACGTCCCAACGTAGAGCCCAAGGCACGTCCCGACGTAGAGCGAAACGCACGTCCCGACGTAGAGCTGAAAGTAAGCTAAATCCCGACGTAGAGCCCAACGCACGTCCCGACGTAGAGCCCAACGCACGTCCCGACGTACAGCCCAACGCACGACCCGACGTAGAGCTGAAAGTAAGCTAAATCCCGACGTAGAGCCCAACGAACGTCCCGACGTAGAGCCCAACGCACGTCCCGACGTAGAGCCCAACGCACGTCCCGACATAGAGCCCAACGCACGTCCCGACGTAGAGCTGAAAGTAAGCTAAATCCCGACGTAGCGCCCAACGCACGTCCCAAAGTAGCGCACAACGCACGTCCCAAAGTAGCGCCCAACGCACGTCCCGACGTAGAGCTGAAAGTAAGCTAAATCCCGACGTAGAGGCCAACGCACGTCCCGACGTAGAGGCCAACGCACGTCCCGATGTAGAGCTGAAAGTAAGCTAAATCCCGAAGTAGAGCCCAACGCACGTCCCGACGTAGAGCCCAACGCACGTCCCGACGTAGAGCTGAAAGTTAGCTAAGTACAGACGTAGAGCCCAACGCACGTCCCGACGTAGAGCCCAACGCCCGTCCCGACGTAGAGCCCAACGCAAGTCCCGACGTAGAGCTGAAAGGAAGCTAAATCCCGACGTAGAGCCCAACGCACGTCCCGACGTAGAGCCCAACGCACGTCCCGACGTAGATCTGAAAGTTAGCTAAATCCCGACGTAGAGCCCAACGCATATCCCGACGTAGAGCCCAACGCACGTCCCGACGTAGAGCGCAACGCACGTCCCGACGTAGAGCCCAACGCACATCCCGACGTAGAGCTGAAAGTTAGCTAACTACAGACGTAGAGTCCAACGCACGTCCCGATGTAGAGCCCAACGCACGTCCCAACGTAGAGCCCAACGCACGTCCCGACGTAGAGCTGAAAGTAAGCTAAATCCGGACGTAGAGCCCAACGCACGTCCCGACGTAGAGCTGAAAGTAAGCTAAATCCCGACGTAGAGGCCAACGCACGTCCCGACGTACAGGCCAACGCACGTCCTGACGTAGAGCTGAAATTAAGCTAAATCCCGACGTAGAGGCCAACGCACGTCCCGACGTAGAGGCCAGCGCACGTCCCGACGTAGAGCCCAACGCACGTCCCGACGTAGAGCCCAACGCACGTCCCGACGTAGAGCTGAAAGTTAGCTAACTACAGACGAAGAGCCCAACGCGCGTCCCGACTTAGAGCCCAACGCGTGTCCCTACGTAGAGCCCAACGCACGTCCCGACGTAGAGCCCAACGCACGTCCCGACGTAGAGCTGAAAGTAAGCTAAATCCCGACGTAGAGCCCAACGCACGTCCCGACGTAGAGGCCAACGCACGTCCCGACGTAGAGGCCAACGCACGTCCCGACGTAGAGCTGAAAGTAAGCTAAATCCCGACGTAGAGCCCAACGCACGTCCCGACGTAGAGCCCAACGCACGTCCCGACGTAGAGCCCAACGCACGTCCCGACGTAGCGCCCAACGCACGTCCCGACGTAGAGCTGAAAGTTAGCTAACTACAGACGTAGAGCCCAACGCACGTCCCGACGTAGAGCCCAACGCACGTCCCGACGTAGAGCCCAACGCACGTCCCGACTTAGAGCTGAAAATAAGCTAAATCCCGACGTAGAGCCCAACGCACGTCCCGACGTAGAGCCCAACGCACGTCCCGACGTAGAGCCCAACGCACGTCCCGACGTAGAGCCCAACGCACGTCCCGACGTAGAGCTGAAAGTTAGCTAACTACAGACGTAGAATCCAACGCACGTCCCGACGTAGAGCCCAACGCACGTCCCGACGTAGACCTGAAAGTTAGCTAACTACAGACGTAGAGCCCAACGCACGTCCCGACGTAGAGCCCAACGCACGTCCCGACGTAGAGCCCAACGCACGTCCCGACGTAGAGCTGAAAGTAAGCTAAATCCCGAAGTAGAGCCCAACGCACGTCCCGACGTAGAGCTGAAAGTAAGCTAAATCCCGACGTAGAGGCCAACGCACGTCCCGACGTAGAGGCCAACGCACGTCCCGACGTAGAGCTGAAAGTAAGCTAAATCCCGACGTAGAGGCCAACGCACGTCCCGACGTAGAGGCCAACGCACGTCCCGACGTAGAGCTGAAAGTAAGATAAATCCCGACATAGAGCCCAACGCATGTCCCGACGTAGAGCCCAACGCTCGTCCCGACCTAGAGCCCAACGCACGTCCCGACGTAGAGCTGAAAGTAAGCTAAATCCCGACGTAGCGCCCAACGCACATCCCGAAGTACCGCCCAACGCACGTCCCGACGTAGCGCCCAATGCACGTCCCGACGTAGAGCTGAAAGTAAGCTAAATCCCGACCTAGAGCCCAACGCACGTCCCGACGTAGAGGCCAACGCACGTCCCGACGTAGAGGCCAACGCACGTCCCGACGTAGAGCTGAAAGTAAGCTAAATCCCGACGTAGAGCCCAACGCACGTCCCGACGTAGAGCCCAACGCACGTCCCGACGTAGAGCCCAACGCACGTCCCGACGTAGCGCCCAACGCACGTCCCGACGTAGAGCTGAAAGTTAGCTAACTACAGACGTAGAGCCCAACGCACGTCCCGACGTAGAGCAGAAAGTTAGCTAACTACAGACGTAGAGCCCAACGCACGTCCCAACGTAGAGCCCAAGGCACGTCCCGACGTAGAGCGAAACGCACGTCCCGACGTAGAGCTGAAAGTAAGCTAAATCCCGACGTAGAGCCCAACGCACGTCCCGACGTAGAGCCCAACGCACGTCCCGACGTACAGCCCAACGCACGACCCGACGTAGAGCTGAAAGTAAGCTAAATCCCGACGTAGAGCCCAACGCACGTCCCGACGTAGAGCCCAACGCACGTCCCGACGTAGAGACCAACGCACGTCCCGACGTAGAGCTGAAAGTAAGCTAAATCCCAACGTAGAGCCCAACGCACGTCCCGACGTAGAGCCCAACGCACGTCCCGACGTACAGCCCAACGCACGACCCGACGTAGAGCTGAAAGTAAGCTAAATCCCGACGTAGAGCCCAACGCACGTCCCAACGTAGAGCCCAAGGCACGTCCCGACGTAGAGCCCAACGCACGTCCCGACGTAGAGCCCAACGCACGTCCCGACGTAGAGCTGAAAGTAAGCTAAATCCCGACGTAGAGCCCAACGCACGTCCCGACGTAGAGCCCAACGCACGTCCCGACATAGAGCCCAATGCACGTCCCGACGTAGAGCTGAAAGTTAGCTAACTACAGACGTAGAACCCAACGCACGTCCCGACGTAGAGCCCAACGCACGTCCCGACGTACAGCCCAACGCACGACCCGACGTAGAGCTGAAATAAGCTAAATCCCGACGTAGAGCCCAACGCACGTCCCGACGTAGAGCCCAAAGCACGTCCCGACGTAGAGACCAACGCACGTCCCGACGTAGAGCTGAAAGTAAGCTAAATCCCGATGTAGAGCCCAACGCACGTCCCGACGTAGCGCCCAACGCACGTCCCGACGTAGAGCTGAAAGTTAGCTAACTACAGACGAAGAGCCCAACGCGCGTCCCGACGTAGAGCTGAAAGTTAGCTAACTACAGACGTAGAGCCCAACGTACGTCCCGACGTAGAGCCCAACGCACGTCCCGACGTAGCGCCCAACGCACGTCCCGACGTATATCCCAACGCACGTCCCGACGTAGAGCCCAACGCACGTCCCGACGTAGACCTGAAAGTAAGCTAAATCCCGACGTAGAGCCCAAAGCACGTCCCGACGTAGAGCCCAACACACGTCCCGACGTAGAGCGTAACGCACGTCCCGACGTAGAGCTGAAAGTAAGCTAAATCCCGACGTAGAGCCCAACGCACGTCCCGACGTAGAGCCCAACGCACGTCCCGACGTAGAGCTGAAAGTAAGCTAACTACAGACGAAGAGCGCAACGCGCGTCCCGACGTAGAGCTGAAAGTTAGCTAACTACAGACGTAGAGCCCAACGGACGTCCCGACGTAGAGGCCAACGCACGTCCCGACGTAGAGCTGAAAGTAACCTAAATCCCGACGTAGAGCCCAACGCACGTCCCGACGTAGAGCCCAACGCACGTCCCGACGTAGAGCCCAACGCACGTCCCGACGTAGAGCTGAAAGTTACCTAAATACAGACGTAGAGCCCAACGCACGTCCCGACGTAGAACAGAAAGTTAGCTAACTACAGATGTAGAGCCCAACTCACGTCCCGACGTAGAACCCAACGCACGTCCCGACGTAGAGTCCAACGCACGTCCCGACGTAGAGCCCAACGCACGTCCCGACGTAGAGCCCAACGCACGTCCCGACGTAGAGCCCAACGCACGTCCCGACGTAGAGCTGAAAGCTAAATGCCGACGTAGAGGCCAAAGGACGTTTCGACGTAGAGCTGAAAGTAAGCTAAATCCCGACGTAGGGCCCAACGCACGTCCTGACGTGGAGCCCAACTCACGTCCGGACGTAGAGCCCAACGCACGTCCCGACGTAGAGCTGAAAGTTAGCTAACTACAGACGTAGAGCCCAACGCACGTCCCGACGTAGAGCCCAACGCACGTCCCGACGTAGAGCTGAAAGTAAGCAAAATCCCGACGTAGAGCCCAACGCACGTCCCGACGTAGAGCTGAAAGTAAGCTAAATCCCGACGTAGAGGCCAACGCACGTCCCGATGTAGAGGCCAACGCACGTCCAGACGTAGAGCTGAAAGTAAGCTAAATCCCGACGTAGAGGCCAACGCACGTCCCGACGTAGAGGCCAACGCAAGTCCCGACGTAGAGCCCAACGCACGTCCCGACGTAGACCTGAAAGTAAGCTAAATCCCGACGTAGAGCCCAACGCACGTCCGGACGTAGAGCCCAACGCACGTCCCGACGTAGAGCTGAAAGTTAGCTAACTACAGACGTAGAGCCCAACGCACGTCCCGACGTAGAGCCCAACGCACGTCCCGACGTAGAGCTGAAAGTAAGATAAATCCCGACATAGAGCCCAACGCATGTCCCGACGTAGAGCCCAACGCTCGTCCCGACCTAGAGCCCAACGCACGTCCCGACGTAGAGCTGAAAGTAAGCTAAATCCCGACGTAGCGCCCAACGCACATCCCGAAGTACCGCCCAACGCACGTCCCGACGTAGCGCCCAACGCACGTCCCGACGTAGAGCTGAAAGTAAGCTAAATCCCGACCTAGAGCCCAACGCAAGTCCCGACGTAGAGGCCAACGCACGTCCCGACGTAGAGCTGAAAGTAAGCTAAATCCCGACGTAGAGCCCAACGCACGTCCCGACGTAGAGCCCAACGCACGTCCCGACGTAGCGCCCAACGCACGTCCCGACGTAGAGCTGAAAGTTAGCTAACTACAGACGTAGAGCCCAACGCACGTCCCGACGTAGAGCAGAAAGTTAGCTAACTACAGACGTAGAGCCCAACGCACGTCCCAACGTAGAGCCCAAGGCACGTCCCGACGTAGAGGCCAACGCACGTCCCGACGTAGAGCTGAAAGTAAGCTAAATCCCGACGTAGAGCCCAACGCACGTCCCGACGTAGAGCCCAACGCACGTCCCGACGTAGAGCCCAACGCACGACCCGACGTAGAGCTGAAAGTAAGCTAAATCCCGACGTAGAGCCCAACGCACGTCCCGACGTAGAGCCCAACGCACGTCCCGACGTAGAGACCAACGCACGTCCCGACGTAGAGCTGAAAGTAAGCTAAATCCCAACGTAGAGCCCAACGCACGTCCCGACGTAGAGCCCAACGCACGTCCCGACGTAGCGCCCAACGCACGTCCCGACGTAGAGTTGAAAGTTAGCTAACTACAGATGTAAAGCCCAACGCACGTCCCGACGTAGAGCTGAAAGTAAGCTAAATCCCGACGTAGCGCCCAACGCACATCCCGAAGTACCGCCCAACGCACGTCCTGACGTAGAGCCCAACGCACGTCCCGACGTACAGCCCAACGCACGTCCCGACGTAGAGCCCAACGCACGTCCCGACGTAGAGCCCAACACACGTCCCGACGTAGAGCCCAACGCACGTCCCGACGTAGAGCTGAAAGTTAGCTAACTACAGACGTAGAGGCCAACGCACGTCCAGACGTAGAGCTGAAAGTAAGCTAAATCCCGACGTAGAGCCCAACGCACGTCCCGACGTAGAGCCCAACGCACGTCCCGACGTAGAGCTGAGAGTAAGCTAAATCCCGATGTAGCGCCCAACGCACGTCCCGACGTAGCGCCCAACGCACGTCCCGACGTAGAGCTGAAAGTTAGCTAACTACAGACGTAGAGGCCAACGCACGTCCAGACGTAGAGCTGAAAGTAAGCTAAATCCCGACGTAGAGCCCAACGCACGTCCCGACGTAGAGGCCAACGCACGTCCCGACGTAGAGCCCAAAGCACGTCCCGACGTAGAGCTGAAAGTAAGCTAAATCCCGACGTAGAGCCCAACGCACGTCCCAACGTAGAGCCCAACGCACGTCCCAACGTAGAGCCCAACGCACGTCCCGACGTAGCGCCCAACGCACGTCCCGACGTAGCGCCCAACGCACGTCCCGACGTAGAGCTGAAAGTTAGCTAACTACAGACGTAGAGGCCAACGCACGTCCCGACGTAGAGCCCAACGCACGTCCCGACGTAGCGCCCAACGCACGTCCCGACGTAGAGCTGAAAGTTATTTAACTACAGACGTAGAGCCCAACACACGTCTCGACGTAGAGCTGAAAGTTAGCTAACTACAGACGTAGACCCCAACGCACGTCCCGACGTAGAGCCCAACGCACGTCCCGACGTAGCGCCCAACGCACGTCCCGACGTAGAGCTGAAAGTTAGCTAACTACAGACGTAGAGCCCAACGCACGTCCCGACGTAGAGCTGAAAGTTGGCTAACTACAGACGTAGAGCCCAACGCACGTCCCGACGTAGAGCCCAACGCACGTCCCGACGTAGAGCTGAAAGTAAGCTAACTACAGACGAAGAGCGCAACGCGCGTCCCGACGTAGAGCTGAAAGTTAGCTAACTACAGACGTAGAGCCCAACGGACGTCCCGACGTAGAGGCCAACGCACGTCCCGACGTAGAGCTGAAAGTAACCTAAATCCCGACGTAGAGCCCAACGCACGTCCCGACGTAGAGCCCAACGCACGTCCCGACGTAGAGCCCAACGCACGTCCCGACGTAGAGCTGAAAGTTACCTAAATACAGACGTAGAGCCCAACGCACGTCCCGACGTAGAACAGAAAGTTAGCTAACTACAGACGTAGAGCCCAACTCACGTCCCGACGTAGAACCCAACGCACGTCCCGACGTAGAGTCCAACGCACGTCCCGACGTAGAGCCCAACGCACGTCCCGACGTAGAGCCCAACGCACGTCCCGACGTAGAGCCCAACGCACGTCCCGACGTAGAGCCCAACGCACGTCCCGACGTAGAGCTGAAAGCTAAATGCCGACGTAGAGGCCAAAGGACGTTTCGACGTAGAGCTGAAAGTAAGCTAAATCCCGACGTAGGGCCCAACGCACGTCCTGACGTGGAGCCCAACTCACGTCCGGACGTAGAGCCCAACGCACGTCCCGACGTAGAGCTGAAAGTTAGCTAACTACAGACGTAGAGCCCAACGCACGTCCCGACGTAGAGCCCAACGCACGTCCCGACGTAGAGCTGAAAGTAAGCAAAATCCCGACGTAGAGCCCAACGCACGTCCCGACGTAGAGCTGAAAGTAAGCTAAATCCCGACGTAGAGGCCAACGCACGTCCCGATGTAGAGGCCAACGCACGTCCAGACGTAGAGCTGAAAGTAAGCTAAATCCCGACGTAGAGGCCAACGCACGTCCCGACGTAGAGGCCAACGCAAGTCCCGACGTAGAGCTGAAAGTAAGCTAAATCCCAACGTAGAGCCCAACGCACGTCCCGACGTAGAGCCCAACGCACGTCCCGACATAGAGCCCAACGCACGTCCCGACGTAGAGCTGAAAGTAAGCTAAATCCCGACGTAGCGCCCAACGCACGTCCCGAAGTAGCGCCCAACGCACGTCCCGACGTAGCGCCCAACGCACGTCCCGACGTAGCGCCCAACGCACGTCCCGACGTAGAGCTGAAAGTAAGCTAAATCCCGACGTAGAGGCCAACGCACGTCCCGACGTAGAGGCCAACGCACGTCCCGACGTAGAGGCCAACGCACGTCCCGACGTAGAGCTGAAAGTAAGCTAAATCCCGAGGTAGAGCCCAACGCACGTCCCGACGTAGAGCCCAACAAACGTCCCAACGTAGAGTTGAAAGTTAGCTAACTACAGACGTAGAGCCCAACGCACGTCCCGACGTAGAGCCCAACGCACGTCCCGACGTAGACCTGAAAGTAAGCTAAATCCCGACGTAGAGCCCAACGCACGTCCCGACGTAGAGCCCAACGCACGTCCCGACGTAGAGCCCAACGCACGTCCCGACGTAGACCTGAAAGTAAGCTAAATCCCGACGTAGAGCCCAACGCACGTCCCGACGTAGAGCCCAACGCACGTCCGGACGTAGAGCCCAACGCACGTCCCGACGTAGAGCTGAAAGTTAGCTAACTACAGACGTAGAGCCCAACGCACGTCCCGACGTAGAGCCCAACGCACGTCCCGACGTAGAGCTGAAAGTAAGATAAATCCCGACATAGAGCCCAACGCATGTCCCGACGTAGAGCCCAACGCTCGTCCCGACCTAGAGCCCAACGCACGTCCCGACGTAGAGCTGAAAGTAAGCTAAATCCCGACGTAGCGCCCAACGCACATCCCGAAGTACCGCCCAACGCACGTCCCGACGTAGCGCCCAACGCACGTCCCGACGTAGAGCTGAAAGTAAGCTAAATCCCGACCTAGAGCCCAACGCAAGTCCCGACGTAGAGGCCAACGCACGTCCCGACGTAGAGCTGAAAGTAAGCTAAATCCCGACGTAGAGCCCAACGCACGTCCCGACGTAGAGCCCAACGCACGTCCCGACGTAGCGCCCAACGCACGTCCCGACGTAGAGCTGAAAGTTAGCTAACTACAGACGTAGAGCCCAACGCACGTCCCGACGTAGAGCAGAAAGTTAGCTAACTACAGACGTAGAGCCCAACGCACGTCCCAACGTAGAGCCCAAGGCACGTCCCGACGTAGAGGCCAACGCACGTCCCGACGTAGAGCTGAAAGTAAGCTAAATCCCGACGTAGAGCCCAACGCACGTCCCGACGTAGAGCCCAACGCACGTCCCGACGTAGAGCCCAACGCACGACCCGACGTAGAGCTGAAAGTAAGCTAAATCCCGACGTAGAGCCCAACGCACGTCCCGACGTAGAGCCCAACGCACGTCCCGACGTAGAGACCAACGCACGTCCCGACGTAGAGCTGAAAGTAAGCTAAATCCCAACGTAGAGCCCAACGCACGTCCCGACGTAGAGCCCAACGCACGTCCCGACGTAGCGCCCAACGCACGTCCCGACGTAGAGTTGAAAGTTAGCTAACTACAGATGTAAAGCCCAACGCACGTCCCGACGTAGAGCTGAAAGTAAGCTAAATCCCGACGTAGCGCCCAACGCACATCCCGAAGTACCGCCCAACGCACGTCCCGACGTAGAGCCCAACGCACGTCCCGACGTACAGCCCAACGCACGTCCCGACGTAGAGCCCAACGCACGTCCCGACGTAGAGCCCAACGCACGTCCCGACGTAGAGCCCAACACACGTCCCGACGTAGAGCCCAACGCACGTCCCGACGTAGAGCTGAAAGTTAGCTAACTACAGACGTAGAGGCCAACGCACGTCCAGACGTAGAGCTGAAAGTAAGCTAAATCCCGACGTAGAGCCCAACGCACGTCCCGACGTAGAGCCCAACGCACGTCCCGACGTAGAGCTGAGAGTAAGCTAAATCCCGATGTAGCGCCCAACGCACGTCCCGACGTAGCGCCCAACGCACGTCCCGACGTAGAGCTGAAAGTTAGCTAACTACAGACGTAGAGGCCAACGCACGTCCAGACGTAGAGCTGAAAGTAAGCTAAATCCCGACGTAGAGCCCAACGCACGTCCCGACGTAGAGGCCAACGCACGTCCCGACGTAGAGCCCAAAGCACGTCCCGACGTAGAGCTGAAAGTAAGCTAAATCCCGACGTAGAGCCCAACGCACGTCCCAACGTAGAGCCCAACGCACGTCCCAACGTAGAGCCCAACGCACGTCCCGACGTAGCGCCCAACGCACGTCCCGACGTAGCGCCCAACGCACGTCCCGACGTAGAGCTGAAAGTTAGCTAACTACAGACGTAGAGGCCAACGCACGTCCCGACGTAGAGCCAAACGCACGTCCCGACGTAGCGCCCAACGCACGTCCCGACGTAGAGCTGAAAGTTATTTAACTACAGACGTAGAGCCCAACACACGTCTCGACGTAGAGCTGAAAGTTAGCTAACTACAGACGTAGACCCCAACGCACGTCCCGACGTAGAGCCCAACGCACGTCCCGACGTAGCGCCCAACGCACGTCCCGACGTAGAGCTGAAAGTTAGCTAACTACAGACGTAGAGCCCAACGCACGTCCCGACGTAGAGCTGAAAGTTGGCTAACTACAGACGTAGAGCCCAACGCACGTCCCGATGTAGAGGCCAACGCACGTCCAGACGTAGAGCTGAAAGTAAGCTAAATCCCGACGTAGAGGCCAACGCACGTCCCGACGTAGAGGCCAACGCAAGTCCCGACGTAGAGCTGAAAGTAAGCTAAATCCCAATGTAGAGCCCAACGCACGTCCCGACGTAGAGCCCAACGCACGTCCCGACATAGAGCCCAACGCACGTCCCGACGTAGAGCTGAAAGTAAGCTAAATCCCGACGTAGCGCCCAACGCACGTCCCGAAGTAGCGCCCAACGCACGTCCCGACGTAGCGCCCAACGCACGTCCCGACGTAGCGCCCAACGCACGTCCCGACGTAGAGCTGAAAGTAAGCTAAATCCCGACGTAGAGCCCAACGCACGTCCCGACGTAGAGGCCAACGCACGTCCCGACGTAGAGGCCAACGCACGTCCCGACGTAGAGCTGAAAGTAAGCTAAATCCCGAGGTAGAGCCCAACGCACGTCCCGACGTAGAGCCCAACAAACGTCCCAACGTAGAGTTGAAAGTTAGCTAACTACAGACGTAGAGCCCAACGCACGTCCCGACGTAGAGCCCAACGCACGTCCCGACGTAGACCTGAAAGTAAGCTAAATCCCGACGTAGAGCCCAACGCACGTCCCGACGTAGAGCCCAACGCACGTCCCGACGTAGAGCCCAACGCACGTCCCGACGTAGACCTGAAAGTAAGCTAAATCCCGACGTAGAGCCCAACGCACGTCCCGACGTAGAGCTGAAAGTTAGCTAACTACAGACGTAGAGCCCAACGCACGTCCCGACGTAGAGCCCAACGCACGTCCCGACGTAGAGCTGAAAGTAAGATAAATCCCGACATAGAGCCCAACGCATGTCCCGACGTAGAGCCCAACGCTCGTCCCGACCTAGAGCCCAACGCACGTCCCGACGTAGAGCTGAAAGTAAGCTAAATCCCGACGTAGCGCCCAACGCACATCCCGAAGTACCGCCCAACGCACGTCCCGACGTAGCGCCCAATGCACGTCCCGACGTAGAGCTGAAAGTAAGCTAAATCCCGACCTAGAGCCCAACGCAAGTCCCGACGTAGAGGCCAACGCACGTCCCGACGTAGAGGCCAACGCACGTCCCGACGTAGAGCTGAAAGTAAGCTAAATCCCGACGTAGAGCCCAACGCACGTCCCGACGTAGAGCCCAACGCACGTCCCGACGTAGCGCCCAACGCACGTCCCGACGTAGAGCTGAAAGTTAGCTAACTACAGACGTAGAGCCCAACGCACGTCCCGACGTAGAGCAGAAAGTTAGCTAACTACAGACGTAGAGCCCAACGCACGTCCCAACGTAGAGCCCAAGGCACGTCCCGACGTAGAGCGAAACGCACGTCCCGACGTAGAGCTGAAAGTAAGCTAAATCCCGACGTAGAGCCCAACGCACGTCCCGACGTAGAGCCCAACGCACGTCCCGACGTAGAGCCCAACGCACGACCCGACGTAGAGCTGAAAGTAAGCTAAATCCCGACGTAGAGCCCAACGCACGTCCCGACGTAGAGCCCAACGCACGTCCCGACGTAGAGACCAACGCACGTCCCGACGTAGAGCTGAAAGTAAGCTAAATCCCAACGTAGAGCCCAACGCACGTCCCGACGTAGAGCCCAACGCACGTCCCGACGTAGCGCCCAACGCACGTCCCGACGTAGAGTTGAAAGTTAGCTAACTACAGATGTAAAGCCCAACGCACGTCCCGACGTAGAGCTGAAAGTAAGCTAAATCCCGAGGTAGCGCCCAACGCACATCCCGAAGTACCGCCCAACGCACGTCCCGACGTAGAGCCCAACGCACGTCCCGACGTACAGCCCAACGCACGTCCCGACGTAGAGCCCAACGCACGTCCCGACGTAGAGCCCAACACACGTCCCGACGTAGAGCCCAACGCACGTCCCGACGTAGAGCTGAAAGTTAGCTAACTACAGACGTAGAGGCCAACGCACGTCCAGACGTAGAGCTGAAAGTAAGCTAAATCCCGACGTAGAGCCCAACGCACGTCCCGACGTAGAGCCCAACGCACGTCCCGACGTAGAGCTGAGAGTAAGCTAAATCCCGATGTAGCGCCCAACGCACGTCCCGACGTAGCGCCCAATGCACGTCCCGACGTACAGCCCAACGCACGTCCCGACGTAGAGCCCAACGCACGTCCCGACGTAGAGCCCAACACACGTCCCGACGTAGAGCCCAACGCACGTCCCGACGTAGAGCTGAAAGTTAGCTAACTACAGACGTAGAGGCCAACGCACGTCCAGACGTAGAGCTGAAAGTAAGCTAAATCCCGACGTAGAGCCCAACGCACGTCCCGACGTAGAGGCCAACGCACGTCCCGACGTAGAGCCCAAAGCACGTCCCGACGTAGAGCTGAAAGTAAGCTAAATCCCGACGTAGAGCCCAACGCACGTCCCAACGTAGAGCCCAACGCACGTCCCAACGTAGAGCCCAACGCACGTCCCGACGTAGCGCCCAACGCACGTCCCGACGTAGCGCCCAACGCACGTCCCGACGTAGAGCTGAAAGTTAGCTAACTACAGACGTAGAGCACAACGCACGTCCCGACGTAGAGCTGAAAGTTAGCTAACTACAGACGTAGAGCCCAATGCACGTCCCGACGTACAGCTGAAAGCTAGCTAACTACAGACGTAGAGGCCAACGCACGTCCCGACGTAGATCCCAACGCACGTCCCGACGTAGCGCCCAACGCACGTCCCGACGTAGAGCTGAAAGTTATTTAACTACAGACGTAGAGCCCAACACACGTCTCGACGTAGAGCTGAAATTTAGCTAACTACAGACGTAGAGCCCAACGCACGTCCCGACGCAGAGCCCAACGCACGTCCCGACGTAGCGCCCAACGCACGTCCCGACGTAGAGCTGAAAGTTAGCTAACTACAGACGTAGAGCCCAACGCACGTCCCGACGTAGAGCTGAAAGTTGGCTAACTACAGACGTAGAGCCCAACGCACGTCCCGACGTAGAGCCCAACGCACGTCCCGATGTAGAGCTGAAGGTTAGCTAACTACAGACGTAGAGCCCAACGCACGTCCCGACGTAGAGCCCAACGCACGTCCCGACGTAGAGCCCAACGCACGTCCCGACGTAGAGCTGAAAGTAAGCTAAATCCCAACGTAGAGCCCAACGCACGTCCCGACGTAGAGCTGAAAGTAAGCTAAATCCCGACGTAGAGGCCAACGCACGTCCCGACGTAGAGGCCAACGCATGTCCCGACGTAGAGCCCAACGCACGTCCCGACGTAGCGCCCAACGCACGTCCCGACGTAGAGCTGAAAGTTAGCTAACTACAGACGTAGAGCCGAACGCACGTCCCGACGTAGAGCTGAAAGTTAGCTAACTACAGACGTAGAGCCCAACGCACGTCCCGACGTAGAGCCCAACGCGCGTCTCGACGTAGAGCCCAACGCGCGTCCCGACGTAGAGCCCAACGCGCGTCCCGACGTGGAGCTGAATGTAAGCTGAATCCGGACGTAGAGGCCAACGCACGTCCCGACGTAGAGCCCAACGCACGTCCCGACGTAGAGCCCAACGCACGTCCCGACGTAGAGCTGAAAGTAAGCTAAATCCCGACGTAGAGCCCAACGCACGTCCCGACGTAGTGCCCAACGCACGTCCCGACGTAGAGCCCAACACACGTCCCGACGTAGAGCTGAAAGTTAGCTAACTACAGACGAAGAGCCCAACGTGCGTCCCGACGTAGAGCAGAAAGTTAGCTAACTACAGACGTACAGCCCAACGCGC
Organism: Leptosomus discolor; assembly: GCF_034619465.1. Classification (NCBI taxonomy): domain Eukaryota; kingdom Metazoa; phylum Chordata; class Aves; order Leptosomiformes; family Leptosomidae; genus Leptosomus; species Leptosomus discolor. The sequence continues at coordinate 186,571 of NW_028237895.1, forward strand.
GTCCCGACGTAGAGCCCAACGCACGTCCCGACGTAGAGCCCAACGCACGTCCCGATGTAGAGCTGAAGGTTAGCTAACTACAGACGTAGAGCCCAACGCACGTCCCGACGTAGAGCCCAACGCACGTCCCGACGTAGAGCCCAACGCACGTCCCGACGTAGAGCTGAAAGTAAGCTAAATCCCGATGTAGCGCCCAACGCACGTCCCGACGTAGCGCCCAATGCACGTCCCGACGTAGAGCCCAACGCACGTCCCAACGTAGCGCCCAACGCACGTCCCGACGTAGAGCTGAAAGTTAGCTAACTACAGACGTAGAGGCCAACGCACGTCCCGACGTAGAGCCCAACGCACGTCCCGACGTAGAGCTGAAAGTAAGCTAAATCCCGAAGTAGAGCCCAACACACGTCCCGACGTAGAGCTGAAAGTAAGCTAAATCCCGACGTAGAGGCCAACGCACGTCCCGACGTAGAGGCCAACGCACGTCCCGACCTAGAGGCCAACGCACGTCCCGACGTAGAGGCCAACACACGTCCCGACGTAGAGCTGAAAGTAAGCTAAATCCCGACGTAGAGCCCAACGCACGTCCCGACGTAGAGCCCAACACACGTCCCGACGTAGAGCCCAACGCACGTCCCGACGTAGAGCCCAACGCACGTCCCGACGTAGAGCCCAACGCACGTCCCGACGTAGCGCCAAACGCACATCCCGACGTAGAGCTGAAAGTTAGCTAACTACAGACGTAGAGCCCAACGCACGTCCCGACGTAGAGCCCAACGCACGTCCCGACGTAGAGCCCAACGCACGTCCCGACGTAGCGCCCAACGCATGTCCCGACGTAGAGCCCAACGCACGTCCCGACGTAGAGCTGAAAGTTAGCTAACTACAGACGTAGAGCCCAACGCACGTCCCGACGTAGAGCCCAACACACGTCCCGACGTATAGCCCAACGCACGTCCCGACGTAGAGCCCAACGCACGTCCCGACGTAGAGCCCAACGCACGTCCCGACGTAGAGCTGAAAGTTAGCTAAATCCCGACGTAGAGCCCAACGCACGTCCCGACGTAGAGCCCAACGCACGTCCCGACGTAGAGCTGAAAGTTAGCTAACTACAGACGTAGAGCCCAACGCACGTCCCGACGTAGAGCCCAACGCACGTCCCGACGTAGAGCCCAACGCACGTCCCGACGTAGAGCTGAAAGGAAGCTAAATCCTGACGTAGAGCCCAACGCACGTCCCGACGTAGAGCCCAACGCACGTCCCGACGTAGAGCTGAAAGTTAGCTAAATCCCGACGTAGAGCCCAAGGCATATCCCGACGTAGAGCCCAACGCACGTCCCGACGTAGAGCCCAACGCACGTCCCGACGTAGAGCCCAACGCACGTCCCGACGTAGAGCCCAACGCACATCCCGACGTAGAGCTGAAAGTTAGCTAACTACAGACGTAGAGCCCAACGCACGTCCCAATGTAGAGCCCAACGCACGTCCCGACGTAGAGCCCAACGCACGTCCCGACGTAGAGCTGAAAGTTGGCTAAATCCGGACGTAGAGCCCAACGCACGTCCCGACGTAGAGCTGAAAGTAAGGTAAATCCCGACGTAGAGGCCAACGCACGTCCCGACGTACAGGCCAACGCACGTCCCGACGTAGAACTGAAATTAAGCTAAATCCCGACGTAGAGCCCAACGCACGTCCCGACATAGAGCTTAAAGTAAGCTAAATCCCGACGTAGAGCCCAACGCACGTCCCGACGTAGAGCCCAACGCACGTCCCGACGTAGAGCCCAACGCACGTCCCGACATAGAGCTTAAAGTAAGCTAAATCCCGACGTAGAGCCCAACGCACGTCCCGACGTAGAGCCCAACGCACGTCCCGACGTAGAGCCCAACGCACGTCCCGACGTAGCGCCCAACGCACGTCCCGACGTAGAGCTGAAGGTTAGCTAACTACAGACGTAGAGCCCAACGCACGTCCCGACCTAGAGCCCAACACACGTCCCGACGTAGAGCCCAACGCACGTCCCGACTTAGAGCTGAAAGTAAGCTAAATCCCGACGTAGACCCCAACGCACGTCCCGACGTAGAGCCCAACGCACGTCCCGACGTAGAGCCCAACGCACGTCCCGACGTAGAGCTGAAAGTTAGCTAACTACAGACGTAGAGCCCAACGCACGTCCCGACGTAGAGCCCAACGCACGTCCCGACGTAGACCTGAAAGTAAGCTAAATCCCGACGTAGAGCCCAACACACGTCCCGACGTAGACCTGAAAGTAAGCTAAATCCCGACGTAGAGCCCAACGCACGTCCCGACGTAGTGCCCAACGCACGTCCCGACGTAGAGCCCAACGCACGTCCCGACGTAGAGCTGAAAGTTAGCTAACTACAGACGAAGAGCCCAACGTGCGTCCCGACGTAGAGCAGAAAGTTAGCTAACTACAGACGTACAGCCCAACGCGCGTCCCGACGTAGAGCCCAACGCACGTCCCGACGTAGAGCCCAACGCACGTCCCGATGTAGAGCTGAAGGTTAGCTAACTACAGACGTAGAGCCCAACGCACGTCCCGACGTAGAGCCCAACGCACGTCCCGACGTAGAGCCCAACGCACGTCCCGACGTAGAGCTGAAAGTAAGCTAAATCCCGATGTAGCGCCCAACGCACGTCCCGACGTAGCGCCCAATGCACGTCCCGACGTAGAGCCCAACGCACGTCCCAACGTAGCGCCCAACGCACGTCCCGACGTAGAGCTGAAAGTTAGCTAACTACAGACGTAGAGGCCAACGCACGTCCCGACGTAGAGCCCAACGCACGTCCCGACGTAGAGCTGAAAGTAAGCTAAATCCCGAAGTAGAGCCCAACACACGTCCCGACGTAGAGCTGAAAGTAAGCTAAATCCCGACGTAGAGGCCAACGCACGTCCCGACGTAGAGGCCAACGCACGTCCCGACCTAGAGGCCAACGCACGTCCCGACGTAGAGGCCAACGCACGTCCCGACGTAGAGCTGAAAGTAAGCTAAATCCCGACGTAGAGCCCAACGCACGTCCCGACGTAGAGCCCAACACACGTCCCGACGTAGAGCCCAACGCACGTCCCGACGTAGAGCCCAACGCACGTCCCGACGTAGAGCCCAACGCACGTCCCGACGTAGCGCCAAACGCACATCCCGACGTAGAGCTGAAAGTTAGCTAACTACAGACGTAGAGCCCAACGCACGTCCCGACGTAGAGCCCAACGCACGTCCCGACGTAGAGCCCAACGCACGTCCCGACGTAGCGCCCAACGCATGTCCCGACGTAGAGCCCAACGCACGTCCCGACGTAGAGCTGAAAGTTAGCTAACTACAGACGTAGAGCCCAACGCACGTCCCGACGTAGAGCCCAACACACGTCCCGACGTATAGCCCAACGCACGTCCCGACGTAGAGCCCAACGCACGTCCCGACGTAGAGCCCAACGCACGTCCCGACGTAGAGCTGAAAGTTAGCTAAATCCCGACGTAGAGCCCAACGCACGTCCCGACGTAGAGCCCAACGCACGTCCTGACGTAGAGCTGAAAGTTAGCTAACTACAGACGTAGAGCCCAACGCACGTCCCGACGTAGAGCCCAACGCACGTCCCGACGTAGAGCCCAACGCACGTCCCGACGTAGAGCTGAAAGGAAGCTAAATCCTGACGTAGAGCCCAACGCACGTCCCGACGTAGAGCCCAACGCACGTCCCGACGTAGAGCTGAAAGTTAGCTAAATCCCGACGTAGAGCCCAAGGCATATCCCGACGTAGAGCCCAACGCACGTCCCGACGTAGAGCCCAACGCACGTCCCGACGTAGAGCCCAACGCACGTCCCGACGTAGAGCCCAACGCACATCCCGACGTAGAGCTGAAAGTTAGCTAACTACAGACGTAGAGCCCAACGCACGTCCCAATGTAGAGCCCAACGCACGTCCCGACGTAGAGCCCAACGCACGTCCCGACGTAGAGCTGAAAGTTGGCTAAATCCGGACGTAGAGCCCAACGCACGTCCCGACGTAGAGCTGAAAGTAAGGTAAATCCCGACGTAGAGGCCAACGCACGTCCCGACGTACAGGCCAACGCACGTCCCGACGTAGAACTGAAATTAAGCTAAATCCCGACGTAGAGCCCAACGCACGTCCCGACATATAGCTTAAAGTAAGCTAAATCCCGACGTAGAGCCCAACGCACGTCCCGACGTAGAGCCCAACGCACGTCCCGACGTAGAGCCCAACGCACGTCCCGACGTAGAGCTGAAAGTAAGCTAAATCCCGACGTAGAGCCCAACGCACGTCCCGACGTAGAGCCCAACGCACGTCCCGACGTAGCGCCCAACGCACGTCCCGACGTAGAGCTGAAGGTTAGCTAACTACAGACGTAGAGCCCAACGCACGTCCCGACCTAGAGCCCAACACACGTCCCGACGTAGAGCCCAACGCACGTCCCGACTTAGAGCTGAAAGTAAGCTAAATCCCGACGTAGACCCCAACGCACGTCCCGACGTAGAGCCCAACGCACGTCCCGACGTAGAGCCCAACGCACGTCCCGACGTAGAGCTGAAAGTTAGCTAACTACAGACGTAGAGCCCAACGCACGTCCCGACGTAGAGCCCAACGCACGTCCCGACGTAGACCTGAAAGTAAGCTAAATCCCGACGTAGAGCCCAACACACGTCCCGACGTAGAGCTGAAAGTAAGCTAAATCGCGAAGTAGAAGCCAACGCACGTCCCGACGTAGAGGCCAACGCACGTCCCGACGTAGAGCTGAAAGTAAGCTAAATCCCGACGTAGAGGCCAACGCACGTCCCGACGTAGAGGCCAACGCACGTCCCGACGTAGAGGCCAACGCACGTCCCGACGTAGAGCTGAAAGTAAGCTAAATCCCGACGTAGAGCCCAACGAACGTCCCGACGTAGAGCCCAACGCACGTCCCGACGTAGAGCCCAACGCACGTCCCGACATAGAGCCCAACGCACGTCCCGACGTAGAGCTGAAAGTAAGCTAAATCCCGACGTAGCGCCCAACGCACGTCCCAAAGTAGCGCACAACGCACGTCCCAAAGTAGCGCCCAACGCACGTCCCGACGTAGAGCTGAAAGTAAGCTAAATCCCGACGTAGAGGCCAACGCACGTCCCGACGTAGAGGCCAACGCACGTCCCGATGTAGAGCTGAAAGTAAGCTAAATCCCGAAGTAGAGCCCAACGCACGTCCAGACGTAGAGCCCAACGCACGTCCCGACGTAGAGCTGAAAGTTAGCTAAGTACAGACGTAGAGCCCAACGCACGTCCCGACGTAGAGCCCAACGCACGTCCCGACGTAGAGCCCAACGCAAGTCCCGACGTAGAGCTGAAAGGAAGCTAAATCCCGACGTAGAGCCCAACGCACGTCCCGACGTAGAGCCCAACGCACGTCCCGACGTAGATCTGAAAGTTAGCTAAATCCCGACGTAGAGCCCAACGCATATCCCGTTGTAGAGCCCAACGCACGTCCCGACGTAGAGCGCAACGCACGTCCCGACGTAGAGCCCAACGCACATCCCGACGTAGAGCTGAAAGTTAGCTAACTACAGACGTAGAGTCCAACGCACGTCCCGATGTAGAGCCCAACGCACGTCCCGACGTAGAGCCCAACGCACGTCCCGTTGTAGAGCTGAAAGTAAGCTAAATCCGGACGTAGAGCCCAACGCACGTCCCGACGTAGAGCTGAAAGTAAGCTAAATCCCGACGTAGAGGCCAACGCACGTCCCGACGTACAGGCCAACGCACGTCCTGACGTAGAGCTGAAATTAAGCTAAATCCCGACGTAGAGGCCAACGCACGTCCCGACGTAGAGGCCAGCGCACGTCCCGACGTAGAGCCCAACGCACGTCCCGACGTAGAGCCCAACGCACGTCCCGACGTAGAGCTGAAAGTTAGCTAACTACAGACGAAGAGCCCAACGCGCGTCCCGACGTAGATCCCAACGCGTGTCCCTACGTAGAGCCCAACGCACGTCCCGACGTAGAGCCCAACGCACGTCCCGACGTAGAGCTGAAAGTAAGCTAAATCCCGACGTAGAGCCCAACGCACGTCCCGACGTAGAGGCCAACGCACGTCCCGACGTAGAGGCCAACGCACGTCCCGACGTAGAGCTGAAAGTAAGCTAAATCCCGACGTAGAGCCCAACGCACGTCCCGACGTAGAGCCCAACGCACGTCCCGACGTAGAGCCCAACGCACGTCCCGACGTAGCGCCCAACGCACGTCCCGACGTAGAGCTGAAAGTTAGCTAACTACAGACGTAGAGCCCAACGCACGTCCCGACGTAGAGCCCAACGCACGTCCCGACGTAGAGCCCAACGCACGTCCCGACTTAGAGCTGAAAATAAGCTAAATCCCGACGTAGAGCCCAACGCACGTCCCGACGTAGAGCCCAACGCACGTCCCGACGTAGAGCCCAACGCACGTCCCGACGTAGAGCCCAACGCACGTCCCGACGTAGAGCTGAAAGTTAGCTAACTACAGACGTAGAATCCAACGCACGTCCCGACGTAGAGCCCAACGCACGTCCCGACGTAGACCTGAAAGTTAGCTAACTACAGACGTAGAGCCCAACGCACGTCCCGACGTAGAGCCCAACGCACGTCCCGACGTAGAGCCCAACGCACGTCCCGACGTAGAGCTGAAAGTAAGCTAAATCCCAACGTAGAGCCCAACGCACGTCCCGACGTAGAGCTGAAAGTAAGCTAAATCCCGACGTAGAGGCCAACGCACGTCCCGACGTAGAGGCCAACGCACGTCCGAACGTAGAGCTGAAAGTAAGCTAAATCCCGACGTAGAGGCCAACGCACGTCCTGACGTAGAGGCGAACGCACGTCCCGACGTAGAGCTGAAAGTAAGATAAATCCCGACATAGAGCCCAACGCATGTCCCGACGTAGAGCCCAACGCTCGTCCCGACCTAGAGCCCAACGCACGTCCCGACGTAGAGCTGAAAGTAAGCTAAATCCCGACGTAGCGCCCAACGCACATCCCGAAGTACCGCCCAACGCACGTCCCGACGTAGCGCCCAATGCACGTCCCGACGTAGAGCTGAAAGTAAGCTAAATCCCGACCTAGAGCCCAACGCACGTCGCGACGTAGAGGCCAACGCACGTCCCGACGTAGAGGCCAACGCACGTCCCGACGTAGAGCTGAAAGTAAGCTAAATCCCGACGTAGAGCCCAACGCACGTCCCGACGTAGAGCCCAACGCACGTCCCGACGTAGCGCCCAACGCACGTCCCGACGTAGAGCTGAAAGTTAGCTAACTACAGACGTAGAGCCCAACGCACGTCCCGACGTAGAGCAGAAAGTTAGCTAACTACAGACGTAGAGCCCAACGCACGTCCCAACGTAGAGCCCAAGGCACGTCCCGACGTAGAGCGAAACGCACGTCCCGACGTAGAGCTGAAAGTAAGCTAAATCCCGACGTAGAGCCCAACGCACGTCCCGACGTAGAGCCCAACGCACGTCCCGACGTACAGCCCAACGCACGACCCGACGTAGAGCTGAAAGTAAGCTAAATCCCGACGTAGAGCCCAACGCACGTCCCGACGTAGAGCCCAACGCACGTCCCGACGTAGAGACCAACGCACGTCCCGACGTAGAGCTGAAAGTAAGCTAAATCCCAACGTAGAGCCCAACGCACGTCCCGACGTAGAGCCCAACGAACGTCCCGACGTAGCGCCCAACGCACGTCCCGACGTAGAGCTGAAAGTTAGCTAACTACAGATGTAAAGCCCAACACACGTCCCGACGTAGAGCTGAAAGTAAGCTAAATCCCGACGTAGCGCCCAACGCACATCCCGAAGTACCGCCCAACGCACGTCCCGACGTAGAGCCCAACGCACGTCCCGACGTAGCGCCCAATGCACGTCCCGACGTAGAGCTGAAAGTAAGCTAAATCCCGATCTAGAGGCCAACGCACGTCCCGACGTAGAGGCCAACGCACGTCCCGACGTAGAGCTGAAAGTAAGCTAAATCCCGACGTAGAGCCCAAGGCACGTCCCGACGTAGAGCCCAACGCACGTCCCGACGTAGAGCCCAACGCACGTCCCGACGTAGCACCCAACGCACGTCCCGACGTAGAGCTGAAAGTTAGCTAACTACAGACGTAGAGCCCAATGCACGTCCCGACGTAGAGCAGAAAGTTAGCTAACTACAGACGTAGAGCCCAACGCACGTCCCAACGTAGAGCCCAAGGCACGTCCCGACGTAGAGCCCAACGCACGTCCCGACGTAGAGCCCAACGCACGTCCCGACGTAGAGCTGAAAGTAAGCTAAATCCCGACGTAGAGCCCAACGCACGTCCCGACGTAGAGCCCAACGCACGTCCCGACATAGAGCCCAATGCACGTCCCGACGTAGAGCTGAAAGTTAGCTAACTACAGACGTAGAACCCAACGCACGTCCCGACGTAGAGCCCAACGCACGTCCCGACGTAGAGCCCAACGCACGACCCGACGTAGAGCTGAAATAAGCTAAATCCCGACGTAGAGCCCAACGCACGTCCCGACGTAGAGCCCAAAGCACGTCCCGACGTAGAGACCAACGCACGTCCCGACGTAGAGCTGAAAGTAAGCTAAATCCCGACGTAGAGCCCAACGCACGTCCCGACGTAGCGCCCAACGCACGTCCCGACGTAGAGCTGAAAGTTAGCTAACTACAGACGAAGAGCCCAACGCGCGTCCCGACGTAGAGCTGAAAGTTAGCTAACTACAGACGTAGAGCCCAACGTACGTCCCGACGTAGAGCCCAACGCACGTCCCGACGTAGCGCCCAACGCACGTCCCGACGTATATCCCAACGCACGTCCCGACGTAGAGCCCAACGCACGTCCCGACGTAGACCTGAAAGTAAGCTAAATCCCGACGTAGAGCCCAAAGCACGTCCCGACGTAGAGCCCAACACACGTCCCGACGTAGAGCGTAACGCACGTCCCGACGTAGAGCTGAAAGTAAGCTAAATCCCGACGTAGAGCCCAACGCACGTCCCGACGTAGAGCCCAACGCACGTCCCGACGTAGAGCTGAAAGTAAGCTAACTACATACGAAGAGCGCAACGCGCGTCCCGACGTAGAGCTGAAAGTTAGCTAACTACAGACGTAGAGCCCAACGGACGTCCCGACGTAGAGGCCAACGCACGTCCCGACGTAGAGCTGAAAGTAACCTAAATCCCGACGTAGAGCCCAACGCACGTCCCGACGTAGAGCCCAACGCACGTCCCGACGTAGAGCTGAAAGTTACCTAAATACAGACGTAGAGCCCAACGCACGTCCCGACGTAGAACAGAAAGTTAGCTAACTACAGACGTAGAGCCCAACTCACGTCCCGACGTAGAACCCAACGCACGTCCCGACGTAGAGTCCAACGCACGTCCCGACGTAGAGCCCAACGCACGTCCCGACGTAGAGCCCACCCACGTCCCGACGTAGAGCCCAACGCACGTCCCGACGTAGAGCTGAAAGCTAAATGCCGACGTAGAGGCCAAAGGACGTTTCGACGTAGAGCTGAAAGTAAGCTAAATCCCGACGTAGGGCCCAACGCACGTCCTGACGTGGAGCCCAACTCACGTCCGGACGTAGAGCCCAACGCACGTCCCGACGTAGAGCTGAAAGTTAGCTAACTACAGACGTAGAGCCCAACGCACGTCCCGACGTAGAGCCCAACGCACGTCCCGACGTAGAGCTGAAAGTAAGCAAAATCCCGACGTAGAGCCCAACGCACGTCCCGACGTAGAGCTGAAAGTAAGCTAAATCCCGACGTAGAGGCCAACGCACGTCCCGATGTAGAGGCCAACGCACGTCCAGACGTAGAGCTGAAAGTAAGCTAAATTTCGACGTAGAGGCCAACGCACGTCCCGACGTAGAGGCCAACGCACGTCCCGACGTAGAGCTGAAAGTAAGCTAAATCCCAACGTAGAGCCCAACGCACGTCCCGACGTAGAGCCCAACGCACGTCCCGACATAGAGCCCAACGCACGTCCCGACGTAGAGCTGAAAGTAAGCTAAATCCCGACGTAGCGCCCAACGCACGTCCCGAAGTAGCGCCCAACGCACGTCCCGACGTAGAGCTGAAAGTAAGCTAAATCCCGACGTAGAGGCCAACGCACGTCCCGACGTAGAGGCCAACGCACGTCCCGACGTAGAGGCCAACGCACGTCCCGACGTAGAGCTGAAAGTAAGCTAAATCCCGAGGTAGAGCCCAACGCACGTCCCAACGTAGAGCCCAACAAACGTCCCAACGTAGAGTTGAAAGTTAGCTAACTACAGACGTAGAGCCCAACGCACGTCCCGACGTAGAGCCCAACGCACGTCCCGACGTAGACCTGAAAGTAAGCTAAATCCCGACGTAGAGCCCAACGCACGTCCCGACGTAGAGCCCAACGCACGTCCCGACGTAGAGCCCAACGCACGTCCCGACGTAGACCTGAAAGTAAGCTAAATCCCGACGTAGAGCCCAACGCACGTCCGGACGTAGAGCCCAACGCACGTCCCGACGTAGAGCTGAAAGTTAGCTAACTACAGACGTAGAGCCCAACGCACGTCCCGACGTAGAGCCCAACGCACGTCCCGACGTAGAGCTGAAAGTAAGATAAATCCCGACATAGAGCCCAACGCATGTCCCGACGTAGAGCCCAACGCTCGTCCCGACCTAGAGCCCAACGCACGTCCCGACGTAGAGCTGAAAGTAAGCTAAATCCCGACGTAGCGCCCAACGCACATCCCGAAGTACCGCCCAACGCACGTCCCGACGTAGCGCCCAATGCACGTCCCGACGTAGAGCTGAAAGTAAGCTAAATCCCGACCTAGAGCCCAACGCACGTCCCGACGTAGAGCCCAACGCACGTCCCGACGTAGCGCCCAACGCACGTCCCGACGTAGAGCTGAAAGTTAGCTAACTACAGACGTAGAGCCCAACGCACGTCCCGACGTAGAGCAGAAAGTTAGCTAACTACAGACGTAGAGCCCAACGCACGTCCCAACGTAGAGCCCAAGGCACGTCCCGACGTAGAGCGAAACGCACGTCCCGACGTAGAGCTGAAAGTAAGCTAAATCCCGACGTAGAGCCCAACGCACGTCCCGACGTAGAGCCCAACGCACGTCCCGACGTAGAGCCCAACGCACGACCCGACGTAGAGCTGAAAGTAAGCTAAATCCCGACGTAGAGCCCAACGCACGTCCCGACGTAGAGCCCAACGCACGTCCCGACGTAGAGCCCAACGCACGTCCCGACGTACAGCCCAACGCACGTCCCGACGTAGAGCCCAACGCACGTCCCGACGTAGAGCCCAACACACGTCCCGACGTAGAGCCCAACGCACGTCCCGACGTAGAGCTGAAAGTTAGCTAACTACAGACGTAGAGGCCAACGCACGTCCAGACGTAGAGCTGAAAGTAAGCTAAATCCCGACGTAGAGCCCAACGCACGTCCCGACGTAGAGCCCAACGCACGTCCCGACGTAGAGCTGAGAGTAAGCTAAATCCCGATGTAGCGCCCAACGCACGTCCCGACGTAGCGCCCAATGCACGTCCCGACGTACAGCCCAACGCACGTCCCGACGTAGAGCCCAACGCACGTCCCGACGTAGAGCCCAACGCACGTCCCGACGTAGAGCTGAAAGTTAGCTAACTACAGACGTAGAGGCCAACGCACGTCCAGACGTAGAGCTGAAAGTAAGCTAAATCCCGACGTAGAGCCCAACGCACGTCCCGACGTAGAGGCCAACGCACGTCCCGACGTAGAGCCCAAAGCACGTCCCGACGTAGAGCTGAAAGTAAGCTAAATCCCGACGTAGAGCCCAACGCACGTCCCAACGTAGAGCCCAACGCACGTCCCGACGTAGCGCCCAACGCACGTCCCGACGTAGCGCCCAACGCACGTCCCGACGTAGAGCTGAAAGTTAGCTAACTACAGACGTAGAGCACAACGCACGTCCCGACGTAGAGCTGAAAGCTAGCTAACTACAGACGTAGAGGCCAACGCACGTCCCGACGTAGATCCCAACGCACGTCCCGACGTAGCGCCCAACGCACGTCCCGACGTAGAGCTGAAAGTTATTTAACTACAGACGTAGAGCCCAACACACGTCTCGACGTAGAGCTGAAAGTTAGCTAACTACAGACGTAGAGCCCAACGCACGTCCCGACGTAGAGCCCAACGCACGTCCCGACGTAGCGCCCAACGCACGTCCCGACGTAGAGCTGAAAGTTAGCTAACTACAGATGTAGAGCCCAACGCACGTCCCGACGTAGAGCTGAAAGTTGGCTAACTACAGACGTAGAGCCCAACGCACGTCCCGACGTAGAGCCCAACGCACGTCCCGATGTAGAGCTGAAGGTTAGCTAACTACAGACGTAGAGCCCAACGCACGTCCCGACGTAGAGCCCAACGCACGTCCCGACGTAGAGCCCAACGCACGTCCCGACGTAGAGCTGAAAGTAAGCTAAATCCCAACGTAGAGCCCAACGCACGTCCCGACGTAGAGCTGAAAGTAAGCTAAATCCCGACGTAGAGGCCAACGCACGTCCCGACGTAGAGGCCAACGCACGTCCCGACGTAGAGCCCAACGCACGTCCCGACGTAGCGCCCAACGCACGTCCCGACGTAGAGCTGAAAGTTAGCTAACTACAGACGTAGAGCCGAACGCACGTCCCGACGTAGAGCTGAAAGTTAGCTAACTACAGACGTAGAGCCCAACGCACGTCCCGACGTAGAGCCCAACGCGCGTCCCGACGTAGAGCCCAACGCGCGTCCCGACGTAGAGCCCAACGCGCGTCCCGACGTGGAGCTGAATGTAAGCTAAATCCGGACGTAGAGGCCAACGCACGTCCCGACGTAGAGCCCAACGCACGTCCCGACGTAGAGCCCAACGCACGTCCCGACGTAGAGCTGAAAGTAAGCTAAATCCCGACGTAGAGCCCAACGCACGTCCCGACGTAGTGCCCAACGCACGTCCCGACGTAGAGCCCAACGCACGTCCCGACGTAGAGCTGAAAGTTAGCTAACTACAGACGAAGAGCCCAACGTGCGTCCCGACGTAGAGCAGAAAGTTAGCTAACTACAGACGTACAGCCCAACGCGCGTCCCGACGTAGAGCCCAACGCACGTCCCGACGTAGAGCCCAACGCACGTCCCGATGTAGAGCTGAAGGTTAGCTAACTACAGACGTAGAGCCCAACGCACGTCCCGACGTAGAGCCCAACGCACGTCCCGACGTAGAGCCCAACGCACGTCCCGACGTAGAGCTGAAAGTAAGCTAAATCCCGATGTAGCGCCCAACGCACGTCCCGACGTAGCGCCCAATGCACGTCCCGACGTAGAGCCCAACGCACGTCCCAACGTAGCGCCCAACGCACGTCCCGACATAGAGCTGAAAGTTAGCTAACTACAGACGTAGAGCCCAACGCACGTCCCGACGTAGAGCCCAACGCACGTCCCGACGTAGAGCTGAAAGTAAGCTAAATCCCGACGTAGAGCCCAACGCACGTCCCGACGTAGAGCCCAACGCACGTCCCGACATAGAGCCCAATGCACGTCCCGACGTAGAGCTGAAAGTTAGCTAACTACAGACGTAGAACCCAACGCACGTCCCGACGTAGAGCCCAACGCACGTCCCGACGTACAGCCCAACGCACGACCCGACGTAGAGCTGAAATAAGCTAAATCCCGACGTAGAGCCCAACGCACGTCCCGACGTAGAGCCCAAAGCACGTCCCGACGTAGAGACCAACGCACGTCCCGACGTAGAGCTGAAAGTAAGCTAAATCCCGACGTAGAGCCCAACGCACGTCCCGACGTAGCGCCCAACGCACGTCCCGACGTAGAGCTGAAAGTTAGCTAACTACAGACGAAGAGCCCAACGCGCGTCCCGACGTAGAGCTGAAAGTTAGCTAACTACAGACGTAGAGCCCAACGTACGTCCCGACGTAGAGCCCAACGCACGTCCCGACGTAGCGCCCAACGCACGTCCCGACGTATATCCCAACGCACGTCCCGACGTAGAGCCCAACGCACGTCCCGACGTAGACCTGAAAGTAAGCTAAATCCCGACGTAGAGCCCAAAGCACGTCCCGACGTAGAGCCCAACACACGTCCCGACGTAGAGCGTAACGCACGTCCCGACGTAGAGCTGAAAGTAAGCTAAATCCCGACGTAGAGCCCAACGCACGTCCCGACGTAGAGCCCAACGCACGTCCCGACGTAGAGCTGAAAGTAAGCTAACTACATACGAAGAGCGCAACGCGCGTCCCGACGTAGAGCTGAAAGTTAGCTAACTACAGACGTAGAGCCCAACGGACGTCCCGACGTAGAGGCCAACGCACGTCCCGACGTAGAGCTGAAAGTAACCTAAATCCCGACGTAGAGCCCAACGCACGTCCCGACGTAGAGCCCAACGCACGTCCCGACGTAGAGCTGAAAGTTACCTAAATACAGACGTAGAGCCCAACGCACGTCCCGACGTAGAACAGAAAGTTGGCTAACTACAGACGTAGAGCCCAACTCACGTCCCGACGTAGAACCCAACGCACGTCCCGACGTAGAGTCCAACGCACGTCCCGACGTAGAGCCCAACGCACGTCCCGACGTAGAGCCCAACGCACGTCCCGACGTAGAGCCCAACGCACGTCCCGACGTAGAGCTGAAAGCTAAATGCCGACGTAGAGGCCAAAGGACGTTTCGACGTAGAGCTGAAAGTAAGCTAAATCCCGACGTAGGGCCCAACGCACGTCCTGACGTGGAGCCCAACTCACGTCCGGACATAGAGCCCAACGCACGTCCCGACGTAGAGCTGAAAGTTAGCTAACTACAGACGTAGAGCCCAACGCACGTCCCGACGTAGAGCCCAACGCACGTCCCGACGTAGAGCTGAAAGTAAGCAAAATCCCGACGTAGAGCCCAACGCACGTCCCGACGTAGAGCTGAAAGTAAGCTAAATCCCGACGTAGAGGCCAACGCACGTCCCGATGTAGAGGCCAACGCACGTCCAGACGTAGAGCTGAAAGTAAGCTAAATCCCGACGTAGAGGCCAACGCACGTCCCGACGTAGAGGCCAACGCACGTCCCGACGTAGAGCTGAAAGTAAGCTAAATCCCAACGTAGAGCCCAACGCACGTCCCGACGTAGAGCCCAACGCACGTCCCGACATAGAGCCCAACGCACGTCCCGACGTAGAGCTGAAAGTAAGCTAAATCCCGACGTAGCGCCCAACGCACGTCCCGAAGTAGCGCCCAACGCACGTCCCGACGTAGCGCCCAACGCACGTCCCGACGTAGAGCTGAAAGTAAGCTAAATCCCGACGTAGAGGCCAACGCACGTCCCGACGTAGAGGCCAACGCACGTCCCGACGTAGAGGCCAACGCACGTCCCGACGTAGAGCTGAAAGTAAGCTAAATCCCGAGGTAGAGCCCAACGCACGTCCCAACGTAGAGCCCAACAAACGTCCCAACGTAGAGTTGAAAGTTAGCTAACTACAGACGTAGAGCCCAACGCACGTCCCGACGTAGAGCCCAACGCACGTCCCGACGTAGACCTGAAAGTAAGCTAAATCCCGACGTAGAGCCCAACGCACGTCCCGACGTAGAGCCCAACGCACGTCCCGACGTAGAGCCCAACGCACGTCCCGACGTAGACCTGAAAGTAAGCTAAATCCCGACGTAGAGCCCAACGCACGTCCGGACGTAGAGCCCAACGCACGTCCCGACGTAGAGCTGAAAGTTAGCTAACTACAGACGTAGAGCCCAACGCACGTCCCGACGTAGAGCCCAACGCACGTCCCGACGTAGAGCTGAAAGTAAGATAAATCCCGACATAGAGCCCAACGCATGTCCCGACGTAGAGCCCAACGCTCGTCCCGACCTAGAGCCCAACGCACGTCCCGACGTAGAGCTGAAAGTAAGCTAAATCCCGACGTAGCGCCCAACGCACATCCCGAAGTACCGCCCAACGCACGTCCCGACGTAGCGCCCAATGCACGTCCCGACGTAGAGCTGAAAGTAAGCTAAATCCCGACCTAGAGCCCAACGCACGTCCCGACGTAGAGGCCAACGCACGTCCCGACGTAGAGGCCAACGCACGTCCCGACGTAGAGCTGAAAGTAAGCTAAATCCCGACGTAGAGCCCAACGCACGTCCCGACGTAGAGCCCAACGCACGTCCCGACGTAGCGCCCAACGCACGTCCCGACGTAGAGCTGAAAGTTAGCTAACTACAGACGTAGAGCCCAACGCACGTCCCGACGTAGAGCAGAAAGTTAGCTAACTACAGACGTAGAGCCCAAGGCACGTCCCGACGTAGAGCGAAACGCACGTCCCGACGTAGAGCGAAACGCACGTCCCGACGTAGAGCTGAAAGTAAGCTAAATCCCGACGTAGAGCCCAACGCACGTCCCGACGTAGAGCCCAACGCACGTCCCGACGTAGAGCCCAACGCACGACCCGACGTAGAGCTGAAAGTAAGCTAAATCCCGACGTAGAGCCCAACGCACGTCCCGACGTAGAGCCCAACGCACGTCCCGACGTAGAGCCCAACGCACGTCCCGACGTAGAGACCAACGCACGTCCCGACGTAGAGCTGAAAGTAAGCTAAATCCCAAAGTAGAGCCCAACGCACGTCCCGACGTAGAGCCCAACGCACGTCCCGACGTAGCGCCCAACGCACGTCCCGACGTAGAGCTGAAAGTAAGCTAAATCCCGACGTAGCGCCCAACGCACATCCCGAAGTACCGCCCAACGCACGTCCCGACGTAGAGCCCAACGCACGTCCCGACGTACAGCCCAACGCACGTCCCGACGTAGAGCCCAACGCACGTCCCGACGTAGAGCCCAACACACGTCCCGACGTAGAGCCCAACGCACGTCCCGACGTAGAGCTGAAAGTTAGCTAACTACAGACGTAGAGGCCAACGCACGTCCAGACGTAGAGCTGAAAGTAAGCTAAATCCCGACGTAGAGCCCAACGCACGTCCCGACGTAGAGCCCAACGCACGTCCCGACGTAGAGCTGAGAGTAAGCTAAATCCCGATGTAGCGCCCAACGCACGTCCCGACGTAGCGCCCAATGCACGTCCCGACGTACAGCCCAACGCACGTCCCGACGTAGAGCCCAACGCACGTCCCGACGTAGAGCCCAACGCACGTCCCGACGTAGAGCCCAACGCACGTCCCGACGTAGAGCTGAAAGTTAGCTAACTACAGACGTAGAGGCCAACGCACGTCCAGACGTAGAGCTGAAAGTAAGCTAAATCCCGACGTAGAGCCCAACGCACGTCCCGACGTAGAGGCCAACGCACGTCCCGACGTAGAGCCCAAAGCACGTCCCGACGTAGAGCTGAAAGTAAGCTAAATCCCGACGTAGAGCCCAACGCACGTCCCAACGTAGAGCCCAACGCACGTCCCAACGTAGAGCCCAACGCACGTCCCGACGTAGCGCCCAACGCACGTCCCGACGTAGCGCCCAACGCACGTCCCGACGTAGAGCTGAAAGTTAGCTAACTACAGACGTAGAGCACAACGCACGTCCCGACGTAGAGCTGAAAGTTAGCTAACTACAGACGTAGAGCCCAATGCACGTCCCGACGTACAGCTGAAAGCTAGCTAACTACAGACGTAGAGGCCAACGCACGTCCCGACGTAGATCCCAACGCACGTCCCGACGTAGCGCCCAACGCACGTCCCGACGTAGAGCTGAAAGTTATTTAACTACAGACGTAGAGCCCAACACACGTCTCGACGTAGAGCTGAAAGTTAGCTAACTACAGACGTAGAGCCCAACGCACGTCCCGACGTAGAGCCCAACGCACGTCCCGACGTAGCGCCCAACGCACGTCCCGACGTAGAGCTGAAAGTTAGCTAACTACAGATGTAGAGCCCAACGCACGTCCCGACGTAGAGCTGAAAGTTGGCTAACTACAGACGTAGAGCCCAACGCACGTCCCGACGTAGAGCCCAACGCACGTCCCGATGTAGAGCTGAAGGTTAGCTAACTACAGACGTAGAGCCCAACGCACGTCCCGACGTAGAGCCCAACGCACGTCCCGACGTAGAGCCCAACGCACGTCCCGACGTAGAGCTGAAAGTAAGCTAAATCCCAACGTAGAGCCCAACGCACGTCCCGACGTAGAGCTGAAAGTAAGCTAAATCCCGACGTAGAGGCCAACGCACGTCCCGACGTAGAGGCCAACGCACGTCCCGACGTAGAGCCCAACGCACGTCCCGACGTAGCGCCCAACGCACGTCCCGACGTAGAGCTGAAAGTTAGCTAACTACAGACGTAGAGCCGAACGCACGTCCCGACGTAGAGCTGAAAGTTAGCTAACTACAGACGTAGAGCCCAACGCACGTCCCGACGTAGAGCCCAACGCGCGTCCCGACGTAGAGCCCAACGCGCGTCCCGACGTAGAGCCCAACGCGCGTCCCGACGTGGAGCTGAATGTAAGCTAAATCCGGACGTAGAGGCCAACGCACGTCCCGACGTAGAGCCCAACGCACGTCCCGACGTAGAGCCCAACGCACGTCCCGACGTAGAGCTGAAAGTAAGCTAAATCCCGACGTAGAGCCCAACGCACGTCCCGACGTAGTGCCCAACGCACGTCCCGACGTAGAGCCCAACGCACGTCCCGACGTAGAGCTGAAAGTTAGCTAACTACAGACGAAGAGCCCAACGTGCGTCCCGACGTAGAGCAGAAAGTTAGCTAACTACAGACGTACAGCCCAACGCGCGTCCCGACGTAGAGCCCAACGCACGTCCCGACGTAGAGCCCAACGCACGTCCCGATGTAGAGCTGAAGGTTAGCTAACTACAGACGTAGAGCCCAACGCACGTCCCGACGTAGAGCCCAACGCACGTCCCGACGTAGAGCCCAACGCACGTCCCGACGTAGAGCTGAAAGTAAGCTAAATCCCGATGTAGCGCCCAACGCACGTCCCGACGTAGCGCCCAATGCACGTCCCGACGTAGAGCCCAACGCACGTCCCAACGTAGCGCCCAACGCACGTCCCGACATAGAGCTGAAAGTTAGCTAACTACAGACGTAGAGGCCAACGCACGTCCCGACGTAGAGCCCAACGCACGTCCCGACGTAGAGCTGAAAGTAAGCTAAATCCCGAAGTAGAGCCCAACACACGTCCCGACGTAGAGCTGAAAGTAAGCTAAATCCCGACGTAGAGGCCAACGCACGTCCCGACGTAGAGGCCAACGCACGTCCCGACCTAGAGGCCAACGCACGTCCCGACGTAGAGGCCAACGCACGTCCCGACGTAGAGCTGAAAGTAAGCTAAATCCCGACGTAGAGCCCAACGCACGTCCCGACGTAGAGCCCAACACACGTCCCGACGTAGAGCCCAACGCACGTCCCGACGTAGAGCCCAACGCACGTCCCGACGTAGAGCCCAACGCACGTCCCGACGTAGCGCCAAACGCACATCCCGACGTAGAGCTGAAAGTTAGCTAACTACAGACATAGAGCCCAACGCACGTCCCGACGTAGAGCCCAACGCACGTCCCGACGTAGAGCCCAACGCACGTCCCGACGTAGCGCCCAACGCACGTCCCGACGTAGAGCCCAACGCACGTCCCGACGTAGAGCTGAAAGTTAGCTAACTACAGACGTAGAGCCCAACGCACGTCCCGACGTAGAGCCCAAAGCACGTCCCGACGTAGAGCCCAGCGCACGTCCCGACGTATATCCCAAAGCATGTCCCGACGTAGAGCCCAACGCACGTCCCGACGTAGACCTGAAAGTAAGCTAAATCCCGACGTAGAGCCCAACGCACGTCCCGATGTAGAGCCCAACACACGTCCCGACGTAGAGCTGAAAGCAAGCTAAATCCCGACGTAGAGCCCAACGCACGTCCCGACGTAGAGCTGAAAGCAAGCTAAATCCCGACATAGAGCCCAACGCACGTCCCGACGTAGAGCCCAACGCACGTCCCGACGTAGAGCCCAGCGCACGTCCCGACGTATATCCCAAAGCATGTCCCGACGTAGAGCCCAACGCACGTCCCGACGTAGACCTAAAAGTAAGCTAAATCCCGACGTAGAGCCCAACGCACGTCCCGACGTAGAGCCCAACACACGTCCCGACGTAGAGCTGAAAGCAAGCTAAATCCCGACGTAGAGCCCAACGCACGTCCCGACGTACAGCCCAACGCACGTCCCGACGTAGAGCCCAACGCACGTCCCGACGTAGAGCTGAAAGTTAGCTAACTACAGACGTAGAGACCAACGCACGTCCCGACGTAGAGCCCAACGCATGTCCCGACGTAGAGCCCAACGCACGTCCCGACGTAGAGCTGAAAGTAAGTTAAATCCCGACGTAGCGCCCAACGCACGTCCCGACGTAGAGCCCAACGCACGTCCCGACGTAGAGCTGAAAGTAAGCTAAATCCCGACGTAGAGGCCAACGCACGTCCCGACGTAGAGGCCAACGCACGTCCCGACGTAGAGGCCAACGCACGTCCCGACGTAGAGCTGAAAGTAAGCTAAATCCCGACGTAGAGCCCAACGCACGTCCCGACGTAGAGCCCAACGCACGTCCCGACGTAGAGCCCAACGCACGTCCCGACGTAGAGCCCAACGCACGTCCCGACGTAGAGCCCAACGCACGTCCCGACATAGAGCCCAACGCACGTCCCGACGTAGAGCCCAACGCACGTCCCGACGTAGAGCTGAAAGCAAGCTAAATCCCGACGTACAGCCCAACGCACGTCCCGACGTAGAGCCCAACGCACGTCCCGACGTAGAGCCTAACGCACGTCCCGACGTAGAGCCCAACGCACGTCCCGACGTAGAGCTGAAAGTTAGCTAACTACAGACGTAGAGGCCAACGCACGTCCCGACGTAGAGCCCAACGCATGTCCCGACGTAGAGCCCAACGCACGTCCCGACGTAGCGCCCAACGCACGTCCCGACGTAGAGCTGAAAGTTAGCTAACTACAGACGTAGAGCCGAACGCACGTCCCGACGTAGAGCTGAAAGTTAGCTAACTACAGACGTAGAGCCCAACGCACGTCCCGACGTAGAGCCCAACGCGCGTCCCGACGTAGAGCCCAACGCGCGTCCCGACGTAGAGCCCAACGCGCGTCCCGACGTGGAGCTGAATGTAAGCTAAATCCGGACGTAGAGGCCAACGCACGTCCCGACGTAGAGCCCAACGCACGTCCCGACGTAGAGCCCAACGCACGTCCCGACGTAGAGCTGAAAGTAAGCTAAATCCCGACGTAGAGCCCAACGCACGTCCCGACGTAGTGCCCAACGCACGTCCCGACGTAGAGCCCAACGCACGTCCCGACGTAGAGCTGAAAGTTAGCTAACTACAGACGAAGAGCCCAACGTGCGTCCCGACGTAGAGCAGAAAGTTAGCTAACTACAGACGTACAGCCCAACGCACGTCCCGACGTAGAGCCCAACGCACGTCCCGACGTAGAGCCCAACGCACGTCCCGACGTAGAGCTGAAAGTAAGCTAAATCCCGACGTAGAGCCCAACGCACGTCCCGACGTAGAGCCCAACGCACGTCCCGATGTAGAGCTGAAGGTTAGCTAACTACAGACGTAGAGCCCAACGCACGTCCCGACGTAGAGCCCAACGCACGTCCCGACGTAGAGCCCAACGCACGTCCCGACGTAGAGCTGAAAGTAAGCTAAATCCCGATGTAGCGCCCAACGCACGTCCCGACGTAGCGCCCAATGCACGTCCCGACGTAGAGCCCAACGCACGTCCCAACGTAGCGCCCAACGCACGTCCCGACGTAGAGCTGAAAGTTAGCTAACTACAGACGTAGAGGCCAACGCACGTCCCGACGTAGAGCCCAACGCACGTCCCGACGTAGAGCTGAAAGTAAGCTAAATCCCGAAGTAGAGCCCAACACACGTCCCGACGTAGAGCTGAAAGTAAGCTAAATCCCGACGTAGAGGCCAACGCACGTCCCGACGTAGAGGCCAACGCACGTCCCGACCTAGAGGCCAACGCACGTCCCGACGTAGAGGCCAACGCACGTCCCGACGTAGAGCTGAAAGTAAGCTAAATCCCGACGTAGAGCCCAACGCACGTCCCGACGTAGAGCCCAACACACGTCCCGACGTAGAGCCCAACACACGTCCCGACGTAGAGCCCAACGCACGTCCCGACGTAGAGCCCAACGCACGTCCCGACGTAGAGCCCAACGCACGTCCCGACGTAGAGCTGAAAGTTAGCTAACTACAGACGTAGAGCCCAACGCACGTCCCGACGTAGAGCCCAACGCACGTCCCGACGTAGAGCCCAACGCACGTCCCGACGTAGCGCCCAACGCATGTCCCGACGTAGAGCCCAACGCACGTCCCGACGTAGAGCTGAAAGTTAGCTAACTACAGACGTAGAGCCCAACGCACGTCCCGACGTAGAGCCCAAAGCACGTCCCGACGTAGAGCCCAGCGCACGTCCCGACGTATATCCCAAAGCATGTCCCGACGTAGAGCCCAACGCACGTCCCGACGTAGACCTGAAAGTAAGCTAAATCCCGACGTAGAGCCCAACGCACGTCCCGATGTAGAGCCCAACACACGTCCCGACGTAGAGCTGAAAGCAAGCTAAATCCCGACGTAGAGCCCAACGCACGTCCCGACGTAGAGCTGAAAGCAAGCTAAATCCCGACATAGAGCCCAACGCACGTCCCGACGTAGAGCCCAATGCACGTCCCGACGTAGAGCCCAGCGCACGTCCCGACGTATATCCCAAAGCATGTCCCGACGTAGAGCCCAACGCACGTCCCGACGTAGACCTGAAAGTAAGCTAAATCCCGACGTAGAGCCCAACGCACGTCCCGACGTAGAGCCCAACACACGTCCCGACGTAGAGCTGAAAGCAAGCTAAATCCCGACGTAGAGCCCAACGCACGTCCCGACGTACAGCCCAACGCACGTCCCGACGTAGAGCCCAACGCACGTCCCGACGTAGAGCTGAAAGTTAGCTAACTACAGACGTAGAGACCAACGCACGTCCCGACGTAGAGCCCAACGCATGTCCCGACGTAGAGCCCAACGCACGTCCCGACGTAGAGCTGAAAGTAAGTTAAATCCCGACGTAGCGCCCAACGCACGTCCCGACGTAGAGCCCAACGCACGTCCCGACGTAGAGCTGAAAGTAAGCTAAATCCCGACGTAGAGGCCAACGCACGTCCCGACGTAGAGGCCAACGCACGTGCCGACGTAGAGGGCAACGCACGTCCCGACGTAGAGCTGAAAGTAAGCTAAATCCCGACGTAGAGCCCAACGCACGTCCCGACGTAGAGCCCAACGCACGTCCCGACGTAGAGCCCAACGCACGTCCCGACGTAGAGCCCAACGCACGTCCCGACGTAGAGCCCAACGCACGTCCCGACATAGAGCCCAACGCACGTCCCGACGTAGAGCCCAACGCACGTCCCGACGTAGAGCTGAAAGCAAGCTAAATCCCGACGTACAGCCCAACGCACGTCCCGACGTAGAGCCCAACGCACGTCCCGACGTAGAGATAACGCACGTCCCGACGTAGAGCCCAACGCACGTCCCGACGTAGAGCTGAAATTTAGCTAACTACAGACGTAGAGACCAACGCACGTCCCGACGTAGAGCCCAACGCATGTCCCGACGTAGAGCCCAACGCACGTCCCGACGTAGAGCTGAAAGTAAGTTAAATCCCGACGTAGCGCCCAACGCACGTCCCGACGTAGAGCCCAACGAACGTCCCGACGTAGAGCTGAAAGTAAGCTAAATCCCGACGTAGAGGCCAACGCACGTCCCGACGTAGAGGCCAACGCACGTCCCGACGTAGAGCTGAAAGTAAGCTAAATCCCGACGTAGAGCCCAACGCACGTCCCGACGTAGAGCCCAACGCACGTCCCGACGTAGAGCCCAACGCACGTCCCGACGTAGAGCCCAACGCACGTCCCGACATAGAGATCAACGCACGTCCCGACGTAGAGCTGAAAGTAAGCTAAATCCCGACGTAGCGCCCAACACACGTCCCGACGTAGCGCCCAACGCACGTCCCGACGTAGCGCCCAACGCACGTCCCGACGTAGCGCCCAACGCACGTCCCGACGTAGAGCCCAACGCACGTCCCGACGTAGAGCCCAACGCACGTCCCGACGTAGAGCTGAAAGTAAGCTAAATCCCGACGTAGAGGCCAACGCACGTCCCGACGTAGAGGCCAACGCACGTCCCGACGTAGAGCTGAAAGTAAGCTAAATCCCGACGTAGAGCCCAACGCACGTCCCGACGTAGAGCCCAACGCACGTCCCGACGTAGAGCCCAACGCACGTCCCGACGTAGAGCTGAAAGCAAGCTAAATCCCGACGTAGAGCCCAACGCACGTCCCGACGTAGAGCCCAACGCACGTCCCGACGTAGAGCCAAACGCACGTCCCGAATAGAGCCCAACGCACGTCCCGACGTAGAGCTGAAAGTTAGCTAACTACAGACGTAGAGACCAACGCACATCCCGACGTAGAGCCCAACGCATGTCCCGACGTAGAGCCCAACGCACGTCCCGACGTAGAGCTGAAAGTAAGTTAAATCCCGACGTAGCGCCCAACGCACGTCCCGACGTAGAGGCCAACGCACATCCCGACGTAGAGCTGAAAGTAAGCTAAATCCCGACGTAGAGGCCAACGCACGTCCCGACGTAGAGGCCAACGCACGTCCCGACGTAGAGGCCAACGCACGTCCCGACGTAGAGCTGAAAGTAAGCTAAATCCCGACGTAGAGCCCAATGCACGTCCCGACGTAGAGCCCAACGCACGTCCCGACGTAGAGCCCAACGCACGTCCCGACGTAGAGCTGAAAGTAAGCTAAATCCCGACGTAGCGCCCAACGCACGTCCCGAAGTAGCGCCCAACACACGTCCCGACGTAGCGCCCAACGCACGTCCCGACGTAGCGCCCAACGCACGTCCCGACGTAGAGCTGAAAGTAAGCTAAATCCCGACGTAGAGGCCAGCGCACGTCCCGACGTAGAGCCCAACGCACGTCCCGACGTAGAGCTGAAAGTTAGCTAACTACAGACGTAGAGACCAACGCACGTCCCGACGTAGAGCCCAACACATGTCCCGACGTAGAGCCCAACGCACGTCCCGACATAGAGCTGAAAGTAAGTTAAATCCCGACGTAGCGCCCAACGCACGTCCCGACGTAGAGCCCAACGCACGTCCCGACATAGAGCCCAACGCACGTCCCGACGTAGAGCCCAACGCACGTCCCGACGTAGAGCTGAAAGCAAGCTAAATCCCGACGTACAGCCCAACGCACGTCCCGACGTAGAGCCCAACGCACGTCCCGACGTAGAGCCTAACGCACGTCCCGACGTAGAGCCCAACGCACGTCCCGACGTAGAGCTGAAAGTTAGCTAACTACAGACGTAGAGACCAACGCACGTCCCGACGTAGAGCCCAACGCATGTCCCGACGTAGAGCCCAACGCACGTCCCGACGTAGAGCTGAAAGTAAGTTAAATCCCGACGTAGCGCCCAACGCACGTCCCGACGTAGAGCCCAACGAACGTCCCGACGTAGAGCTGAAAGTAAGCTAAATCCCGACGTAGAGGCCAACGCACGTCCCGACGTAGAGGCCAACGCACGTCCCGACGTAGAGCTGAAAGTAAGCTAAATCCCGACGTAGAGCCCAACGCACGTCCCGACGTAGAGCCCAACGCACGTCCCGACGTAGAGCCCAACGCACGTCCCGACGTAGAGCCCAACGCACGTCCCGACGTAGAGCTGAAAGTAAGCTAAATCCCGACGTAGCGCCCAACGCACGTCCCGACGTAGCGCCCAACGCACGTCCCGACGTAGCGCCCAACGCACGTCCCGACGTAGCGCCCAACGCACGTCCCGACGTAGAGCCCAACGCATGTCCCGACGTAGAGCCCAACGCACGTCCCGACGTAGAGCTGAAAGTAAGTTAAATCCCGACGTAGCTCCCAACGCACGTCCCGACGTAGAGCCCAACGCACGTCCCGACGTAGAGCTGAAAGTAAGCTAAATCCCGACGTAGAGGCCAACGCACGTCCCGACGTAGAGGCCAACGCACGTCCCGACGTAGAGCTGAAAGTAAGCTAAATCCCGACGTAGAGCCCAACGCACGTCCCGACGTAGAGCCCAACGCACGTCCCGACGTAGAGCCCAACGCACGTCCCGACGTAGAGCTGAAAGCAAGCTAAATCCCGACGTAGAGCCCAACGCACGTCCCGACGTAGAGCCCAACGCACGTCCCGACGTAGAGCCAAACGCACGTCCCGAATAGAGCCCAACGCACGTCCCGACGTAGAGCTGTAAGTTAGCTAACTACAGACGTAGAGACCAACGCACATCCCGACGTAGAGCCCAACGCATGTCCCGACGTAGAGCCCAACGCACGTCCCGACGTAGAGCTGAAAGTAAGTTAAATCCCGACGTAGAGCGCAACGCACGTCCCGACGTAGAGGCCAACGCACATCCCGACGTAGAGCTGAAAGTAAGCTAAATCCCGACGTAGAGGCCAACGCACGTCCCGACGTAGAGGCCAACGCACGTCCCGACGTAGAGGCCAACGCACGTCCCGACGTAGAGCTGAAAGTAAGCTAAATCCCGACGTAGAGCTGAAAGTAAGCTAAATCCCGACGTAGAGCCCAATGCACGTCCCGACGTAGAGCCCAACGCACGTCCCGACGTAGAGCCCAACGCACGTCCCGACGTAGAGCTGAAAGTAAGCTAAATCCCGACGTAGCGCCCAACGCACGTCCCGAAGTAGCGCCCAACACACGTCCCGACGTAGCGCCCAACGCACGTCCCGACGTAGCGCCCAACGCACGTCCCGACGTAGAGCTGAAAGTAAGCTAAATCCCGACGTAGAGGCCAGCGCACGTCCCGACGTAGAGCCCAACGCACGTCCCGACGTAGAGCTGAAAGTTAGCTAACTACAGACGTAGAGACCAACGCACGTCCCGACGTAGAGCCCAACACATGTCCCGACGTAGAGCCCAACGCACGTCCCGACATAGAGCTGAAAGTAAGTTAAATCCCGACGTAGCGCCCAACGCACGTCCCGACGTAGAGCCCAACGCACGTCCCGACATAGAGCCCAACGCACGTCCCGACGTAGAGCCCAACGCACGTCCCGACGTAGAGCTGAAAGCAAGCTAAATCCCGACGTACAGCCCAACGCACGTCTCGACGTAGAGCCCAACGCACGTCCCGACGTAGAGCCTAACGCACGTCCCGACGTAGAGCCCAACGCACGTCCCGACGTAGAGCTGAAAGTTAGCTAACTACAGACGTAGAGACCAACGCACGTCCCGACGTAGAGCCCAACGCATGTCCCGACGTAGAGCCCAACGCACGTCCCGACGTAGAGCTGAAAGTAAGCTAAATCCCGACGTAGAGCCCAACGCACGTCCCGACGTAGAGCCCAACGCACGTCCCGACGTAGAGCCCAACGCACGTCCCGACGTAGAGCCCAACGCACGTCCCGACGTAGAGCCCAACGCACGTCCCGACGTAGAGCCCAACGCACGTCCCGACGTAGAGCTGAAAGTAAGCTAAATCCCGACGTAGCGCCCAACGCACGTCCCGACGTAGCGCCCAACGCACGTCCCGACGTAGCGCCCAACGCACGTCCCGACGTAGCGCCCAACGCACGTCCCGACGTAGAGCCCAACGCATGTCCCGACGTAGAGCCCAACGCACGTCCCGACGTAGAGCTGAAAGTAAGTTAAATCCCGACGTAGCTCCCAACGCACGTCCCGACGTAGAGACCAACGCACGTCCCGACGTAGAGCTGAAAGTAAGCTAAATCCCGACGTAGAGGCCAACGCACGTCCCGACGTAGAGGCCAACGCACGTCCCGACGTAGAGCTGAAAGTAAGCTAAATCCCGACGTAGAGCCCAACGCACGTCCCGACGTAGAGCCCAACGCACGTCCCGACGTAGAGCCCAACGCACGTCCCGACGTAGAGCTGAAAGCAAGCTAAATCCCGACGTAGAGCCCAACGCACGTCCCGACGTAGAGCCCAACGCACGTCCCGACGTAGAGCCAAACGCACGTCCCGAATAGAGCCCAACGCACGTCCCGACGTAGAGCTGAAAGTTAGCTAACTACAGACGTAGAGACCAACGCACATCCCGACGTAGAGCCCAACGCATGTCCCGACGTAGAGCCCAACGCACGTCCCGACGTAGAGCTGAAAGTAAGTTAAATCCCGACGTAGCGCCCAACGCACGTCCCGACGTAGAGGCCAACGCACATCCCGACGTAGAGCTGAAAGTAAGCTAAATCCCGACGTAGAGGCCAACGCACGTCCCGACGTAGAGGCCAACGCACGTCCCGACGTAGAGCTGAAAGTAAGCTAAATCCCGACGTAGAGCCCAATGCACGTCCCGACGTAGAGCCCAACGCACGTCCCGACGTAGAGCCCAACGCACGTCCCGACGTAGAGCTGAAAGTAAGCTAAATCCCGACGTAGCGCCCAACGCACGTCCCGAAGTAGCGCCCAACACACGTCCCGACGTAGCGCCCAACGCACGTCCCGACGTAGCGCCCAACGCACGTCCCGACGTAGAGCTGAAAGTAAGCTAAATCCCGACGTAGAGGCCAGCGCACGTCCCGACGTAGAGCCCAACGCACGTCCCGACGTAGAGCTTAAAGTAAGCTAAATCCCGACGTAGAGCCCAACACACTTCCAGACGTAGAGCCCAACGCACGTCCCGACGTAGAGCTGAAAGTAAGCTAAATCCCGACATAGAGGCCAACGTCGTCCCGACGTACAGGCCAACGCACGTCCCGACGTAGAGCTGAAAGTAAGCTAAATCCCGACGTAGAGGCCAACGCACGTCCCGACGTAGAGGCCAACGCACGTCCCGACGTAGAGCTGAAAGTAAGCTAAATCCCGACGTAGAGCCCAACGCACGTCCCGACGTAGAGCCCAACGTACGTCCCGACGTAGAGCTGAAAGTAAGCTAAATCCCGACGTAGAGGCCAACGCACGTCCCGACGTAGAGCTGAAAGTTAGCTAACTACAGACATAGAGCCCAACGCACGTCCCGACGTAGAGCCCAACGCACGACCCGACGTAGCGCCGAACACACGTCCCGACGTAGAGCCCAACGCACGTCCCGACGTAGAGGCCAACGCACGTCCCGACGTAGAGGCCAACGCACGTCCCGACGTAGAGCTTAAAGTAAGCTAAATCCCGACGTAGAGGCCAACGCACGTCCCGACGTAGCGCCCAACGCACGTCCCGACGTAGAGCCCAACGCACGTCCCGACGTAGAGCCCAACGCACGTCCCGACGTAGAGCCCAACGCACGTCCCGACGTAGAGCCCAACGCACGTCCCGACGTAGAGCTGAAAGTAAGCTAAATCCCGACGTAGAGCCCAACGCACGTCCCGACGTAGAGCCCAACGCACGTCCCGACGTAGAGCACAACGCACGTCCCGATGTAGAGCCCAACGCACGTCCCGACGTAGAGCTGAAAGTTAGCTAACTACAGACGTAGAGGCCAACGCACGTCCCGACGTAGAGCTGAAAGTTAGCTAACTACAGACGTAGAGCCCAACGCACGTCCCAACGTAGAGGCCAACGCACGTCCCGACGTAGAGCCCAAAGCACGTCCCGACGTAGAGCTGAAAGTAAGCTAAATCCCGACGTAGAGCCCAACGCACGTCCCAACGTAGAGCCCAACGCACGTCCCGACGTAGAGCCCAACGCACGTCCCGACGTAGAGCCCAACGCACGTCCCGACGTAGAGCCCAACGCACGTCCCGACGTAGAGCCCAACGCACGTCCCGACGTAGAGCTGAAAGTAAGCTAAATCCCGACGTAGAGGCCAACGCACGTCCCGACGTAGAGGCCAACGCACGTCCCGACGTAGAGCTGAAAGTAAGCTAAATCCCGACGTAGAGCCCAACGCACGTCCCGACGTAGAGCCCAACGCACGTCCCGACGTAGAGCCCAACGCACGTCCCGACGTAGAGCTGAAAGCAAGCTAAATCCCGACGTAGAGCCCAACGCACGTCCCGACGTAGAGCCCAACGCACGTCCCGACGTAGAGCCAAACGCACGTCCCGACGTAGAGCCAAACGCACGTCCCGACGTAGAGCCAAACGCACGTCCCGAATACAGCCCAACGCACGTCCCGACGTAGAGCTGAAAGTTAGCTAACTACAGACGTAGAGACCAACGCACATCCCGACGTAGAGCCCAACGCATGTCCCGACGTAGAGCCCAACGCACGTCCCGACGTAGAGCTGAAAGTAAGTTAAATCCCGACGTAGCGCCCAACGCACGTCCCGACGTAGAGGCCAACGCACATCCCGACGTAGAGCTGAAAGTAAGCTAAATCCCGACGTAGAGGCCAACGCACGTCCCGACGTAGAGCCCAACGCACGTCCCGACGTAGAGCTGAAAGTAAGCTAAATCCCGACGTAGAGCCCAACGCACGTCCCGACGTAGAGCCCAACGCACGTCCCGACGTAGAGCCCAACGCACGTCCCGACGTAGAGCTGAAAGTAAGCTAAATCCCGACGTAGCGCCCAACGCACGTCCCGAAGTAGCGCCCAACACACGTCCCGACGTCGCGCCCAACGCACGTCCCGACGTAGCGCCCAACGCACGTCCCGACGTAGCGCCCAACGCACGTCCCGACGTAGAGCTGAAAGTAAGCTAAATCCCGACGTAGAGGCCAGCGCACGTCCCGACGTAGAGCCCAACGCACGTCCCGACGTAGAGCTTAAAGTAAGCTAAATCCCGACGTAGAGCCCAACACACTTCCAGACGTAGAGCCCAACGCACGTCCCGACGTAGAGCTGAAAGTAAGCTAAATCCCGACGTAGAGGCCAACGTCGTCCCGACGTACAGGCCAACGCACGTCCCGACGTAGAGCTGAAAGTAAGCTAAATCCCGACGTAGAGGCCAACGCACGTCCCGACGTAGAGGCCAACGCACGTCCCTACGTAGAGCTGAAAGTAAGCTAAATCCCGACGTAGAGCCCAACGCACGTCCCGACGTAGAGCCCAACGTACGTCCCGACGTAGAGCTGAAAGTAAGCTAAATCCCGACGTAGAGGCCAACGCACGTCCCGACGTAGAGCTGAAAGTTAGCTAACTACAGACATAGAGCCCAACGCACGTCCCGACGTAGAGCCCAACGCACGACCCGACGTAGCGCCCAACACACGTCCCGACGTAGAGCCCAACGCACGTCCCGACGTAGAGGCCAACGCACGTCCCGACGTAGAGGCCAACGCACGTCCCGACTTAGAGCTTAAAGTAAGCTAAATCCCGACGTAGAGGACAACGCACGTCCCGACGTAGCGCCCAACGCACGTCCCGACGTAGAGCCCAACGCACGTCCCGACGTAGAGCCCAACGCACGTCCCGACGTAGAGCTGAAAGTA
The DNA here is from genome assembly GCF_034619465.1 of Leptosomus discolor. Lineage (NCBI taxonomy): Eukaryota > Metazoa > Chordata > Aves > Leptosomiformes > Leptosomidae > Leptosomus > Leptosomus discolor. The sequence goes on from NW_028237895.1 coordinate 217,970, forward strand.
AGCTAAATCCCGACGTAGAGCCCAACGCACGTCCCGACGTAGAGCCCAACGCACGTCCCGACGTAGAGCACAACGCACGTCCCGACGTAGAGCCCAACGCACGTCCCGACGTAGAGCTGAAAGTTAGCTAACTACAGACGTAGAGCCCAACGCACGTCCCAACGTAGAGGCCAACGCACGTCCCGACGTAGAGCCCAAAGCACGTCCCGACGTAGAGCTGAAAGTAAGCTAAATCCCGACGTAGAGCCCAACGCACGTCCCAACGTAGAGCCCAACGCACGTCCCGACGTAGAGCCCAACGCACGTCCCGACGTAGCGCCCAACGCACGTCCCGACGTAGCGCCCAACGCACGTCCCGACGTAGAGCTGAAAGTTAGCTAACTACAGACGTAGAGCACAACGCACGTCCCGACGTAGAGCTGAAAGTTAGCTAACTACAGACGTAGAGCCCAATGCACGTCCCGACGTACAGCTTAAAGCTAGCTAACTACAGACGTAGAGCTCAACACACGTCCCGACGTAGATCCCAACGCACGTCCCGACGTAGAGCCCAACGCACGTCCCGACGTAGAGCTGAAAGTAAGCTAAATCCCGACGTAGAGGCCAACGCACGTCCCGACGTAGAGCCCAACGCACGTCCCGACGTAGCGCCCAACGCACGTCCCGACGTAGAGCTGAAAGTTATTTAACTACAGACGTAGAGCCCAACACACGTCTCGACGTAGAGCTGAAAGTTAGCTAACTACAGACGTAGAGCCCAACGCACGTCCCGACGTAGAGCCCAACGCACGTCCCGACGTAGCGCCCAACGCACGTCCCGACGTAGAGCTGAAAGTTAGCTAACTACAGACGTAGAGCCCAACGCACGTCCCGACGTAGAGCTGAAAGTTAGCTAACTACAGACGTAGAGCCCAACGCATGTCCCGACGTAGAGCTCAACGCACGTCCCGACGTAGAGCCCAACGCACGTCCCGACGTAGAGCTGAAAGTAAGCTAAATCCCGACGTAGAGGCCAACGCACGTCCCGACGTAGAGGCCAACGCACGTCCCGAAGTAGAGGCCAACGCACGTCCCGACGTAGAGCTGAAAGTAAGCTAAATCCTGACGTAGAGCCCAACGCACGTCCCAACGTAGACCCCAACGCATGTCCCGACGTAGCGCCCAACGCACGTCCCGACGTAGAGCTGAAAGTTAGCTAACTACAGACGTAGAGCCCAACGCACGCCCCGACGTAGAGCAGAAAGTTAGCTAACTACAGACGTAGAGCCCAACGCACGTCCCGACGTAGACCCAACGCACGTCCCGACGTAGACCTGAAAGTAAGCTAAATCCCGACGTAGAGCCCAACGCACGTCCCGACATAGAGCCCAACGCACGTCCCGACGTAGAGCTGAAAGTAAGCTAAATCCCGAAGTAGAGCCCAACACACGTCCCGACGTAGAGCTGAAAGTAAGCTAAATCCCGACGTAGAGGCCAACGCACGTCCCGACCTAGAGGCCAACGCACGTCCCGACGTAGAGGCCAACGCACGTCCCGACGTAGAGCTGAAAGTAAGCTAAATCCCGACGTAGAGCCCAACGCACGTCCCGACGTAGAGCCCAACGCACGTCCCGACGTAGAGCCCAACGCACGTCCCGACGTAGAGCCCAACGCACGTCTCGACGTAGCGCCAAACGCACATCCCGACGTAGATCTGAAAGTTAGCTAACTACAGACGTAGAGCCCAACGCACGTCCCGATGTAGAGCCCAACGCACGTCCCGACGTAGAGCCCAACGCACGTCCCGACGTAGAGCCCAACGCACGTCCCGACGTAGAGCCCAACGAAAGTCCCAACGTAGAGCCCAACGCACGTCCCGACGTAGAGCTGAAAGTTAGCTAACTACAGACGTAGAGCCCAACGCACGTCCCGACGTAGAGCCCAAAGCACGTCCCGACGTAGAGCCCAGCGCACGTCCCGACGTATATCCCAAAGCATGTCCCGACGTAGAGCCCAACGCACGTCCCGACGTAGACCTGAAAGTAAGCTAAATCCCGACGTAGAGCCCAACGCACGTCCCGACGTAGAGACCAACACACGTCCCGACGTAGAGCTGAAAGCAAGCTAAATCCCGACGTAGAGCCCAACGCACGTCCCGACGTAGAGCTGAAAGCAAGCTAAATCCCGACGTAGAGCCCAACGCACGTCCCGACGTAGAGCCCAACGCACGTCCCGACGTAGAGCCCAGCGCACGTCCCGACGTATATCCCAAAGCATGTCCCGACGTAGAGCCCAACGCACGTCCCGACGTAGACCTGAAAGTAAGCTAAATCCCGACGTAGAGCCCAACGCACGTCCCGACGTAGAGCCCAACGCACGTCCCGACGTAGAGCTGAAAGCCAGCTAAATCCCGACGTAGAGCCCAACGCACGTCCCGACGTAGAGCCCAACGCACGTCCCGACGTAGAGCCCAACGCACGTCCCGACGTAGAGCTGAAAGTTAGCTAACTACAGACGTAGAGACCAACGCACGTCCCGACGTAGAGCTGAAAGTAAGTTAAATCCCGACGTAGCGCCCAACGCACGTCCCGACGTAGAGCCCAACGCACGTCCCGACGTAGAGCTGAAAGTAAGCTAAATCCCGACGTAGAGGCGAACGCACGTCCCGACGTAGAGGCCAACGCACGTCCCGACGTAGAGCTGAAAGTAAGCTAAATCCCGACGTAGAGCCCAACGCACGTCCCGACGTAGAGCCCAACGCACGTCCCGACGTAGAGCCCAACGCACGTCCCGACGTAGAGCCCAACGCACGTCCCGACGTAGAGCCCAACGCACGTCCCAACGTAGAGCTGAAAGCAAGCTAAATCCCGACGTACAGCCCAACGCACGTCCCGACGTAGAGCCCAACGCACGTCCCGACGTAGAGCCTAACGCACGTCCCGACGTAGAGCCCAACGCACGTCCCGACGTAGAGCTGAAAGTTAGCTAACTACAGACGTAGAGACCAACGCACGTCCCGACGTAGAGCCCAACGCATGTCCCGACGTAGAGCCCAACGCACGTCCCGACGTAGAGCTGAAAGTAAGTTAAATCCCGACGTAGCGCCCAACGCACGTCCCGACGTAGAGCCCAACGAACGTCCCGACGTAGAGCTGAAAGTAAGCTAAATCCCGACGTAGAGGCCAACGCACGTCCCGACGTAGAGGCCAACGCACGTCCCGACGTAGAGCTGAAAGTAAGCTAAATCCCGACGTAGAGCCCAACGCACGTCCCGACGTAGAGCCCAACGCACGTCCCGACGTAGAGCCCAACGCACGTCCCGACGTAGAGCCCAACGCACGTCCCGACGTAGAGCTGAAAGTAAGCTAAATCCCGACGTAGCGCCCAACACACGTCCCGACGTAGCGCCCAACGCACGTCCCGACGTAGCGCCCAACGCACGTCCCGACGTAGCGCCCAACGCACGTCCCGACGTAGAGCCCAACGCACGTCCCGACGTAGAGCTGAAAGTAAGCTAAATCCCGACGTAGAGGCCAACGCACGTCCCGACGTAGAGGCCAACGCACGTCCCGAAATAGAGCTGAAAGTAAGTTAAATCCCGACGTAGCGCCCAACGCACGTCCCGACGTAGAGCCCAACGAACGTCCCGACGTAGAGCCCAATGAACGTCCCGACGTAGAGCTGAAAGTAAGCTAAATCCCGACGTAGAGGCCAACGCACGTCCCGACGTAGAGGCCAACGCACGTCCCGACGTAGAGCTGAAAGTAAGCTAAATCCCGACGTAGAGCCCAACGCACGTCCCGAAGTAGAGCCCAACGCACGTCCCGACGTAGAGCCCAACGCACGTCCCGACGTAGAGCCCAACGCACGTCCCGACGTAGAGCTGAAAGTAAGCTAAATCCCGACGTAGCGCCCAACACACGTCCCGACGTAGCGCCCAACGCACGTCCCGACGTAGCGCCCAACGCACGTCCCGACGTAGCGCCCAACGCACGTCCCGACGTAGAGCCCAACGCACGTCCCGACGTAGAGCTGAAAGTAAGCTAAATCCCGACGTAGAGGCCAACGCACGTCCCGACGTAGAGCTGAAAGTAAGCTAAATCCCGACGTAGAGCCCAACGCATGTCCCGACGTAGAGCCCAACGCACGTCCCGACGTAGAGCTGAAAGTAAGTTAAATCCCGACGTAGCGCCCAACGCACGTCCCGACGTAGAGCCCAACGCACGTCCCGACGTAGAGCTGAAAGTAAGCTAAATCCCGACGTAGAGGCCAACGCACGTCCCGACGTAGAGGCCAACGCACGTCCCGACGTAGAGGCCAACGCACGTCCCGACGTAGAGCTGAAAGTAAGCTAAATCCCGACGTAGAGCCCAACGCACGTCCCGACGTAGAGCCCAACGCACGTCCCGACGTAGCGCCCAACGCACGTCCCGACGTAGAGCTGAAAGTTAGCTAACTACAGACGTAGAGCCCAACGCACGTCCCGACGTAGAGCTGAAAGTTAGCTAACTACAGACGTAGAGCCCAACGCATGTCCCGACGTAGAGCTCAACGCACGTCCCGACGTAGAGCCCAACGCACGTCCCGACGTAGAGCTGAAAGTAAGCTAAATCCCGACGTAGAGGCCAACGCACGTCCCGACGTAGAGGCCAACGCACGTCCCGAAGTAGAGGCCAACGCACGTCCCGACGTAGAGCTGAAAGTAAGCTAAATCCTGACGTAGAGCCCAACGCACGTCCCAACGTAGACACCAACGCATGTCCCGACGTAGCGCCCAACGCACGTCCCGACGTAGAGCTGAAAGTTAGCTAACTACAGACGTAGAGCCCAACGCACGTCCCGACGTAGAGCAGAAAGTTAGCTAACTACAGACGTAGAGCCCAACGCACGTCCCGACGTAGAGCCCAACGCACGTCCCGACGTAGAGCCCAACGCACGTCCCGACGTAGCGCCCAACGCACGTCCCGACGTAGAGCTGAAAGTAAGTTAAATCCCGACGTAGAGGCCAACGCACGTCCCGACGTAGAGGCCAACGCACGTCCCGACTTAGAGGCCAACGCACGTCCCGACGTAGAGGACAACGCACATCCCGACGTAGAGGCCAACGCACGTCCCGACGTAGAGCTGAAAGTAAGCTAAATCCCGACGTAGCGCCCAACGCACGTCCCGACGTAGCGCCCAACGCACGTCCCGACGTAGAGCTGAAAGTTAGCTAACTACAGACGTAGAGCCCAACGCACGTCCCGACATAGAGCCCAACGCACGTCCCGACGTAGAGCTGAAAGTAAGCTAAATCCCGAAGTAGAGCCCAACACACGTCCCGACGTAGAGCTGAAAGTAAGCTAAATCCCGACGTAGAGGCCAACGCACGTCCCGACGTAGAGGCCAACGCACGTCCCGACCTAGAGGCCAACGCACGTCCCGACCTAGAGGCCAACGCACGTCCCGACGTAGAGGCCAACGCACGTCCCGACGTAGAGCTGAAAGTAAGCTAAATCCCGACGTAGAGCCCAACGCACGTCCCGACGTAGAGCCCAACGCACGTCCCGACGTAGAGCCCAACGCACGTCCCGACGTAGAGCCCAACGCACGTCCCGACGTAGAGCCCAACGCACATCCCGACGTAGAGCTGAAAGTTAGCTAACTACAGACGTAGAGCCCAACGCACGTCCCGACGTAGAGCCCAACGCACGTCCCGACGTAGAGCCCAACGAAAGTCCCAACGTAGAGCCCAACGCACGTCCCGACGTAGAGCTGAAAGTTAGCTAACTACAGACGTAGAGCCCAACGCACGTCCCGACGTAGAGCCCAAAGCACGTCCCGACGTAGAGCCCAGCGCACGTCCCGACGTATATCCCAAAGCATGTCCCGACGTAGAGCCCAACGCACGTCCCGACGTAGACCTGAAAGTAAGCTAAATCCCGACGTAGAGCCCAACGCACGTCCCGACGTAGAGACCAACACACGTCCCGACGTAGAGCTGAAAGCAAGCTAAATCCCGACGTAGAGCCCAACGCACGTCCTGACGTAGAGCTGAAAGCAAGCTAAATCCCGACGTAGAGCCCAACGCACGTCCCGACGTAGAGCCCAACGCACGTCCCGACGTAGAGCCCAGCGCACGTCCCGACGTAGAGCCCAAAGCATGTCCCGACGTAGAGCCCAACGCACGTCCCGACGTAGACCTGAAAGTAAGCTAAATCCCGACGTAGAGCCCAACGCACGTCCCGACGTAGAGCCCAACGCACGTCCCGACGTAGAGCTGAAAGCCAGCTAAATCCCGACGTAGAGCCCAACGCACGTCCCGACGTAGAGCCCAACGCACGTCCCGACGTAGAGCCCAACGCACGTCCCGACGTAGAGCTGAAAGTTAGCTAACTACAGACGTAGAGACCAACGCACGTCCCGACGTAGAGCCCAACGCATGTCCCGACGTAGAGCCCAACGCACGTCCCGACGTAGAGCTGAAAGTAAGTTAAATCCCGACGTAGCGCCCAACGCACGTCCCGACGTAGAGCCCAACGCACGTCCCGACGTAGAGCTGAAAGTAAGCTAAATCCCGACGTAGAGGCGAACGCACGTCCCGACGTAGAGGCCAACGCACGTCCCGACGTAGAGCTGAAAGTAAGCTAAATCCCGACGTAGAGCCCAACGCACGTCCCGACGTAGAGCCCAACGCACGTCCCGACGTAGAGCCCAACGCACGTCCCGACATAGAGCCCAACGCACGTCCCGACATAGAGCCCAACGCACGTCCCGACGTAGAGCTGAAAGCAAGCTAAATCCCGACGTACAGCCCAACGCACGTCCCGACGTAGAGCCCAACGCACGTCCCGACGTAGAGCCTAACGCACGTCCCGACGTAGAGCCCAACGCACGTCCCGACGTAGAGCCCAACGCACGTCCCGACGTAGAGCTGAAAGTTAGCTAACTACAGACGTAGAGACCAACGCACGTCCCGACGTAGAGCCCAACGCATGTCCCGACGTAGAGCCCAACGCACGTCCCGACGTAGAGCTGAAAGTAAGTTAAATCCCGACGTAGCGCCCAACGCACGTCCCGACGTAGAGCCCAACGAACGTCCCGACGTAGAGCTGAAAGTAAGCTAAATCCCGACGTAGAGGCCAACGCACGTCCCGACGTAGAGGCGAACGCACGTCCCGACGTAGAGCTGAAAGTAAGCTAAATCCCGACGTAGAGCCCAACGCACGTCCCGACGTAGAGCCCAACGCACGTCCCGACGTAGAGCCCAACGCACGTCCCGACGTAGAGCCCAACGCACGTCCCGACGTAGAGCTGAAAGTAAGCTAAATCCCGACGTAGCGCCCAACACACGTCCCGACGTAGCGCCCAACGCACGTCCCGACGTAGCGCCCAACGCACGTCCCGACGTAGCGCCCAACGCACGTCCCGACGTAGAGCCCAACGCACGTCCCGACGTAGAGCTGAAAGTAAGCTAAATCCCGACGTAGAGGCCAACGCACGTCCCGACGTAGAGGCCAACGCACGTCCCGAAGTAGAGCTGAAAGTAAGTTAAATCCCGACGTAGCGCCCAACGCACGTCCCGACGTAGAGCCCAACGAACGTCCCGACGTAGAGCCCAACGAACGTCCCGACGTAGAGCTGAAAGTAAGCTAAATCCCGACGTAGAGGCCAACGCACGTCCCGACGTAGAGGCCAACGCACGTCCCGACGTAGAGCTGAAAGTAAGCTAAATCCCGACGTAGAGCCCAACGCACGTCCCGACGTAGAGCCCAACGCACGTCCCGACGTAGAGCCCAACGCACGTCCCGACGTAGAGCCCAACGCACGTCCCGACGTAGAGCCCAACGCACGTCCCGACGTAGAGCCCAACGCACGTCCCGACGTAGAGCTGAAAGTAAGCTAAATCCCGACGTAGCGCCCAACGCACGTCCCGACGTAGCGCCCAACGCACGTCCCGACGTAGCGCCCAACGCACGTCCCGACGTAGAGCCCAACTCACGTCCCGACGTAGAGCTGAAAGTAAGCTAAATCCCGACGTAGAGGCCAACGCACGTCCCGACGTAGAGGCCAACGCACGTCCCGAAGTAGAGGCCAACGCACGTCCCGACGTAGAGCTGAAAGTAAGCTAAATCCCGACGTAGAGCCCAACGCACGTCCCGACGTAGAGCCCAACGCACGTCCCGACGTAGAGCTGAAAGTAAGTTAAATCCCGACGTAGCGCCCAACGCACGTCCCGACGTAGAGCCCAACGCACGTCCCGACGTAGAGCTGAAAGTAAGCTAAATCCCGACGTAGAGGCCAACGCACGTCCCGACGTAGAGGCCAACGCACGTCCCGACGTAGAGCTGAAAGTAAGCTAAATCCCGACGTAGAGCCCAACGCACGTCCCGACGTAGAGCCCAACGCACGTCCCGACGTAGAGCCCAACGCACGTCCCGACGTAGAGCTGAAAGCAAGCTAAATCCCGACGTAGAGCCCAATGCACGTCCCGACGTAGAGCCCAACGCACGTCCCGACGTAGAGCCAAACGCACGTCCCGAATAGAGCCCAACGCACGTCCCGACGTAGAGCTGAAAGTTAGCTAACTACAGACGTAGAGACCAACGCACATCCCGACGTAGAGCCCAACGCATGTCCCGACGTAGAGCTGAAAGTAAGTTAAATCCCGACGTAGCGCCCAACGCACGTCCCGACGTAGAGGCCAACGCACGTCCCGACGTAGAGCTGAAAGTAAGCTAAATCCCGACGTAGAGGCCAACGCACGTCCCGACGTAGAGGCCAACGCACGTCCCGACGTAGAGCTGAAAGTAAGCTAAATCCCGACGTAGAGCCCAACGCACGTCCCGACGTAGAGTCCAACGCACGTCCCGACGTAGAGCCCAACGCACGTCCCGACGTAGAGCCCAACGCACGTCCCGACGTAGAGCTGAAAGTAAGCTAAATCCCGACGTAGCGCCCAACGCACGTCCCGACGTAGCGCCCAACACACGTCCCGACGTAGCGCCCAACGCACGTCCCGACGTAGCGCCCAACGCACGTCCCGACGTAGCGCCCAACGCACGTCCCGACGTAGAGCTGAAAGTAAGCTAAATCCCGACGTAGAGCCCAACACACTTCCAGACGTAGAGCCCAACGCACGTCCCGACGTAGAGCTGAAAGTAAGCTAAATCCCGACGTAGAGGCCAACGTCGTCCCAACGTACAGGCCAACGCACGTCCCGACGTAGAGCTGAAAGTAAGCTAAATCCCAACGTAGAGGCCAACGCACGTCCCGACGTAGAGGCCAACGCACGTCCCGACGTAGAGCTGAAAGTAAGCTAAATCCCGACGTAGAGCCCAACGCACGTCCCGACGTAGAGCCCAACGTACGTCCCGACGTAGAGCTGAAAGTAAGCTAAATCCCGACGTAGAGGCCAACGCACGTCCCGACGTAGAGCTGAAAGTAAGTTAAATCCCGACGTAGCGCCCAACGCACGTCCCGACGTAGAGCCCAACGCACGTCCCGACGTAGAGCTGAAAGTAAGCTAAATCCCGACGTAGAGGCCAACGCACGTCCCGACGTAGAGCCCAACGCAAGTCCCGACGTAGAGCCCAACGCACGTCCCGACGTAGAGCCCAACGCACGTCCCGACATAGAGCCCAACGCACGTCCCGACGTAGAGCTGAAAGTAAGCTAAATCCCGACGTAGCGCCCAACGCACGTCCCGACGTAGCGCCCAACGCACGTCCCGACGTAGCGCCCAACGCACGTCCCGACGTAGCGCCCAACGCACGTCCCGACGTAGAGCTGAAAGTAAGCTAAATCCCGACGTAGAGGCCAACGCACGTCCCGACGTAGAGGCCAACGCACGTCCCGAAGTAGAGGCCAACGCACGTCCCGACGTAGAGCTGAAAGTAAGCTAAATCCCGACGTAGAGCCCAACGCATGTCCCGACGTAGAGCCCAACGCACGTCCCGACGTAGAGCTGAAAGTAAGTTAAATCCCGACGTAGCGCCCAACGCACGTCCCGACGTAGAGCCCAACGCACGTCCCGACGTAGAGCTGAAAGTAAGCTAAATCCCGACGTAGAGGCCAACGCACGTCCCGACGTAGAGGCCAACGCACGTCCCGACGTAGAGCTGAAAGTAAGCTAAATCCCGACGTAGAGCCCAACGCACGTCCCGACGTAGAGCCCAACGCACGTCCCGACGTAGAGCCCAACGCACATCCCGACGTAGAGCTGAAAGCAAGCTAAATCCCGACGTAGAGCCCAATGCACGTCCCGACGTAGAGCCCAACGCACGTCCCGACGTAGAGCCAAACGCACGTCCCGAATAGAGCCCAACGCACGTCCCGACGTAGAGCTGAAAGTTAGCTAACTACAGACGTAGAGACCAACGCACATCCCGACGTAGAGCCCAACGCATGTCCCGACGTAGAGCTGAAAGTAAGTTAAATCCCGACGTAGCGCCCAACGCACGTCCCGACGTAGAGGCCAACGCACGTCCCGACGTAGAGCTGAAAGTAAGCTAAATCCCGACGTAGAGGCCAACGCACGTCCCGACGTAGAGGCCAACGCACGTCCCGACGTAGAGCTGAAAGTAAGCTAAATCCCGACGTAGAGCCCAACGCACGTCCCGACGTAGAGTCCAACGCACGTCCCGACGTAGAGCCCAACGCACGTCCCGACGTAGAGCCCAACGCACGTCCCGACGTAGAGCTGAAAGTAAGCTAAATCCCGACGTAGCGCCCAACGCACGTCCCGAAGTAGCGCCCAACGCACGTCCCGACGTAGCGCCCAACGCACGTCCCGACGTAGCGCCCAACGCACGTCCCGACGTAGCGCCCAACGCACGTCCCGACGTAGCGCCCAACGCACGTCCCGACGTAGAGCTGAAAGTAAGCTAAATCCCGACGTAGAGCCCAACACACTTCCAGACGTAGAGCCCAACGCACGTCCCGACGTAGAGCTGAAAGTAAGCTAAATCCCGACGTAGAGGCCAACGTCGTCCCAACGTACAGGCCAACGCACGTCCCGACGTAGAGCTGAAAGTAAGCTAAATCCCAACGTAGAGGCCAACGCACGTCCCGACGTAGAGGCCAACGCACGTCCCGACGTAGAGCTGAAAGTAAGCTAAATCCCGACGTAGAGCCCAACGCACGTCCCGACGTAGAGCCCAACGTACGTCCCGACGTAGAGCTGAAAGTAAGCTAAATCCCGACGTAGAGGCCAACGCACGTCCCGACGTAGAGCTGAAAGTAAGTTAAATCCCGACGTAGCGCCCAACGCACGTCCCGACGTAGAGCCCAACGCACGTCCCGACGTAGAGCTGAAAGTAAGCTAAATCCCGACGTAGAGGCCAACGCACGTCCCGACGTAGAGCCCAACGCAAGTCCCGACGTAGAGCCCAACGCACGTCCCGACGTAGAGCCCAACGCACGTCCCGACATAGAGCCCAACGCACGTCCCGACGTAGAGCTGAAAGTAAGCTAAATCCCGACGTAGCGCCCAACGCACGTCCCGAAGTAGCGCCCAACGCACGTCCCGACGTAGCGCCCAACGCACGTCCCGACGTAGCGCCCAACGCACGTCCCGACGTAGCGCCCAACGCACGTCCCGACGTAGAGCTGAAAGTAAGCTAAATCCCGACGTAGAGCCCAACGCACGTCCCGACGTAGAGGCCAACGCACGTCCCGAAGTAGAGGCCAACGCACGTCCCGACGTAGAGCTGAAAGTAAGCTAAATCCCGACGTAGAGCCCAACGCACGTCCCGACGTAGAGCCCAAACCACGTCCCGACGTAGAGCTGAAAGTAAGTTAAATCCCGACGTAGCGCCCAACGCACGTCCCGACGTAGAGCCCAACGCACGTCCCGACGTAGAGCTGAAAGTAAGCTAAATCCCGACGTAGAGGCCAACGCACGTCCCGACGTAGAGGCCAACGCACGTCCCGACGTAGAGCTGAAAGTAAGCTAAATCCCGACGTAGAGCCCAACGCACGTCCCGACGTAGAGCCCAACGCACGTCCCGACGTAGAGCCCAACGCACGTCCCGACGTAGAGCCCAACGCACGTCCCGACGTAGAGCCCAACGCACGTCCCGACATAGAGCCCAACGCACGTCCCGACGTAGAGCCCAACGCACGTCCCGACGTAGAGCTGAAAGCAAGCTAAATCCCGACGTAGAGCCCAACGCACGTCCCGACGTAGAGCCCAACGCACGTCCCGACGTAGAGCTGAAAGTAAGTTAAATCCCGACGTAGCGCCCAACGCACGTCCCGACGTAGAGCCCAACGCACGTCCCGACGTAGAGCTGAAAGTAAGCTAAATCCCGACGTAGAGGCCAACGCACGTCCCGACGTAGAGGCCAACGCACATCCCGACATAGAGCTGAAAGTAAGCTAAATCCCGACGTAGAGCCCAACGCACGTCCCGACGTAGAGGCCAACGCACGTCCCGACGTAGAGCTGAAAGTAAGCTAAATCCCGACGTAGCGCCCAACGCAGGTCCCGAAGTAGCGCCCAACACACGTCCCGACGTAGCGCCCAACGCACGTCCCGACGTAGCGCCCAACGCACGTCCCGACGTAGAGCTGAAAGTAAGCTAAATCCCGACGTAGAGGCCAGCGCACGTCCCGACGTAGAGCCCAACGCACTTCCCGACGTAGAGCCCAACGCACGTCCCGACGTAGAGCTGAAAGTAAGCTAAATCCCGACGTAGAGCCCAACGCACGTCCCGACGTAGAGCCCAAAGCATGTCCCGACGTTAAGGCCAGCGCACGTCCCGACGTAGAGGCCAGCGCACGTCCCGACGTAGAGGCCAGCGCACGTCCCGACGTAGAGCCCAACGCACGTCCCGACGTAGAGCTTAAAGTAAGCTAAATCCCGACGTAGAGCCCAACACACTTCCAGACGTAGAGCCCAACGCACGTCCCGACGTAGAGCTGAAAGTAAGCTAAATGCCGACGTAGAGGCCAACGCACGTCCCGACGTACAGGCCAACGCACGTCCCGACGTAGAGCTGAAAGTAAGCTAAATCCCGACGTAGAGGCCAACGCACGTCCCGACGTAGAGCTGAAAGTAAGCTAAATCCCGACGTAGAGGCCAACGCACGTCCCGACGTAGAGCCCAACGCACGTCCCGACGTAGAGCTGTAAGTAAGCCAAATCCCGACGTAGAGGCCAACGCACGTCCCGACGTAGAGTCCAACGCACGTCCCGACGTAGAGCCCAACGCACGTCCCGACGTAGAGCTGAAAGTAAGCTAAATCCCGACGTAGCGCCCAACGCACGTCCCGAACTAGCGCCCAACGCACGTCCCGACGTAGCGCCCAACGCACATCCCGACGTAGAGCTGAAAGTAAGCTAAATCCCGACGTAGAGGCCAACGCACGTCCCGACGTAGAGGCCAACGCACGTCCCGACGTAGAGGCCAACGCACGTCCCGACGTAGAGGCCAACGCACGTCCCGACGTAGAGCTGAAAGTAAGCTAAATCCAGACGTAGAGCCCAACGCACGTCCCGACGTAGAGCCCAACGCACGTCCCGACGTAGAGCCCAACGCACGTCCCGACGTAGAGCCCAACGCACGTCCCGACGTAGCGCCCAACGCACGTCCCGACGTAGAGCTGAAAGTTAGCTAACTACAGACATAGAGCCCAACGCACGTCCCGACGTAGAGCCCAACGCACGTCCCGACGTAGCGCCCAACGCACGTCCCGACGTAGAGCTCAAAGTTACCTAACTACAGACGTAGAGCCCAACGCACGTCCCGACGTAGAGCCCAACGCACGTCCCGACGTAGAGCCCAACGCACGTCCCGACGTAGAGCTGAAAGTAAGCTAAATCCCGACGTAGAGGCCAACGCACGTCCCAACGTAGAGCTGAAAGTAAGCTAAATCCCGACGTAGAGCCCAACGCACGTCCCGACGTAGAGCCCAACGCACGTCCCGACGTAGAGCCCAACGCATGTCCCGACGTAGAGCTGAAAGTTAGCTAAATCCTGACGTAGAGCCCAACGCACGTCCCGACGTAGAGCCCAACGCACGTCCCGACGTAGAGCCCAACGCACGTCCCGACGTAGAGCTGAAAGTTAGCTAACTAGAGACGTAGAGCCCAACGCACGTCCCGACGTAGAGCCCAACGCACGTCCCGACGTAGAGCCCAACGCACGTCCCGACGTAGAGCTGAAAGTAAGCTAAATCCCGACGTAGAGCCCAACGCACGTCCCGACGTAGAGCTGAAAGTAAGCTAAATCCCGACGTAGAGCCCAACGCACGTCCCGACGTACAGGCCAAAGCACGTCCCGACGTACAGGCCAAAGCACGTCCCGACGTAGAGCTGAAAGTAAGATAAATCCCGACGTAGAGGCCAACGCACGTCCCGACGTAGAGGCCAGCGCACGTCCCGACGTAGAGGCTAGCACACGTCCCGACGTAGAGGCCAGCGCACGTCCCGACGTAGAGCCCAGCGCACGTCCCGACGTAGAGCCCAACGCACGTCCCGACGTAGAGCCCAACGCACGTCTCGACGTAGAGCCCAACGCACGTCTCGACGTAGAGCCCAACGCACGTCCCGACGTAGAGCTGAAAGTAAGCTAAATCCCGACGTAGAGCCCAACGCACGTCCCGACGTAGCGCCCAACGCACGTCCCGACGTAGAGCTGAAAGTTAGCTAACTACAGACGTAGAGCCCAACGCACGTCCCGACGTAGAGCTGAAAGTTAGCTAACTACAGACGAAGAGCCCAACGCGCGTCCCGACGTAGAGCTGAAAGTTAGCTAACTACAGACGTAGAGCCCAACGCGTGTCCCGACGTAGAGCTCAACGCACGTCCCGACGTAGAGGCCAACGCACGTCCCGACGTAGAGGCCAACGCACGTCCCGACGTAGAGCTGAAAGTAAGCTAAATCCCGACGTAGAGGCCAACGCACGTCCCGACGTAGAGGCCAACGCACGTCCCGAAGTAGAGGCAAACGCACGTCCCGACGTAGAGCTGTAAGTAAGCTAAATCCCGACGTAGAGCCCAACGCACGTCCCGACGTAGAGCCCAACGCATGTCCCGACGTAGAGCCCAACGCACGTCCCGACGTAGAGCAGAAAGTTAGCTAACTACAGACGTAGAGCCCAACGCACGTCCCGACGTAGAGCCCAACGCACGTCCCGACGTAGAGCTGAAAGTTAGCTAACTACAGACGTAGAGCCCAACGCACGTCCCGACGTAGAGCCCAACGCACGTCCCGACGTAGAGCCCAACGCACGTCCCGACGTAGAGCCCAACGCACGTCCCGACGTAGAGCCCAACGCACGTCCCGACGTAGAGCTGAAAGTAAGCTAAATCCCGACGTAGAGCCCAACGCACGTCCCGACGTAGAGCTGAAAGTAAGCTAAATCCCGACGTACAGGCCAAGGCACGTCCCGACGTACAGGCCAAGGCACGTCCCGACGTAGAGATAAAAGTAAGCTAAATCCCGACGTAGAGGCCAACGCACGTCCCAACGTAGAGCTGAAAGTAAGCTAAATCCCAACGTAGAGGCCAACGCACGTCCCGACGTAGAGGCCAACGCACGTCCCGACGTAGAGCTGAAAGTAAGCTAAATCCCGACGTAGAGGCCAACGCACGTCCCGACGTAGAGGCCAACGCACGTCCCGACGTAGAGCTGAAATTAAGCTAAATCCCGACGTAGAGCCCAACGCACGTCCCGACGTAGAGCCCAACGCACGTCCCGACGTAGAGCCCAACGCACGTCCCGACGTAGAGCCCAACGCACGTCCCGACGTAGAGCTGAAAGTAAGCTAAAACCCGACGTAGCGCCCAACACACGTCCCGAAGCAGCGCCCAACGCACGTCCCGACGTAGCGCCCAACGCACGTCCCGACGTAGAGCTGAAAGTAAGCTAAATCCCGACGTAGAGGCCAACGCACGTCCCGACGTAGAGGCCAACGCACGTCCCGACGTAGAGCCCAACGCACGTCCCGACGTAGAGCCCAACGCACGTCCCGACGTAGAGCCCAACGCACGTCCCGACGTAGCGCCAAACGCACGTCCCGACGTAGATCTGAAACTTATCTAACTACAGACGTAGAGCCCAACGCACGTCCCGACGTAGAGCCCAACGCACGTCCCAACGTAGAGCTGAAAGTAAGCTAAATCCCAACGTAGAGGCCAACGCACGTCCCGACGTAGAGGCCAACGCACGTCCCGACGTAGAGCTGAAAGTAAGCTAAATCCCGACGTAGAGGCCAACGCACGTCCCGACGTAGAGCCCAACGCACGTCCCGACGTAGAGCTGAAATTAAGCTAAATCCCGACGTAGAGCCCAACGCACGTCCCGACGTAGAGCCCAACGCACGTCCCGACGTAGAGCCCAACGCACGTCCCGACGTAGAGCCCAACGCACGTCCCGACGTAGAGCTGAAAGTAAGCTAAAACCCGACGTAGCGCCCAACACACGTCCCGAAGCAGCGCCCAACGCACGTCCCGACGTAGCGCCCAACGCACGTCCCGACGTAGAGCTGAAAGTAAGCTAAATCCCGACGTAGAGGCCAACGCACGTCCCGACGTAGAGGCCAACGCACGTCCCGACGTAGAGGCCAACGCACGTCCCGACGTAGAGCCCAACGCACGTCCCGACGTAGAGCCCAACGCACGTCCCGACGTAGAGCCCAACGCACGTCCCGACGTAGAGCCCAACGCACGTCCCGACGTAGCGCCAAACGCACGTCCCGACGTAGATCTGAAACTTATCTAACTACAGACGTAGAGCCCAACGCACGTCCCGACGTAGAGCCCAACGCACGTCCCGACGTAGAGCTGAAAGTTAGCTAACTACAGATGTACAGCCCAACGCACGTCCCGACGTAGAGCCCAACGCAAGTCCCGACGTAGAGCCCAAAGAAAGTCCCAACGTAGAGCCCAACGCACGTCCCGACGTAGAGCTGAAAGTTAGCTAACTACAGATGTAGAGCCCAACGCACGTCCCGACGTAGAGCCCAACGCACGTCCCGACGTAGAGCCCAACGCACGTCCCGACGTAGAGCCCAACGCACGTCTCGACGTAGAGCCCAACGCACGTCCCGACGTAGAGCTGAAAGTAAGCTAAATCCCGACGTAGAGCCCAACGCACGTCCCGACGTAGAGCCCAACGCACGTCCCGACGTAGCGCCCAACGCACGTCCCGACGTAGACCTGAAAGTTAGCTAACTACAGACATAGAGCCCAACGCACGTCCCGACGTAGAGCCCAACGCACGTCCCGACGTAGAGCTGAAAGTAAGCTAAAACCCGATGTAGAGCCCAACGCACGTCCCGACGTAGAGCTGAAAGTAAGCTAAATCCCGACGTAGAGGCCAACGCACGTCCCGACGTAGAGCCCAACGCACGTCCCGACGTAGAGCTGAAAGTAAGCTAAATCCCGACGTAGAGGCCAACGCACGTCCCGACGTAGAGGCCAACGCACGTCCCGACGTAGAGCTGAAAGTAAGCTAAATCCCGACGTAGAGGCCAACGCACGTCCCGATGTAGAGCCCAACGCACGTCCCGACGTAGAGCTGAAAGTAAGCTAAATCCCGACGTAGAGGCCAACGCACGTCCCGACGTAGAGTCCAACGCACGTCCCGACGTAGAGCCCAACGCACGTCCCGACGTAGAGCTGAAAGTAAGCTAAATCCCGACGTAGCGCCCAACGCACGTCCCGAACTAGCGCCCAACGCACGTCCCGACGTAGCGCCCAACGCACATCCCGACGTAGAGCTGAAAGTAAGCTAAATCCCGACGTAGAGGCCAACGCACGTCCCGACGTAGAGGCCAACGCACGTCCCGACGTAGAGGCCAACGCACGTCCCGACGTAGAGGGCAACGCACGTCCCGACGTAGAGCTGAAAGTAAGCTAAATCCAGACGTAGAGCCCAACGCACGTCCCGACGTAGAGCCCAACGCACATCCCGACGTAGAGCCCAACGCACGTCCCGACGTAGCGCCCAACGCACGTCCCGACGTAGAGCTGAAAGTTAGCTAACTACAGACATAGAGCCCAACGCACGTCCCGACGTAGAGCCCAACGCACGTCCCGACGTAGCGCCCAACGCACGTCCCGACGTAGAGCTGAAAGTTACCTAACTACAGACGTAGAGCCCAACGCACGTCCCGACGTAGAGCCCAACGCACGTCCCGACGTAGAGCCGAACGCACGTCCCGACGTAGAGCTGAAAGTAAGGTAAATCCCGACGTAGAGGCCAACGCACGTCCCAACGTAGAGCTGAAAGTAAGCTAAATCCCGACGTAGAGCCCAACGCACGTCCCGACGTAGAGCCCAACGCATGTCCCGACGTAGAGCTGAAAGTTAGCTAAATCCTGACGTAGAGCCCAACGCACGTCCCGACGTAGAGCCCAACGCACGTCCCGACGTAGAGCCCAACGCACGTCCCGACGTAGAGCCAAACGCACGTCCCGACGTAGAGCCAAACGCACGTCCCGACGTAGAGCTGAAAGTTAGCTAACTACAGACGAAGTGCCCAACGCGCGTCCCGACGTAGAGCTGAAAGTTAGCTAACTACAGACGTAGAGCCCAACGCGTGTCCCGACGTAGAGCTCAACGCACGTCCCGACGTAGAGGCCAACGCACGTCCCGACGTAGAGCTGAAAGTAAGCTAAATCCCGACGTAGAGGCCAACGCACGTCCCGACGTAGAGGCCAACGCACGTCCCGAAGTAGAGGCAAACGCACGTCCCGACGTAGAGCTGAAAGTAAGCTAAATCCCGACGTAGAGCCCAACGCACGTCCCGACGTAGAGCCCAACGCATGTCCCGACGTAGCGCCCAACGCACGTCCCGACGTAGAGCTGAAAGTTAGCTAACTACAGACGTAGAGCCCAACGCACGTCCCGACGTAGAGCAGAAAGTTAGCTAACTACAGACGTAGAGCCCAACGCACGTCCCGACGTAGAGCCCAACGCACGTCCCGACGTAGAGCCAAACGCACGTCCCGACGTAGAGCTGAAAGTTAGCTAACTACAGACGAAGTGCCCAACGCGCGTCCCGACGTAGAGCTGAAAGTTAGCTAACTACAGACGTAGAGCCCAACGCACGTCCCGACGTAGAGCCCAACGCACGTCCCGACGTAGAGCCCAACGCACGTCCCGACGTAGAGCCCAACGCACGTCCCCACGTAGAGCTGAAAGTAAGCTAAATCCCGACGTAGAGCCCAACGCACGTCCCGACGTAGAGCTGAAAGTAAGCTAAATCCCGACGTAGAGCCCAACGCACGTCCCGACGTACAGGCCAAGGCACGTCCCAACGTAGAGATAAAAGTAAGCTAAATCCCGACGTAGAGGCCAACGCACGTCCCGACGTAGAAGCCAGCGCACGTCCCGACGTAGAGGCCAGCGCACGTCCCGACGTAGAGGCCAGCGCACGTCCCGACGTAGAGCCCAACGCACGTCCCGACGTAGAGCTTAAAGTAAGTTAAATCCCTACGTAGAGCCCAACGCACGTCCCGACGTAGACCCCAACGCACGTCCCGACGTAGAGCTGAAAGTAAGCTAAATCCTGACGTAGCGCCCAACGCACGTCCCGACGTAGCGCCCAACGCACGTCCCGACGTAGAGCTGAAAGTTAACTAACTACAGACGTAGAGACCAACGCACATCCCGACGTAGAGCTGAAAGTTAGCTAACTACAGACGTAGAGCCCAACGCGCGTCCCGACGTAGAGCCCAACGCGTGTCCCGACGTAGAGTCCAACGCACGTCCCGACGTAGAGCCCAACGCACGTCCCGACGTAGAGCTGAAAGTAAGCTAAATCCCGACGTAGAGCCCAACGCACGTCCCGACGTAGAGCCCAACGCACGTCCCGACGTAGAGCTGAAAGTTAGCTAACTACAGACGTAGAGACCAACGCACGTCCCGACGTAGAGCCCAACGCATGTCCCGACGTAGAGCCCAACGCACGTCCCGATGTAGAGCTGAAAGTAAGCTAAATCCCGACGTAGAGGCCAACGCACGTCCCGACGTAGAGCTGAAAGTAAGCTAAATCCCAACGTAGAGGCCAACGCACGTCCCGACGTAGAGGCCAACGCACGTCCCGACGTAGAGCTGAAAGTAAGCTAAATCCCGACGTAGAGGCCAACGCACGTCCCGACGTAGAGGCCAACGCACGTCCCGACGTAGAGGCCAACGCACGTCCCGACGTAGAGGCCAACGCACGTCCCGACGTAGAGGCCAACGCACGTCCCGACGTAGAGCTGAAATTAAGCTAAATCCCGACGTAGAGCCCAACGCACGTCCCGACGTAGAGCCCAACGCACGTCCCGACGTAGAGGCCAACGCACGTCCCGACGTAGAGCTGAAATTAAGCTAAATCCCGACGTAGAGCCCAACGCACGTCCCGACGTAGAGGCCAACGCACGTCCCGACGTAGAGCTGAAAGTAAGCTAAATCCCGACGTAGAGGCCAACGCACGTCCCGACGTAGAGGCCAACGCACGTCCCGACGTAGAGGCCAACGCACGTCCCGACGTAGAGGCCAACGCACGTCCCGACGTAGAGCTGAAATTAAGCTAAATCCCGACGTAGAGCCCAACGCACGTCCCGACGTAGAGCCCAACGCACGTCCCGACGTAGAGGCCAACGCACGTCCCGACGTAGAGCTGAAATTAAGCTAAATCCCGACGTAGAGCCCAACGCACGTCCCGACGTAGAGCCCAACGCACGTCCCGACGTAGAGCCCAACGCACGTCCCGACGTAGAGCTGAAAGTAAGCTAAATCCCGACGTAGCGCCCAACACACGTCCCGAAGCAGCGCCCAACGCACGTCCCGACGTAGCGCCCAACGCACGTCCCGACGTAGCGCCCAACGCACGTCCCGACGTAGAGCTGAAAGTAAGCTAAATCCCGACGTAGAGGCCAACGCACGTCCCGACGTAGAGGCCAACGCACGTCCCGACGTAGAGCCCAACGCACGTCCCGACGTAGAGCCCAACGCACGTCCCGACGTAGAGCCCAACGCACGTCCCGACGTAGCGCCAAACGCACGTCCCGACGTAGATCTGAAACTTATCTAACTACAGACGTAGAGCCCAACGCACGTCCCGACGTAGAGCCCAACGCACGTCCCGACGTAGAGCTGAAAGTTAGCTAACTACAGATGTACAGCCCAACGCACGTCCCGACGTAGAGCCCAACGCAAGTCCTGACGTAGAGCCCAACGAAAGTCCCAACGTAGAGCCCAACGCACGTCCCGACGTAGAGCTGAAAGTTAGCTAACTACAGACGTAGAGCCCAACGCACGTCCCGACGTAGAGCCCAACGCACGTCCCGACGTAGAGCCCAACGCACGTCCCGACGTAGAGCTGAAAGTAAGCTAAATCCCGACGTAGAGGCCAACGCACGTCCCGACGTAGAGGCCAACGCACGTTCCGACGTAGAGCCCAAAGCACGTCCCGACGTAGAGGCCAACGCACGTCCCAACGTAGAGCTGAAAGTAAGCTAAATCCCGACGTAGAGCCCAATGCACGTCCCGACGTAGAGCCCAACGCACGTCCCGACGTAGCGCCCAACGCACGTCCCGACGTAGAGCTGAAAGTTAGCTAACTACAGACATAGAGCCCAACGCACGTCCCGACGTAGAGCCCAACGCACGTCCCGACGTAGAGCTGAAAGTAAGCTAAAACCCGACGTAGAGCCCAACGCACGTCCCGACGTAGAGCTGAAAGTAAGCTAAATCCCGACGTAGAGGCCAACGCACGTCCCGACGTAGAGGCCAACGCATGTCCCGACGTAGAGGCCAACGCATGTCCCGACGTAGAGCTGAAAGTAAGCTAAATCCCGAAGTAGAGGCCAACGCACGTCCCGACGTAGAGGCCAACGCACGTCCCGACGTAGAGCTGAAAGTAAGCTAAATCCCGACGTAGAGCCCAACGCACGTGCCGACGTAGAGCCCAACGCACGTCCCGACGTAGAGCTGAAAGTAAGCTAAATCCCGATGTAGAGGCCAACGCACGTCCCGATGCAGAGGCCAACGCACATCCCGACTTAGAGGCCAACGCACGTCCCGACATAGAGGACACCGCACGTCCCGACGTAGAGGCCAACGCACGTCCCGACGTAGAGCTGAAAGTAAGCTAAATCCCGACGTAGAGCCCAACGCACGTCCCGACGTAGAGCCCAACGCACGTCCCGACGTAGAGCCCAACGCACGTCCCGACGTAGAGGTGAAAGTTAGCTAACTACAGACGTAGAGCCCAACGCACGTCCCGACGTAGAGCTGAAAGTTAGCTAACAACAGACGTAGAGCCCAACGCACGTCCCGACGTAGAGCCCAACGCACGTCCCGACGTAGAGCTGAAAGTAAGCTAAATCCCGACGTAGAGGCCAACGCACGTCCCAACGTAGAGCTGAAAGTAAGCTAAATCCCGACGTAGAGCCCAACGCACGTCCCGACGTAGAGCCCAACGCATGTCCCGACGTAGAGCTGAAAGTTAGCTAAATCCTGACGTAGAGCCCAACGCACGTCCCGACGTAGAGCCCAACGCACGTCCCGACGTAGAGCTTGAAGTTAGCTAACTACAGACGTAGAGCCCAACACACGTCCCGACGTAGAGCCCAACGCATGTCCCGACGTAGAGCTGAAAGTAAGCTAAATCCCGACGTAGAGCCCAACGCACGTCCCGACGTAGAGCTGAAAGTTAGCTAACTACAGACGTAGAGGCCAACGCACGTCCCGACGTACAGGCCAACGCACGTCCCGACGTAGAGCTGAAAGTAAGCTAAATCCCGACGTAGAGGCCAGCGCACGTCCCGACGTAGAGGCCAGCGCACGTCCCGACGTAGAGGCCAGCGCACGTCCCGACGTAGAGGCCAGCACACGTCCCGACGTAGAGGCCAGCACACGTCCCGACGTAGAGGCCAGCGCACGTCCCGACGTAGAGCTGAAATTAAGCTAAATCCCGACGTAGAGCCCAACGCACGTCCCGACGTAGAGCCCAACGCACGTCCCGACGTAGAGCTGAAAGTTAGCTAACTACAGACGTAGAGCCCAACGCACGTCCCGACGTAGAGCTGAAAGTTAGCTAACTACAGACGTAGAGCCCAACGCGCGCCACGACGTAGAGCCCAATGCGTGTCCCGACGTAGAGCTCAACGCACGTCCCGACGTAGAGCCCAACGCACGTCCCGACGTAGAGCTGAAAGTAAGCTAAATCCCGACGTAGATGCCAACGCACGTCCCGACGTAGAGGCCAACGCACGTCCCGAAGTAAAGGCCAACGCACGTCCCGACGTAGAGCTTAAAGTAAGCTAAATCCCGACGTGGAGCCCAACGCACGTCCGGACATATAGCCCAACGCACGTCCCGACGTAGAGCCCAACGCACATCCCGACGTAGCGCCCAACGCACATCCCGACGTAGAGCTGAAAGTTAGCTAACTACAGACGTAGAGCCAAACGCACGTCCCGACGTAGAGCAGTAAGTTAGCTAACTACAGACGTAGAGCCCAACGCACGTCCCGACGTAGAGCCCAACGCACGACCCGACGTAGAGGCCAACGCACGTCCCGACGTAGCGCCCAACGCACGTCCCGACGTAGAGCTGAAAGTAAGTTAAATCCCGACGTAGAGGCCAACGCACGTCCTGACTTAGAGGCCAACGCACGTCCTGACTTAGAGGCCAACGCACGTCCCGACGTAGAGGACAACGCACGTCCCGACGTACAGGCCAACGCACGTCCCGACGTAGAGCTGAAAGTAAGCTAAATCCCGACGTAGAGCCCAACGCACGTCCCGACGTAGAGCCCAACGCACGTCCCGACGTAGAGCTGAAAGTTAGCTAACTACAGACGTAGAACCCAACGCAGGTCCCGACGTAGAGCCGAACGCACGTCCCGACGTAGAGCTGAAAGTAAGCTAAATCCCGAAGTAGAGCCCAACACACATCCCGACGTAGAGCTGAAAGTAAGCTAAATCCCAACGTAGAGGACAACGCACGTCCCGACGTAGAGGCCAACGCACGTCCCGACGTAGAGCTGAAAGTAAGCTAAATCCCGACGTAGAACCCAACGCACGTCCCGACGTAGAGGCCAACGCACGTCCCGACGTAGAGCTGAAAGTAAGCTAAATCCCGACGTAGAGCCCAACGCACATCCCGACGTAGAGCCCACCGCACGTCCCGATGTAGAGCCCACCGCACGTCGCGACGTAGAGCCCACCGCACGTCCCGACGTAGAGCTGAAATTAAGCTAAATCCCGACGTTGCGCCCAACGCACGTCCCGACATAGCGCCCAACGCACGTCCCAACGTAGAGCTGAAAGTAAGCTAAATCCCGACGTAGAGGCCAACGCACGTCCCGACGTAGAGGCCAACGCACGTCCCGACCTAGAGGCCAACGCACGTCCCGACGTAGAGCTGAAAGTAAGCTAAATCCCGACAAAGAGCCCAACGCACGTCCCGACGTAGAGCCCAACGCACGTCCCGACGTAGAGCCCAACGCACGTCCCGACGTAGCGCCCAACGCACGTCCCGACGTAGCGCCCAACGCACGTCCCGACGTAGAGCTGAAAGTTAGCTAACTACAGACGTAGAGCCCAACGCACGTCCCGACGTAGAGCCCAACGCACGTCCCGACGTAGCGCCCAACGCACGTCCCGACGTAGAGCTGAAAGTAAGTTAAATCCCGACGTAGAGGCCAACGCACGTCCCGACGTAGAGGCCAACGCACGTCCCGACTTAGAGGCCAACGCACGTCCCGACTTAGAGGCCAACGCACGTCCCGACTTAGAGGCCAACGCACATCCCGACGTAGAGCTGAAAGTAAGCTAAATCCCGACGTAGAGCCCAACGCACGTCCCGACGTAGAGCCCAACGCACGTCCCGACGTAGAGCCCAACGCACGTCCCGACGTAGAGCCCAACGCACGTCCCGACGTAGAGCCCAACGCACGTCCCGACGTAGAGCTGAAAGTTAGCTAACTACAGACGTAGAGCCCAACGCACGTCCCGACGTAGAGCCCAACGCACGTCCCGACGTAGAGCTAAAAGTAAGCTAAATCCCGACGTAGAGCCCAACACACGTCCCGACGTAGAGCTGAAAGTAAGATAAATCCCGACGTAGAGCCCAACGCACGTCCCGACGTAGAGCCCAACGCACGTCCCGACGTAGAGCTGAAAGTAAGCTAAATCCCGATGTAGAGGCCAACGCACGTCCCGATGCAGAGGCCAACGCACGTCCCGACTTAGAGGCCAACGCACGTCCCGACATAGAGGACAACGCACGTCCCGACATAGAGGAGAACGCACGTCCCGACGTAGAGGCCAACGCACGTCCCGACGTAGAGCTGAAAGTAAGTTAAATCCCGACGTAGAGCCCAACGCACGTCCCGACGTAGAGCCCAACGCACGTCCCGACGTAGAGCCCAACGCACGTCCCGACGTAGAGCCCAACGCACGTCCCGACGTAGAGCTGAAAGTAAGCTAAATCCCGACGTAGAGGCCAACGCACGTCCCAACGTAGAGCTGAAAGTAAGCTAAATCCCGACGTAGAGCCCAACGCACGTCCCGACGTAGAGCCCAACGCATGTCCCGACGTAGAGCTGAAAGTTAGCTAAATCCTGACGTAGAGCCCAACGCACGTCCCGACGTAGAGCCCAACGCACGTCCCGACGTAGAGCTTGAAGTTACCTAACTACAGACGTAGAGCCCAACACACGTCCCGACGTAGAGCCCAACGCACGTCCCAACGTAGAGCTGAAAGTAAGCTAAATCCCGACGTAGAGCCCAACGCACATCCCGACGTAGAGCTGAAAGTTAGCTAACTACAGACGTAGAGGCCAACGCACGTCCCGACGTACAGGCCAACGCACGTCCCGACGTAGAGCTGAAAGTAAGCTAAATCCCGACGTAGAGGCCAACGCACGTCCCGACGTAGAGGCCAGCGCACGTCCCGACGTAGAGGCCAGCGCACGTCCCGACGTAGAGGCCAGCGCACGTCCCGACGTAGAGGCTAGCGCACGTCCCGACGTAGAGCCCAACGCACGTCCCGACGTAGAGCTGAAATTAAGCTAAATCCCGACGTAGAGCCCAACGCACGTCCCGACGTAGAGCCCAACGCACGTCCCGACGTAGAGCCCAACGCACGTCCCGACGTAGAGCTGAAAGTAAGCTAAATCCCGACGTAGCGCCCAACGCACGTCCCGACGTAGAGCTGAAAGTTAGCTAACTACAGACGTAGAGCCCAACGCACGTCCCGACGTACAGCTGAAAGTTAGCTAACTACAGACGAAGAGCCCAACGTGCGTCCCGACATAGAGCTGAAAGTTAGCTAACTACAGACGTAGAGCCCAACGCGCGTCCCGACGTAGAGCCCAACGCGTGTCCCGACGTAGAGCTCAACGCACGTCCCGACGTAGACCCCAACGCACGTCCCGACGTAGAGCTGAAAGTAAGCTAAATCCCGACGTAGATGCCAACGCACGTCCCGACGTAGAGGCCAACGCACGTCCCGAAGTAAAGGCCAACGCACGTCCCGACGTAGAGCTTAAAGTAAGCTAAATCCCGACGTAGAGCCCAACGCACGCCCCGACATAGAGCCCAACGCACGTCCCGACGTAGAGCCCAACGCACATCCCGACGTAGCGCCCAACGCAAGTCCCGACGTAGAGCTGAAAGTTAGCTAACTACAGACGTAGAGCCCAACGCACGTCCCGACGTAGAGCTGAAAGTTAGCTAACTACAGACGTAGAGCCCAACGCACGTCCCGACGTAGAGCCCAACGCACGACCCGACGTAGAGCCCAACGCACGTCCCGACGTAGCGCCCAACGCACGTCCCGACGTAGAGCTGAAAGTAAGTTAAATCCCGACGTAGAGGCCAACGCACGTCCCGACGTAGAGGCCAACGCACGTCCCGACTTAGAGGCCAACGCACGTGGCGACGTAGAGCCCAAAGCACGTCCCGACTTAGAGGCCAACGCACGTCCCGACTTAGAGGCCAACGCACGTCCCGACGTAGAGCCCAACGCACGTCCCGACGTAGAGCCCAACGCACGTCCCGACGTAGAGCCCAACGCACGTCCCGACGTAGAGCTGAAAGTTAGCTAACTACAGACGTAGAGACCAACGCACGTCCCGACGTAGAGCCCAACGCATGTCCCGACGTAGAGCCCAACGCACGTCCCGATGTAGAGCTGAAAGTAAGCTAAATCCCGACGTAGAGGCCAACGCACGTCCCGACGTAGAGCTGAAAGTAAGCTAAATCCCAACGTAGAGGCCAACGCACGTCCCGACGTAGAGGCCAACGCACGTCCCGACGTAGAGCTGAAAGTAAGCTAAATCCCGACGTAGAGGCCAACGCACGTCCCGACGTAGAGGCCAACGCACGTCCCGACGTAGAGGCCAACGCACGTCCCGACGTAGAGGCCAACGCACGTCCCGACGTAGAGGCCAACGCACGTCCCGACGTAGAGCTGAAATTAAGCTAAATCCCGACGTAGAGCCCAACGCACGTCCCGACGTAGAGCCCAACGCACGTCCCGACGTAGAGGCCAACGCACGTCCCGACGTAGAGCTGAAATTAAGCTAAATCCCGACGTAGAGCCCAACGCACGTCCCGACGTAGAGCCCAACGCACGTCCCGACGTAGAGCCCAACGCACGTCCCGACGTAGAGCCCAACGCACGTCCCGACGTAGAGCTGAAAGTAAGCTAAATCCCGACGTAGCGCCCAACACACGTCCCGAAGCAGCGCCCAACGCACGTCCCGACGTAGCGCCCAACGCACGTCCCGACGTAGCGCCCAACGCACGTCCCGACGTAGAGCTGAAAGTAAGCTAAATCCCGACGTAGAGGCCAACGCACGTCCCGACGTAGAGGCCAACGCACGTCCCGACGTAGAGCCCAACGCACGTCCCGACGTAGAGCCCAACGCACGTCCCGACGTAGAGCCCAACGCACGTCCCGACGTAGCGCCAAACGCACGTCCCGACGTAGATCTGAAACTTATCTAACTACAGACGTAGAGCCCAACGCACGTCCCGACGTAGAGCCCAACGCACGTCCCGACGTAGAGCTGAAAGTTAGCTAACTACAGATGTACAGCCCAACGCACGTCCCGACGTAGAGCCCAACGCAAGTCCTGACGTAGAGCCCAACGAAAGTCCCAACGTAGAGCCCAACGCACGTCCCGACGTAGAGCTGAAAGTTAGCTAACTACAGACGTAGAGCCCAACGCACGTCCCGACGTAGAGCCCAACGCACGTCCCGACGTAGAGCCCAACGCACGTCCCGACGTAGAGCTGAAAGTAAGCTAAATCCCGACGTAGAGGCCAACGCACGTCCCGACGTAGAGGCCAACGCACGTTCCGACGTAGAGCCCAAAGCACGTCCCGACGTAGAGCCCAAAGCACGTCCCGACGTAGAGGCCAACGCACGTCCCAACGTAGAGCTGAAAGTAAGCTAAATCCCGACGTAGAGCCCAATGCACGTCCCGACGTAGAGCCCAACGCACGTCCCGACGTAGCGCCCAACGCACGTCCCGACGTAGAGCTGAAAGTTAGCTAACTACAGACATAGAGCCCAACGCACGTCCCGACGTAGAGCCCAACGCACGTCCCGACGTAGAGCTGAAAGTAAGCTAAAACCCGACGTAGAGCCCAACGCACGTCCCGACGTAGAGCTGAAAGTAAGCTAAATCCCGACGTAGAGGCCAACGCACGTCCCGACGTAGAGGCCAACGCATGTCCCGACGTAGAGGCCAACGCATGTCCCGACGTAGAGCTGAAAGTAAGCTAAATCCCGAAGTAGAGGCCAACGCACGTCCCGACGTAGAGGCCAACGCACGTCCCGACGTAGAGCTGAAAGTAAGCTAAATCCCGACGTAGAGCCCAACGCACGTGCCGACGTAGAGCCCAACGCACGTCCCGACGTAGAGCTGAAAGTAAGCTAAATCCCGATGTAGAGGCCAACGCACGTCCCGATGCAGAGGCCAACGCACATCCCGACTTAGAGGCCAACGCACGTCCCGACATAGAGGACACCGCACGTCCCGACGTAGAGGCCAACGCACGTCCCGACGTAGAGCTGAAAGTAAGCTAAATCCCGACGTAGAGCCCAACGCACGTCCCGACGTAGAGCCCAACGCACGTCCCGACGTAGAGCCCAACGCACGTCCCGACGTAGAGGTGAAAGTTAGCTAACTACAGACGTAGAGCCCAACGCACGTCCCGACGTAGAGCTGAAAGTTAGCTAACAACAGACGTAGAGCCCAACGCACGTCCCGACGTAGAGCCCAACGCACGTCCCGACGTAGAGCTGAAAGTAAGCTAAATCCCGACGTAGAGGCCAACGCACGTCCCAACGTAGAGCTGAAAGTAAGCTAAATCCCGACGTAGAGCCCAACGCACGTCCCGACGTAGAGCCCAACGCATGTCCCGACGTAGAGCTGAAAGTTAGCTAAATCCTGACGTAGAGCCCAACGCACGTCCCGACGTAGAGCCCAACGCACGTCCCGACGTAGAGCTTGAAGTTAGCTAACTACAGACGTAGAGCCCAACACACGTCCCGACGTAGAGCCCAACGCATGTCCCGACGTAGAGCTGAAAGTAAGCTAAATCCCGACGTAGAGCCCAACGCACGTCCCGACGTAGAGCTGAAAGTTAGCTAACTACAGACGTAGAGGCCAACGCACGTCCCGACGTACAGGCCAACGCACGTCCCGACGTAGAGCTGAAAGTAAGCTAAATCCCGACGTAGAGGCCAGCGCACGTCCCGACGTAGAGGCCAGCGCACGTCCCGACGTAGAGGCCAGCACACGTCCCGACGTAGAGGCCAGCACACGTCCCGACGTAGAGGCCAGCGCACGTCCCGACGTAGAGCTGAAATTAAGCTAAATCCCGACGTAGAGCCCAACGCACGTCCCGACGTAGAGCCCAACGCACGTCCCGACGTAGAGCTGAAAGTTAGCTAACTACAGACGTAGAGCCCAACGCACGTCCCGACGTAGAGCTGAAAGTTAGCTAACTACAGACGAAGAGCCCAACGCGCGTCCCGACGTAGAGCTGAAAGTTAGCTAACTACAGACGTAGAGCCCAACGCGCGCCACGACGTAGAGCCCAATGCGTGTCCCGACGTAGAGCTCAACGCACGTCCCGACGTAGAGCCCAACGCACGTCCCGACGTAGAGCTGAAAGTAAGCTAAATCCCGACGTAGATGCCAACGCACGTCCCGACGTAGAGGCCAACGCACGTCCCGAAGTAAAGGCCAACGCACGTCCCGACGTAGAGCTTAAAGTAAGCTAAATCCCGACGTGGAGCCCAACGCACGTCCGGACATATAGCCCAACGCACGTCCCGACGTAGAGCCCAACGCACATCCCGACGTAGCGCCCAACGCACATCCCGACGTAGAGCTGAAAGTTAGCTAACTACAGACGTAGAGCCAAACGCACGTCCCGACGTAGAGCAGTAAGTTAGCTAACTACAGACGTAGAGCCCAACGCACGTCCCGACGTAGAGCCCAACGCACGACCCGACGTAGAGGCCAACGCACGTCCCGACGTAGCGCCCAACGCACGTCCCGACGTAGAGCTGAAAGTAAGTTAAATCCCGACGTAGAGGCCAACGCACGTCCTGACTTAGAGGCCAACGCACGTCCTGACTTAGAGGCCAACGCACGTCCCGACGTAGAGGACAACGCACGTCCCGACGTACAGGCCAACGCACGTCCCGACGTAGAGCTGAAAGTAAGCTAAATCCCGACGTAGAGCCCAACGCACGTCCCGACGTAGAGCCCAACGCACGTCCCGACGTAGAGCTGAAAGTTAGCTAACTACAGACGTAGAACCCAACGCAGGTCCCGACGTAGAGCCGAACGCACGTCCCGACGTAGAGCTGAAAGTAAGCTAAATCCCGAAGTAGAGCCCAACACACATCCCGACGTAGAGCTGAAAGTAAGCTAAATCCCAACGTAGAGGACAACGCACGTCCCGACGTAGAGGCCAACGCACGTCCCGACGTAGAGCTGAAAGTAAGCTAAATCCCGACGTAGAACCCAACGCACGTCCCGACGTAGAGGCCAACGCACGTCCCGACGTAGAGCTGAAAGTAAGCTAAATCCCGACGTAGAGCCCAACGCACATCCCGACGTAGAGCCCACCGCACGTCCCGATGTAGAGCCCACCGCACGTCGCGACGTAGAGCCCACCGCACGTCCCGACGTAGAGCTGAAATTAAGCTAAATCCCGACGTTGCGCCCAACGCACGTCCCGACATAGCGCCCAACGCACGTCCCAACGTAGAGCTGAAAGTAAGCTAAATCCCGACGTAGAGGCCAACGCACGTCCCGACGTAGAGGCCAACGCACGTCCCGACCTAGAGGCCAACGCACGTCCCGACGTAGAGGCCAACGCACGTCCCGACGTAGAGCTGAAAGTAAGCTAAATCCCGACAAAGAGCCCAACGCACGTCCCGACGTAGAGCCCAACGCACGTCCCGACGTAGAGCCCAACGCACGTCCCGACGTAGAGCCCAACGCACGTCCCGACGTAGAGCCCAACGCACGTCCCGACGTAGCGCCCAACGCACGTCCCGACGTAGAGCTGAAAGTTAGCTAACTACAGACGTAGAGCCCAACGCACGTCCCGACGTAGAGCCCAACGCACGTCCCGACGTAGCGCCCAACGCACGTCCCGACGTAGAGCTGAAAGTAAGTTAAATCCCGACGTAGAGGCCAACGCACGTCCCGACGTAGAGGCCAACGCACGTCCCGACTTAGAGGCCAACGCACGTCCCGACTTAGAGGCCAACGCACGTCCCGACTTAGAGGCCAACGCACATCCCGACGTAGAGCTGAAAGTAAGCTAAATCCCGACGTAGAGCCCAACGCACGTCCCGACGTAGAGCCCAACGCACGTCCCGACGTAGAGCCCAACGCACGTCCCGACGTAGAGCCCAACGCACGTCCCGACGTAGAGCCCAACGCACGTCCCGACGTAGAGCTGAAAGCTAGCTAACTACAGACGTAGAGCCCAACGCACGTCCCGACGTAGAGCCCAACGCACGTCCCGACGTAGAGCTAAAAGTAAGCTAAATCCCGACGTAGAGCCCAACACACGTCCCGACGTAGAGCTGAAAGTAAGATAAATCCCGACGTAGAGCCCAACGCACGTCCCGACGTAGAGCCCAACGCACGTCCCGACGTAGAGCTGAAAGTAAGCTAAATCCCGATGTAGAGGCCAACGCACGTCCCGATGCAGAGGCCAACGCACGTCCCGACTTAGAGGCCAACGCACGTCCCGACATAGAGGACAACGCACGTCCCGACATAGAGGAGAACGCACGTCCCGACGTAGAGGCCAACGCACGTCCCGACGTAGAGCTGAAAGTAAGTTAAATCCCGACGTAGAGCCCAACGCACGTCCCGACGTAGAGCCCAACGCACGTCCCGACGTAGAGCCCAACGCACGTCCCGACGTAGAGCCCAACGCACGTCCCGACGTAGAGCTGAAAGTAAGCTAAATCCCGACGTAGAGGCCAACGCACGTCCCAACGTAGAGCTGAAAGTAAGCTAAATCCCGACGTAGAGCCCAACGCACGTCCCGACGTAGAGCCCAACGCATGTCCCGACGTAGAGCTGAAAGTTAGCTAAATCCTGACGTAGAGCCCAACGCACGTCCCGACGTAGAGCCCAACGCACGTCCCGACGTAGAGCTTGAAGTTACCTAACTACAGACGTAGAGCCCAACACACGTCCCGACGTAGAGCCCAACGCACGTCCCAACGTAGAGCTGAAAGTAAGCTAAATCCCGACGTAGAGCCCAACGCACATCCCGACGTAGAGCTGAAAGTTAGCTAACTACAGACGTAGAGGCCAACGCACGTCCCGACGTACAGGCCAACGCACGTCCCGACGTAGAGCTGAAAGTAAGCTAAATCCCGACGTAGAGGCCAACGCACGTCCCGACGTAGAGGCCAGCGCACGTCCCGACGTAGAGGCCAGCGCACGTCCCGACGTAGAGGCCAGCGCACGTCCCGACGTAGAGGCTAGCGCACGTCCCGACGTAGAGCCCAACGCACGTCCCGACGTAGAGCTGAAATTAAGCTAAATCCCGACGTAGAGCCCAACGCACGTCCCGACGTAGAGCCCAACGCACGTCCCGACGTAGAGCCCAACGCACGTCCCGACGTAGAGCTGAAAGTAAGCTAAATCCCGACGTAGCGCCCAACGCACGTCCCGACGTAGAGCTGAAAGTTAGCTAACTACAGACGTAGAGCCCAACGCACGTCCCGACGTACAGCTGAAAGTTAGCTAACTACAGACGAAGAGCCCAACGTGCGTCCCGACATAGAGCTGAAAGTTAGCTAACTACAGACGTAGAGCCCAACGCGCGTCCCGACGTAGAGCTCAACGCACGTCCCGACGTAGACCCCAACGCACGTCCCGACGTAGAGCTGAAAGTAAGCTAAATCCCGACGTAGATGCCAACGCACGTCCCGACGTAGAGGCCAACGCACGTCCCGAAGTAAAGGCCAACGCACGTCCCGACGTAGAGCTTAAAGTAAGCTAAATCCCGACGTAGAGCCCAACGCACGCCCCGACATAGAGCCCAACGCACGTCCCGACGTAGAGCCCAACGCACATCCCGACGTAGCGCCCAACGCAAGTCCCGACGTAGAGCTGAAAGTTAGCTAACTACAGACGTAGAGCCCAACGCACGTCCCGACGTAGAGCTGAAAGTTAGCTAACTACAGACGTAGAGCCCAACGCACGTCCCGACGTAGAGCCCAACGCACGACCCGACGTAGAGCCCAACGCACGTCCCGACGTAGCGCCCAACGCACGTCCCGACGTAGAGCTGAAAGTAAGTTAAATCCCGACGTAGAGGCCAACGCACGTCCCGACGTAGAGGCCAACGCACGTCCCGACTTAGAGGCCAACGCACGTGGCGACGTAGAGCCCAAAGCACGTCCCGACTTAGAGGCCAACGCACGTCCCGACTTAGAGGCCAACGCACGTCCCGACGTAGAGCCCAACGCACGTCCCGACGTAGAGCCCAACGCACGTCCCGACGTAGAGCTGAATGTTAGCTAACTACAGACGTAGAGCCCAACGCACGTCCCGACGTAGAGCCCAACGCACGTCCCGACGTAGAGCTAAAAGTAAGCTAAATCCCGACGTAGAGCCCAACACACGTCCCGACGTAGAGCTGAAAGTAAGATAAATCCCGACGTAGAGGCCAACGCACGTCCCGACGTAGAGGCCAACGCACGTCCCGACGTAGAGCTGAAAGTAAGCTAAATCCCGACGTAGAGCCCAACGCACGTCCCGACGTAGAGCCCAACGCACGTCCCGACGTAGAGCCCACCGCACGTCCCGACGTGGAGGCCAACGCACGTCCCGACGTGGAGCTGAAAGTAAGCTAAATCCCGACGCAGAGGCCAACGCACGTCCCGACGTAGAGGCCAACGCACGTCCCGACATAGAGGCCAACGCACGTCCCGACGTAGAGCTGAAAGTAAGCTAAATCCCGACGTAGAGCCCAACGCACGTCCCGACGTAGAGCCCAACGCACGTCCCGACGTAGAGCCCAACGCACGTCCCGACATAGAGCCCAACGCACGTCCCGACGTAGAGCTGAAATTAAGCTAAATCCCGACGTAGCGCCCAACGCACGTCCCGAAGTAGCGCCCAACACACGTCCCGACGTAGCGCCCAACGCACGTCCCGACGTAGAGCTGAATGTAAGCTAAATCCCGACGTAGAGGCAAACGCACGTCCCGACGTAGAGCCCAACGCACGTCCCGACGTAGAGCCCAACGCACGTCCCGACGTAGAGCCCAACGCACGTCCCGACGTAGAGCTGAAAGTAAGCTAAATCCCGACGTAGAGCCCAAAGCACGTCCCGACGTAGAGCCCAACGCACGTCCCGACGTAGAGCCCAACTCACGTCCCGACGTAGCGCCCAACACACGTCCCGACGTAGAGCTGAAAGTTAGCTAACTACAGATGTAGAGCCCAACGCACGTCCCGACGTAGAGATGAAAGTTAGCTAACTACAGACGTAGAGCCCAACGCACGTCCCGACGTAGAGCTGAAAGTTAGCTAACTACAGACGTAGAGCCCAACGCACGTCCCGACGTAGAGCCCAACGCACGTCCCGACGTAGAGCCCAACGCACGTCCCGACGTAGAGCCCAACGCACGTCCCGACGTAGAGCCCAACGCACGTCCCGACGTAGAGCTGAAAGTAAGCTAAATCCCGACGTAGAGGCCAACGCACGTCCCGACGTAGAGGCCAACGCACGTCCCGACGTAGAGGCCAACGCACGTCCCGACGTAGAGGCCAACGCACGTGGCGACGTAGAGCCCAAAGCACGTCCCGACGTAGAGGCCAACGCACGTCCCGACGTAGAGGCCAACGCAGGTCCCGACGTAGAGCTGAAAGTAAGCTAAATCCCGACGTAGAGCCCAACGCACGTCCCGACGTAGAGCCCAACGCACGTCCCGACGTAGAGCCCAACGCACGTCCCGACGTAGAGCCCAACGCACGTCCCGACGTAGCGCCCAACGCACGTCCCGACGTAGAGCTGAAAGTTAGGTAACTACAGACGTAGAGCCCAACGCACGTCCCGACGTAGAGCCCAACGCACGTCCCGACGTAGCGCCCAACGCACGTCCCGACGTAGAGCTGAAAGTAAGTTAAATCCCGACGTAGAGGCCAACGCACGTCCCGACGTAGAGGCCAACGCACGTCCCGACTTAGAGGCCAACGCACGTCCCGACTTAGAGGCCAACGCACGTCCCGACTTAGAGGCCAACGCACGTCCCGACTTAGAGGCCAACGCACGTCCCGACTTAGAGGCCAACGCACGTCCCGACGTAGAGCTGAAAGTAAGCTAAATCCCGACGTAGAGCCCAACGCACGTCCCGACGTAGAGCCCAACGCACGTCCCGACGTAGAGCCCAACGCACGTCCCGACGTAGAGCTGAAAGTTAGCTAACTACAGACGTAGAGCCCAACGCACGTCCCGACGTAGAGCCCAACGCACGTCCCGACGTAGAGCCCAACGCACGTCCCGACGTAGAGCTAAAAGTAAGCTAAATCCCGACGTAGAGCCCAACACACGTCCCGACGTAGAGCTGAAAGTAAGATAAATCCCGACGTAGAGGGCAACGCACGTCCCGACGTAGAGGCCAACGCACGTCCCGACGTAGAGCTGAAAGTAAGCTAAATCCCGTCGTAGAGGCCAACGCACGTCCCGACGTAGAGGCCAACGCACGTCCCGACGTAGAGCTGAAAGTAAGCTAAATCCCGACGTAGAGCCCAACGCACGTCCCGACGTAGAGCCCAACGCACGTCCCGACGTAGAGCCCAACGCACGTCCTGACGTAGAGCCCACCGCACGTCCCGACGTGGAGGCCAACGCACGTCCCGACGTAGAGCTGAAAGTAAGCTAAATCCCGACGCAGAGGCCAACGCACGTCCCGACGTAGAGGCCAACGCACGTCCCGACATAGAGGCCAACGCACGTCCCGACGTAGAGCTGAAAGTAAGCTAAATCCCGACGTAGAGCCCAACGCACGTCCCGACGTAGAGCCCAACGCACGTCCCGACATAGAGCCCAACGCACGTCCCGACATAGAGCCCAACGCACGTCCCGACGTAGAGCTGAAATTAAGCTAAATCCCGACGTAGCGCCCAACGCACGTCCCGAAGTAGCGCCCAACACACGTCCCGACGTAGCGCCCAACGCACGTCCCGACGTAGAGCTGAATGTAAGCTAAATCCCGACGTAGAGGCAAACGCACGTCCCGACGTAGAGGCCAACGCACGTCCCGACGTAGAGGCCAACGCACGTCCCGACGTAGAGCTGAAAGTAAGCTAAATCCCGACGTAGAGCCCAAAGCACGTCCCGACGTAGAGCCCAACGCACGTCCCGACGTAGAGCCCAACACACGTCCCGACGTAGAGCCCAACACACGTCCCGACGTAGAGCCCAACGCACGTCCCGACGTAGAGCTGAAAGTTAGCTAACTACAGACGTAGAGCCCAACGCACGTCCCGACGTAGAGCTGAAAGTTAGCTAACTACAAACGTAGAGCCCAACGCACATCCCGACGTAGAGCCCAACGCACGTCCCGACGTAGAGCCCAACGCACGTCCCGACGTAGAGCCCAACGCACGTCCCGACGTAGAGCTGAAAGTAAGCTAAATCCCGACGTAGAGGCCAACGCACGTCCCGACGTAGAGGCCAACGCACGTGGCGACGTAGAGCCCAAAGCACGTCCCGACGTAGAGGCCAACGCACGTCCCGACGTAGAGGCCAACGCACGTCCCGACGTAGAGGCCAACGCATGTCCCGACGTAGAGCTGAAAGTAAGCTAAATCCCGACGTAGAGCCCAACGCACGTCCCGACGTAGAGCCCAACGCACGTCCCGACGTAGAGCTGAAAGTTAGCTAACTACAGACGTAGAGCCCAACGCACGTCCCGACGTAGAGCCCAACGCACGTCCCGACGTAGAGCCCAACGCACGTCCCGACGTAGAGCTGAAAGTAAGCTAAATCCCGACGTAGAGCCCACCGCACGTCCCGACGTAGAGCTTAATGTAAGCTAAATCCCGACGTAGAGCCCAACGCACGTCCCGACGTAGAGCTTAACGTAAGCTAAATCCCGACGTAGAGCCCAACGCACGTCCCGACGTAGAGCCCAACGCACGTCCCGACGTAGAGCCCAACGCACGTCCCGACGTAGAGCCCAACGCACGTCCCGACGTAGAGCTGAATGTAAGCTAAATCCCGACGTAGAGGCCAACGCACGTCCCGACGTAGAGGCCAACGCACGTCCCGACTTAGAGGCCAACGCACGTCCCGACGTAGAGGACAACGCACATCCCGACGTAGAGGACAACGCACATCCCGACGTAGAGGACAACGCACATCCCGACGTAGAGCTGAAATTAAGCTAAATCCCGACGTAGCGCCCAACGCACGTCCCGACGTAGCGCCCAACGCACGTCCCGACGTAGCGCACAACGCACGTCCCGACGTAGAGCTGAAAGTTAGCTAAC
The DNA here is from genome assembly GCF_034619465.1 of Leptosomus discolor. NCBI lineage: Eukaryota > Metazoa > Chordata > Aves > Leptosomiformes > Leptosomidae > Leptosomus > Leptosomus discolor. The sequence continues at coordinate 255,950 of NW_028237895.1, forward strand.
TACAGACGTAGAGCCCAACGCACGTCCCGACATAGAGCCCAACGCACGTCCCGACGTAGAGCTGAAAGTAAGCTAAATCCCGAAGTAGAGCCCAACACACGTCCCGACGTAGAGCTGAAAGTAAGCTAAATCCCGACGTAGAGGCCAACGCACGTCCCGACGTAGAGGCCAACGCACGTCCCGACCTAGAGGCCAACGCACGTCTCGACCTAGAGGCCAACGCACGTCCCGACGTAGAGCTGAAAGTAAGCTAAATCCCGACGTAGAGCCCAACGCACGTCCCGACGTAGAGCCAAACGCACGTCCCGACGTAGCGCCAAACGCACGTCCCGACGTAGAGCTGAAAGTTAGCTAACTACAGACGTAGAGCCCAGCGCACGTCCCGACGTAGAGCCCAACGCACGTCCCGACGTAGAGCCCAACGCACGTCCCGACGTAGAGCTGAAAGTAAGCTAAATCCCGATGTAGAGGCCAACGCACGTCCCGACGTAGAGGCCAACGCACGTCCCGACTTAGAGTTCAACGCACGTCCCGACGTAGAGCCCAACGCACGTCCCGACGTAGAGCCCAAGGCACGTCCCGACGTAGAGCCCAACGCACGTCCCGACGTAGAGCCCAACGCACGTCCCGACGTAGAGCCCAACGCACGTCCCGACGTAGAGCTGAAAGTAAGCTAAATCCCGATGTAGAGGCCAACGCACGTCCCGACGTAGAGGCCAACGCACGTCCCGACGTAGAGCTGAAAGTAAGTTAAATCCCGACGTAGAGCCCAACGCACGTCCCGACGTAGAGCCCAACGCACGTCCCAACGTAGCGCCCAACGCACGTCCCGACGTAGAGCTGAAAGTAAGTTAAATCCCGACGTAGAGGCCAACGCACGTCCCGACGTAGAGGCCAACGCACGTCCCGACGTAGAGCTGAAAGTAAGCTAAATCCCGACGTAGAGCCCAAAGCACGTCCCGACGTAGAGCCCAACGCACGTCCCGACGTAGAACCCAACGCACGTCCCGACGTAGAGCTGAAAGTTAGCTAACTACAGACGTAGAGCCCAACGCACGTCCCGACGTAGAGCCCAACGCACGTCCCGACGTAGAGCTAAAAGTAAGCTAAATCCCGACGTAGAGCCCAACACACGTCCCGACGTAGAGCTGAAAGTAAGATAAATCCCGACGTAGAGGCCAACGCACGTCCCGACGTAGAGGCCAACGCACGTCCCGACGTAGAGCTGAAAGTAAGCTAAATCCCGACGTAGAGGCCAACGCACGTCCCGACGTAGAGGCCAACGCACGTCCCGACGTAGAGCTGAAAGCAAGCTAAATCCCGACGTAGAGGCCAACGCACGTCCCGACGTAGAGCCCAACGCACGTCCCGAAGTAGAGCCCACCGCACGTCCCGACGTAGAGCCCAATGCACGTCCCGACGTAGAGCTGAAAGTAAGCTAAATCCCGACGTAGCGCCCAACGCACGTCCCGACGTGGCGCCCAACGCACGTCCCGAAGTAGAGCCCACCGCACGTCCCGACGTAGAGCCCAATGCACGTCCCGAAGTAGAGCTGAAAGTAAGCTAAATCCCGACGCAGAGGCCAACGCACGTCCCGACGTAGAGGCCAACGCACGTCCCGACCTAGAGGCCAACGCACGTCCCGACCTAGAGGCCAACGCACGTCCCGACCTAGAGGCCAACGCACGTCCCGACGTAGAGACCAACGCACGTCCCGACGTAGAGGCCAACGCACGTCCCGACCTAGAGGCCAACGCACGTCCCGACCTAGAGGCCAACGCACGTCCCGACCTAGAGCTGAAAGTAAGCTAAATCCCGACGTAGAGACCAACGCACGTCCCGACGTAGAGCCCAACGCACGTCCCGACGTAGCGCCCAACGCACGTCCCGACGTAGCGCCCAACGCACGTCCCGACGTAGAGCTGAAAGTTAGCTAATTACAGACAAAGAGCCCAACGCACGTCCCGACGTAGAGCAGAAAGTTAGCTAACTACAGACATAGAGCCCAACGCACGTCCCGACGTAGAGCCCAACGCACGTCCCGACGTAGAGCTGAAAGTAAGCTAAAACCCGACATAGAGCCCAACGCACGTCCCGACGTAGAGCTGAAAGTAAGCTAAATCCCGACGTAGAGGCCAACGCACGTCCCGACGAAGAGGCCAACGCACGTCCCGACGTAGAGCTGAAAGTAAGCTAAATCCCGAAGTAGAGGCCAACGCACGTCCCGACGTAGAGGCCAACGCACGTCCCGACGTAGAGCTGAAAGTAAGCTAAATCCCGACGTAGAGCCCAAAGCACGTCCCGACGTAGAGTCCAACGCACGTCCCGACGTAGACCTGAAAGTAAGCTAAATCCCGACGTAGAGGCCAACGCGCGTCCCGACTTAGAGGCCAACGCACGTCCCGACGTAGAGGCCAACGCACGTCCCGACGTAGAGCTGAAAGTAAGTTAAATCCCAACGTAGAGCCCAACGCACGTCCCGACGTAGAGCCCAACGCACGTCCCGACGTAGTGCCCAACGCACGTCCCGACGTAGCGCCCAACGCACGTCCCGACGTAGAGCTGAAAGTTAGCTAACTACAGACGTAGAGCCCAACGCACGTCCCGACGTAAAGCTAAAAGTTACCTAACTACAGATGTAGAGCCCAAAGCACGTCCCGACGTAGAGCCCAACGCACGTCCCGACGTAGAGCCCAACGCACGTCCCGACGTAGAGCCCAACGCACGTCCCGACGTAGAGCCCAACGCACGTCCCGACGTAGAGCTGAAAGTAAGCTAAATCCCGACTTAGAGGCCTACGCACGTCCCAACGTAGAGCTGAAAGTAAGCTAAATCCCGACGTAGAGGCCAACGCACGTCCCGACGTAGAGCCCAACGCACGTCCCGACGTAGAGCTGAAAGTAAGCTAAATCCCGAAGTAGAGGCCAACGCACGTCCCGACGTAGAGGCCAACGCACGTCCCGACGTAGAGCTGAAAGTAAGCTAAATCCCGACGTAGAGCCCAACGCACGTTCCGACGTAGAGTCCAACACACGTCCCGACGTAGAGCTGAAAGTAAGCTAAATCCCGACGTAGAGGCCAACGCACGTCCCGACGTAGAGGCCAACGCACGTCCCGACGTAGAGGCCAACGCACGTCCCGACGTAGAGGCCAACGCACGTCCCGATGTAGAGGCCAACGCACGTCCCGATGTAGAGCTGAAAGTAAGTTAAATCCCGACGTAGAGCCCAACGCACATCCCGTTTAGAGCCCAACGCACGTCCCGACGTAGAGCCCAACGCACATCCCGACGTAGCGCCCAACGCACGTCCCGACGTAGAGCTGAAAGTTAGCTAACTACAGACGTAGAGCCCAACGCACGTCCCGACGTAGAGCTGAAAGTTAGCTAACTACAGACGTAGAGCCCAACGCACGTCCCGACGTAGAGCTGAAAGTTAGCTAACAACAGACGTAGAGCCCAACGCACGTCCCGACGTAGAGCTGAAAGTTACCTAACTACAGACGTAGAGCCCAAAGCACGTCCCGACGTAGAGCCCAACGCACGTCCCGACGTAGAGCCCAACGCACGTCCCGACGTAGAGCCCAACGCACGTCCCGACGTAGAGCTGAAAGTAAGCTAAATCCCGACGTAGAGTCCAACGCACGTCCCAACGTAGAGCTGAAAGTAAGCTAAATCCCGACGTAGAGCCCAACGCACGTCCCGTCGTAGAGCCCAACGCACGTCCCGACGTAGAGCCCAACGCACGTCCCGACGTAGAGCCCAACGCACGTCCCGACGTAGAGCTGAAAGTTAGCTAACTACAGACGTAGAGCCCAACGCACGTCCCGACGTAGAGCCCAACGCACGTCCCGACGTAGAGCCCAACGCACGTCCCGACGTAGAGCTGAAAGTAAGCTAAATCCCGACGTAGAGGCCAACGCACGTCCCGACGTAGAGCCCAACGCACGTCCCGACATAGAGCTGAAAGTAAGCTAAATCCCGACGTAGAGCCCAACGCACGTCCCGACGTAGAGCCCAACGCACGTCCCGACGTAGAGCCCAACGCACGTCCCGACGTAGAGCCCAACGCACGTCCCGACGTAGAGCCCAACGCACGTCCCGACGTAGAGCCCAACGCACGTCCCGACGTAGAGCTGAAAGTTAGCTAACTACAGACGTAGAGCCCAACGCACGTCCCGACGTAGAGGCCAACGCACGTCCCGACGTAGAGCTGAAAGTAAGCTAAATCCCGACGTAGAGGCCAACGCACGTCCCGACGTAGAGGCCAACGCACGTCCCGACGTAGAGGCCAACGCACGTCCCGACATAGAGCTGAAAGTAAGCTAAATCCCGACGTAGAGCCCAACGCACGTCCCGACGTAGAGCCCAACGCACGTCCCGACGTAGAGCCCAACGCACGTCCCGACGTAGAGCCCAACGCACGTCCCGACGTAGAGCTCAAAGTAAGCTAAAACCCGACGTAGCGCCCAACGCACGTCCCGACGTAGCGCCGAACGCACGTCCCGACGTAGAGCTGAAAGTAAGCTAAATCCCGACGCAGAGGCCAACGCACGTCCCGACGTAGAGGCCAACGCACGTCCCGACGTAGAGGCCAACGCACGTCCCGACGTAGAGCTGAAAGTAAGCTAAATCCCGACGTAGAGGCCAACGCACGTCCCGACGTAGAGCCCAACGCACGTCCCGACGTAGAGCTGAAAGTAAGCTAAATCCCGACGTAGAGCCCAACGCACGTCCCGACGTAGAGCCCAACGCACGTCCCGACGTAGAGCTGAAACTAAGCTAAATCCCGATGTAGAGGCCAACGCACGTCCCGACGTAGAGGCCAACGCACGTCCCGACGTAGAGGCCAACGCACGTCCCGACGTAGAGGCCAACGCACGTCCCGACGTAGAGGCCAACGCACGTCCCGACGTAGAGGCCAACGCACGTCCCGACGTAGAGGCCAACGCACGTCCCGACGTAGAGGCCAACGCACGTCCCGACGTAGAGGCCAACGCACGTCCCGACGTAGAGGCCAACGCACGTCCCGACGTAGAGGCCAACGCACGTCCCGACGTAGAGCTGAAAGTAAGCTAAATCCCGACGTAGAGGCCAACGCACGTCCCGACGTAGAGCTGAAAGTAAGCTAAATCCCGAAGTAGAGGCCAACGGACGTCCCGACGTAGAGGCCAACGGACGTCCCGACGTAGAGGCCAACGGACGTCCCGACGTAGAGGCCAACGGACGTCCCGACGTAGAGGCCAACGGACGTCCCGACGTAGAGGCCAACGGACGTCCCGACGTAGAGGCCAACGGACGTCCCGACGTAGAGCTAAAAGTAAGCTAAATCCCGACGTAGAGCCCAACGCACGTCCCGACGTAGAGCCCAACGCACGTCCCGACGTAGAGCTGAAAGTAAGCTAAATCCCGATGTAGAGGCCAACGCACGTCCCGACATAGAGCTGAAAGTAAGCTAAATCCCGACGTAGAGCCCAACGCACGTCCCGACGTAGAGCCCAACGCACGTCCCGACGTAGAGCCCAACGCACGTCCCGACGTAGAGCCCAACGCACGTCCCGACGTAGAGCCCAACGCACGTCCCGACGTAGAGCCCAACGCACGTCCCGACGTAGAGCTGAAAGTTAGCTAACTACAGACGTAGAGCCCAACGCACGTCCCGACGTAGAGGCCAACGCACGTCCCGACGTAGAGCTGAAAGTAAGCTAAATCCCGACGTAGAGCCCAACGCACGTCCCGACGTAGAGCCCAACGCACGTCCCGACGTAGAGCCCAACGCACGTCCCGACGTAGAGCCCAACGCACGTCCCGACGTAGAGCCCAACGCACGTCCCGACGTAGAGCCCAACGCACGTCCCGACGTAGAGCCCAACGCACGTCCCGACGTAGAGCCCAACGCACATCCCGACGTAGAGCCCAACGCACGTCCCGACGTAGAGCCCAACGCACGTCCCGACGTAGAGCTGAAAGTTAGCTAACTACAGACGTAGAGCCCAACGCACGTCCCGACGTAGAGGCCAACGCACGTCCCGACGTAGAGCTGAAAGTAAGCTAAATCCCGACGTAGAGGCCAACGCACGTCCCGACGTAGAGGCCAACGCACGTCCCGACGTAGAGGCCAACGCACGTCCCGACGTAGAGGCCAACGCACGTCCCGACGTAGAGCCCAACGCACGTCCCGACGTAGAGCCCAACGCACGTCCCGACGTAGAGCCCAACGCACGTCCCGACGTAGAGCTCAAAGTAAGCTAAAACCCGACGTAGCGCCCAACGCACGTCCCGACGTAGCGCCGAACGCACGTCCCGACGTAGAGCTGAAAGTAAGCTAAATCCCGACGCAGAGGCCAACGCACGTCCCGACGTAGAGGCCAACGCACGTCCCGACGTAGAGCTGAAAGTAAGCTAAATCCCGATGTAGAGGCCAACGCACGTCCCGACGTAGAGCCGAAAGTAAGCTAAATCCCGATGTAGAGGCCAACGCACGTCCCGACGTAGAGCCCAACGCACGTCCCGACGTAGAGCTGAAAGTAAGCTAAATCCTGACGTAGAGCCCAACGCACGTCCCGACGTAGAGCCCAACACACGTCCCGACGTAGAGCTGAAAGCAAGCTAAATCCCGACGTAGAGGCCAACGCACGTCCCGACGTAGAGGCCAACGCACGTCCCGACGTAGAGGCCAACGCACGTCCCGACGTAGAGCTGAAAGTAAGCTAAATCCCAATGTAGAGGCCAACGCACGTCCCGACGTAGAGCTGAAAGTAAGCTAAATCCCGAAGTAGAGGCCAACGGACGTCCCGACGTAGAGGCCAACGGACGTCCCGACGTAGAGGCCAACGGACGTCCCGACGTAGAGGCCAACGGACGTCCCGACGTAGAGGCCAACGGACGTCCCGACGTAGAGCTAAAAGTAAGCTAAATCCCGACGTAGAGCCCAACGCACGTCCCGACGTAGAGCCCAACGCACGTCCCGACGTAGAGCTGAAAGTAAGCTAAATCCCGATGTAGAGGCCAACGCACGTCCCGACGTAGAGGCCAACGCACGTCCCGACTTAGAGGCCAACGCACGTCCCGACGTAGAGCCCAACGCACGTCCCGACGTAGAGCTGAAAGTAAGCTAAATCCCGATGTAGAGGCCAACGCACGTCCCGACGTAGAGGCCAACGCACGTCCCGACGTAGAGCTGAAAGTAAGTTAAATCCCGACGTAGAGCCCAACGCACGTCCCGACGTAGAGCCCAACGCACGTCCCGACGTAGCGCCCAACGCACGTCCCGACGTAGCGCCCAACACACGTCCCGACGTAGAGCTGAAAGTAAGTTAAATCCCGACGTAGAGGCCAACGCACGTTTTGACGTAGAGGCCAACGCACGTCCCGACTTAGAGGCCAACGCACGTCCCGACGTAGAGGCCAACGCACGTCCCGACGTAGAGCTGAAAGTAAGCTAAATCCCGACGTAGAGCCCAACGCACGTCCCGACGTAGAGCCCAACGCACGTCCCGACGTAGAGCCCAACGCACGTCCCGACGTAGAGCCCAACGCACGTCCCGACGTAGAGCCCAACGCACGTCCCGACGTAGAGCCCAACGCATGTCCCGACGTAGAGCTGAAAGTTAGCTAAATCCTGACGTACAGCCCAACGCACGTCCCGACGTAGAGCCCAACGCACGTCCCGACGTAGAGCCCAACGCACGTCCCGACGTAGAGCCCAACGCACGTCCCGACGTAGAGCCCAACGCACGTCCCGACGTAGAGCTGAAAGTTAGCTAACTACAGACGTAGAGCCCAACGCACGTCCCGACGTAGAGGCCAACGCACGTCCCGACGTAGAGCTGAAAGTAAGCTAAATCCCGACGTAGAGGCCAACGCACGTCCCGACGTAGAGTCCAACGCACGTCCCGACATAGAGCTGAAAGTAAGCTAAATCCCGACGTAGAGCCCAACGCACGTCCCGACGTAGAGCCCAACGCACGTCCCGACGTAGAGCCCAACGCACGTCCCGACGTAGAGCCCAACGCACGTCCCGACGTAGAGCTCAAAGTAAGCTAAAACCCGACGTAGCGCCCAACGCACGTCCCGACGTAGCGCCGAACGCACTTCCCGACGTAGAGCTGAAAGTAAGCTAAATCCCGACGCAGAGGCCAACGCACGTCCCGACGTAGAGGCCAACGCACGTCCCGACGTAGAGGCCAACGCACGTCCCGACGTAGAGCTGAAAGTAAGCTAAATCCCGATGTAGAGGCCAACGCACGTCCCGACGTAGAGCCCAACGCACGTCCCGACATAGAGCTGAAAGTAAGCTAAATCCCGACGTAGAGCCCAACGCACGTCCCGACGTAGAGCTGAAAGTAAGCTAAATCCCGACGTAGAGCTGAAAGTAAGCTAAATCCCGACGTAGAGCTGAAAGTAAGCTAAATCCCGACGTAGAGGCCAACGCACGTCCCGACGTAGAGGCCAACGCACGTCCCGACGTAGAGGCCAACGCACGTCCCGACGTAGAGGCCAACGCACGTCCCGACGTAGAGGCCAACGCACGTCCCGACGTAGAGGCCAACGCACGTCCCGACGTAGAGCTGAAAGTAAGCTAAATCCCAATGTAGAGGCCAACGCACATCCCGACGTAGAGGCCAACACACGTCCCGACGTAGAGGCCAACGCACGTCCCGACGTAGAGCTGAAAGTAAGCTAAATCCCGAAGTAGAGGCCAACGCACGTCCCGACGTAGAGGCCAACGGACGTCCCGACGTAGAGCTGAAAGTAAGCTAAATCCCGATGTAGAGGCCAACGCACGTCCCGACGTAGAGGCCAACGCACGTCCCGACGTAGAGGCCAACGCACGTCCCGACTTAGAGGCCAACGCACGTCCCGACTTAGAGGCCAACGCACGTCCCGACGTAGAGCCCAACGCACGTCCCGACGTAGAGCTGAAAGTAAGCTAAATCCCGATGTAGAGTCCAACGCACGTCCCGACGTAGAGGCCAACGCACGTCCCGACGTAGAGCTGAAAGTAAGTTAAATCCCGACGTAGAGCCCAACGCACGTCCCGACGTAGAGCCCAACGCACGTCCCGACGTAGCGCCCAACGCACGTCCCGACGTAGAGCTGAAAGTAAGTTAAATCCCGACGTAGAGGAAGCGCACGTTTTGACGTAGAGGCCAACGCACGTCCCGACGTAGAGGCCAACGCACGTCCCGACGTAGAGGCCAACGCACGTCCCGACGTAGAGGCCAACGCACGTCCCGACGTAGAGGCCAACGCACGTCCCGACGTAGAGCTGAAAGTAAGCTAAATCCCGACGTAGAGCCCAACGCACGTCCCGACGTAGAGGCCAACGCACGTCACGACGTAGAGGCCAACGCACGTCCCGACGTAGAGCTGAAAGTAAGCTAAATCCCGACGTAGAGCCCAACGCACGTCCCGACGTAGAGCCCAACGCACGTCCCGACGTAGAGCCCAACGCACGTCCCGACGTAGAGCCCAACGCACGTCCCGACGTAGCGCCCAACGCACGTCCCGACGTAGCGCCCAACGCACGTCCCGACTTAGCGCCCAACGCACGTCCCGACGTAGAGCTGAAAGTTAGCTAACTACAGACATAGAGCCCAACGCACGTCCCGACGTAGAGCAGAAAGTTAGCTAACTACAGACATAGAGCCCAACGCACGTCCCGACGTAGAGCCCAACGCACATCCTGACGTAGAGCCCAACGCACGTCCCGACGTAGAGCTGAAAGTAAGCTAAAACCCGACGTAGAGCCCAACGCACGTCCCGACGTAGAACTGAAAGTAAGCTAAATCCCGACGTAGAGGCCAACGCACGTCCCGACGTAGAGCTGAAAGTAAGCTAAATCCCGAAGTAGAGGCCAACGCACGTCCCGACGTAGAGGCCAACGCACGTCCCGACGTAGAGCTGAAAGTAAGCTAAATCCCGACGTAGAGCCCAACGCACGTCCCGACGTAGAGCTGAAAGTAAGCTAAAGCCCGACGTAGAGGCCAACGCACGTCCCGACGTAGAGGCCAACGCACGTCCCGACGTAGAGGCCAACGCACGTCCCGACGTAGAGGCCAACGCACGTCCCGACGTAGAGGCCAACGCACGTCCCGACGTAGAGGCCAACGCACGTCCCGACGTAGAGCTGAAAGTAAGCTAAATCCCGACGTAGAGCCCAACGCACGTCCCGACGTAGAGCTGAAAGTAAGCTAAAGCCCGACGTAGAGGCCAACGCACGTCCCGACGTAGAGGCCAACGCACGTCCCGACGTAGAGGCCAACGCACGTCCCGACGTAGAGGCCAACGCACGTCCCGACGTAGAGGCCAACGCACGTCCCGACGTAGAGGCCAACGCACGTCCCGACGTAGAGGCCAACGCACGTCCCGACGTAGAGGCCAACGCACGTCCCGACGTAGAGGCCAACGCACGTCCCGACGTAGAGCTGAAAGTAAGCTAAATCCCAATGTAGAGGCCAACGCACGTCCCGACGTAGAGGCCAACGCACGTCCCGACGTAGAGGCCAACGCACGTCCCGACGTAGAGCTGAAAGTAAGCTAAATCCCGAAGTAGAGGCCAACGCACGTCCCGACGTAGAGGCCAACGCACGTCCCGACGTAGAGCTGAAAGTAAGCTAAATCCCGACGTAGAGCCCAACGCACGTCCCGACGTAGAGCCCAACGCACGTCCCGACGTAGAGCTGATAGTAAGCTAAATCCCGATGTAGAGGCCAACGCACGTCCCGACCTAGAGCCCAACGCACGTCCCGAGGTAGAGCTGAAAGTAAGCTAAATCCCGATGTAGAGGCCAACGCACGTCCCGACGTAGAGGCCAACGCACGTCCCGACGTAGAGGCCAACGCACGTCCCGACGTAGAGCTGAAAGTAAGTTAAATCCCGACGTAGCGCCCAACGCACGTCCCGACGTAGCGCCCAACGCACGTCCCGACGTAGCGCCCAACGCACGTCCCGACGTAGCGCCCAACGCACGTCCCGACGTAGCGCCCAACGCACGTCCCGACGTAGAGCTGAAAGTAAGTTAAATCCCGACGTAGAGGCCAACGCACGTCCCGACGTAGAGGCCAACGCACGTCCCGACGTAGAGGCCAACGCACGTCCCGACGTAGAGGCCAACGCACGTCCCGACGTAGAGGCCAACGCACGTCCCGACGTAGAGCTGAAAGTAAGCTAAATCCCGACGTAGAGCTGAAAGTAAGCTAAATCCCGACGTAGAGCTGAAAGTAAGCTAAATCCCGACGTAGAGCTGAAAGTAAGCTAAATCCCGACGTAGAGCTGAAAGTAAGCTAAATCCCGACGTAGAGCTGAAAGTAAGCTAAATCCCGACGTAGAGCTGAAAGTAAGCTAAATCCCGACGTAGAGCCCAACGCACGTCCCGACGTAGAGCCCAACGCACGTCCCGACGTAGAGCCCAACGCACGTCCCGACGTAGAGCCCAACGCACGTCCCGACGTAGAGCCCAACGCACGTCCCGACGTAGAGCCCAACGCACGTCCCGACGTAGAGCCCAACGCACGTCCCGACGTAGAGCCCAACGCACGTCCCGACGTAGAGCCCAACGCACGTCCCGACGTAGAGCCCAACGCACGTCCCGACGTAGAGCTGAAAGTTAGCTAACTACAGACGTAGAGCCCAACGCACGTCCCGAAGTAGAGCCCAACGCACGTCCCGACGTAGAGCTAAAAGTAAGCTAAATCCCGACGTAGAGGCCAACGCACGTCCCGACGTAGAGGCCAACGCACGTCCCGACGTAGAGCTGAAAGTAAGCTAAATCCCGACGTAGAGGCCAACGCACGTCCCGACGTAGAGGCCAACGCACGTCCCGACGTAGAGGCCAACGCACGTCCCGACGTAGAGGCCAACGCACGTCCCGACGTAGAGGCCAACGCACGTCCCGACGTAGAGCTGAAAGTAAGCTAAATACCGACGTAGAGGCCAACGCACGTCCCGACGTAGAGGCCAACGCACGTCCCGACGTAGAGCTGAAAGTAAGCTAAATCCCGACGTAGAGGCCAACGCACGTCCCGACGTAGAGGCCAACGCAGGTCCCGACGTAGAGGGCAACGCACGTCCCGACGTAGAGCTGAAAGTAAGCTAAATCCCGACGTAGAGCCCAACGCACGTCCCGACGTAGAGCCCAACGCACGTCCCGAAGTAGAGCCCACCGCACGTCCCGACGTAGAGCCCAATGCACGTCCCGACGTAGAGCTGAAAGTAAGCTAAATCCCGACGTAGCGCCCAACGCACGTCCCGACGTAGCGCCCAACGCACGTCCCGAAGTAGAGCTGAAAGTAAGCTAAATCCCGACGCAGAGGCCAACGCACGTCCCGACGTAGAGGCCAACGCACGTCCCGACCTAGAGGCCAACGCACGTCCCGACCTAGAGGCCAACGCACGTCCCGACCTAGAGGCCAACGCACGTCCCGACCTAGAGGCCAACGCACGTCCCGACGTAGAGGCCAACGCACGTCCCGACGTAGAGCTGAAAGTAAGCTAAATCCCGACGTAGAGCCCAACGCACGTCCCGACGTAGAGCCCAACGCACGTCCCGACGTAGAGCCCAACGCACGTCCCGACGTAGAGCCCAACGCACGTCCCGACGTAGAGCTGAAAGTTAGCTAACTACAGACATAGAGCCCAACGCACGTCCCGACGTAGAGCAGAAAGTTAGCTAACTACAGACATAGAGCCCAACGCACGTCCCGACGTAGAGCCCAACGCACGTCCCGACGTAGAGCTGAAAGTAAGCTAAAACCCGACGTAGAGCCCAACGCACGTCCCGACGTAGAGCTGAAAGTAAGCTAAATCCCGACGTAGAGGCCAACGCACGTCCCGACGTAGAGGCCAACGCACGTCCCGACGTAGAGCTGAAAGTAAGCTATATCCCGAAGTAGAGGCCAACGGACGTCCCGACGTAGAGGCCAACGCACGTCCCGACGTAGAGCTGAAAGTAAGCTAAATCCCGACGTAGAGCCCAACGCACGTCCCGACATAGAGTCCAACGCACGTCCCGACGTAGACCTGAAAGTAAGCTAAATCCCGACGTAGAGGCCAACGCACGTCCCGACGTAGAGGCCAACGCACGTCCCGACGTAGAGCTGAAAGTAAGCTATATCCCGAAGTAGAGGCCAACGGACGTCCCGACGTAGAGCTGAAAGTAAGCTATATCCCGAAGTAGAGGCCAACGGACGTCCCGACGTAGAGCTGAAAGTAAGCTAAATCCCGACGTAGAGCTGAAAGTAAGCTAAATCCCGACGTAGAGCCCAACGCACGTCCCGACATAGAGTCCAACGCACGTCCCGACGTAGACCTGAAAGTAAGCTAAATCCCGACGTAGAGGCCAACGCACGTCCCGACTTAGAGGCCAACGCACGTCCCGACTTAGAGGCCAACGCACGTCCCGACTTAGAGGCCAACGCACGTCCCGACTTAGAGGCCAACGCACGTCCCGACTTAGAGGCCAACGCACGTCCCGACTTAGAGGCCAACGCACGTCCCGACTTAGAGGCCAACGCACGTCCCGACGTAGAGGCCAACGCACGTCCCGACGTAGAGCTGAAAGTAAGCTAAATCCCGACGTAGACCCCAACGCACGTCCCGACGTAGAGCCCAACGCACGTCCCGACGTAGAGCCCAACGCACGTCCCGACGTAGCGCCCAACGCACGTCCCGACGTAGAGCTGAAAGTTAGCTAACTACAGACGTAGCGCCCAACGCACGTCCCGACGTAGAGCTGAAAGTTAGCTAACTACAGACGTAGCGCCCAACGCACGTCCCGACGTAGAGCTAAAAGTTAGCTAACTACAGACGTAGAGCCCAACGCACGTCCCGACGTAGAGCCCAACGCACGTCCCGACGTAGAGCCCAACGCACGTCCCGACGTAGAGCCCAACGCACGTCCCGACGTAGAGCCCAACGCACGTCCCGACGTAGAGCCCAACGCACGTCCCGACGTAGAGCCCAACGCACGTCCCGACGTAGAGCCCAACGCACGTCCCGACGTAGAGCCCAACGCACGTCCCGACGTAGAGCCCAACGCACGTCCCGACGTAGAGCTGAAAGTAAGCTAAATCCCGACGTAGAGCCCAACGCACGTCCCGACGTAGAGCCCAACGCACGTCCCGACGTAGAGCTGAAAGTAAGCTAAAACCCGACGTAGAGCCCGACGCACGTCCCGACGTAGAGCTGAAAGTAAGCTAAATCCCGACGTAGAGGCCAACGCACGTCCCGACGTAGAGGCCAACGCACGTCCCGACGTAGAGGCCAACGCACGTCCCGACGTAGAGGCCAACGCACGTCCCGACGTAGAGCTGAAAGTAAGCTAAATCCCGAAGTAGAGGCCAACGCACGTCCCGACGTAGAGCTGAAAGTAAGCTAAATCCCGACGTAGAGCCCAACGCAAGTCCCGACGTAGAGTCCAACGCACGTCCCGACGTAGAGCTGAAAGTAAGCTAAATCCCGACGTAGAGGCCAACGCACGTCCCGACGTAGAGGCCAACGCACGTCCCGACGTAGAGGCCAACGCACGTCCCGACGTAGAGGCCAACGCACGTCCCGACGTAGAGGCCAACGCACGTCCCGACGTAGAGCTGAAAGTAAGTTAAATCCCGACGTAGAGCCCAACGCACGTCCCGGTGTAGAGCCCAACGCACGTCCCGACGTAGAGCCCAACGCACGTCCCGACGTAGAGCCCAACGCACGACCCGACGTAGAGGCCAACGCACGTCCCGACGTAGAGGCCAACGCACGTCCCGACGTAGAGCTGAAAGTTAGCTAACTACAGACGTAGAGCCCAACGCACGTCCCGACGTAGAGCTGAAAGTTACCTAACTACAGACGTAGAGCCCAACGCACGTCCCGACGTAGAGCCCAACGCACGTCCCGACGTAGAGCCCAACGCACGTCCCGACGTAGAGCCCAACGCACGTCCCGACGTAGAGCCCAACGCACGTCCCGACGTAGAGCCCAACGCACGTCCCGACGTAGAGCTGAAAGTAAGCTAAATCCCGACGTAGAGTCCAACGCACGTCCCGACGTAGAGCTGAAAGTAAGCTAAATCCCGACGTAGAGCCCAACGCACGTCCCGACGTAGAGCCCAACGCATGTCCCGACGTAGAGCTGAAAGTTAGCTAAATCCTGACGTAGAGACCAACGCACGTCCCGTCGTAGAGCCCAACGCACGTCCCGACGTAGAGCCCAATGCACGTCCCGACGTAGAGCTGAAAGTTAGCTAACTACAGACGTAGAGCCCAACGCACGTCCCGACGTAGAGCCCAAAGCACGTCCCGACGTAGAGCTAAAAGTAAGCTAAATCCCGACGTAGAGCCCAACGCACGTCCCGACGTAGAGCTGAAAGTAAGCTAAATCCCGACGTAGAGGCCAACGCACGTCCCGGCGTAGAGGCCAACGCACGTCCCGACGTAGAGCTGAAAGTAAGCTAAATCCCGACGTAGAGGCCAACGCACGTCCCGACGTAGAGGCCAACGCACGTCCCGACGTAGAGCTGAAAGTAAGCTAAATCCCGATGTAGAGCCCAACGCACGTCCCGACGTAGAGCCCACCGCACGTCCCGACGTAGAGCCCACCGCACGTCCCGACGTAGAGCCCACTGCACGTCCCGACGTAGAGCCCACTGTACGTCCCGACGTAGAGCCCACCGCACGTCCCGACGTAGAGCTGAAAGTAAGCTAAATCCCGACGTAGCGCCCAACGCACGTCCCGACGTAGCGCCGAACGCACGTCCCGACGTAGAGCTGAAAGTAAGCTAAATCCCGACGCAGAGGCCAACGCACGTCCCGACGTAGAGGCCAACGCACGTCCCGACCTAGAGGCCAACGCACGTCCCGACCTAGAGGCCAACGCACGTCCCGACGTAGAGCTGAAAGTAAGCTAAATCCCGACGTAGAGCCCAACGCACGTCCCGACTTAGAGCCCAACGCACGTCCCGACGTAGCGCCTAACGCACGTCCCGACGTAGAGCAGAAAGTTAGCTAACTACAGACATAGAGCCCAACGCACGTCCCGACGTAGAGCAGAAAGTTAGCTAACTACAGACATAGAGCCCAACGCACGTCCCGACGTAGAGCCCAACGCACTTCCCGACGTAGAGCCCAACGCACTTCCCGACGTAGAGCCCAATGCACTTCCCGACGTAGAGCTGAAAGTAAGCTAAATCCCGACGTAGAGGCCAACGCACGTCCCGACGTAGAGCCCAACGCACGTCCCGACGTAGAGCTGAAAGTAAGCTAAATCCCGACGTAGAGCCCAACGCACGTCCCGACGTAGAGCTGAAAGTAAGCTAAATCCCGACGTAGAGGCCAACGCACGTCCCGACGTAGAGGCCAACGCACGTCCCGACTTAGAGGCCAACGCACGTCCCGACGTAGAGCCCAACGCACGTCCCGACGTAGAGCCCAACGCACGTCCCGACGTAGAGCTGAAAGTAAGCTAAATCCCGACGTAGAGGCCAACGCACGTCCCGACGTAGAGGCCAACGCACGTCCCGACGTAGAGGCCAACGCACGTCCCGACGTAGAGGCCAACGCACGTCCCGACGTAGAGGCCAACGCACGTCCCGACGTAGAGGCCAACGCACGTCCCGACGTAGAGGCCAACGCACGTCCCGACGTAGAGGCCAAAGCACGTCCCGACGTAGATCTGAAAGTAAGCTAAATCCCGAAGTAGAGGCCAACGCACGTCCCGACGTAGAGGCCAACGCACGTCCCGACGTAGAGCTGAAAGTAAGCTAAATCCCGACGTAGAGCCCAACGCACGTCCCGACGTAGAGCCCAACGCACGTCCCGACGTAGAGCCCAACGCACGTCCCGACGTAGAGCTGAAAGTAAGCTAAATCCCGACGTAGAGCCCAACGCACGTCCCGACGTAGAGCCCAACGCAGGTCCCGACTTAGCGCCCAACGCAGGTCCCGACTTAGCGCCCAACGCAGGTCCCGACTTAGCGCCCAACGCAGGTCCCGACTTAGCGCCCAACGCAGGTCCCGACGTAGAGGCCAACGCACGTCCCGACTTAGAGGCCAACGCACGTCCCGACTTAGAGGCCAACGCACGTCCCGACTTAGAGGCCAACGCACGTCCCGACTTAGAGGCCAACGCACGTCCCGACGTAGAGCTGAAAGTAAGCTAAATCCCCATGTAGAGGCCAACGCACGTCCCGACGTAGAGCTGAAAGTAAGTTAAATCCCGACGTAGAGCCCAACGCACGTCCCGACGTAGAGCCCAACGCAGGTCCCGACTTAGCGCCCAACGCACGTCCCGACGTAGAGCTGAAAGTAAGTTAAATCCCGACGTAGAGGCCAACGCACGTCCCGACGTAGAGGCCAACGCACGTCCCGACGTAGAGGCCAACGCACGTCCCGACGTAGAGGCCAACGCACGTCCCGACGTAGAGGCCAACGCACGTCCCGACGTAGAGGCCAACGCACGTCCCGACGTAGAGCTGAAAGTAAGCTAAATCGCGACGTAGAGCCCAACGCACGTCCCGACGTAGAGCCCAACGCACGTCCCGACGTAGAGCTGAAAGTTAGCTAACTACAGACGTAGAGCCCAACGCACGTCCCGACGTAGAGCCCAACGCACGTCCCGACGTAGAGCCCAACGCACGTCCCGACGTAGAGCTGAAAGTTAGCTAACTACAGACGTAGAGCCCAACGCACGTCCCGACGTAGAGCCCAACGCACGTCCCGACGTAGAGCCCAACGCAGGTCCCGACGTAGAGCCCAACGCAGGTCCCGACGTAGAGCCCAACGCACGTCCCGACGTAGAGCTGAAAGTAAGCTAAATCCCGACGTAGAGGCCAACGCACGTCCCGACGTAGAGGCCAACGCACGTCCCGACGTAGAGGCCAACGCACGTCCCGACGTAGAGGCCAACGCACGTCCCGACGTAGAGGCCAACGCACGTCCCGACGTAGAGGCCAACGCACGTCCCGACTTAGAGGCCAACGCACGTCCCGACTTAGAGGCCAACGCACGTCCCGACTTAGAGGCCAACGCACGTCCCGACTTAGAGGCCAACGCACGTCCCGACTTAGAGGCCAACGCACGTCCCGACGTAGAGCTGAAAGTAAGCTAAATCCCGACGTAGAGGCCAACGCACGTCCCGACGTAGAGGCCAACGCACGTCCCGACGTAGAGCTGAAAGTAAGCTAAATCCCGACGTAGAGGCCAACGCACGTCCCGACGTAGAGGCCAACGCACGTCCCGACGTAGAGCTGAAAGTAAGCTAAATCCCGACGTAGAGCCCAACGCACGTCCCGACGTAGAGCCCACCGCACGTCCCGACGTAGAGCCCACCGCACGTCCCGACGTAGAGCCCACCGCACGTCCCGACGTAGAGCCCACCGCACGTCCCGACGTAGAGCCCACCGCACGTCCCGACGTAGAGCTGAAAGTAAGCTAAATCCCGACGTAGCGCCCAACGCACGTCTCGACGTAGCGCCCAACGCACGTCTCGACGTAGCGCCCAACGCACGTCTCGACGTAGCGCCCAACGCACGTCCCGAAGTAGAGCTGAAAGTCAGCTAAATCCCGACGCAGAGGCCAACGCACGTCCCGACGCAGAGGCCAACGCACGTCCCGACGCAGAGGCCAACGCACGTCCCGACGCAGAGGCCAACGCACGTCCCGACGCAGAGGCCAACGCACGTCCCGACCTAGAGGCCAACGCACGTCCCGACCTAGAGGCCAACGCACGTCCCGACCTAGAGGCCAACGCACGTCCCGACCTAGAGGCCAACGCACGTCCCGACGTAGAGCTGAAAGTAAAATAAATCCCGACGTAGAGCCCAACGCACGTCCCGACCTAGAGGCCAACGCACGTCCCGACCTAGAGGCCAACGCACGTCCCGACCTAGAGGCCAACGCACGTCCCGACCTAGAGGCCAACGCACGTCCCGACCTAGAGGCCAACGCACGTCCCGACCTAGAGGCCAACGCACGTCCCGACCTAGAGGCCAACGCACGTCCCGACCTAGAGCCCAACGCACGTCCCGACGTAGAGCCCAACGCACGTCCCGACGTAGAGCCCAACGCACGTCCCGACGTAGAGCCCAACGCACGTCCCGACGTAGAGCCCAACGCACGTCCCGACGTAGAGCCCAACGCACGTCCCGACGTAGAGCCCAACGCACGTCCCGACGTAGAGCCCAACGCACGTCCCGACGTAGAGCCCAACGCACGTCCCGACGTAGAGCTGAAAGTAAGCTAAAACCCGACGTAGAGCCCAACGCACGTCCCGACGTAGAGCTGAAAGTAAGCTAAATCCCGACGTAGAGGCCAACGCACGTCCCGACGTAGAGGCCAACACACGTCCCGACGTAGAGCTGAAAGTAAGCTAAATCCCGAAGTAGAGGCCAACGCACGTCCCGACGTAGAGGCCAACGCACGTCCCGACGTAGAGCTGAAAGTAAGCTAAATCCCGACGTAGAGCTGAAAGTAAGCTAAATCCCGACGTAGAGCCCAACGCACGTCCCGACGTAGAGTCCAACGCACGTCCCGACGTAGAGCCCAACGCACGTCCCGACGTAGCGCCCAACGCACGTCCCGACGTAGAGCTGAAAGTTAGCTAACTACAGACGTAGAGCCCAACGCACGTCCCGACGTAGAGCTGAAAGTTAGCTAACAACAGACGTAGAGCCCAACGCACGTCCCGACGTAGAGCTAAAAGTTAGCTAACTACAGACTTAGAGCCCAACGCACGTCCCGACGTAGAGCTAAAAGTTACCTAACTACAGACGTAGAGCCCAACGCACGTCCCGACGTAGAGCCCAACGCACGTCCCGACGTAGAGGCCAACGCACATCCCGACGTAGAGGCCAACGCACGTCCCGACGTAGAGCTGAAAGTAAGCTAAATCCCGACCTAGAGCCCAACGCACGTCCCGACGTAGAGCCCAACGCACGTCCCGACGCAGAGGACAACGCACGTCCCGACGCAGAGGACAACGCACGTCCCGACGTAGAGGCCAACGCACGTCCCGACGTAGAGCTGAAAGTAAGTTAAATCCCGACGTAGAGCCCAACGCACGTCCCGACGTAGAGCCCAACGCACGTCCCGACGTAGAGCCCAACGCACGTCCCGACGTAGCGCCCAACGCACGTCCCGACGTAGAGCTGAAAGTAAGCTAAATCCCGACGTAGAGGCCAACGCACGTCCCGACGTAGAGGCCAACGCACGTCCCGACGTAGAGCTGAAAGTAAGCTAAATCCCGACGTAGAGCCCAACGCACGTCCCGACGTAGAGCTGAAAGTTAGCTAACTACAGACGTAGAGCCCAACGCACGTCCCGACGTAGAGCTGAAAGTTAGCTAACTACAGACGTAGAGCCCAACGCACGTCCCGACGTAGAGCTGAAAGTTAGCTAACTACAGACGTAGAGCCCAACGCACGTCCCGACGTAGAGCCCAACGCACGTCCCGACGTAGAGCCCAACGCACGTCCCGACGTAGAGCCCAACGCACGTCCCGACGTAGAGCCCAACGCACGTCCCGACGTAGAGCCCAACGCACGTCCCGACGTAGAGCCCAACGCACGTCCCGACGTAGAGCCCAACGCACGTCCCGACGTAGAGCCCAACGCACGTCCCGACGTAGAGCTAAAAGTAAGCTAAATCCCGACGTAGAGCTGAAAGTAAGCTAAATCCCGACGTAGAGCTGAAAGTAAGCTAAATCCCGACGTAGAGCTGAAAGTAAGCTAAATCCCGACGTAGAGGCCAACGCACGTCCCGACGTAGAGGCCAACGCACGTCCCGACGTAGAGGCCAACGCACGTCCCGACGTAGAGGCCAACGCACGTCCCGACGTAGAGGCCAACGCACGTCCCGACGTAGAGGCCAACGCACGTCCCGACGTAGAGGCCAACGCACGTCCCGACGTAGAGGCCAACGCACGTCCCGACGTAGAGCTGAAAGTAAGCTAAATCCCGACGTAGAGGCCAACGCACGTCCCGACGTAGAGGCCAACGCACGTCCCGACGTAGAGGCCAACGCACGTCCCGACGTAGAGCTGAAAGTAAGCTAAATCCCGACGTAGAGCCCAACGCACGTCCCGACGTAGAGCCCACCGCACGTCCCGACGTAGAGCCCACCGCACGTCCCGACGTAGAGCCCACCGCACGTCCCGACGTAGAGCCCACCGCACGTCCCGACGTAGAGCCCACCGCACGTCCCGACGTAGAGCCCACCGCACGTCCCGACGTAGAGCTGAAAGTAAGCTAAATCCCGACGTAGCGCCCAACGCACGTCCCGACGTAGCGCCCAACGCACGTCCGGACGTAGAGCTGAAAGTAAGCTAAATCCCGACGTAGAGGCCAACGCACGTCCCGACCTAGAGGCCAACGCACGTCCCGATGTAGAGGCCAACGCACGTCCCGACGTAGAGCTGAAAGTAAGCTAAATCCCGACGTAGAGCCCAACGCACGTCCCGACGTAGAGCCCAACGCACGTCCCGACGTAGCGCCCAACGCACGTCCCGACGTAGCGCCCAACGCACGTCCCGACGTAGAGGTGAAAGTTAGCTAACTACAGACATAGAGCCAAACGCACGTCCCCACGTAGAGCAGAAAGTTAGCTAACTACAGACATAGAGCCCAACGCACGTCCCGACGTAGAGCTGAAAGTAAGCTAAAACCCGACGTAGAGCCCAACGCACGTCCCGACGTAGAGCTGAAAGTAAGCTAAATCCCGAAGTAGAGGCCAACGCACGTCCCGACGTAGAGGCCAACGCACGTCCCGACGTAGAGCTGAAAGTAAGCTAAATCCCGACGTAGAGCCCAACGCACGTCCCGACGTAGAGCCCAACGCAAGTCCCGACGTAGAGCTGAATGTAAGCTAAATCCCGACGTAGAGGCCAACGCACGTCCCGACGTAGAGCTGAAAGTAAGCTAAATCCCGACGTAGAGCCCAACGCACGTCCCGACGTAGAGCCCAACGCACGTCCCGACGTAGAGCCCAACGCACGTCCCGACGTAGCGCCCAACGCACGTCCCGACGTAGCGCCCAACGCACGTCCCGACGTAGCGCCCAACGCACGTCCCGACGTAGAGCTGAAAGTTAGCTAACTACAGACATAGAGCCAAACGCACGTCCCCACGTAGAGCAGAAAGTTAGCTAACTACAGACATAGAGCCCAACGCACGTCCCGACGTAGAGCCCAACGCACGTCACGACGTAGAGCTGAAAGTAAGCTAAAACCCGACGTAGAGCCCAACGCACGTCCCGACGTAGAGCTGAAAGTAAGCTAAATCCCGAAGTAGAGGCCAACGCACGTCCCGACGTAGAGGCCAACGCACGTCCCGACGTAGATCTGAAAGTAAGCTAAATCCCGACGTAGAGCCCAACGCACGTCCCGACGTAGAGCCCAACGCAAGTCCCGACGTAGAGCTGAATGTAAGCTAAATCCCGACGTAGAGGCCAACGCACGTCCCGACGTAGAGGCCAACGCACGTCCCGACTTAGAGGCCAACGCACGTCCCGACTTAGAGGCCAACGCACGTCCCGACTTAGAGGCCAACGCACGTCCCGACTTAGAGGCCAACGCACGTCCCGACTTAGAGGCCAACGCACGTCCCGACTTAGAGGCCAACGCACGTCCCGACGTAGAGCTGAAATTAAGCTAAATCCCGACGTAGAGCCCAACGCACGTCCCGACGTAGAGCCCAACGCACGTCCCGACGTAGAGCCCAACGCACGTCCCGACGTAGAGCCCAACGCACGTCCCGACGTAGAGCTGAAAGTTAGCTAACTACAGACGTAGAGCCCAACGCACGTCCCGACGTAGACCAGAAAGTTAGCTAACTACAGACGTAGAGCCCAACGCACGTCCCGACGTAGAGCCCGACGTAGAGCCCAACGCACGTCCCGACGTAGAGCCCAACGCACGTCCCGACGTAGAGCCCAACGCACGTCCCGACGTAGAGGCCAACGCACGTCCCGACGTAGAGGCCAACGCACGTCCCGACGTAGAGGCCAACGCACGTCCCGACGTAGAGGCCAACGCACGTCCCGACGTAGAGCTGAAAGTAAGCTAAATCCCGACGTAGAGGCCAACGCACGTCCCGACGTAGAGCTGAAAGTAAGCTAAATCCCGACGTAGAGCCCAACGCACGTCCCGACGTAGAGGCCAACGCACGTCCCGACGTAGAGCTGAAAGTAAGCTAAATCCCGACGTAGAGGCCAACGCACGTCCCGACGTAGAGCTGAAAGTAAGCTAAATCCCGACGTAGAGCCCAACGCACGTCCCGACGTAGAGCTGAAAGTAAGCTAAATCCCGACGTAGAGGCCAACGCACGTCCCGACGTAGAGCTGAAAGTAAGCTAAATCCCGACGTAGAGGCCAACGCACGTCCCGACGTAGAGGCCAACGCACGTCCCGACGTAGAGGCCAACGCACGTCCCGACGTAGAGGCCAACGCACGTCCCGACGTAGAGGCCAACGCACGTCCCGACGTAGAGGCCAACGCACGTCCCGACGTAGAGGCCAACGCACGTCCCGACGTAGAGGCCAACGCACGTCCCGACGTAGAGGCCAACGCACGTCCCGACGTAGAGGCCAACGCACGTCCCGACGTAGAGGCCAACGCACGTCCCGACGTAGAGCTGAAAGTAAGCTAAATCCCGACGTAGAGCCCAACGCACGTCCCGACGTAGAGCCCAATGCACGTCCCGACGTAGCGCCCAACGCACGTCCCGACGTAGAGCTGAAAGTTAGCTAACTACAGACGTAGAGCCCAACGCACGTCCCGACGTAGAGCTGAAAGTTAGCTAACAACAGACGTAGAGCCCAACGCACGTCCCGACGTAGAGCTGAAAGTTACCTAACTACAGACGTAGAGCCCAAAGCACGTCCCGACGTAGAGCCCGACGTAGAGCCCAACGCACGTCCCGACGTAGAGCCCAACGCACGTCCCGACGCACGTCCCGACGT
The DNA here is from genome assembly GCF_034619465.1 of Leptosomus discolor. Lineage (NCBI taxonomy): Eukaryota > Metazoa > Chordata > Aves > Leptosomiformes > Leptosomidae > Leptosomus > Leptosomus discolor. The sequence goes on from NW_028237895.1 coordinate 279,886, forward strand.
AGAGCCCAACGCACGTCCCGACGTAGAGCCCAACGCACGTCCCGACGTAGAGCCCAACGCACGTCCCGACGTAGAGTTGAAAGTTAAATCCCGACGTAGAGGCCAACGCACGTCCCGACGTAGAGGCCAACAGACGTCCCGACGTAGAGCCCAACAGACGTCCCGACGTAGAGCCCAACAGACGTCCCGACTTAGAGGCCAACGCACGTCCCGACTTAGAGCTAAAAGTAAGCTAAATCCCGACGTAGAGGCCAACGCACGTCCCGACGTAGAGGCCAACGCACGTCCCGACGTAGAGCTGAAAGTAAGCTAAATCCCGACGTAGAGGCCAACGCACGTCCCGACGTAGAGGCCAGCGCACGTCCCGACGTAAGGCCAGCGCACGTCCCGACGTAGAGCCCAACGCACGTCCCGACGTAGAGCTGAAAGTAAGCTAAATCCCGACGTAGAGCCCAACGCACGTCCCGACGTAGAGGCCAGCGCACGTCCCGACGTAGAGCCCAACGCACGTCCCGACGTAGAGCTGAAAGTAAGCTAAATCCCGACGTAGAGCTGAAAGTAAGCTAAATCCCGACGTAGAGCCCAACGCACGTCCCGACGTAGAGCCCAACGCACGTCCCGACGTAGAGCCCAACGCACGTCCCGACGTAGAGCCCAACGCACGTCCCGACGTAGAGCCCAACGCACGTCCCGACGTAGAGCTGAAAGTTAGCTAACTACAGACGTAGAGCCCAACGCACGTCCCGACGTAGAGCAGAAATTAGCTAACTACAGACGTAGAGCCCAACGCACGTCCCGACGTAGCGCCCAACGCACGTCCCGACGTAGCGCCCAACGTACGTCCCGACGTAGAGCTGAAAGTTAGCTAACTACAGACGTAGAGCCCAACGCACGTCCCGACGTAGAGCAGAAATTAGCTAACTACAGACGTAGAGCCCAACGCACGTCCCGACGTAGAGCCCAACGCACGTCCCGACGTAGAGCCCAACGCACGTCCCGACGTAGAGCTGAAAGTAAGTTAAATCCCGACGTAGAGGCCAACGCACGTCCCGACGTAGAGGCCAACGCACGTCCCGACGTAGAGCTGAAAGTAAGCTAAATCCCGACGTAGAGGCCAACGCACGTCCCGACGTAGAGCAGAAATTAGCTAACTACAGACGTAGAGCCCAACGCACGTCCCGACGTAGCGCCCAACGCACGTCCCGACGTAGCGCCCAACGCACGTCCCGACGTAGAGCTGAAAGTTAGCTAACTACAGACGTAGAGCCCAACGCACGTCCCGACGTAGAGCAGAAATTAGCTAACTACAGACGTAGAGCCCAACGCACGTCCCGACGTAGAGCCCAACGCACGTCCCGACGTAGAGCCCAACGCACGTCCCGACGTAGAGCTGAAAGTAAGTTAAATCCCGACGTAGAGGCCAACGCACGTCCCGACGTAGAGCTGAAAGTAAGTTAAATCCCGACGTAGAGGCCAACGCACGTCCCGACGTAGAGGCCAACGCACGTCCCGACGTAGAGGCCAACGCACGTCCCGACGTAGAGGCCAACGCACGTCCCGACGTAGAGGCCAACGCACGTCCCGACGTAGAGGCCAACGCACGTCCCGACGTAGAGGCCAACGCACGTCCCGACGTAGAGCTGAAAGTAAGCTAAATCCCGACGTAGAGGCCAACGCACGTCCCGACGTAGAGGCCAACGCACGTCCCGACGTAGAGGCCAACGCACGTCCCGACGTAGAGGCCAACGCACGTCCCGACGTAGAGGCCAACGCACGTCCCGACGTAGAGGCCAACGCACGTCCCGACGTAGAGGCCAACGCACGTCCCGACGTAGAGGCCAACGCACGTCCCGACGTAGAGGCCAACGCACGTCCCGACGTAGAGGCCAACGCACGTCCCGACGTAGAGGCCAACGCACGTCCCGACGTAGAGCTGAAAGTAAGCTAAATCCCGACGTAGAGCCCAACGCACGTCCCGACGTAGAGCTGAAAGTAAGCTAAATCCCGACGTAGAGCCCAACGCACGTCCCGACGTAGAGCTGAAAGTAAGCTAAATCCCGACGTAGAGCCCAACGCACGTCCCGACGTAGAGCCCAACGCACGTCCCGACGTAGAGCCCAACGCACGTCCCGACGTAGAGCCCAACGCACGTCCCGACGTAGAGCCCAACGCACGTCCCGACGTAGAGCCCAACGCACGTCCCGACGTAGAGCCCAACGCACGTCCCGACGTAGAGCCCAACGCACGTCCCGACGTAGAGCCCAACGCACGTCCCGACGTAGAGCCCAACGCACGTCCCGACGTAGAGCCCAACGCACGTCCCGACGTAGAGCCCAACGCACGTCCCGACGTAGAGCTGAAAGTAAGCTAAATCCCGACGTAGCGCCCAACGCACGTCCCGACGTAGCGCCGAACGCACGTCCCGACGTAGAGCTGAAAGTAAGCTAAATCCCGACGCAGAGGCCAACGCACGTCCCGACGTAGAGGCCAACGCACGTCCCGACGTAGAGCTGAAAGTTAGCTAACAACAGACGTAGAGCCCAACGCACGTCCCGACGTAGAGCTGAAAGTTACCTAACTACAGACGTAGAGCCCAAAGCACGTCCCGACGTAGAGCCCGACGTAGAGCCCAACGCACGTCCCGACGTAGAGCCCGACGCACGTCCCGACGCACGTCCCGACGTAGCGCCCCGACGCACGTCCCGACGTAGCGCCCCGACGCACGTCCCGACGTAGAGCCCAACAGACGTCCCGACGTAGAGCCCAACAGACGTCCCGACGTAGAGGCCAACGCACGTCCCGACTTAGAGCTAAAAGTAAGCTAAATCCCGACGTAGAGGCCAGCGCACGTCCCGACGTAGAGGCCAGCGCACGTCCCGACGTAGAGGCCAGCGCACGTCCCGACGTAGAGGCCAGCGCACGTCCCGACGTAGAGGCCAGCGCACGTCCCGACGTAGAGCTGAAAGTAAGCTAAATCCCGACGTAGAGCCCAACGCACGTCCCGACGTAGAGCCCAACGCACGTCCCGACGTAGAGGCCAAGGCACGTCCCGACGTAGCGCCCAACGCACGTCCCGACGTAGAGCAGAAAGTTAGCTAACTACAGACGTAGAGCCCAACGCACGTCCCGACGTAGAGCAGAAAGTTAGCTAACTACAGACGTAGAGCCCAACGCACGTCCCGACGTAGAGCCCAACGCACGTCCCGACGTAGAGCCCAACGCACGTCCCGACGTAGAGCCCAACGCACGTCCCGACGTAGAGCCCAACGCACGTCCCGACGTAGAGCCCAACGCACGTCCCGACGTAGAGCCCAACGCACGTCCCGACGTAGAGCCCAACGCACGTCCCGACGTAGAGCCCAACGCACGTCCCGACGTAGAGCTGAAAGTAAGTTAAATCCCGACGTAAGTAAGCTAAATCCCGACGTAGAGCCCAACGCACGTCCCGACGTAGAGGCCAAGGCACGTCCCGACGTAGCGCCCAACGCACGTCCCGACGTAGAGGCCAAGGCACGTCCCGACGTAGCGCCCAACGCACGTCCCGACGTAGAGCAGAAAGTTAGCTAACTACAGACGTAGAGCCCAACGCACGTCCCGACGTAGAGCAGAAAGTTAGCTAACTACAGACGTAGAGCCCAACGCACGTCCCGACGTAGAGCCCAACGCACGTCCCGACGTAGAGCCCAACGCACGTCCCGACGTAGAGCCCAACGCACGTCCCGACGTAGAGCCCAACGCACGTCCCGACGTAGAGCCCAACGCACGTCCCGACGTAGAGCCCAACGCACGTCCCGACGTAGAGCCCAACGCACGTCCCGACGTAGAGCCCAACGCACGTCCCGACGTAGAGCCCAACGCACGTCCCGACGTAGAGCCCAACGCACGTCCCGACGTAGAGCCCAACGCACGTCCCGACGTAGAGCCCAACGCACGTCCCGACGTAGAGCCCAACGCACGTCCCGACGTAGAGCTGAAAGTAAGTTAAATCCCGACGTAGAGGCCAACGCACGTCCCGACGTAGAGGCCAACGCACGTCCCGACGTAGAGGCCAACGCACGTCCCGACGTAGAGGCCAACGCACGTCCCGACGTAGAGGCCAACGCACGTCCCGACGTAGAGGCCAACGCACGTCCCGACGTAGAGGCCAACGCACGTCCCGACGTAGAGGCCAACGCACGTCCCGACGTAGAGCCCAACGCACGTCCCGACGTAGAGCCCAACGCACGTCCCGACGTAGAGCCCAACGCACGTCCCGACGTAGAGCTGAAAGTAAGCTAAATCCCGACGTAGAGCTGAAAGTAAGCTAAATCCCGACGTAGAGCCCAACGCACGTCCCGACGTAGAGCCCAACGCACGTCCCGACGTAGAGCCCAACGCACGTCCCGACGTAGAGCCCAACGCACGTCCCGACGTAGAGCCCAACGCACGTCCCGACGTAGAGCCCAACGCACGTCCCGACGTAGAGCCCAACGCACGTCCCGACGTAGAGCCCAACGCACGTCCCGACGTAGAGCCCAACGCACGTCCCGACGTAGAGCTGAAAGTAAGCTAAATCCCGACGTAGAGCCCAACGCACGTCCCGACTTAGAGGCCAACGCACGTCCCGACTTAGAGGCCAACGCACGTCCCAACGTAGAGGCCAACGCACGTCCCGACGTAGAGGCCAACGCACGTCCCGACGTAGAGCTGAAAGTAAGCTAAATCCCGACGTAGAGCCCAACGCACGTCCCGACGTAGAGCTGAAAGTAAGCTAAATCCCGACGTAGAGCCCAACGCAGGTCCCGACGTAGAGCTGAAAGTAAGCTAAATCCCGACGTAGAGCCCAACGCACGTCCCGACGTAGAGCCCAACGCACGTCCCGACGTAGAGCCCAACGCACGTCCCGACGTAGAGCCCAACGCACGTCCCGACGTAGAGCCCAACGCACGTCCCGACGTAGAGCCCAACGCACGTCCCGACGTAGAGCCCAACGCACGTCCCGACGTAGAGCCCAACGCACGTCCCGACGTAGAGCCCAACGCACGTCCCGACGTAGAGCTGAAAGTAAGCTAAATCCCGACGTAGCGCCCAACGCACGTCCCGACGTAGCGCCGAACGCACGTCCCGACGTAGAGCTGAAAGTAAGCTAAATCCCGACGCAGAGGCCAACGCACGTCCCGACGTAGAGGCCAACGCACGTCCCGACGTAGAGCTGAAAGTTAGCTAACAACAGACGTAGAGCCCAACGCACGTCCCGACGTAGAGCTGAAAGTTACCTAACTACAGACGTAGAGCCCAAAGCACGTCCCGACGTAGAGCCCGACGTAGAGCCCGACGCACGTCCCGACGTAGAGCCCGACGCACGACCCGACGCACGTCCCGACGTAGCGCCCCGACGCACGTCCCGACGTAGCGCCCCGACGCACGTCCCGACGTAGAGCCCAACAGACGTCCCGACGTAGAGCCCAACAGACGTCCCGACGTAGAGCCCAACAGACGTCCCGACGTAGAGGCCAACGCACGTCCCGACTTAGAGCTAAAAGTAAGCTAAATCCCGACGTAGAGGCCAGCGCACGTCCCGACGTAGAGGCCACCGCACGTCCCGACGTAGAGGCCAGCGCACGTCCCGACGTAGAGGCCAGCGCACGTCCCGACGTAGAGGCCAGCGCACGTCCCGACGTAGAGGCCAGCGCACGTCCCGACGTAGAGGCCAGCGCACGTCCCGACGTAGAGGCCAGCGCACGTCCCGACGTAGAGGCCAGCGCACGTCCCGACGTAGCGCCCAACGCACGTCCCGACGTAGAGGCCAAGGCACGTCCCGACGTAGCGCCCAACGCACGTCCCGACGTAGAGCAGAAAGTTAGCTAACTACAGACGTAGCGCCCAACGCACGTCCCGACGTAGAGCAGAAAGTTAGCTAACTACAGACGTAGAGCCCAACGCACGTCCCGACGTAGAGCCCAACGCACGTCCCGACGTAGAGCCCAACGCACGTCCCGACGTAGAGCCCAACGCACGTCCCGACGTAGAGCCCAACGCACGTCCCGACGTAGAGCTGAAAGTAAGTTAAATCCCGACGTAGAGGCCAACGCACGTCCCGACGTAGAGGCCAACGCACGTCCCGACGTAGAGGCCAACGCACGTCCCGACGTAGAGCCCAACGCACGTCCCGACGTAGAGCCCAACGCACGTCCCGACGTAGAGCCCAACGCACGTCCCGACGTAGAGCCCAACGCACGTCCCGACGTAGAGCCCAACGCACGTCCCGACGTAGAGCCCAACGCACGTCCCGACGTAGAGCCCAACGCACGTCCCGACGTAGAGCCCAACGCACGTCCCGACGTAGAGCTGAAAGTAAGTTAAATCCCGACGTAGAGGTCAACGCACGTCCCGACGTAGAGGCCAACGCACGTCCCGACGTAGAGGCCAACGCACGTCCCGACGTAGAGCCCAACGCACGTCCCGACGTAGAGCCCAACGCACGTCCCGACGTAGAGCCCAACGCACGTCCCGACGTAGAGCCCAACGCACGTCCCGACGTAGAGCCCAACGCACGTCCCGACGTAGAGCCCAACGCACGTCCCGACGTAGAGCCCAACGCACGTCCCGACGTAGAGCCCAACGCACGTCCCGACGTAGAGCTGAAAGTAAGTTAAATCCCGACGTAGAGGTCAACGCACGTCCCGACGTAGAGGCCAACGCACGTCCCGACGTAGAGGCCAACGCACGTCCCGACGTAGAGCCCAACGCACGTCCCGACGTAGAGCCCAACGCACGTCCCGACGTAGAGCCCAACGCACGTCCCGACGTAGAGCCCAACGCACGTCCCGACGTAGAGCCCAACGCACGTCCCGACGTAGAGCCCAACGCACGTCCCGACGTAGAGCTGAAAGTAAGTTAAATCCCGACGTAGAGGCCAACGCACGTCCCGACGTAGAGGCCAACGCACGTCCCGACGTAGAGCCCAACGCACGTCCCGACGTAGAGCCCAACGCACGTCCCGACGTAGAGCCCAACGCACGTCCCGACGTAGAGCCCAACGCACGTCCCGACGTAGAGCCCAACGCACGTCCCGACGTAGAGCCCAACGCACGTCCCGACGTAGAGCCCAACGCACGTCCCGACGTAGAGCCCAACGCACGTCCCGACGTAGAGCCCAACGCACGTCCCGACGTAGAGCTGAAAATAAGTTAAATCCCGACGTAGAGGTCAACGCACGTCCCGACGTAGAGGCCAACGCACGTCCCGACGTAGAGGCCAACGCACGTCCCGACGTAGAGGCCAACGCACGTCCCGACGTAGAGGCCAACGCACGTCCCGACGTAGAGCCCAACGCACGTCCCGACGTAGAGCCCAACGCACGTCCCGACGTAGAGCCCAACGCACGTCCCGACGTAGAGCCCAACGCACGTCCCGACGTAGAGCCCAACGCACGTCCCGACGTAGAGCTGAATGTAAGCTAAATCCCGACGTAGAGCTGAAAGTAAGCTAAATCCCGACGTAGAGCTGAAAGTAAGCTAAATCCCGACGTAGAGCTGAAAGTAAGCTAAATCCCGACGTAGAGCTGAAAGTAAGCTAAATCCCGACGTAGAGCTGAAAGTAAGCTAAATCCCGACGTAGAGCCCAACGCACGTCCCGACGTAGAGCCCAACGCACGTCCCGACGTAGAGCCCAACGCACGTCCCGACGTAGAGCCCAACGCACGTCCCGACGTAGAGCCCAACGCACGTCCCGACGTAGAGCCCAACGCACGTCCCGACGTAGAGCCCAACGCACGTCCCGACGTAGAGCCCAACGCACGTCCCGACGTAGAGCCCAACGCACGTCCCGACGTAGAGCCCAACGCACGTCCCGACGTAGAGCCCAACGCACGTCCCGACGTAGAGCCCAACGCACGTCCCGACGTAGAGCTGAAAGTAAGCTAAATCCCGACGTAGAGCTGAAAGTAAGCTAAATCCCGACGTAGAGCCCAACGCACGTCCCGACGTAGAGCCCAACGCACGTCCCGACGTAGAGCCCAACGCACGTCCCGACGTAGAGCCCAACGCACGTCCCGACGTAGAGCCCAACGCACGTCCCGACGTAGAGCCCAACGCACGTCCCGACGTAGAGCCCAACGCACGTCCCGACGTAGAGCCCAACGCACGTCCCGACGTAGAGCCCAACGCACGTCCCGACGTAGAGCCCAACGCACGTCCCGACGTAGAGCCCAACGCACGTCCCGACGTAGAGCCCAACGCACGTCCCGACGTAGAGCTGAAAGTAAGCTAAATCCCGACGTAGAGCCCAACGCACGTCCCGACTTAGAGGCCAACGCACGTCCCGACTTAGAGGCCAACGCACGTCCCGACTTAGAGGCCAACGCACGTCCCGACTTAGAGGCCAACGCACGTCCCGACTTAGAGGCCAACGCACGTCCCGACTTAGAGGCCAACGCACGTCCCGACTTAGAGGCCAACGCACGTCCCGACTTAGAGGCCAACGCACGTCCCGACTTAGAGGCCAACGCACGTCCCGACTTAGAGGCCAACGCACGTCCCGACTTAGAGGCCAACGCACGTCCCGACGTAGAGCTGAAAGTTAGCTAACTACAGACGTAGAGCCCAACGCACGTCCCGACGTAGAGCCCAACGCACGTCCCGACGTAGAGCCCAACGCACGTCCCGACGTAGAGCCCAACGCACGTCCCGACGTAGAGCCCAACGCACGTCCCGACGTAGAGCCCAACGCACGTCCCGACGTAGAGCTGAAAGTAAGCTAAATCCCGACGTAGCGCCCAACGCACGTCCCGACGTAGAGGCCAACGCACGTCCCGACGTAGAGGCCAACGCACGTCCCGACGTAGAGCTGAAAGTAAGCTAAATCCCGACGTAGAGGCCAACGCACGTCCCGACGTAGAGGCCAACGCACGTCCCGACGTAGAGCCCACCGCACGTCCCGACGTAGAGCCCACCGCACGTCCCGACGTAGAGCTGAAAGTAAGCTAAGTCCCGACGCAGAGCCCAACGCACGTCCCGACGCAGAGCCCAACGCACGTCCCGACGCAGAGCCCAACGCACGTCCCGACGCAGAGCCCAACGCACGTCCCGACGCAGAGCCCAACGCACGTCCCGACGCAGAGCCCAACGCACGTCCCGACGCAGAGCCCAACGCACGTCCCGACGCAGAGCCCAACGCACGTCCCGACGCAGAGCCCAACGCACGTCCCGACGCAGAGCCCAACGCACGTCCCGACGCAGAGGCCAACGCACGTCCCGACGTAGAGGCCAACGCACGTCCCGACGTAGAGGCCAACGCACGTCCCGACGCAGAGCCCAACGCACGTCCCGACGCAGAGCCCAACGCACGTCCCGACGCAGAGCCCAACGCACGTCCCGACGCAGAGCCCAACGCACGTCCCGACGCAGAGCCCAACGCACGTCCCGACGCAGAGCCCAACGCACGTCCCGACGCAGAGCCCAACGCACGTCCCGACGCAGAGCCCAACGCACGTCCCGACGTAGAGCTGAAAGTAAGCTAAATCCCGACGTAGAGGCCAACGCACGTCCCGACGTAGAGGCCAACGCACGTCCCGACGTAGAGGCCAACGCACGTCCCGACGTAGAGGCCAACGCACGTCCCGACGTAGAGGCCAACGCACGTCCCGACGTAGAGGCCAACGCACGTCCCGACGTAGAGGCCAACGCACGTCCCGACGTAGAGGCCAACGCACGTCCCGACGTAGAGCTGAAAGTAAGCTAAATCCCGACGTAGAGCCCAACGCACGTCCCGACGTAGAGCCCAAAGCACGTCCCGACGTAGAGCCCACCGCACGTCCCGACGTAGAGCTGAAAGTAAGCTAAGTCCCGACGCAGAGCCCAACGCACGTCCCGACGCAGAGCCCAACGCACGTCCCGACGCAGAGCCCAACGCACGTCCCGACGCAGAGCCCAACGCACGTCCCGACGCAGAGCCCAACGCACGTCCCGACGCAGAGCCCAACGCACGTCCCGACGCAGAGCCCACCGCACGTCCCGACGCAGAGCCCACCGCACGTCCCGACGTAGAGCTGAAAGTAAGCTAAGTCCCGACGCAGAGCCCAACGCACGTCCCGACGCAGAGCCCAACGCACGTCCCGACGCAGAGCCCAACGCACGTCCCGACGCAGAGCCCAACGCACGTCCCGACGTAGAGCTGAAAGTAAGCTAAATCCCGACGTAGAGGCCAACGCACGTCCCGACGTAGAGGCCAACGCACGTCCCGACGTAGAGGCCAACGCACGTCCCGACGTAGAGGCCAACGCACGTCCCGACGTAGAGGCCAACGCACGTCCCGACGTAGAGGCCAACGCACGTCCCGACGTAGAGCCCAACGCACGTCCCGACGCAGAGCCCAACGCACGTCCCGACGTAGAGCCCAAAGCACGTCCCGACGCAGAGCCCACCGCACGTCCCGACGCAGAGCTGAAAGTAAGCTAAGTCCCGACGCAGAGCCCAACGCACGTCCCGACGCAGAGCCCAACGCACGTCCCGACGCAGAGCCCAACGCACGTCCCGACGCAGAGCCCAACGCACGTCCCGACGCAGAGCCCAACGCACGTCCCGACGCAGAGCCCAACGCACGTCCCGACGCAGAGCCCAACGCACGTCCCGACGCAGAGCCCAACGCACGTCCCGACGCAGAGCCCAACGCACGTCCCGACGCAGAGCCCAACGCACGTCCCGACGCAGAGCCCTACGCACGTCCCGACGCAGAGGCCAAGAGAAGTTCCGAAGTAGAGCTGAAAGTGAGCTAACAATAAAATTAGAGCCCAACGCACGTCCCGACGCAGAGCTGAAAGTAACCTAAATCCCGACGCAGAGCCCAACGCACGTCCCGACGCAGAGCTGAAAGTAACCTAAATCCCGACGCAGAGCCCAACGCACGTCCCGACGCAGAGCTGAAAGTAAGCTAAATCCCGACGCAGAGCCCAACGCACGTCCCGACGCAGAGCTGAAAGTAAGCTAAATCCCGACGCAGAGCCCAACGCACGTCCCGACGCAGAGCCCAACGCACGTCCCGACGCAGAGCCCAACGCACGTCCCGACGCAGAGCCCAACGCACGTCCCGACGCAGAGCCCAACGCACGTCCCGACGCAGAGCCCAACGCACGTCCCGACGCAGAGCCCAACGCACGTCCCGACGCAGAGCCCAACGCACGTCCCGACGCAGAGCCCAACGCACGTCCCGACGCAGAGCCCAACGCACGTCCCGACGCAGAGCCCAACGCACGTCCCGACGCAGAGCCCAACGCACGTCCCGACGCAGAGCCCAACGCACGTCCCGACGCAGAGGCCAAGAGAAGTTCCGATGTAGAGCTGAAAGTGAGCTAACAATAAAATTAGAGCCCAACGCACGTCCCGACGTAGAGCTGAAAGTAAGCTAAATCCCGACGCAGAGCCCAACGCACGTCCCGACGTAGAGCTGAAAGTAAGCTAAATCCCGACGCAGAGCCCAACGCACGTCCCGACGTAGAGCTGAAAGTAAGCTAAATCCCGACGCAGAGCCCAACGCACGTCCCGACGTAGAGCTGAAAGTAAGCTAAATCCCGACGCAGAGCCCAACGCACGTCCCGACGTAGAGCTGAAAGTAAGCTAAATCCCGACGCAGAGCCCAACGCACGTCCCGACGCAGAGCCCAACGCACGTCCCGACGCAGAGCCCAACGCACGTCCCGACGCAGAGCCCAACGCACGTCCCGACGCAGAGCCCAACGCACGTCCCGACGCAGAGCCCAACGCACGTCCCGACGCAGAGCCCAACGCACGTCCCGACGCAGAGCCCAACGCACGTCCCGACGCAGAGCCCAACGCACGTCCCGACGCAGAGCCCAACGCACGTCCCGACGCAGAGCCCAACGCACGTCCCGACGCAGAGCCCAACGCACGTCCCGACGCAGAGCCCAACGCACGTCCCGACGCAGAGCTGAAAGTAAGCTAACTACAGACGCAGAGCCCAACGCACGTCCCGACGCAGAGCTGAAAGTAAGCTAAACCAGATGTAGAGCCCAACAGACGTCCCGACTTAGAGGCGAAAGCAAGCTCAAGCCAGACTTCCCGACCTACAACCCAACAAACGTCCCGACGTTGATCCCAACAGATGTCCCGACGTAGAGCCCAAGAGATGTCCCGACATAGAGCCTAACAGACGTCCCGACGCAGAGCCCAACACATGTCCAGTTGTAGAACTCAACATACGTCCCGACATAGAGCCGAAAGCGAGCTCAAGCCAGACATATCGAAGTAGAGACCAACAGACGTTCCGACGTAGAGCCAAAAGTGAGCTACAGCCGGACGTAGAGCCTAAAAGACGTCCTGACGTAGAGCCCGAGACATGTCCCGACATAGAGCCCAACACACGTCCCGACGTATATCCCAAAAGACATTCCGAAGTAGAGCTGAAATTAACGTCAAGCCAGACGTAGAAACCAACATACGTTCCGACGTAGAGACCAACAGACGTCCCGACGTATAGCTCAGAAGATGACCCGACGTATAGCCGCAAGACGGAGGGATGGGGGGGCATAGACAGGTGCAGACGTGGTGCGCATCCTCACGGCTGCTCGATAGTCTCACCTTCAAGTCCCAGGAAGGGAAATGCGGTCACAAACACTCCTCACAAAAACCAAGTTGCCATCCTGCAGGAAGTTCAGAATTCCGGGAAAAACCAGTGCACCTAGAACAAAACAGCACCAAAACTATCAGTTAAAAAAAAGGCTATGTGTTTTAAAACCCTCCTGTCACCCCTGAACACCCCCTAGGAAACTGCCGACGTAAAAAAAAAAAAAAAAAAAAAACAAAAAAAAAAAAACACACCCAAAACCCAAGCTGCATCCCAGGGCGCTCTCTCCTGTGGATGCCGCTGGACCCTGCCCAGTCCCACAGCTCTCGCCTTGCCCAGAAGGAGCTCCCTGGGCAGAGCCCGGGGCTCATCTACTCCAGGGCCCCCCGCACCGAACCGGCACTTGGGCATCCTGGAGGACTGCGGGCCCATAGAGCGCAAGTTCGGAGGACTGAGGGGCACTTCCGGCATCATGGAGGACCGCGGGGAAGCGGCGGGAGCCTGCCGGAGCCCTGGAGGAGCCGGTGAGTCCCCCGCGAAACGAGTGCCGACGGCGGCCGCGGTGGCGGCACCGCCGTCTCGGGGCCGCATCCGCGTCATTTCTCTCCGGAGCTGCGGACGGTGCTTGGAGGGGGGGGGGGGGGGGGGGGGGGTATGGCGCCGCCATCTTCTGAATGAGGCATGGACAGGTGGATAGGGAGTGGCATATACAGGTGCATACATGTTGCACATTCTAATACCTAATAATCTCACCTTCAGTCCTATTAAGGGAAAAGCTGTCAGCCAAACTAGGGAAAAAAACAAGGTTACATCCTGCATGAAGTCCAGAGTTCCAGGAAAATCCAGTGCAGCTAGAACAAAAAAAATTCCGTTAAAAAAAATTCTGTGTTTTTAAAGTATCTTGCCACCCCTGAACACTCAGTATAAAATTGCTGACATCAAAACCAACAAACCGGCATCCAATGGCACTCTCTATGTGCTGCTGGACCTTGCCCAGTCCCACAACTCTTACCTCAGATGCTTCTGCTTCTCTCCGTGTCCAAACCGCAATACCCACACAGCCCAGCCAGCTCCCAAACTGCCACCGCTGATAGCACCAACAGAGCACCCACACCACAGCAACCTCAGAGCAGAATGAGCTCCCTGAGCAGAGACCCAGACCCCGACCACCACCCTTCCCACAATCACAGGGAACTGAATAAACGGAGACACCGAGAGAGGGAGACCTAGAAATGCCATTGTCACAAGCAACGAGGAAGAATGAAATCAGAGCTGGTGGGGTGCCAGAAAGGAAGAGACATAGAAAGGAAAGGTAGAAGGTGATACTTTACAGGGCAATGCTAGCAGAAGAGCAAAAAGCTTTGGGGAACTAGACAGCCTGAAAGGCAGACAGAAGCAGGGACAGGCAAGGAGGCAGGCAGAGACCTGCAGAACCAGGGCAGGGATGGGCCCGGACACACACGAGGGGACACGTGGCTCCTGGTGCCAACGGCAGACCTTCACCGCCCCGAGGCTTTTCTCTCTGCTTCTGCCCCTTCCTCCTCCACAGTGCCAGCTGCCTGACCTTAGGAGTAAGCGGTGCGTGACTCAATGCACTTCTCTCACGAGGTTTCCTGGACATGCAGCAGCTCACACGTGTGGCCAACAGAGCCGCCAGGGTCCTGGTGTCGTGTGCTGGTGGCGTGCTCTGTTGGGGACGGCTGGGAGGGATCCTTCCTTGCCACAGGGACCGGCTAGAGACAGCTGCCTGTGGAAGCCCCTTGGTTTGACTCCTCAGCCACCTCCTGCAGGCAGGCATGCCCAGGCAGCCCCCTTCCTAGCCCAAAGCAGGGCCAGCCCCATCATTAGCCTCACTGGCCACACCTGCCCCAGCTGGAGCCCGTCAGGAACAGGGGCCTGGCCAAATCCCCACAGCACATGGCCCCCTCCCTGGCACCTGCTCACAGCCATGAGCTCTGCACCCAGGGGCTTGAATACCATCCAGGGGCACAGAGGAGGCAGGAAAAGTTTACTCACCTCTGCCCAGAACAAATCCTGGCACTGAGCTGGCTACAAGGCTCAGTGCTCAAACGCAGCAGGACAGCAGGAGAGAAGGGAAAAAACAGGAGGAAGATAGAGAAGAGGTGGGGGACAGGCAGCCAGTAAACGGGATGCTGCAAACAGGGGAGGGACAGGGAGCAGGACAGTAGCATAGAGAGAGGAGTACTGGGACACTGAGCAAAAAACCCAGGGAGAGGTGGAGGAATACATAAGAGAGAGGAGGAGCAGGAGAAAGAGTCCAAAGGCACCAGCAGGACCACAAGGCAAGGACAAGACGAGGGACAGGCAAATATTGTAAAGCAATAGGGGAAAAGAAACAGAGGCAAGAACTAACACATAGGGTCAGGAAGACAAAAAGAGGGAGCCTTACAAAGACAATGTAAAAAGTGACACCATTTCCACCCACTCTTGATTTCCACATTTTCCCTGACTTCGCACCCCATCTCAGCCTCCACTTTCTTCCAGCCCTGCCACCTCCCCCTGGCTTGAGGGGAAGCCCCAGTGCCATCGGAATGGCAGCAGGGTGCCTGGCAGGCTTCCACAGCAAAGTGGCCAGGACAGAAAGCCATCGTTGGCCCTCCCCATCCCTGGGCAGCCCTTTCCCAGGCAGCGGAAGGAGCGACAGGCAGGGCAGCAGAGATGGACCAGGATGTGCATGGGAGAACATGTGACTCACCCCAGCTCCCAGCACCGGCTCAGACCTTCAGTGCCCCAACACTTTTCTCTCAACTCCCCTCCACTGCCAGGCTGGCCAGCGGCTCACACACAGCCGATGCAGGCACCAAGCTCTTGGCAACACATGCTGGTGGTCTGCTCCATCACGGACAGCTCAGAGGAACCCTTCTTCACCACAGGGACCAGCCATTCCATGATGGAGGCACCTCCACCTCCTCCTCAGCCAGTTCCCCTTTACCAGCTCCCTCAGGCAGCCCCTTTATAGTCCACAGCAGGGCCAGTCATGCCATTAGCCCCACTGGCCACACCTGGAGCCCATCAGGAACAGGGGCCACAGGCAAGAACAAACACCCAGGGACAAGGAGCTCAGAAGAGGGAGATGTAGGAAGAAAACGTAAAAAGTAATGCTGCTTTTCCACTCTCCCACCCACCTCTGCCCTTGGGAAAGCCTGATGGAAACCATGAGACTTCAGGGTGTCCCTGCTGGGTGCCCCTCATTCCCCCTGACATCTACTGGTGATGGCATTTTGCGGTAGTCTTAGGGATTTGGGGCCCAAGGAAGTGCCAGAGCAAAGTTCGGAATGCTAACAGTTTATTCGTGCTGTAAACCTGGAGCAGCAATACTTGGAGAGGTGGGGGCAAGGCAGCTGCATGGAGCAGAGACAAGGGGGGGACAATGCATGCCCATGGGAGGCAGGTGCAAGGCAGAAGCACAGGGCGAGGACAACAGTGTGAGCTATGCACACCCATAAAGAGGGAACACAAAGCAGGCAAAGCACACCCATTGGAGGCAGGGACACGAGAAGTAGGGCCAGGCACACCCACCCTTGGCAAGGCCACCGAGTTGGGGGTGGCATGGGAAAAATCCCACCTGCAGCCACGGACGGAGGGATGGGGGGGCATAGACAGGTGCGGACGTGGTGCGCATCCTCACGGCTGCTCGATATTCTCACCTTCAAGTCCGAGGAAGGGAAATGCGGTCACAAACACTCCTCGCAAAAAACAAGTTGCCATCCTGCAGGAAGTTCAGAATTCTGGGAGAATCCAGTGCACCTAGAACAAAACAGCACCAAAACTATCAGTTAAAAAAAGGCTGTGTGTTTTAAAACCCTCCTGTCACCCCTGAACACCCCGTAGGAAACTGCCGACGTAAAAAAAAAAAAAAAAAACAAACCAAAAAAACCCCACCAAAACCCAAGCTGCAGCCCAGGGCACTCTCTCCT
Organism: Leptosomus discolor; assembly: GCF_034619465.1. Lineage (NCBI taxonomy): Eukaryota > Metazoa > Chordata > Aves > Leptosomiformes > Leptosomidae > Leptosomus > Leptosomus discolor. Next base: position 296,381 of record NW_028237895.1, read on the forward strand.
GTGGGTGCCGCTGGACCCTGCCCAGTCCCACAGCTCTCGCCTCGCCCAGAAGGAGCTCCCTGGGCAGAGCCCGGGGCTCATCTACTCCAGGGCCCCCCGCACCGAACCGGCACTTGGGCATCCTGGAGGACTGCGGGCCCATAGAGCGCAAGTTCGGAGGACTGAGGGGCACTTCCGGCATCATGGAGGACCGCGGGGAAGCGGTGGGAGCCTGCCGGAGCCCCGGAGGAGCCGGTGAGTCCCCCGCGAAACGAGTGCCGACGGCGGCCGCGGTGGCGGCGCCGCTGTCTCGGGGCCGCATCCGCGTCGTTTCTCTCCGGAGCTGCGGCCGGTGCTTGGAGGGGGGCGGGGGGGGGGGGGGGGTATGGCGCCGCCATCTTCTGAAGGCTAAGGCTGCCCGCGGCGGGGATGGGGCCGCGCGGCCAGGAGGGGACAGGCCGCCGCCCCGCCGTGCAGAGCTGCGTTCCTTGCGTGTTTCGGCAGGAATCGCTGTTGAATCCGTCTCGCTCTCGAATCCGTCTCGCTCTCCACGGCTTCCGGGCAGTTTCTCCGCCCGCCCTGCCGGTCCGCGGTTAGGCCGGCGCGGAGCACCGGTGACGGGACCTGCGGGCGTGCGGGCGTGCGGGCGTGCGTGCGTGAGGGGCTCTTGCGAGAAGAGCCTCACAATAAGCAGGCTCAGCTCCGGGGCGGCACTAGTAAATGGCGTGGTCCTCGGGCGCCGTTAATTCGTGCCACGCGTTTGAGCTGGAATTTGAGAGAATAGTCTGTTATTTAAACGGCCCGATTGAAGAGTTGACTGGTACAAAAAGCCGGTGAACGAACGGCTCACAGCCGGCGAGCGCTCCGTGTACCGCTGCTGAAGGGAGCAGGAGCAAAGCGCAGGCACCCGACTGACACAAGAGGAAAAGGTTCATTACCATTGGAAATCACGGTTTCGGATTGTGAATTAGGACTCGAATTAGGGGTACGCTCACGACGACCGTTACCCTAAACTGCTCCCAATTGGTATTCTATTTCTGCTTCCCAAGGAGAAAATTTTCACCTGATGGTGCTGCGGGGGTATCTTTAATGCATCAGTTTAAGATGGCTAGTATTGTTAAACGGGCATTCATGATGCCCAGTTAGCGTTCGATCTGTTTCTAAAATGAAATCTAAGTTTTTGTTCGTCGGATTTAATGGGCGTCGGTTTTTTCTTTTAGCTCTACTTGGAAGGAATTGGTACCCGTCCCCTCCTCCCCCCCCAACGGCTATGTTTAAATTTTGGCAGTCGTGACTCCCTGTTGGTTTTCTAATCTTCCTTTTATTTTAAATCTAAATCTTTTAGCGTTATGTTAGTTCACCACCGCCCGGGAATTCTTTTAGTACCTACGTTTAAACGTAGCCGTTATTGAACGATTCCTTTTTTTATTTCTCTTTATCTAAAGATCTAAAGCTTCGATTACTCTTTTGGTTCTAAGCAGGAGTCACTGTTGCCTCCCAGCTTGCTTACAGCGGTGTGATCGTTTAAGCGTTAGAGCCTCCCAATTAGTTTCCAGTTCAATTGGTTTAGCAGTGGTTATGTTTAAATGGAGCTGTTAACGACTCCCAATTAGTTTTCTGTCTTTATCACTTCAAGAGGGTCTCTAAACTATTCATTTTTTGAATTGCAATACGGACCGGGAATCATTACTGCCCGGTTCATTAAGTAACATCTGCCACTAAATTTAGTCATTACTCAACCCTAGGTAATATTTCTTCTCTTTAGGCGCGCTCTAATATTTTGTGACTTTACCACGAAGTGGATTAACTAGGACGCGTGATTTTTTTCTTTTCCTGTTAGAGTTGTTTCGCTACAGCTATTACTTCCAGTTAGTGCTCTGTTGTTGATATTCTGCTGCTTGCCCTTTGATTACATCAATGGGGAGTAAGTACTGTCTGCAAAGCGGGAAGCAATAGCTAGAGCGGACGACGGGCAGTATTTGCTCCCAAAGACTATTCTGGTTACTGTGACGGACATTTTTATTTTAAACGTTTTGACGTAAACGAGCGGTAAAAATTAAACTAATAGAAACTGACCACTTTGGAATTCCCCAGGAAAAACCACCGGAGCGCCTCGACGCGACCGGAGCCAGGACGCCTGCCGCGGTCCACTTGGGACGCTCGACGGTTTTGCACTCCGTCTCCAAAGCTTGAAGCTCCGCGGAGCGCAACCTCCCCGAGCGGCGACTCGGCCTGTAGCCACCGCCCGCTCTTCTCTCCGGCTCCGCCACCCGTTTTTCCAGAGCAGCCCAAAATCCCGGGGAAGCGAACCCGCGCACAGCAGATACGCCGCGACACCAAACCTCCGGCTGTCCAGCTGCGCCGCCCCCGACCGTCGCTGCTGCGCCAACGGGAGCCTCCGGCCGACGCAGTGCCGAGCGCCCGCGACCCCGTCGGCCGCCGGCTCTGCCAGCGGCGCGGTCCGGCGAAATCCGCGACGCTGCCGAGTCTGCGGCGAGTCCGGGGCGTGTTTTTTTAGCGAAGGAAAAGGCCATTGCAAGTCTCAAGTCCGACCTGCAAGGAAAAAGAAAGCCCGCGTAACAAGGCTAGACCCGTTCCTGTCTGTTGCAGAACTTGTACCAGCGCTACATTCTGGACGGGACCGAATGACAAAGCCGAATGACAGCCTGCAAGAATCCTCCTCTCAGAGCTCTCTGGTTGCAAAGGGAATATTGTAGATCACCAGCAGTTGTAAGACACTGAGACTCCTACTTTTCTCCATCTGCCTCCCTCAACAGAAATAAGTCCCAAAGGACAGAAAACCCCAGGATCGGGTTGAAATCAAACGGAACCCAAACCAAAAACCAAAACCAAGGAAAAACCGTCGGGGAAAAGAACCCCAAAGCATCAGGAACTGTACCAAGCACCTTAAGTAACACTGAAGCGACTCGAACCAAAACAAGTGACAAAGCACCTCAGGAGAGGTGCCAGGAAAGACAAATGAGTCCACACAGAGCAACGCCCGTGTCCTTCTGAGAGGACTAGGCAGGTGAGAGAAGGCCCTTTGAAGGCCTGTGGTTCTGAGAAGGCCGCTTGTCACGCAGATTGATTCTGGTGCCTGGATGGGAAATGGAGGGGACTGAGGGGCGCACGAAGGGGAGGGAGGAACTCGGACAGCTTACGGAGATGCCTGCGGTGCAAAGCCGGGCTGCAGGATGGCTCGGCGTCGGTGCCATCGACCCCCCCCAAAAGATGCTGTGACCCCACTTGGGGACGACAACCTCTGGCCCCGGCGCCCCCGGGGCCGGGCAGAGGCAGCAGCGCTGGGCGTAGCTGGTGGCAGGGGGCCCGACGGGGGGGAACGCGTCCCGGCAGGGCCTGGCCAGGCCCAGGAGCACATCTGGTCCTCGCTGAGGGGCTGGAGCCGATAGGGGCCTGAGGAGTACAGGGGTGGCCTGGTGTCCCCGGCCGCAGCTCTTCCCTGCCGCAGCCGCCTGCGCTCCTGTCCGCGCCCGAAGCCCCATGCCCGCAGAGGCAGCTGGGTCTGGAGCTGCCAGCGCCAGCAGCCCCAGAGCAGAATGAGCTCCCTGAGCAGAGGCCGAGGCTCATATACCCCAGGCCCCGCCCCCGGGCAAGTGGTGGGGATGGGACACAAGGGGGGGCGGTGCCGGTGAGGGGGGGGGGGGTGGGCAGCAAGGCACGCCAACGGGAGGGTGGGGCATGGGGCAAAAAAGTCACGCCCGGGGGGGGGGCGGTGCTGGGGTGGGGTGCAGAATAACAAAGGCAAACCCGGGAAGGGGAAGGGGGTGGGGGCCGGGCAGGGCACGGCCACTGTCGGCGAGGCCATGGGGGGGGCGGTGCTGGGGCGAGGTGCAAAGCAGCAAGGCACTCCCACGGGGGGAGCGGTGCCGGGGCGGGGCGCGGGGAAGCAGGGCACGCCCACGGGGGGGCAGTGACGGGGCGGGGCGCGGAAAAGCAAGGCACACCCACCGGGGGGGGGATCAGTGCCGGGGCGGGGCGCGGGGAAGCAGGGCACGCCCACGGGGGGGGTGGTGCCGGGGCAGAAAAGGCACACCGGGGGGGGGGGGTCGGGGGGGGGGGGCAAGCAGGGCACGCCTACAGTGGCCAGTGCCGAAGAACAGCAGCAAGGCATGCTCACGGCGGGGGGGAGGCGCCGGGTGGATTTGGGGCCAGGCACACCCACCCTTAGCAAGGCCACCGAGTTGGGGGTGGCATGGGAAAAACCCCACCTGAAGGCAGAGACAGGGGTATGGGGGGGCATAGACAGGTGCAGACGTGCGCATCCTAACGGCTGCTCGATATTCTCACCTTCAAGTCCGAGGAAGGGAAATGCGGTCACAAACACTCCTCGCAAAAAACAAGTTGCCATCCTGCAGGAAGTTCAGAATTCCGGGAAAATCCAGTGCACCTAGAACAAAACAGCACCAAAACTATCAGTTAAAAAAAAGGCTGTGTGTTTTAAAACCCTCCTGTCACCCCTGAACACCCCCTAGGAAACTGCTGACGTAAAAAAAAAAAAAACAAACCAAAAAAACCCCAAAACCCAAGCTGCATCCCAGCCAGGGCGCTCTCTCCTGTGGGTGCCGCTGGACCCTGCCCAGTCCCACAGCTCTCGCCTCGCCCAGAAGGAGCTCCCTGGGCAGAGCCCGGGGCTCATCTACTCCAGGGCCCCCCGCACCGAACCGGCACTTGGGCATCCTGGAGGACTGCGGGCCCATAGAGCGCAAGTTCGGAGGACTGAGGGGCACTTCCGGCATCATGGAGGACCGCGGGGAAGCGGCGGGAGCCTGCCGGAGCCCCGGAGGAGCCGGTGAGTCCCCCGCGAAACGAGTGCCGACGGCGGCCGCGGTGGCGGCGCCGCTGTCTCGGGGCCGCATCCGCGTCGTTTCTCTCCGGAGCTGCGGCCGGTGCTTGGAGGGGGGCGGGGGGGGGGGGTATGGCGCCGCCATCTTCTGAAGGCTGAGGCTGCCCACGGCGGGGATGGGGCCGCGCGGGCAGGAGGGGACAGGCCGCCGCCCCGCCGTGCAGAGCTGCGTTCCTTGCGTGTTTCGGCAGGAATCGCTGTTGAATCCGTCTCGCTCTCAAATCCGTCTCGCTCTCCACGGCTTCCGGGCAGTTTCTCCGCCCGCCCTGCCGGTCCGCGGTTAGGCCGGCGCGGAGCACCGGTGACGGGACCTGCGGGCGTGCGTGAGGGGCTCTTGCGAGAAGAGCCTCACAATAAGCAGGCTCAGCTCCGGGGCGGCACTAGTAAATGGCGTGGTCCTCGGGCGCCGTTAATTCGTGCCACGCGTTTGAGCTGGAATTTGAGAGAATAGTCTGTTATTTAAATGGCCCGATTGAAGAGTTGACTGGTACAAAAAGCCGCTGAACGAACGGCTCACAGCCAGCGAGCACTCCGTGTACCGCTGCTGAAGGGAGCAGGAGCAAAGCGCAGGCACCCGACTGACACAAGAGGAAAAGGTTCATTACCGTTGGAAATCACGGTTTCGGATTGTGAATTAGGACTCAAATTAGGGGTACGTTCACGACGACCGTTACCCTAAACTGCTCCCAATTGGTATTCTATTTCTGCTTCCCAAGGAGAAAATTTTCATCTGATGGTGCTGCGGGGGTATCTTTAATGCATCAGTTTAAGATGGCTAGTATTGTTAAACGGGCATTCATGATGCCCAGTTAGCATTCGATCTGTTTCTAAAATGAAATCTAAGTTTTTGTTCGTCGGATTTAATGGGCGTCGGTTTTTTCTTTTAGCTCTACTTGGAAGGAATTGGTACCCGTCCCCTCCTCCCCCCCCCAACGGCTATGTTTAAATTTTGGCAGTCGTGACTCCCTGTTGGTTTTCTAATTTTCCTTTTATTTTAAATCTAAATCTTTTAGCGTTATGTTAGTTCACCACCGCCCGGGAATTCTTTTAGTACCTACGTTTAAACGGAGCCGTTATTGAACGATTCCTTTTTTTATTTCTCTTTATCTAAAAATCTAAAGCTTCGATTACTCTTTTGGTTCTAAGCAGGAGTCACTGTTGCCTCCCAGCTTGCTTACAGCGGTGTGATCGTTTAAGCGTTAGAGCCTCCCAATTAGTTTCCAGTTCAATTGGTTTAGCAGTGGTTATGTTTAAATGGAGCTGTTAACGACTCCCAATTAGTTTTCTGTCTTTATCACTTCAAGAGGGTCTCTAAACTATTCATTTTTTGAATTGCAGTACGGACCGGGAATCATTACTGCCCGGTTCATTAAGTAACATCTGCCACTAAATTTAGTCATTACTCAACCCTAGGTAATATTTCTTCTCTTTAGGCGCGCTCTAATATTTTGTGACTTTACCACGAAGTGGATTAACTAGGACGCGTGATTTTTTTCTTTTCCTGTTAGAGTTGTTTCGCTACAGCTATTACTTCCAGTTAGTGCTCTGTTGTTGATATTCTGCTGCTTGCCCTTTGATTACATCAATGGGGAGTAAGTACTGTCTGCAAAGCGGGAAGCAATAGCTAGAGCGGACGACGGGCAGTATTTGCTCCCAAAGACTATTCTGGTTACTGTGACGGACATTTTTATTTTAAACGTTTTGACGTAAACGAGCGGTAAAAATTAAACTAATAGAAACTGACCACTTTGGAATTCCCCAGGAAAAACCACCGGAGCGCCTCGACGCGACCGGAGCCAGGACGCCTGCCGCGGTCCACTTGGGACGCTCGACGGTTTTGCACTCCGTCTCCAAAGCTTGAAGCTCCGCGGAGCGCAACCTCCCCGAGCGGCGACTCGGCCTGTAGCCACCGCCCGCTCTTCTCTCCGGCTCCGCCACCCGTTTTTCCAGAGCAGCCCAAAATCCCGGGGAAGCGAACCCGCGCACAGCAGATACGCCGCGACACCAAACCTCCGGCTGTCCAGCTGCGCCGCCCCCGACCGTCGCTGCTGCGCCAACGGGAGCCTCCGGCCGACGCAGTGCCGAGCGCCCGCGACCCCGTCGGCCGCCGGCTCTGCCAGCGGCGCGGTCCGGCGAAATCCGCGACGCTGCCGAGTCTGCGGCGAGTCCGGGGCGTGTTTTTTTAGCGAAGGAAAAGGCCATTGCAAGTCTCAAGTCCGACCTGCAAGGAAAAAGAAAGCCCGCGTAACAAGGCTAGACCCGTTCCTGTCTGTTGCAGAACTTGTACCAGCGCTACATTCTGGACGGGACCGAATGACAAAGCCGAATGACAGCCTGCAAGAATCCTCCTCTCAGAGCTCTCTGGTTGCAAAGGGAATATTGTAGATCACCAGCAGTTGTAAGACACTGAGACTCCTACTTTTCTCCATCTGCCTCCCTCAACAGAAATAAGTCCCAAAGGACAGAAAACCCCAGGATAGGGTTGAAACCAAACCGAACCCAAACCAAAAACCAAAACCAAGGAAAAACCGTCGGGGAAAAGAACCCCACAGCATCAGGAACTGTACCAAGCACCTTAAGTAACACTGAAGCGACTCGAACCAAAACAAGTGACAAGGCACCTCAGGAGAGGTGCCAGGAAAGACAAATGAGTCCACACAGAGCAACGCCCGTGTCCTTCTGAGAGGACTAGGCAGGTGAGAGAAGGCCCTTTGAAGGCCTGTGGTTCTGAGAAGGCCACTTGTCACGCAGATTGATTCTGGTGCCTGGATGGGAAATGGAGGGGACTGAGGGGCACACGAAGGGGAGGGAGGAACTCGGACAGCTTACGGAGATGCCTGCGGTGCAAAGCCAGGCTGCAGGATGGCTCGGCGTCGGTGCCATCGACCCCCCCCAAAAGATGCTGTGACCCCACTTGGGGACGACAACCTCTGGCCCCGGCGCCCCCGGGGCCGGGCAGAGGCAGCAGCGCTCGGCGTAGCTGGTGGCAGGGGGCCCGACGGGGTGGAACGCGTCCCGGCAGGGCCTGGCCAGGCCCAGGAGCACATCTGGTCCTCGCTGAGGGGCTGGAGCCGATGGGGGCCTGAGGAGTACAGGGGTGGCCTGGTGTCCCCGGCCGCAGCTCTTCCCTGCCGCAGCCGCCTGCGCTCCTGTCCGCGCCCGAAGCCCCATGCCCGCAGAGGCAGCTGGGTCTGGAGCTGCCAGCGCCAGCAGCCCCAGAGCAGAATGAGCTCCCTGAGCAGAGGCCGAGGCTCATATACCCCAGGCCCCGCCCCCGGGCAAGTGGTGGGGATGGGACACAAGGGGGGGGCGGGGCCGGGGGGGGGGGGGGGCAGCAAGGCACGCCAACAGGAGGGTGGGGCATGGGGCAAAAAAGTCACGCCCGGGGGGGGCGGTGCTGGGGTGGGGTGCAGAATAACAAAGGCAAACCCGGGAAGGGGAGGGGGTGGGGGCCGGGCAGGGCACAGCCACTGTCGGCGAGGCCATGGGGGGGGGGGCGGTGCTGGGGCGAGGTGCAAAGCAGCAAGGCACTCCCACGGGGGGAACGGTGCCGGGGCGGGGCGCGGGGAAGCAGGGCACGCCCACGGGGGGGGGGCGGTGCCGGGGCAGAAAAGGCACACGGGGGGGGGGGGGTCGGGGGGGGGGGGCAAGCAGGGCACGCCTACAGTGGCCAGTGCCGAAGAACAGCAGCAAGGCACGCTCACGGCGGGGGGGAGGCGCCGGGTGGATTTGGGGCCAGGCACACCCACCCTTAGCAAGGCCACCGAGTTGGGGGTGGCATGGGAAAAACCCCACCTGAAGGCGGAGACAGGGGTACGGGGGGGCATAGACAGGTGCAGACGTGGTGCGCATCCTCACGGCTGCTCGATAGTCTCACCTTCAAGTCCTAGGAAGGGAAATGCGGTCACAAACACTCCTCACAAAAAACAAGTTGCCATCCTGCAGGAAGTTCAGAATTCCGGGAAAATCCAGTGCACCTAGAACAAAACAGCACCAAAACTATCAGTTAAAAAAAAGGCTGTGTGTTTTAAAACCCTCCTGTCACCCCTGAACACCCCCTAGGAAACTGCTGACATAAAAACAAGAAAAAAAAAAACCCCAAGCTTCATCCCAGGGCACTTTCTACTGTGGGTGCTGCTGGACCCTGCCTAGTCCCAGAGTTCTTGCTTCACACGTAAGAAGGAGCTTCCTGGGAGAGCTCAGGGCTCATCTACCCCAGGCCCCAACCACCACCCTTCCCACAATCATAGGCAACTGGGTAAACTGAGACACGGAGAGAGGGGACCTAGAAATGCCAGTTTCACAAGCAATGAGGAAGAATGAAATCAGAGCTGGTGGGGTGCCAGAAAGGAAACGACATAGAAAGGAAAGGTAGAAGGTGACACTTTACAGGGCAATGCTAGCAAAAGAGCAAAAAGCTTTGGGGAACTAGACAGCCTGAAAGGCAGACAGAGGCAGGGACAGGCAAGGAGGCAGGCAGAGATCCAGAGAACCAGGGCAGGGATGGCCCTGGACACACACGAGGGGACACGTGGCTCCTGGTGACAACGGCAGACCTTCACCGCCCCGAGGCTTTTCTCTCTGTCTCTGCCCCTTCCTCCTCCACAGTGCCAGCTGCCTGACCTTAGGAGCAGGCGGTGGGTGACTCAATGCACTTCTCTCACGAGGTTTCCTGGACATGCAGCAGCTCACACGTGTGCAGCCAACAGAGGCGCCAAGGTCCTGGTGCTGTGTTATGGTGGCATTCTCTGTTGTGGATGGGTGGGAGGGATCATTCCTTGCCACAGGGACCAGCTGGAGACAGTTGCCTGTGGAAGCCCCTTGGTTTGACTCCTCAGCCAGCTCCTGCAGGCAGGCATGCCCAGGCAGCCCCCTTCATAGCCCAAAGTAGGGCCAGCCCCATCATTAGCCTCACTGGCCACACCTGCCCCAGCTGGAGCCCATCAGGAACAGGGGCCTGGGCAAAGCCCCACAGCACATGGCCCCCTCCCCGGCACCTGCCCACAGCCACGAGCTCTGCACCCAGGGGCTTGAATACCATCCAGGGGCACAGAGGAGGCAGGAAAAGTTTACTCACCTCTGCCCAGAACAAATCCTGGCACTTAGCTGGCTACAAGGCTCGATGTGCAAACACAACAAACGCAGCAGGAGAGAAGGGAAAAAGCAGGAGGAAGGTAGAGAAGAGGTGGGGGACAGGCAGCCAGTAAACGGGATGCTGCAAACAGGAGAGGGACAGGGAGCAGGACAGTAGCATAGAGAGAGGAGTACTGGGACACTGAGCAAAAAACCCAGGGAGAGATGGAGGAATACATAAGAGCGAGGAGGAGCAGGAGAGAGAGGCCAAAGGGACCAGCAGGACCACAAAGCAGGGACAAGACAAGGGACAGCGGAATATTGTAAAGCAATAGGGGAAAAGAAACAGAGGCAAGAACTAACACATAGGGTCAGGAAGACAAAAAGAGGGAGCCTTACAAAGACAATGTAAAAAGTGACACCATTTCCACCCCCATCTTGACTTCCACATTTTCCCTGACTTCGCACCCCATCTCAGCCTCCACTTTCTTCCAGCCCTGCCTCTCCCCCTGGCTTGAGGGGAAGCCCCAGTGCAGTCAGGAAGGTGTTAGGCTGTCCATCAGGCTCCCACAGCAAAGGGGCCAGGACAGAAAGCCATTGCTGGCCCTCCCCATCCCTGGGCAGCCCTTTCCCAGGCAGCAGAAGGAGCGGCAGGCAGGGCAGCAGAGGTGGACTGGGACACACACAGGAGAACGTGTGACTCACCCCAGCTCCTGGCACCAGCTCAGATCTTCAGCACCCCAACACTTTTCTCTCAACTCCCCTCCACCGCCAGGCTGGCCAGCGGCTCACACACACAGCCGATGCAGGCACCAAGCTGCCAGCAACGTGTGCTGGTGGTCTGCTCCATCATGGACAGCTCAGGGGGATCCTTCCTTACCACAGGGACCAGCCATTCCATTCTGGAGGTACCTCCAGCTACCTCCTCAACCAGTTCCCCTTTATCAGCTCCCTCAGGCAGCCCCTTTATAGCCCACAGGAGGGCCGGCCCTGTTATTAGCCCCACTGGCCACACCTGGAGCCCATCAGGAACAGGGGCCACAGGCAAGAACAAGCACCCAGGGACAAGGAGCTCTGAAGAGGGAGATGTAGGAAGAAAATGTAAAAAGCAATACTGCTTTTCCACTCTCCCACCCACCCCTGCCCTTGGGAAAGCCTGATGGAAACCATGAGACTTCAGGGTGTCCCTGCTGGGTGCCCCTCATTCCCCCTGATATCTACTGGTGATGGCATTTTGGGCCCAAGGAAGTGCCAGAGCGAAGTTTGGAATGCAAACAGTTTGTTTAAAACAGTTTGCATCTGGAGCAGCACTTCTTGTAGCGGTGGGGGCAAGGCAGGTGCATGGAGCAGGGACAAGGGGGGGGGGGACACAAAACATGGTAATGGGAGGCAGGTGCAAGGCACACCCATGGTGGGGGGGCGGGGGGGGGGGGAGGAAGGCAGGTGCACAGGGGGAGGATAGGGTGTGAGCTATGCACACCCATAAAGTGGGTACAAAAATCTGTCAGGGATAACCTGATTGAGGAAGATGAAGTTGACCTTGACAGCATTCCAGTATACCCTTGAAAAGACAGAAGAAGTGGATGAAGAATGTTGTAAACAAGTTTGAGGAAGTTATAAGAGATTGAGCAAGAAGAGACTGAGCAAGTAATACCACAGAGCAGAAACTTGGCAAGAGAACAGTAGGTACAGTGAGAAATACAGTAGGAGCTCCAGCCAATCATTATGTGAATGGAGGTGAATGGACAAAGCTATTGAGCGAATCATTTTAGCAGCCTTAGTGCATGAACAGGTGGACAGATAAGAAAGGTTATAAAAGGGTACGCTTTTTCTGCTGCACCATCTCAGCCATCTTGGTTTTTGCAACTTAATAAAGAGTGCCTTCTTACATATACTCTTGTCGTTGTCCATCCCTACCATGAAAAAAAGCAGGCAAGGCAGGCCCATGGGAGGCAGGGACATGACAAGTAGGGCCAGGCACACACACGGGAGTCAAGGCCACAAAGATCGGGGTGGCATGGGAAAAACCCCACCTGAAGGCAGAGACAGGGGTATGGGGGGGCATAGACAGGTGCAGATGTGGTGCACATCCTCATGCTACTCGATAATCTCACCTTCAGTCCTAGGAAAGGAAATGGGATCACAAACCCTTGTCACAAAAAACAAGTTGCCATCCTGCAGGAAGTTCAGAATTCCAGGAAAATCCAGTGCACCTATGTCTTGGTTTGAAAGACAGGTGTCTGTGGAGGAAGGCAGGAGCCTCCCTTGAAATGGAAAGTGCAACCCCCTTCCCTCCAAATTATTATAATTTTGAAATTAACGGGCGTTCAGGCAAAGATATGGGGAATAGGAATAACAGTTCTTTACTAATATATATATATATATAAATATATATATATATATATATATATAACACAAGGCAGGGAAAAAACAAACAACCCACTGGTTTACACTGACAGAGTCAGGAATACAACCTGACACCCTGTTAGGGTGGCAGTAGCAGTCTGATAAGATGGTGGCTGCAGTCCTCCTGAAGCGATGGATGTAGTTCTGTGGAAGCAGCAATCAGGTAAAAGAGTCTGGTCTTCCTCCGAAGGTCCAGTGGTAGGTAGGTAGCTCTTGTCCTCTGGAACTCCAGTGGGGGGAAAAGCTCCTCTGGGAATCCACTGGAAGAAGGCTGCTAGGGTGTTCAAAATCTCTGTTTTTATTTGGCATGGACTGCTTGGCTCCTTCCCCCCCGCCCCCCGCCCCCCCCCCCCCCCCCCCCCCCCGGGCAGAGCATCTCACAATGGGATGGGGAGTCGTGAGGCAGTTCCTTGATGGGCCATTAACAGGAGATAGTCCAGGAGCGAGTTATCGATGAGTCAGGCGATAAGGCATTGTTGTGCCCAGTAACAGGAGATAGTCCGGGGGGGGGGGGGGAGGCAGAGAGCACCGCCCCACCTGGTCTCAACAGCTCCTGAAGATGGTAATAGAATATTTTTTTCTTTTGGCACATTTTGCACTGTAACCCAGGACAACCTAGAACAAAACCACAGCAAAACTGTCAGTTAAAAAAGCTGTGTGTTTTAGAACCCTCTCATCACCCCTTAACACTCCGTATGAAACTGCTGACAAATAATAAAAAAAAAAAGCCCAAGCTGCATCCCAGGGCTCTCTCTACTGTGGGTGCTGCTGGACCTTGCCCAATCCCACAGCTCTCACCTCGCACGGAAGGAGCTCCCTGGGCAGAGCCCGGGACTCATCTACCCCAGGCCCCGCCCACTGCCTTTCCAAACATCCCCAGGGGAAGGGGCCGCCGCGGGGCACAAAGGTGAGAGCGTCCGGTGCGTAGCCCACTCACTGTAGGCGGTAGCAGGAGAGAGCGCGGCAGCGCGCACCCGGAGCTGCAGTACCGTCTTTTGGTCACAGGGTGGCAGCAGGGTGCGCGGCAGCGCCGCCGGGGCTGCATAACCGCTTTTTGGTCATAGGGTGGCAGCAGGGAGCGCGGAAAGCTCCGCTGGGCCTGCAGTACCGACTTTCGGTCACAGGGTGGCAGCAGGGAGCGCGGCAGCGCCTTCGGGGCTGCAGTACTGCTTTTTGGTCACAGGGTGGCAGCAGAGAGCGCCACAAATCGGTGTCACCGCACACGCGCGTGTACCACGCCCCAGTACCCAACCCTAGTCAAATCGTGGTAGCAGAGCGCGCCGCGGGCGGCCGCCAGCGCGCATGCGCGTACCCCGGCCTGCAGTACCGCACACCCCCCACGCGCAGGCAGCACAAAGCGCCGTTTCACGCAGCACCCCCGTGCGGTCACAGCGGCGCAGCAGCACCTGCGTCTTTCTCTGACACTGGGGGTACAGGGGGACCCGGAGAGGGGTGGGGGATGACCGACACCAACGGCTCTCCCCGGCATAACCCACAGACGAGCACTCACCTGCCACAGCCCACGAGACAGAATCCATGCTCGATGCCTGCCCCCCGCCAGATCATCGACGCCGGCTGCCGCACAGCAGAGGGGTGGCAGGGCGTCCGCCAAAGGACGGTGCCATGGCTCTTGCTCGCACTCGGCTCTGCCACGTTCCCCGTCTCGGACCACGCCCGGACGGGCTCCCCAGAGCAACAACTGCCCCTTTCCCCACCGGACAGCCGTGGCAGAAAGCTTGGACAGAGACAGAGCTGGCCCCGCGGGGCGAGAGTGCTGAGCCACCGGCAGGCAAACCTGGGGGGGGGGGGCGAGCTGCTGCGCAGCACCGGACACTCACAGCAAGACATCGGGAAACAAAAGGCCCCAGCCATAGTTCAGCACATTAGAAGAACAACACAGAAGCAAGGAGAGGAATTCAATAGAACGAGGGACAGGAGAGCAGTCGAACTGAAGGAGACCAGCCCGAAATACAGACACATCCTCTACAAACCAGAGTGATTTGAATACTTAACACTCCATAGAAAGACAAACAGATACGATTTCCAACCCCTTCTTAGCAGAAAAGCAACTGCTCTTGCTCATGTTTGATGCCCTTCCTTAGAGCGCTGCTGCAGAACAAGGCTGTACACCCCCATCTAGATCTATGCTTACACCTGTCTCCAAAATACACAGTTGTTAATTGACTCTGCTCCTGCCCCACCTTGTTCTATCATGTCACATGATTAGAAACCAAGTACTTCAGAGCGCTCTGTCAAAACACAGGGAAGAAACTCAGTAACATGCAGCTGCCTCTGGCTTGGAAAGAGTTAGAGAAACCCCTGACCGCTTAAGTACACCTCATACATTACATGCTGTACTGATTCGGCAGCGAGTTTAAACCGCGTTAGTCATTCTGCCAATTATACAATTTTAACTTTCTCTAGAGTTTCATATATGACAGGAAAAGATCAGTGAAATAATAGATCCCCCACATGGTTTTACTCATTAAAAAGAAAAAAAAAAAAAAAGAAATTCAAATCCCCAGGGCTGCAACAGGTAAGGCCACCGAACAGGACTGGCAGATGCACTAAGGCTTCTGGCTGTACCAAAGCACGCAGAGGAACATTTTTTAATCGTATCTCGACCGTTGCAACCAAGAATGTAAAGACCAGCGACGCCATCCACTTTTGGAACACTTGCTGTGCTTCAGTCTTTGGAAACAAATTGACTTTGCTGTTGTTTTGTTTTTCAAAAGAGGGCAAAAAGTCTCACTGCTCATGACTTCTACAGCCAAGCACACAGAGTCCGACAGGCAGTTCGTACAACGCAATTTCTTTGAAGGAGAAAGATTTCCATTCCAGGAAAATCCCTTTTCCAACTGAAATCAAAGTTACGCACTGCAGGACAACGGTCCCTGGTCCCTCAGCTTCGCTTCCAGAGGGCTGGGGATCCGCGTCCATCCTCAGCAGAAACCACATCAACTAACCTGATTACTCCTGCAGTTGCCACGTTCCTCCTCATCGCCTACAGAAAAGAAAAAAAAAAAACCACACACACCGCTGACAGTGGTAGCTGTCACACGGGTCACCACAGACCTCCTCGAAACACCCTCCTCCTCAAAAGGAACGTGGTCTTCCGCTCAACTGCTCCGCACCGATTCCCGTGTTGGACGCTGCAGCTGTCATCGCTTGCGGCCCCCCTAAGGTAGCAACAGACAGAGAAATACCGTCACGCTTGGGAGAAATCACCAGCCCCACGCTCCTCCTTGCTGCTCCTTAGCTCACCACCTCAAAAGCTCACCCAACTCCAAAGGCAGCTGCGTAACACCTGCACAAACGCACAGAAACGCTTGACCGAGCTGCCGCAGGATGCTCCGCTCTTGGACGCCGGCCCGGCTGACAACCGCCTCGCCTCCTCAGGCCGCTGGTCGGCGCGCAGCTTCGCCCCTCCGAGGCTACGTGCGTGACCTGCGAAAGCCAAAACAAAAGGCACGTGCTGAGATACCGCCCGAAACCACAGCCTGCCCGTGCCCATTCCCCTCTCCTCCTCCTCTACCTCGGCCGCCCACCCACCCTACCTCTGCCAGCTGCCGCGTTGAGGCTCCGGTACCACCTGTAAAACACAACCCATAAGGGATGCTTATAAACTTCACAAACGACACAACGCCTGAAAAGTAACTTCTCTGCTGCAGCCCACCAGTCCCAGCTCACCTCGCCCCAGCCACCCGCAGTGCCGATACCCTGCTTCGCTCGCTACTTCGTGCCTTTGGAATACAACAAACCTACCAAGACCTGTCAGCTGCTCACACAGCCATCGGCCGCATCTGCCCGCTGACACTGCGTGCCAACCCACCTTCTTATGGCCGCTCCCCCGCCCCTCCTCTAACCCTTTGGTGCACGGCTCGTCTCACTGCATCTGAAAACGGCATCGAACGAGTCACCCGGCTGCGGAGCAACAGCTTAACGGTTCCGGAGATCTCCTTTCCATGTAGGAATACCCTCTAGACTCCAACAACAGCCAGCCAGCCATCACAGAAAACCAAAGCCAAAGCAACACCTGGCCCTACGCGTACGACCCTTAGCACCTTCCACCCCGGAAGTCAAATGCCACGGCCCCTGACGAAAAGATACGGCCGCGGCCGCAACCGCAACGGTGGACGCGCGAGAAGCCGGGCCCCAAGACCCAACATCCACAGGACGCGGAGAAGTCGTCGTCCCAGAAGAGGGCTCCGTGAGAACAGACCGCTCGACAGCGGATACCCCAGCGCATCCTGGACCACTCGTCACCTTCTCGGACACGAGACGTGCTGGACAGATCTGTGTGTGGAGCTTCTCGCGCGAGACGGGGAGCGCTCGGTCGGCGGTACCCCGGTGAGTCGAGGAGCACGAGACCCTCGGTGCGGCTACCGATGCGCCCGCCTACCGCAAAAGAATAAACCTCCGGAGCATCGAGACCTCATTAATGTGCAGTATAGCGCACACGGAACAAGCACCACCGACCGCCTCCTTACCACTGAACCCCTCAAGGAATCACAGCGGCGGTCAGCTGACGGAAAAACCACGGCGGCTGAAAGATCTAACACAGGCACCTTACAACCACAGAAACCGGTGCTAAACACACAACAGGTGAAAAACTACACGGAAACGTAACTGCTGTGACCGGCACTACGACACGTCTCATCAGGCGCGTCATGAAAAAGTCAGAAACGGAGTAATGGGAAGGCTCGCGTGCCCGGGCCTACGACAGAAGACAGACCCTGGCTGGAGACTGTTACCAGCGCAAAGAACGCAGACCCTCTTCTCTGAGAAGTTCTGGGGAAGATGCCTTCTCGAGAAACTCTCAAGCTCCGTATACAGGCGAGTACAAGATGCTCACCCTAACCCTCGCTGGACAATTTCACCATCAGTCCTATTAAGAGAGAAAAAAGAGCATAGATCAAGACATCAGCAACTTACACAGCACACAGTAAAAACGGTGGGGAAAAAAAACAAGGTTCCATCTCCCATAGTCAGGAATTCCAAAAAAATGCAATGCATCTAAAATTTAAAAAAAAAAAATGGCAGGCTATTAAACCATTTTGCCACCCCCAAACCCTCAGCGGAAAACCGCCAGCCTGAAACAACAAAAACAACTGCATAAAAGGGTACTTCCTACTATGCCTACAGCCGAACCTCGGCCGGTCTCGAAACTCTTCCCTCACACCGACGCCTCCGCTTCTTGCCGTGAGCAAACCCCCGACGCCCGCGCAGCCCAGCCGGCTCCAAGAGCTGCCGCCAGCGACCAGACCAGCGGAGCGCCCGCACCGCAGCAGCCCCGGAGCAGAACGGGCTCCCTGTGCAGAGGCCAGGGCTCGTACACCCGGGGCCCTGCTCACCACCCTTCCTGCAATCCCCTGGGAAAGGGGCTGGGGCGACCCCCAGCAGACACAAGGGCGGCCGGAGGAGCAGCGGGGAGTTTCCTCACCTGCCTCCGTGTCACGGGGTACAAAGCACTGAGCAAAGACAGCGACCCGTACCGCAAAGGCCGACACCTGCTCTTCTACTGCAGGTATCTGCGGCACCAGCAACGTGACCGGGCAGGGAATTAAACTAACGGAACCGCTTTAACTGGGAGAATAAGGACACAAACCTGAGCCAGGTGCAGTCAGCAACATCCCCGGGGAGGAACCGGCAACCAAGTCCTCAGCGCTGCCCCTGGGAGACACAAAGAACGGCCAACTGTTGTCCACAGCGACGGCCACCCCTTTCCCCAGGCAGGAACCCCTCCTTCTGCAGGAGCTCCTGGAGACGCCCCCTCCTGCCCCAGACCATTGCCAACGGCACCCGTGCTTATGGGGCAATAAAGCACGTTCGCGGGTCAGCTTGCTGCTGCGAGGGCAGGGTCTGGGGTGGTCAGGGGCTACGGGACAGGTGCTGGAGCTGTGGGCAGCTGCATGGGGCGCGCAGGCTGGAGCACTTTTCCAGGGGGTGGGAAGGCCTCCAGGTGCCCGGAGGCAGCCATCTGCCCCTCTTCCTCCTTCCTCTCCACCAGCTCACAAAACCCCTGGGAGCTGCCCTGACGGGGCCCGACGTCTGCTGTCGGCACTCTCGGGCAGGCGTGCCCTAGCAGCACCATCCCCTGGGGCTGCGGCCCCATGACACAGAGCGGCCATCGCCATCAGCCTCGCTGGCTCCCTCCGGGGCTCCTCCGGCACCAGCCCGCAGCTGCAGCCATGGCCCCTTACCCCCGCTGTGTACCTGCTCCCCTGGACTCTCTGACCGCTGCTCAGCAAGTACAAAGGAGACAGAGCGAGGGTTTATTTGCAAACCCATCTAAGTGCGAGGAACACGCCTGCTCTGGGGCTCAGAGCCCGTCCACTCACCCTTCCCTGGGACCGCTCGGCAGTCCACGCTGGGGCAGCAGGTACGGAGAACGAAAACACAGCCATGGGGAGCTGGGCAGAGGAACAGAAAGAGAAAAATAAGGTGAGGGAGAGGAACTGAGGAGCAGAGAAAGAGAGGTACCGGGAAAAGAACAGAGAGGGGGAGACACAGATAAAGAAAGGACACAGAGTCCTGGTCTGTGGAAGGAAAACGGGGTCAGGGAGCCAGGCGGGTGAAAAGAGCACGCCCACCAGCCCTGTGCCCAGGGGGCAGCAGCGGCCTTTCCTCACGGGGAAGTGGCAGCGGGCACGGCGGCCCCATCCCACAGGCCCTGCAGCATCGCGCGGCCGTTACCGGCGGCGCCCGCCGGCAGGACAGCCTGCTGCTCGCCGGATGCAGCGCTGAGCATGGTGCCCGAGCCGGACGCCCGCAGGCAGCCATGCGGCCCTGGCAACGAGCCCACAGCTCGTGCGGCGGCTGTGGCGAGGGCTGGGCCGTGCCGCAGGAGCGGGGGGCCATCACTCGACCCCCGCAGCGCAGCACCTCCTCCCCTGGGCTCCCTCACAGCCCCTCGCCTGCTGTGAAGGGACTGCAAACGCAGCTGGGAGGGCAAAGGAGACTGCGAACGTTTCTTCAGTCACGCAGGTAGCGGATGCAGCGAGAGCGCCTGAGGCAGGGAACAGGATGGCGAGAGAAAGACAGGGACAGGGAGCCCGACAGGTGGAGAAAGAAGCAGCAGGGAGAGAAGAAGAGAGGCAGCAGATAGAGGGAGAAGGGAGCAGGGCAGAGACTGACAAAGGAGGACGGAGACGCAGGACAAAACTGGGACAGGCAGCACGACAGAGAGGAAGGAAAGAAGAACAGGGGCAGGAAGCTGGACCGAGACACATGGAGAAAGACAACAAAGAACAGGGCAGAGAGGGAGGATGAAACAACAGGGACAGGGAGCCAAGACAGCCAACGATGGAGGGAAGGGGCGGGGGTGGGGGGAACAACAACACGGTACAAACCACAGAGCTACACACTACAGGTGGAAGAATTAAAAAATAGAGCCGGGGAGCCAGGAAAAAAAAAAAGCTGGAGAGCAAAAAGTATAGCGATTCATACAAAAAGGGAGGGAATATTAAAATAGCGTCATCAGGGAGCCAGAGAAAGCGAGACGGAGAAAGGACAAAAGCAACAGGCTACAGGGCAGAGAGGGAGGAACTCATGAGCAGCAACAGAGCTCCGGCCAGAGAGAGACAGAAAAAAGTACAAGACTGCAGGGGCTGCAGGGCAGAGAAGGAAGAATTGACCAACAGGGACAGGGGACCAGACAGAGCGTGATCGAGAACAGAAAAAAACAGCAGCGGGCTACAGGGAAGAGGAATTCAAGAGCAGGGACTGGGAGCTGGACAAAGAGACAGAAAAAAAAAAAACAAACCACGAAACAGTGATGGGCTATGAGACAAATAAGGAGGAAAGAAAAAACAGCAGCAGGGAGCCAGACAGAAGAGACTGAGAAACACAGACAAATAGCCTGGGGCTATGGGACAGAGAATGTGGAATGAAAAGGCAGAGAGAGGGAGCCAGACAGAGAGCAGGGGGAAAATCCAGACAGGCTACGGAGGGGCAGAAGAAGGAATTAAAATCTGGGGACAGAGAGCTGAACAGAGAGGGATGGCGACAGCAGGGAATAGCAGCGGGTGCAGGAGTAAGAGGGAGAAAATAATCGATAGGGACAGGGAGCTGGATACAGAGGGTCAGAGAAAGGTGAAAATAGGGGTAGGGTAGAGGGCAGAGAGTAAGAATTAAAAAATGGGGGCACTGAGACACAGAGATGGAGAAAAGAAAAAAGCAACAGGCTACACAGCAAAGGAGGAGGAATTAAAAAACACGGACAGGAAGTGCGAAAGTGAGAAGGGGCTGGGGGGGGGGGGGTGGGCCGGGGACTCCAGGACACACGACTCCTGACAGGCAACAGGACAGAGAGGGAGGAATTAAAAGGGAGGGACTGGGAGCTGGGAGAGGGGGAGAAAGAAAAAGAATCACGGCACACTACAGGGCTGAGAAGGAAGAAACTGAACAACAGGGACAGGGAAACGGCCAAAGAGAGCCCAACGAAAGAAAATGTGCCGATGGGCTACAGGACAGAGAGGGAGGAGTGAAACAACAGGGAGCCAGAGCCAGGCACAGAGAGATCGAGACAGAAAAAACAGCCAGGAGCAACGAGGCGGGACAGGGGTGGGGGGAAGCTGCGAGGATCTGGAGCCAGACAGAGCAACAGCAAAAGAAAATGACAGCGACAAGCTCCAGGGAGGAGCGGGAGGAATGAAAAGACAGAGATGAGGGGCCGGACCCAGTGTGACACACGCAGGAAGCACAGCAACAGCTGGAGGGCAGAAAGGGAAGAATTAAAACACAGGGACAGGGCGCCAGAGGTGGAGTGGGGAGACAGATAAAGGGGGAGAGGGCAGACAGAAAGACAGGCTACAGGGAGAAGCAGGAGGAATTAAAGAAATGGGATCCACAGCCGGACAGAGAGAAGGAGAAAGCAGCACAATCACCACAGGCTACAGGGCCCAGAAGGAAGAAACTGAAAAACAGGGAAGCGGGAGCCGTCCAGAGAGAGATATGAAGAAAGGGAAGATAGCGGGGAGCCGCCACACGGCAGCAAGGGAAGGATTAAAAAGATGGGGCAGGGAGACGGACAGGGAGCGATGGAGAAAGAAACAAAGCCCCTTGATGGGCTACAGGACAGAGAGGGAGCAACTGAAGACTCGGGGAAAAGGAGCAGGACAGAGAACGGAAAACCAGTGACGGGCCACAGGGCAGAGGGAGGAACCACATATGTGGGGAGAGGCAACTGGCCAGAGAGAGATGAGGACAGACAGATAACAGCAGTGGGCTACAGGGCTGAGAGAGAGAAACTGAAAAACGGGGACCGAGAGCCGGGAACAGGAGACACGCAGAAACACCAAATCGCAACAGGCCACAGGACAGAGAGGGAAGAAATAAACATCTGGGACCAGGAGCAACCTACAGAGAGACGTCGGGAAACGGAAGTTTCAAGAACAATGCATACGAGGCAGAGAGGAAGGCATTTTTAGAAGTGGGTCAAGACAGGGACAGGGAGCCCAACAGAGACAGAGAGAACAAGAAAGCAACAACGGGCTGCGAGACAGACAGGGAGGAATTGAAAAATCCCAGCAGGGAGAGACGGCAAAAGGAATGAAATCGCAACACGAACTTCGAAAGCGACAGGCTGCAGGGCAGAGAGGGAGGAATTTTAAAAAATCCGGATCTTGTGCTGGACCAAGAGAGACCGAGCAAATAAAAATGGTGAGGCCTAAAAGGGCACACAGGAAGGAATTAAACAACAGGGACAGAGAGCCAGACAGAGAAAAGTCCTGACAGGCTTCCAGAGAGAGAGGGGAATTTAAAATTAGAGACCAGGAGCTGGACAGAGAGAGACTGAGACAGGGGAGGGAAAAAAAAAAAAAAAAAAAAAAGACGGGGGCGGGCAAGGGGGAAATCACAGCACCATGTGAAAGACAGGGGGCCAGGGGAGGGGGATAGGGAGGGCCTGGGACACACAAGTGGGGCGATGGGGCCCCGAGGGCCCAGGACTCACCGCATCCCTTGTTCTCAGTGCTGCCAGGAGAATTTGCCCGTTCAGACGCTTCCTTCTCTTCCTCTCCTCCCTTCCTCTTCTGCAGCTCCGGTCACATGGTGGTTCTCCACCTAAAAGATTACATGGCTGTCTCAACTCTTGCGAGACAAGGCTTCCTAGACATGTAGCCTCGCTCGTTCATGCGTCACACGGCCGTACCACGCCGTGGGTTACGCACATGGACTCTCCGCTTGCCTGCGGTGGGAGGCAGCTGCCGGCCGGCCGGCCTCTGATTCCTTCTTCTTTACCTTTCTCTGGCCTCTCCAGCTTCAGCCGCAGCAGCTCCTGTCCACTGCCCACAGCCAGCAAGCGCTCCGCCCGCCCCTTTTTGCCCCCACGCCGCGACGAGAGCGAGGTCAGGCAGAGACAACCCAGGCAAGACCGAGGCGGGTGCAGACAACAGCATCCTCAGGGGAGGAAGGGACACCTGTGCCCTCAGTGCAGCCTCTGGGAGACAAGGAGAATCAGTGACCATTATGATCGTAGATCATCCCCGGCCAAATCGCCTCCTTCCACAGCAGCTTCTGGAGATGCCACTTTTTCCCTGCACTGCAGCTAATGGCATCCACGTTAAGGCAGAATCAAGTGCATCCGAGGGCCAGCTTGCTGCCATCACAACAGGATGACCTGGGGAGACAGGCTGCAGGGGAGGTGCTGGAGCTGGAGGCAGCTGCGCGGGGCCAGCGGGGCCGGGGAAGGCTCAAGGGGAGCTCTGGCGAGTTGGGAAGGCACCCGGCGCCTGGAGGGGCGTCCGCCTCCTTCCCCTCTTCCCTCCCACCAGCTCCCGGGAGCTCCCCGGGGCTGCCCGCCGCAGCACGGGCCTTGAGGCTTCCCGTCCCGCCACCCCCGGCGGCCAGCGGCCAGCAGAGACTCCCGCACCAGCCGAAGGAGCGAGCTCGCCTCACCGCCGGCCTCGCCCCTCACCCGCCGCCATGCTGCTCTCGCGCACCGCGCATGCGCGAGCCGCCGCCGGCGCGCCGGAAGGTCCACGCCCGGCGCGCGACCGCCGCGCTGCGGGACCGCGCTTTGGCCGCGCGGCAGCAGCGCCCGCCGGGCGGCGCGTGCCCGGGGCGGCCCCGACGCTGCAGCCCCGCGCGTTGCGCGCCGAGCGCCCGCCGGCCCCGCGCCCCTGGGGCGGGAGGACACGCCCCCGGCGGGGCGGGAGCGGGGAAGGGGCGGGTCTGAGCTTGGGCTGGGGGCGAGGGGCAAGTCGGCGGGTGCAGGCGGCACCCGAGGGGCGGTGGGAGGGCGGTGCCGAGCATGGTGGGGCGGAGGGGGCACAAGGTCGGAGGGCAGGGGGTTCGGGGGCACGTCCCGCAAAAACCTCGCATGGGGCAACATCTCCATGGGAATCACTTGGGGGGGGGGGGGGGGGGGACGGGGACGGGACGACACGACGGACGACAGGGATGGGGGGGGCGGGGGCGGGCAGAACAGCGGGGAGGAGACCCTCTGGGCCCCGGACTCTCCCCACCGGACAGCCCCGGCTGCAGCACCCGCAGGTCCCCGCTCGAGACAGAGCCAGGAGCCTCCGGCCGCAGGGCTGGCGCCGCCGGGCGAGCACGCTGAACGGCCGGCAGGCAAACCTGGGCAGGGGGAGCTGCCGAGCAGCACCAGACACAACACGGCAGCTCAAGAACAAAAATCCCAAGTTATGTCTCAGCATATGAGAAAAGTAACACAGGAGAAAGCAGAAGAATTCAGTGAGAATGAGGGATAGGATAGCAGTTGAGCTAAAGGAGGTCAGCTCAAACTACAACACATCTGTTCAAAGCCAGAGCCATCGGTACGCTTAAAAAAAAATTTAAAAAAAAAAATCAATACTAAGACTCATCAATACAATTTTGAAAGCATTCTCAGCATAAAAGCAAACACCCTTGATAGTGCTGGAAAACGTCTCGTCCCTTTCTCACAGCACCCCTGGGGGGAGATACACACCCCCCCCCCCCCCCCGCCCGTGAGACCGCATGAAGACCTCGTACCATCCTCGGACTCACCATAACAGCTACAGCCCTTGCGCCACCGCCGCTGCTGCTGCACGTCTCGCTTGCTCAGTCAATAAATCTGCAGAGTGAAGTGTAAAACTCTAAATAAACATAACAAAGTCATGTTTAAAACGTTCTTTAAAGAAAGAACAAATCTCAGTCGTTCACTTTATACCGAAAAAGCACGTGGATGTTCATGTACATCCAACAAAAACGCTTACACTACCAAAGTATTTGATTTGATGTTTGCGTTAACTGCACTCACCCAGCTGCAAGCAGATACCATTAAATCACCTGTCTCCAAAATACACCGTTCCCATCCGACTGGGGGGTTTCTTGTGCATTACACCATTAGGAGGGACATCTGGGCAGCTGCACCGCCCAGGAGAGATGCCACCAAATGGCCAGGGAAATGCACCACCGAAAGCCAGACAGAAATAAAGTACTTTGGAGTGCTCCCTCCAAATATGGGGAAAACCACCCATAACATTCAGCAGCCTCTCTTTTTAAACACATAGAAGAAATACCGAATTGCTTAAACACCCTCTTCAATCGTACCCTGAAGCTCGCGGGCGGTTACAGTTTAAACAAGGCAAGTTCATTTGTATATTACACAACATGAACTGTTTGGGGTTTTTTCCTATCAGAAATGAAACTTATAAAAAATTAGTAAGATAAGAGATCCCCATACTATTTTACTTTGGGGGACACACACACACACGACACACACACGGACGGGACGATGACGGACAGGGATGACGACACAATGCAGAAATCAACTACCCAGTTCTGCAATGCTTAAGGCTACCAAACAGGACTGGAAGATTTGCCAGAGAGAGGTGGGGGGAAAAAACCCACCAAACAAGCAAAAAAACCCCAAACAACAAAACAAAACAACACAACACAAAAAAAACCCCAACCCACGACCTTGATTGCTCTTAGTACAGATGTCAGTATCTCAGTCAGGTTTTCACGTACCCCTATGAGATATTTTAAACACTTAAGGACTGAAAAAGGAGAAAGCTTTTATCTGGAACACAGTCCATTTCTTCAGAACATCCAAACTCTGACACACAGTTTCTTTCCCCTTTCAGCACCACACGATTCTCACAGAATCGTTTCTCAGCAAGCACACAAAACAGAAAGCTACGCACGCTCTCAGGAAGAGCAAATAAACGGAGGGGAGTACACTTCACACAGGCACAACGTGCTCCAGAACAGATCTTATTTTGAGTGTTTCTGCTGAAGCACTTCCTATCAAAACTAGAGAAGGAGAGCTGGCACGTTCTTCACGTTCACTTTAAAGTCCGTACTACAAGTACCTGGGGAAAAATGCAGACGCACGGGGCAGATGTACCTTGTCCTTGCAGGCCACTCGGGATCCTCTGGGCCAGTCTTGTACCTCCAGGGCAGAAGAAAGGGTCACCATGGTGAAATGATGCCAGTTGATAGTCTGCTGAGAGAGGAAAAAAAAAAAAAACAAGCCACCTTTTAGCACAAAGCGGGCTAGGAATCAAAAGCTTCCTATTTCGGCGAAGGTTTGCAATGACTACAACCGAGTGGAGGAAAAAGCATTTTGCATCATCTTTGGTACAGCTGTTGAGACAGGCCACTAGAGATTTTGGTTTTCATAGAAAACTGGGTGCTTTCTGCCTTTTTTTTTTTTTTCTTTTTTTTCCTCCTTCTGACTCATTGGCAGCTTCAGTCTCACCAGAACTCCCTTCCTTAGATCGACACAGATAACTACGCACCTTTTCTCAAGCCTACACAGAGCCAGGGTTTCCTCACCCTAGACATCCCAAATCGAATACTATCCTTAAAATGTACAGCGACCCACCTGTCCTTGTCAACCGCCTCCTTGCAGAAACTGCCCCTTCACAGCTCGTCCCCGTCTCGGCGGATTGTCCTGCTGGAGGATGAAGTGCAGAAGATGCGTATCCCCACAGCATTTGTCTGTGAGGGTACATGTTCAGAAATACTCCGAATCTGTAAGACAGACAGGTGTCATTTCTGTGATTTCAATCATCAGAACTCAATTGTGAGGAAACAAACTAACGTTTAAATGAAGGGTCTGTACGCTACAGTCCTAGGAGAGGGGCAGGGGGGAGAAAGGCATTACAAATTGGAAAAAAAAAAAAGGGCATGATTCGGAGCTCCCAATCATGACGGAGCGGTGGGGACAGTAACAAAAGCAAAGACAAACAGCAGCAACGTTAAGTGAAATCCAGCTTTAATTCTGATCACGTCTTTAAGAGACTCCCCAAGTCTATACCTCAGTCCTACGAAGGACTAGTTCTTTTTTTTGAAGGACAAGCTTTTTTTTTTTTAACACATAAAAGTCCCAGACTGAGGGCTCCACGGAATAGCATGTGGACTGAACCACAGGACAAGCAGTCATCAACACTCTAATGAAAAAACCAAATCGACTATAAACCAAGTTTAAACATCACTGTCCATCCTGTGTCTTTGGTTACATTTCTACCGGCATCTAGGTGCTCAAGAGTTCACTGTCCTCACACCACAGGTTACTGACAATGTACTCGGGCATCTAAAAATAAAAAGCCATCTCCACCCCACCCATAAAATCAGGGTGAACCACGAGAAGAGAAACTCTCAAGGCGGCAACAGGCAGCTCTGCACTTACCACGGAGGAAAGTCTGTTCCTCGGCCCGGAAAAAAAAACCACTCTCGACTCCCAAGAGACCTCCCGGGGAACGAACCGTGCTCCATTAACGGCGTTTTGTCTCCAGCTTCTCTGCCCCGGGCTTGGGTGGGGAGGGGCGGCGGGGCCCTTCCACTCGCCCTGGCCCCTCCGCGCTCCCCCAGCCCCACGTGGGCCATCGCCCAAGCACCGACCGCATCCGCCCGCGCGGGATCTCCCTCGTGGGACGCGGAACGCGACGCCGGGAAGAGGCGGCGGAACAGGAACCTCTTGGTCAGGTCGCCCGGCCAGCGGCGAGAAGACCGAGCAAGGTTCTGCCCGAGGGGCCGGGCAGGGCCCCCTGGAGCCCCAGCCGGCCCCTTTCCGTCCCCTTTGCCCGGCACCGAGCAGGCCCCGCCGCCCCGCCCCAGACACCGGCGAGCACCGCCCGGCCCGCTCCGGCGCACCGGCAGGGCAGCCCGGCAGCGCCGCGCCCCGGGACCGCCGCTCCCGCCGTGTCGCGAGAGGCGCCTGCCCGGCTTCCGGCCCTGCGGGGACATCGCCCTCCCCACCCTCCCCCCCACGGCGCGGCTACCCCCCGCTCCTTCCCACACGGCGCGGCTCCGCCCGCAGCCCCCCCCCGCTCCGCGCCTCCGACACGGGCCCCGCCGGCCTGGCCGCCCGCCTCACGGCTTTCCCCGGGACCCACCGGTCGATCGCCCGCTCCCCACTCACCCGCTCCCACGGCGGAGCCCGAGCCAGAAGAGCCCCAGCCGCAGCCCCAGCCCCGCAACGTTCGGTGACTGCGCCGCTCCTGCCGCGACTCGCACTGCCGGGCGGTGCACCGGAGAGTGCAGGAAGCCACGCGCCCCGGAGGGGCGGGGAGAGAGGCGGAAGTGACGCTTCCGGCGGCGCGACAGGATGCAGGAACACGCGCCCACCAGGACGGGGGGATGCGGCAAAGCGCGCCCCCTGCCGGGCGGGGGGAGCATGGAAGACACACCCCTGGGCGGGCGGGAGCACCGCTGGGCAGCGCCAAAGCACGCGCACCAGGGGCGGGAGAAGGGAGCGGGACGGCACCTCCGGGCCGCCGCCGACCAGGAGACCCCGCGCACCCGCCGAAAGGGATGACTCGCTCGCCTCACCGGTGGCCTCGGCCCTCCCCCGGCGCGCCGCCGTGCTGCTGCCGGGCACGCGTTTGCCCGGCACGCGCTTGCCCCGCCCACCACCGACGCGCCGGAGGGGCCGGAGCCGGCGCGCGAACGGGCAGAGGGCGAGGGGCAGAACGGCAGCGCCGGCCCCGCGCCCGCGGAGCGGCAGCGGGGCTGCCTTACCGGGAGGCAGCAGACGGCGCCAGGCAGCCCCCGCGGTCTCGCATGGCCGCTGCGGGCGAACGGCAGCGTGGAAACAGCGAGCGACACCGCGCATGCGCGGGTCGGGGCTGCAGTACCTGCCCTTGGCCGCATGGTGGCAGCAGAGCGCCGCAAAGCGAACTGAAACGCGCAGAAAGCCCATTTAAGAAGCGCGGGCTCTGAGGAAATCCGGGGGCGATGGACAGAAAAGGCAGCGAACGTGCCCCTCCAGCCCGTGTCCGGGGCTACACGGCAACAGCTGCCCTGTCCCCCGATGACCCCTCACTAGCCAGGGAGGGGCGTCGAGAAAAGGGGAGGAGACCTGCGGGTCGAAGTGAAATCGGGTTTAACGAGACAGCACCACTACCAACAGAGGCATGCAAAGTTACACTGGGCCAAATGAACGTGCAGCAGCCACGATCGACAGGAGAGGGGTCCTCGGGAGCAAGGAGAAGCAGGGAAAGGAGAGAGCCCTGCAGGAGCCCCGCGGGAGATCCCCTTCCTCAGCAAACCTTCCCGCTTTATACTGAGCATGACACAATGGTCCGGGCTACACCTGTAGCTGACTCAAACTGCTAACAGCCTGCTGAGCATTGCTGGGCTGTGATTCTGGACCAGCCAAACCGTGACAGTGAAACACAGACAAGCAAGTCTGTAGACAGAAACTTTTAAAAGTGATGGGGATTAAGGAAATAAGGGAAAAAAATAAAAATAGTAATGGAGAAGTAGAAAGAAAAATCTATAAAGCAAAGGCACTGAAGAAAAAGAAAAAGTTAAAACTTAAGATATCAAAAAGCAAAGAGTAGATGTAGAAAATACAGTGTAAGCAATAGGGATTAGGGAAATAAAGGGGAAAGATATAAAAATACAGAAAGTGACAGCCAACAAAAATGGAGACAGAGAAAGAAAAATTTAAAAGGATGGTGGTAAGGAAAGATAAGGCATAATTAAAAAATAAAGACAGGATGTGGGATAAAAGTAGATAGAAATCTTTAAGAGCAACAGGGTACAAGAAACAGAAATAATTTAAAAATAGGGTTGGGGAGGTGGATAGAAGAAAATTGAGGAAGAATTTTTTTTTTTTTTTAAGTGAGAGCATACAGGACAGAGAGAGGAATTAAAAAAGGAGGGACAGGGTGCCAGAGGGAGGGAAAATGAGAAAGAGAAATTGCAATGCAGTGAGGCACAAGAAACACGGGAAAGCATTAAGAAATTGGGAGAGGGAGCCAGAAAATGGGACACCATGAACAAGAGAGGGATGGAGAGGGGGACAAGGGTGTAGAGAGGAGAGCTGAGAGATTGCACCAGAAAATAGGGACTGAGAGACAAATGGGAGAGATGGGGAGTGAGGCAGAAGGGACTGACGAGACAGAGGCAAAACAAGGGCCAGGGACAAATTCTAAAGCAACAGGGGAAAAGAAACATAGGCAAGAAATTAAAAATAGAAACAGGGAGCCAAATAGAAACACATGTAGAACAAATATTTCAAAAAGCGATGGAGTACGGGAAACACAGGCAAGAAATAACACATGGGGGCAGGGTGACAGATGGAAGAAGCAAAACTGAAGAAGTGGTTGGGTAGAGGACACAGAGGGAAGAATTAAGAACTAGAGACAGGGAGATGGACAGAGGGAAAAGCAGAAAGAATATTTTAAATGTGAAAGGGTACAAGAATTAAAAGAATAGGTATATGGACCTGCGTAAAGGGATGCAGGCAAAAATGTGAAAAACAACAGGAGACGAGAAACATAGGCAAGAAATTAAAATTAGGTCAGGGAGGGGGAGAGCAAGAGAGAGGTTGCAAGAAAATTTAAAAAGCGACTGGGTTCAAGAGACTTAAGTGAGAAGTTAAAAGACAGGAACGGAGAGGTAGAAACTTTCAAAAGCGATGGGGTACAAGAAACATGCAAGAAGGAAAAAACAGGAACAGAGAGCCCAGTAGAAGCAAACTGCCATGGGTTGACCTTGGCTGGCTGTTGAGTGCCCACCAAGGTGCTCCATCACTTCCTTTCCTCAACCAGAGGAAGAAAATACAACAAAAGCGCCAGTGGAAACCCACCACACTTCCCACAATCAACAGGGACCTGGATAAATGGAGGCAGGGAGAGAGGGAGACCTAGAAATGCCCTTTTCACAAGCAAAAGAAACTTTACAGCAAACTGAAGTCACATCCACTTCCTGTCACCCCAGTTTTGGCAGGAGAGCATAAAGGGCCTTTAATCCTCAGTAGTCCCAGAGTTTCAGGAGCTTGCCCAATGATTGCTGGAAAGTCAGTGTCATAGGGAAGACCAGAGCCCCATTGCTAGTCCCTGCTCTGACTGGTCTGCTAACATGAATGAAAAGAGACTCAAGCAACTAAAACAGTTCATAAAATAAAACCAACTTAGAAAGATGTCCAAAGAGGAACAAATCTGAAGTAAGGAAAATCCGACAGTGAAGCACTTATCATATGCAGCTGTAGTGCACAGTTGATTTTAAGGACTCCAGAATTAGGACTGCAGTGTGCTGTGTTGATCAGCATGCGACACACTGGCAAATCACATTGAGTGCACTAGAAATCTTTTTGCATGTGCACTTGCCTTTTGGTAATAATCATATTTCACACAATAAGTGCAAAGCCTTTGGTCTTTTGCACGTGCATTGATGTGGCTTGTGCTTGCTTTGGTACTGCACGCCTGTTTCTTGTGTCATGCTGAAGTACAGCAAAACACTCGAGTATCTTTTTTAAGAACAAAGCCAATCAGATGCAAATTTGGACACAGGCATATGCATCTTTTTGAGTCAGAGTTAAGCAGACGTGTATGCTTTTCAGTGATGCAGTTATTCCCTCTGCTTTGCCTGATGCCATGAAGCTGCCTGCTTAATCCAGCGCTTTTATAAACTGTATTTTTCAGCTCCACTTTGACACCACCAGTCATTATAATCTGTTTTAAACATGTATGCTGATTAATCCAAGGTGTCTTGTTTGCAGCAACCTAGAACTTTGAATCTTATTCTCTAACTTAATCTCCTCATTAATTTTGAGGCTTAATTTTGGAATACAAATGACAGTGAGCAGGAGTGAGCCATGGAAGATGCCAGGCACTGCTTGCTGGCATAGGAAATGGTCTCCCAGTGGAAGCCTTGAGCCATCTTGCAGGTTGCTGCTTAGACTCTGGTAGCCTGGTACCTGTCAGAGGAAGGGGAAAGAAGCACATCCTAACAGCTGGACATGTATCCTGGTGGTCTGTCATAGTCATCAAGATTCCAAGCCTAAACCTGGGAATGTGCCGAGAGCTGATGGGTTAAGCTGGTGGTTAGGATGGCATGCTGCCTTATGAATGGTGCCAGTGTTACAAGTACTTCTTTTATTATAGGAGTACTGAGAGTTCCCAGTTATGCTGGATGCTGCCCAGTAATTCATGGG
The DNA here is from genome assembly GCF_034619465.1 of Leptosomus discolor. Taxonomy (NCBI): domain Eukaryota; kingdom Metazoa; phylum Chordata; class Aves; order Leptosomiformes; family Leptosomidae; genus Leptosomus; species Leptosomus discolor. Next base: position 328,081 of record NW_028237895.1, read on the forward strand.
GTAAAAAATAGTCCACGACCAAAACAGCTGACCACGATATTCAGCAAGACAGTCAATGGAAGGTGCTTTACTTGAGGGGATGTTATTAGCTGTATTCTGCATATAGGTGAACTGAGGTAGAGGAGGGATGAAAATTACTAGTGCAGGGAGGATGTCTCTGACAGAATGGTTGAAGCGATTCAGGCTACAGCATGAAGCAGTTATGCCTGTAGTTTTTGAAGTGTCTGGCCTGGCATAAAAAAATAGGAAAACTGCTGTCTTGAAAATGAATCCGAAAGAAACATTTCCCATCCTTAATCCATTACACCTCTACATCCAGTCTGTACACTGCATTTTGGACTCCTTTGGAACCAAATCTTGCGGGTGGTTGTTGTTAGTATGAAAGGATACTTTCTGTAATAAATTCCAAGACTGCTTCTTGCTGGAAAAGCCTGATGTGGCATCCTGTACACCACTGGCAAATCTCCTACTGACTTGGCCAGCAGGATCTCACCTGAGCCATTTTTACAAAGCACAGCATCTGGCATTGAGCAGAAGCTGGTTGATTGTTTTATTTTTTTAGCTAGTTTCCCAGTCCACTCTGGAAAAAGACCAGCCTATCAGAATCGGCAGAGGACAAGGGTATGTTAGGATGGGGCTTGGCAGAGAAAAAATGGGCAAAACATGCTGCCATGTGACCTACTTCTTGCCAGGAAAATTGATTCTCTCCCTTCCCAGAGCTCTCCCAGCTGGGATGCCAGGGAGAGGAATAGCAATGGTTTTGGCATATAAATTGCAGTGAGCACTAGGATAAGCTGAGGAAGGACTGGCATCATTTGAAGCGTGCACGTTTGTCAGAGGAATAGAAACCATAATGTTCCTCCATCGCAGATCCAATGCATCCTTGCTACAAAATTGGCTGGCTCATGAACAAACTGCCCCCGACAGCCGTAACCTCTTACTTGTCAGTACGAAATGCACACGCATGCCGCCATTCAGTTTAAACCTTAGAGAAATCTTTTGCTAAGGGCCGATTGCCAGAAGGGACAGAATTTGTGACATACTTGCTCTGGACTGAAACTCTTAAACAGTAAACACTCGTGCAGTAAACCTTTCTATGGGAGTCTTCTCTAAAAGAAGGCATTTTGCAGGTAATTGGGAAATGGAGAGTCAGCAAGAGGATGAGCAAATACCTGCTGCAAAAAAAAGCCTGCCACATTTTTCCTCTAAAAATTCCAAGTGTTCCCACGTGCTTGCCACCTGGCTGTCTGTGAAGGTCATCTGTTTGCAGGAAGACAACAGACTCTGTGGGAATCAGGTATGTGTTGGCTCCTCTCTGAGCTTCCCTATTTGCCAGTCCTTGTCAGACTACCATTTGCTGAGGTGAAATGTCAGTATCTGCAAAATTCAGTCATTAATGTTGCAGAAGTAGGAGCCCTGAACTGAGTCCTCTTTGAGGTCAGACACTGTGCTTCTGCTCTGCCCCAGCAATGGCAGGAAACCAATGACTCAATACTCTCAGGAGTTTCCTCACCAGAGGGAAGCAACACAGACTGACCTGTCAGTCTGTGCACAAAAAACAGAGACAGCTTTACTTTCAGCTTTTAGCTAGAGATAGTGCTTTCTTGCCAAGCGGAAAAGGTACAGTATGAGAAGTGGTTACACATCTGCAGGCAACACTAAATTTATTCTCACAGCCCAGTTTAAGAGTAAGTGGAGTGTAGATGGGATAGACCCAGGCATACTGAAACTCCAGGTGCTCATACAACACCACAAATCACACATATCCATTCTTCCTACTGCGTGCTCTTCAGTCCTTCATTTCAGCTTCTATTCTCACTTCTTTGCTCCTTAGTTGCTTTCAGTACAGAGACCCTGAGGATCCTGCTTTATTCTCACTCCTCTTTTGGCAGTGGCAGAAGAGAGCGGTAGTGGAGAGATATAGTCTTAGTCTCGTCACGAGCAGAATTTTGGCTGGCAGGAGTACGGAGGTTGCCAGTACCAGAACTGTCCAGCATCTTTCACAGCAAGCCCTTTAGACTCTTTTGATGGCAGAGAACAAGGCCTTCGATTACTTTACAGAATTTAAGGTATGTTTTTCAAGCTGTTGAGGAGAGAAGGGGGAAGGGAGAGGCAGACTTGACCTGGGAAGCAATGTACCATAGGAGATAAATGGCCCTGCTCCAGCCAGATAAAGCGCACAAGTAACTATGTGAGAAGAAAAGATAGAAAGAGACATGGAAATCATATGTGGCTGGGGCTGGTGACAGCATTGTTCTCTGACACCTTGCTGAAAGCAGCATTCCCACAGGGAAAACATTTTCCACCCCAGTGGGTACCTATGAGAGAATACAGCAGTTGTGTCTCACTGCCTTTCTGGAAGGAAAGCATCTCTTCTTAGATTTTTTTTTTTCCCTGTCAAAGCAGAGACAGCTTCCCTGCTGGCATTGATCCCTGCTGCCCTATTGGTTTATGAAGCTTTGCCAGCGTGAGAAGAGCTATGTCTGCCATTGGAAGTTACTGCGCAATAAGGTATGATACAAATTTGCTGTGCACTAATTAATCAGCATGCTTTGTGAAGAGTGAGACTGAGGAACTGATTCCATTCAAGGGTAGTCTTACTGCATGCCAAGAACCAGACTAGCCACACACTGCTGCCCAGTGAGAGTGGTCTTCTTCCTTTCCAGTCGCCACTCTCAGTGCCACTCTCAGTGCTACCAGTTCTTTCCTGCTCTGTCCGTTGCTGACTGAGCTTACTAGCCCAGAAGAGGGCAAATCCATTTCTTTTTTGCTTGGACTGGTTTTCTGTTGGGTTGAATGATTGAATTGCCTCATGAAGTGTTCTGATGAACCCAGAAATGGCATGACACAAACAGTGGGAGTGAGGATGGTAACAGGAGACTTGGCTTTCCGTCTTGGCCACAGTGTACCATTAGATTAGATCAACCATATCATCTCTCTTAACCCCATGAGTGTCTGTATAAGGAACAGGTGTAGCATATGCCGTATGCTGCACATTCATGACCTCCCTCACTCTGAATGAACTTCCTTTTAGATGGGAGTTCCTTCCTTCGAGAAGGGTGTGCTTTTCTGGTCAAATTGCAGAAGAGGATCTTTTTTTGATTACTCCTAGGTGCATTCACATTAAATTTCCGTCTTTTTCATTGTCTCCTCTGTGTTGTCGTGTACTTCAAAGGGGATGGAGGAGAAAGGCTGCTATATTGTGTCTGTTCTTCAAAGGGATAAGATCCATTATCCTTTTCTCACTTGTGTTGGCAACCAGCCAGAGTCTTAGTCTCCTGAAAACACGGGCACTGTATGCGAGTTTTATGCTGGTCCCTAAAGGCCAAGGGAGTGTGTCCTTTAGAAGACTGCTCTTAACAAATCCGTAAGCAGAGGAGTCTGACTTTGTGGACAGTAATAGGGGCATCAGCAGAGGTAAAGCTCTATCAGTAAATGATACTATAACCCAGGAGAACTTTCCAGTTGCTCCAGAGTTTCTCAAGGCCTTGAACCTTAACATGCACTTTGCCAGTTTGAGCCCTAAAAGAGAAGGAAAAAAAAACTGGCCAGTTTTACGCCGGAACAGGAGAAGCGAGTTGCCTTGTGTGTGATGGCAGTAACCAATGAGGAAATGATCAGTATGTATCTTTTCACTGAAGAAAGAGGTTTTGCAGTCTTAGAGTATGGCTTTCCAAGTTGTCCCTGTCTTGCAGACCCATCTTTCCACCTCACATGGTCTCTCTTTCTCTTGCCTGAGAGCATTGCTCTAAGTTCCTCCTTAATTCAAAGGCATTTTGGTGACCAAAAAGGACACGGAAGATGTATATGGGCAAGGAGCACTTGGAATCCTTGAATCAATGTATTGTGTCTCATTGTTTTCATTACTGTCTCAATTTTGCTTTTCCAATTGGGAAGGAAGAGACAGAATGGAAAGGTAAAAATAAAATGTGTGTTGGGAAAGGGAGCTGTTGATCCCATGGGTTACTCAGAGTGCACAGCTTTGCCCTAAACCTCATTGTTATCTGGGCCGCAGGCCAAATGTTTGGCTGAAAAAAATATGCATAGTTCCAAAACACTGTGTTAATTTATGTCCTCTATTACAATACCACTGAGTAAGAGCATAATTCTTTTTAGTAAACATCTGATAGCATGATAAATACAGTCATCTTTTCAGAGAAGCTACCCTAGCTCCGGCCGTGGTATTTATCAGAGCAAGCAAGAACAGCCAAACAATTTTGCATGTCTGGTTTTCTTCTTGAGCCTGTCTCCTCTTTAGGTCAAATCACATCTTACCCAGGAAGGTTTGGATGGATACCAAAAAATAACTCCTAATTTACCTTATGTAATGTCATTACCAAAATTCAGCATTTCTTAAAAACTGAAAGATGGAATCCAGGTTATGCTGTCTTTAGGTGTCTTTCCGCTCTTATACTTGCAATGCATTTAATCTCTCGAGCCTTACAGGCCTTTAGATGCAGCTGTCCAGGTGAAAAACAAGGGCAGTGACCCACGAGTTTTATAAAAACATGAAGGTAGAAGTTCTTAGTATGACAGTCCTCCGCTTCTTTCCTTCCCTTCAAAATATTTCAGAAGGGCAGAAACTATATTTGGCTTAAATTTTACTGAGGAGCTGCCTCCAAGTCCTATTTTCAAGCAATGAACGGATGTCCCTTCTTCACACAGGGTTGAAGTATAACGGTAGAATATCTCTCCTAGGTAGCAGAAAGACTGCTTTTTCTGCAGTCGAGTTTGCCAGATTGTTGCAGGTGACTGAAGAAAAGCTGGAGGTGATATCCCCTACCACTGAAACAGAAGAATCCTGAAGGGGACATCTGTCCACCACGTTTGATACCTACATGCTGATTCTCTTCTCATTCAGCTTTATACAGCCACAATTCCACTGAGCACATCGAATTAGTCTAGATTTACACCACAGATAAACAGAACCTGGATCAGATCTTTGGAACTAGACCGTTAACAGGCATAAGAACCCATGACTTTAAATCCTCTATATTACTGTGCTAAGCCTGTTTACCCTCTAGTTCAGTAGTCACAGTGAACGCAGTTGTAGTTTATGTCCTTAACAATTATGTTAGGAGGAGGAGGCAGCAAGATCTATGCTTCATCTCAGGACCAGCTTGCAGTAACCTGAGTAAATGGGAGTCATTAGAGTTACTCCAGTTTTAATTACAGTGGTGCACCTGCACAGAGAACGTGGCCCATGCTGGAAGGAACAAACTAGCTTTGCTCAAATCCTTTTGCAACTAAAGGGAAGAACCACGAGAAAATCACAGGCAATTGCTGTATGCAGCATTGCCACAGACTTCTTAGGGGGAGCTCCATGGAGGTATGCTAGCATCTGTGTGCGTAGAGCCCCTTTGAGAAAAGGCAGGCAGCTCAAGCATTTCTGGGTCCTATCCTATGAGAAGCCATGCGTCAGACTGTGTAACAGGGCCATGCATGTGTATGCCAATGCCTTGCAGCAGGGAACAGTCAATGGCTGCATCCAGAGACAGGATGCCTTTCAGTTGGGCTCCTTCAAATTAAAGACCTACTTAAACGGCACGCCTTCTCTGGCTACTCCTCAGCACAGATGCAGTTAGGCCGGTGTCCCTTCAACTACACTGGCCTTTGGGCAACAATGCTGAGCACATAACTCACTACAGGCCATCACTCCTCTCTCCTCGGTTGGCCTGGGCTGTAACTGTAGAAAGTAAACATCTTCCAGATGTTTACACCAAGTGAACATTTAGATCAGATCCAAAGTGTTAAAAAATTCCCTCAGTGATTTTGGAGTGAGACCCTCATTCAATGTAGCCGGTCCTTTGCGGCTTTACCACTTCATGTATATTTAAGAAGTGACCCATTAAATCTCCAAAGAAAGCACCCCCAATATATTCTTGTTCTGTCACCATTTGCCATTGAAATATATCTTTCAGCATACTCTTTAAATGCATTCTGGCAAAATGATACTATAGTTACGCGCGTATTTTTAACACCACAGTGCTATTAAAATACCATGAAAAGCAGTTTACTATGCAGTGGACGTAATCCGTGAACACTCAAGACTAAAAGAAAACTTTTTCTTTCCCAAATCTGAAGCTCAAATGCGCATGTTAAAGGGAACCTCTGGATCATTCAGAACTTGCCAACTAATATTAGCTTATATTTATTTTTGGTGCATTTTATGCCAGTGATTGAGTAATCACCTGTTTTATCACGTTCCATATATGCTAGCAAATAATTCGAAACAATGTAAAGCCAAATGCTTGGATATAAATTTGCTTACTGTGTTTACAGGAGTGGGTTCAATTGTTTGGATGAAGTTTAATTTGGATGATCTTGTGGCCTGTTTGATGTGCCAAATTTTCACTCTCAAACCACAGGGAAAACAATTTAGACCTTAGCACTAGAAATTGAACTATTGTACTCTAGTATTTTTGTACTAGAGCACTGGGTTGGTGTCAGAGATTTGAACCACTGGGAAAAAAAAATTATGGCAATGGATCAGTGCAGATCTGCCAGAACAGCTACACAGGTTTTTACAAAAACACACACACACATATATAAAACCATTGGCATTGAGCTTTAGTGTGAAGTAAAGCTTGGAACATTTAATGGGTTATGTAATACGGTGTTATTTCCTGTCCCCATCAAATAAGACAGACTTCTTTCTTTGCTTTTCCTTTTACCATCTTATCAGGAATCTTAATAGACTTGCGGAAGCGTTTCTATTCTCTGCTTAGAAACACATGTCCCGACGTAGAGCCCAACGCACGTCCCGACGTAGAGCCGAAAGTTAGCTAACTACAGACGTAGAGCCCAACGCACGTCCCGACGTAGAGCCCAACGCACGTCCCGACGTAGAGCCCAACGCACGTCCCGACGTAGAGCTGAAAGTAAGCTAAATCCCGACGTAGAGCCCAACGCACGTCCCGACGTAGAGCCCAACGCACGTCCCGACGTAGAGCCCAACGCACATCCCGACGTAGAGCCCAACGCACGTCCCGACGTAGAGCTGAAAGTAAGCTAAATCCCGACGTAGAGCCCAACGCACGTCCCGACGTAGAACTGAAAGTTAGCTAACTACAGACGTAGAGCCCAACGCACGTCCCGACGTAATGCCCAACGCACGTCCCGACGTAGAGCCCAACGCACGTCCCGACGTAGAGCTGAAAGTAAGCTAAATCCCGACGTAGAGGCCAAAGCACGTCCCGACGTAGAGCTGAAAGTAAGCTAAATCCCGACGTAGAGCCCAACGCACGTCCCGACGTAGAGCCCAACGCACGTCCCGACGTAGAGCCCAACGCACATCCCGACGTAGAGCCCAACGCACGTCCCGACGTAGAGCTGAAAGTAAGCTAAATCCCGACGTAGAGCCCAACACACATCCCGACGTAGAGCCCAACACACGTCCCGACGTAGAGCCCAACACACGTCCCGAAGTAGAGCTGAAAATAAGCTAAATCCTGATGTAGAGCCCAACACACGTCCCGACGTAGAGCCCAACACACGTCCCGACGTAGAGCCCAACACACGTCTCGACGTAGAGCTGAAAGGAAGCTAAATCTTGATGTAGAGCCCAACACACTTCCCGACGTAAAGCCCAACACAAGTTCCGACTTAGAGCCCAACACACTTCCCGACGTAGAGCCCAACACACTTCCCGACGTAGAGCTCAACACACTTCCCGACGTAGATGCCAACACACGTCCCGACGTAGAGCTGAAAGTAAGCTAAATCCTGATGTAGAGCCCAACACACGTCCCGACGGAGAGCCCAACGCACGTCCCTACGTAGAGCCCAACCCATGTCCCGACGTAGAGCCCAACGCACGTCCCGATGTAGAGCCCAACGCACGTCCCGACGTAGAGCTGAAAGTTAGCTAACTACAGACGTAGAGCCCAACGCACGTCGCGACGTATAGCCCAACACACGTCCCGACGTAGAGCCCAACACACGTCCCGACATAGAGCTCAAAGTAAGCTAAATCCTGATGTAGAGCCCAACACACGTCTAGACGTAGAGCCCAACACACGTCCCAACGTAGAGCCCAACACACGTCCCGACATAGAGCTCAAAGTAAGCTAAATCCTTATGTAGAGCCAAAAACACGTCTAGACGTAGAGACCAACACACGTCCCGAGGTAGAGCCAAACGCACGTCCCGACGTGGAGCCCAACACACGTCCCGACGTAGAGCTGAAAGGAAGCTAAATCTTGATGTAGAGCCCAACACACTTCCCGACGTAGAGCCCAACACACTTCCCGACGTAGAGCCCAACACACGTCCCGACGTAGAGCCCAACACACGTCCCTACGTAGAACCCAACCCACGTCCCAACGTAGAGCAGAAAGTAAGCTAAATCCTGATGTAGAGCCCAACACAAGTCCCGAAGTAGAGCCCAACACACGTCCCGACGTAGAGCCCAACACACGTCCCTACGTGGAACCGAACCCACGTCCCGACGTAGAGTAGAAAGTAAGCTAAATCGTGATGTAGAGCCCAACACAAGTCCCGAAGTAGAGCCCAACACACGTCCCGACGTAGAGCCCAACACACGTCCCTACGTAGAACCCAACCCACGTCCCGACGTAGAGCAGAAAGTAAGCTAAATCCTGATGTAGAGCCCAACACAAGTCCCGAAGTAGAGCCCAACACACGTCCCGACGTAGAGCCCAACACACGTCCCTACGTGGAACCGAACCCACGTCCCGACGTAGAGCAGAAAGTAAGCTAAATCGTGATGTAGAGCCCCACACACGTCCCGACGTATAGCCCAACACATGTCCCGACGTAGAGCCCAACACACGTCCCGACGTAGAGCCCAACACACGTCCCGACGTGGAGATGAAAGTTAGCTAACTACAGACATAGAGCCCAACACACGTTCCGACGTAGAGCCCAACACACGTCCCGACATGGAGCCCAACACACGTCCCGACGTAGAGCTGAATGTATGCTAAACCACCACGTAGAGCCCAACAAACGTCCCGACGTAGAGCCCGACAGACGTCCCAACGTAGAGCTCAACACACGTCCCGACGCAGAGCCCAACACACGTCCCGACGTAGAGCTGAATGTAAGCTAAACCCCGACGTAGACCCCAGCACACGTCCCGACGTAGAGCCCAGCACACGTCCCGACGTAGAGCCCAGCACACGTCCCGACGTAGAGCTGAAAGTATGCTAAATCCTGATGTAGAGCCCAACACATGTCCCGACGTATAGCCCAACACACGTCCCGACGTAGAGCCCAACACATGTCCCGACGTAGAGCCCAACACACGTCCCGACGTAGAGCTGAAAGTAAGCTAAATCCTGATGTAGAGCCCAACACACGTCCCGACGTAGAGCCCAACACACGTCCCGACGTAGAGCCCAACACACTTCCCGACGTAGAGCCCAACACACGTCCCGACGTAGAGCTGAAAGTAAGCTAAATCCTGATGTAGAGCCCAACACACGTCCCGACGTAGAGCCCAACACACGTCCCGACGTAGAGCTGAAAGTAAGCTAAATCCTGATGTGGAGCCCAACACATGTCCCGACGTAGAGCCCAACACACGTCCCGACGTACAGCCCAACACACGTCCCGACGTAGAGCTGAATAGAAGCTAAATCTTGATGTAGAGCCCAACACACTTCCCGACGTAGAGCCCAACACACGTCCCGACTTAGAGCCCAACACACTTCCCGATGTAGAGCCCAACACACTTCCCGACGTAGAGTCCAACACACTTCCCGACGTAGAGCCCAACACACGTCCCGACGTAGAGCCGAAAGTAAGCTAAATCCTGATATAGAGCCCAACACACGTCCCGACGGAGAGCCCAACGCACGTCCCGACGTAGAGACCAACGCACGTCCCGACGTAGAGCCCAACGCACGTCCCGACGTAGAGTTGAAATTTAGCTAACTACAGACGCAGAGCCCGACACACGTCCCGACGTAGAGCCCAACACACGTCCCGACGTAGAGCCCAACACACGTCCCGAGGTAGAGCCCAACGCACGTCCCGACGTGGAGCCCAACACACGTCCCGACGTAGAGCCCAACACACGTCCCGACGTAGAGCTGAAAGGAAGCTAAATCCTGATGTAGAGCCCAACACACGTCGCGACGTAGAGCCAAACACACGTCCCGACGTAGAGCTGAAAGTAAGCTAAATCCTGATGTAGAGCCCAACACACGTCCCGACGTAGAGCCCAACACACGTCCCGACGTAGAGCCCCACACAGGTCCCGACGTAGAGCCCAACACACGTCCCGACGTAGAGCCCAACACAAGTCCCGACGTAGAGATGAAAGTTAGCTAACTACAGACATAGAGCCCAACACACGTCCCGACATGGAGCCCAACACACGTCCCGACATGGAGCCCAACACACGTCCCGACGTGGAGCCCAACACACGTCCCAACGTAGAGCTGAATGTATGCTAAACCCCCACGTAGAGCCCAACAAACGTCCCGACGTAGAGCCCAACACACGTCCCGACGTAGAGCCCAACACACGTCCCGACATAGAGATGAAAGTTAGCTAACTACAGACATAGAGCCCAACACACGTCCCGACATGGAGCCCAACACACGTCCCAACGTGGAGCCCAACACACGTCCCGACGTGGAGCCCAACACACGTCCCGACGTAGAGCTGAATGTATGCTAAACCCCCACATAGAGCCCAACAAACGTCCCGACGTAGAGCCCAACAGACGTCCCAACGTAGAGCTCAACACACGTCCCGACGCAGAGCCCAACACACGTCGCGACGTAGAACCCAACACACGTCCCGACGTAGAGCCCAACACACGTCGCGACGTAGAACCCAACACACGTCCCGACGTAGAGCCCAACACACGTCCCGACGTAGAGCTGAAAGTAAGCTAAATCCTGATGTAGAGCCCAACATACGTCTCGACGTAGAGCCCAACACACGTCGCGACGTAGAACCCAACACACGTCCCGACGTAGAGCCCGACACACGTCCCAACGTAGAGCTGAAAGTACGCTAAATCCTGATGTAGAGCCCAACACACGTCCCGACGTAGAGCCCAACGCACGTCCTGACGTAGAGCCCAACGCACGTCCCGACGTAGACCCAACGCACGTCCCGACGTAGAGCTGAAAGTAAGCTAAAAAATGATGTCGAGCCCAACACACGTCCCCTCGTAGAGCTGAAAGTAAGCTAAATCCTAATGTAGAGCCCAACACATGTCTCGACGTAGAGCCCAACACACGTCCCGACGTACAGCTGAAAGTAAGCTAAATCCTGATATAGAGCCCAACACACGTCCCGACGTACAGCTGAAAGTAAGCTAAATCCTGATGTAGAGCCCAACACACGTCCCGACGTAGAGCCCAACACACATCCCGCCGTAGAGCCCAACACACGTCCCGACGTAAAGCCCAACACACGTCCCGACGTAGAGCCCAACACACGTCCCAACGTAGAGCCCAACACACGTCCCGACGTACAGCTGAATGTAAGCTAAATCCTGATGTAGAGCCCAACACACGTCCCGCCGTAGAGCCCACCACACGTCCCGACATGGAGCCCAACACACGTCCCGACGTAGAGCCCAACACACGTCCCGACGTAGAGCGCAACACACGTCCCGACATGGAGCCCAACACACGTCCCGACGTAGAGCCCAACACACGTCCCGACATAGAGGTGAAAGTAAGCTAAATCCTGATGTAGAACCCAACACACGTCCCGACGTAGAGACCAACAGACATCCCGACGTATAGCCCAACACACATCCCGACGTTGAGCTGAAAGTAAGCTAAATCCTGATGTAGAGCCCAACACACATCCCAACGTAGAGCCCAACACACGTCCCGACGTAGAGCTGAAAGTAAGCTAAGTCCTGATGTAGAGCCCAACACACGTCCCAACGTAGAGCCCAACACATGTCCCGACGTAGAGCTGTAAGTAAGCTAAATCCTGATGTAGAGCCCAACACACGTCCCGATGTAGAGCCCAACACACGTCCCGAAGTAGAGCTGAAAACAAGCTAAATCCTGATGTAGAGCCCAACACAAGTCCCGACGTAGAGCTGAAAGAAAGCTAAATCTGATGTAGAGCCCAACACACGTCCCGACAAAGAGCATAACACATTTCCCGACATAGAGCTGAAAGTAAGCTAAATCCTGATGTAGAGCCCAACACACGTGCCGACGTAGAGCCCAACACACGTCCCGACGTAGAGCCCAACACACGTCCCGATGTAGAGCTGAAAGTACGCTAAATCCTGATGTAGAGCCCAACACACGTCCCGACGTAGAGCCCAACACACGTCCCGACGTAGAGCCCAACACATGTCCCGACGTAGAGGTGAAAGTAAGCTAAACCCTGATGTAGAACCCAACAGACGTCCCGACGTAGAGCCCAAAACACGTCACGACGTAGAGCCCAACAACACACGTCCCGACGTAGAGCCCAACACACGTCCCGACGTAGAGCTGAAAGTAAGCTAAATCCTGATGTAGAGCCCAATACACGTCCCGACGTAGAGCCCAACACACGTCCCGACGTAGAGCTGAAAGTAAGCTAAATCCTGATGTGGAGCCCAACACACGTCCCGACGTAGAGCCCAACACATGTCACGACGTAGAGCTGAAAGTAAGCTAAATCCTGATATAGAGCCCAACACACGTCCCGACGTAGAGCCCAACACACGTCCCGACGTAGAGCCCAACACACGTCCCGACGTAGAGCTGAAAGTAAGCTAAATCCTGATGTAGAGCCCAACATACGTCTCGACGTAGAGCCCAACACACATCGCGACGTAGAACCCAACAGACGTCCCGACGTAGAGCCCAACACACGTCCCGACGTAGAGCCCAACACACGTCCCGACGTAGAGCCCAACGCACGTCCCGACGTAGAGCTGAAAGTACGCTAAATCCTGATGTAGAGCCCAACACACTTCCCGACGTAGAGCCCAAAACACGTCCCGACGTAGAGCCTAACACACGTCCCGACGTAGAGCCCAACACACGTCCCGACGTAGAGCTGAGAGTAAGCTAAATCCTGATGTCAAGCCCAACACACGTCCCCACGTAGAGCTGAAAGTCAGCTAAATTCTGATGTAGAGCCCAACACATGTCCCGAGGTAGAGCCCAACACACGTCCAGACGAAGAGCTGAAAGTAATCTAAATCCTGATGTAGAGCCCAACACACGTCCCGACATAGAGCCCAGCACACGTCCCAACGTAGTGCCCAAAACACGTCCCGACGTAGAGCTGAAATTAAGCTAAATCCTGATGTAGATCCGAACACACGTCCCGACGTGGAGCGCAACACACGTCCCGACATAGAGTCCAACACACGTCCCGACGTAGAGCTGAAAGTAAGATAAATCCTTATGTAGAGCCCAACACTCGTCCCGACGTAGAGCCCAACACTCGTCCCGACGTAGAGCCCAACACACGTCCCGACGTAGAGCCCAACACACATCCCGACGTAGAGCTGAAAGTAACTAAATCCCGACGTAGAGCCCAACACACGTCCCGACGTTGAGCCCAAAACACGTCCCGACGTAGAGCTCAACACACGTCCCGACATGCACCCCAACACACGTCGCGACGTACAGCCCAACACACGTCCCGACGTAGAGCCCAACACACGTCCCGACGTAGAGCTGAAAGTAAGCTAAATCCTGATGTCGAGCCCAACACACGTCCCCTCGTAGAGCTGAAAGTAAGCTAAATCCTGATCTAGAGCCCAACACACGTCCCGACGTAGAGCCCAACACACGTCCCGACGTAGAGCCAAACACACGTCCCGATGTAGAGCTGAAAACAAGCTAAATCCTGACGTAGAGCCCAACAGACGTCCCGACGAAGAGCCCAACACACGTCCCGACGTAAAGCCCAGCACACATCCCGACGTAGAGCCCAGCACACGTCCCGACACAGAGCCCAGCACACGTCCCGAAGTAGAGCTGAAAGTAAGCTAAGTCCTGATGTCGAGCCAAACACACGTCCCCACGTAGAGCTGAAAGTAAGCTAAATCCTTATGTAGAGCCCAACACACATCCCGAAGTAGAGCCGAACACACATCCCGACGTAGAGCCCAACACACGTCCCGACGTAGAGATGAAAGTAAGCTAAATCCTGATGTAGAGCCCAACACACGTCCCGACGTAGAGCCCAACACACGTCCCGATGTAGAGCCCAACACACATCCCGACGCAGAGTCCAACACACGTCGCGACGTAGAGCCCAACACACGTCGCGACGTAGAGCCCAACACACGTCCCGACGTAGAGCCCAACACACGTCCCGACGCAGAACCCAAAACATGTCCCGACGTAGAGCTCAACACACGTCCCGACATGCAGCCCAACACGCGTCCCGACGTAGAGCCCAACACACGTCCCGACGTAGAGCGCAACACACGTCCCGACGTAGAGCCCAACACATGTCCCGACGTAGAGCTGAAAGTAAGCTAAATCCTGATGTCGAGACCAACACACGTCCCCTCGTAGAGCTGAAAGTAAGCTAAATCCTGATCTAGACCCCAACCCACGTCCCGACGTAGAGCCCAACCCACGTCCCGACGTAGAACCCAACCCACGTCCCGACGTAGAACCCAACCCACGTCCCGACGTAGAGCCCAACCCACGTCCCGACGTAGAGCCCAACCCACGTCCCGACGTAGAGCCCAACACACGTCCTGACGTAGAGCCCAACACACGTCCCGACGTAGAGGCCAACACACGTCCCGACGTAGAGCCCAACAAACGTCCCGACGTAGAGCCCAACACACGTCCCAACGTAGAGCCCAACAGACGTCCCGACGTAGAGCCAAACACACGTCCCCACGTAGAGCTGAAAGTAAGCTAAATCCTGATGTAGAGCCCAACACACGTCCTGACTTAGAGCCCAACACTCGCCCAGACGTAGAGCTGAAAGTAAGCTAAATCCTGATGTAGAGCCCAACACACGTCCCAACGTAGAGCCCAACACATGTCCCGACGTAGAGCTGAAAGTAAGCTAAATCCTGATGTAGAGCCCAACACACGTCCCAACGTAGAGCCCAACACACGTCCAGAAGTAGATCTGAAAGTACGCTAAATCCTGATGTAGAGCCCAACATACGTCTCGACGTAGAGCCCAACACACAGTGCAACGTAGAACCCAACAGACGTCCCGACGTGGAGCCCAGCACACGTCCCGACGTAGACCCGAACTCACGTCCCGACGTAGAGCTGAAAGTAAGCTGAACCCTGATGTAGAGCCCAACATACGTCTCGACGTAGAGCCCAACACACGTCGCGACGTAGAGCCCAACACACGTCCCGACGTAGAGCTGAAAGTAAGCTAAATCCCGACGTAGAGCCCAACACACGTCCCAACATAGAGCCCAACACACGTCCCGACGTAGAGCCCAACACACGTCCCGAAGTAGAGCTGAAAGTACGCTAAATCCTGATGTAGAGCCCAACACACGTCCCGACGTAGAGCCCAACACACGTCCCGACGTAGAGCTGAAAGTAAGCTAAATCCTGATGTCGAGCCCAACACACATTCCGACGTAGAGCCCAACACACGTCCCAATGTACAGCTGAAAGGAAGCTAAATCTGATGTAGAGCCCAACACACGTCCCGACTTAGAGCATAACACGTGTCCCGACGTAGAACTGAAAGTATGCTAGATCCTGATGTAGAGCCCAACATACGTCCCGACGTAGAGCCCAACACACGTCCCGAATTAGAGCCCAACACACGTCCCAACTTAGAGCATAACACGTGTCCCGAAGTAGAGCTGAAAACAAGCTAGATCCTGATGTAGAGCCCAACACACGTCCCGACGTAGAGCCCAACACACATCCCGACGTAGAGCCCAACACACATCCCGACGTACAGATGAAAGTAAGCTAAATGGTTATGTAGAGCCCAACACTCGTCCCGACGTAGAGCCAAACACTCGTCCCGACGTAGGGCCCAACACTCGTCCCGACGTAGAGCCCAACACTGGTCCAGACGTAGAGCCCAACACACGTCCCGACGTAGAGCGCAACATACGTCCCGATGTAGAGCCCAACATATGTCCCGACGTAGAGCTGAAAGTAAGCTAAATCCTGATGTCGAGCCCAACACACGTCCCCTCGTAGAGCTGAAAGTAAGCTAAATCCTGATCTAGAGCCCAACACACTTCCCGACGTAGAGCCCAACACGCGTCCCAACGTACAGCTGATAATAAGCTAAATCCTAATGTCGAGCCCAACACACATCCCCTCGTAGAGCTGAAAGTAAGCTAAATCCTGATCTAGAGCCCAACACACGTCCCGACGTAGAGCCCAACACACGTCCCGAGGTAGAGCCCAACACACGTCCCGAGGTAGAGCCCAACACACCTCCCTACGTAGAGCTGAAAACAAGCTAAATCCTGATGTAGAGCCCAACACACGTCCCGACGTAGAGCCCAACACACGTCCCGAGGTAGAGCCCAACACACGTCCCGACGTAGAGCCCAACACACCTCCCGACGTAGAGCTGAAAGTAAGCTAAATCCTGATATAGAGCCCAACACACGTCCCGACGTAGAGCTGAAAGGAAGCTAAAACCCGACGTAGAGCCCAACAGACGTCCCGACGAAGAGCCCAGCACACGTCCCCACGTACGGCACAGCACAGGTCCCGACGTAGAGCCCAAGACACGTCCCGAAGTAGAGCTGAAAGTAAGCTAAGTCCTAATGTCGAGCCAAACGCACGTCCCCACGTAGAGCTGAAATTAAGCTAAATCCTGATGTAGAGCCCAACACACATCCCGACGTAGAGCCCAACACACGTCCCGACGTAGAGCTGAAAGTACGCTAAATCCTGATATCGAGCCAAACACACGTCCCCACGTAGAGCTGAAAGTAAGCTAAATCCTGATGTAGAGCCCAACACACATCCCGACGTAGAGTCCAACACACGTCCCGACATAGAGCCCAACACACGTCCCGACGTAGAGCCCAACGCACGTCCCGACGTAGAGCCCAACGCACATCCCGACGTAGAGCCCAACACACGTCGCGACGTAGAGCCCAGCACACGTCCCGACGTAGAGCTGAAAGTAAGCTAAATCCCGACGTAGAGCCCAACAGATGTCCCGACGAAGAGCCCAACCCACGTCACGACGTAGAGCCCAACCCACGTCCCGACGTAGAGCCCAACACACATCCCGACGTAGAGCCCAACCCACGTCCCGACGTAGAGCCCAACAAACGTCCCGACGTAGACCCCAACACAAGTCCCGACGTAGATCCCAACAGACGTCCCGACGTAGAGCCCAACACATGTCCCGATATAGAGCCCAACACAGGTCCCGACGTAGAGCCAAACACACGTCCCCACGTAGAGCTGAAAGTAAGCTAAATCCTGATGTAGAGCCCAACACACGTCCCGACTTAGAGCCCAACACTCGCCCAGACGTAGAGATGAAAGTAAGCTAAATCCTGATGTAGAGCCCAACACAAGTCCCAACGTGGAGCCCAACACATGTCCCGAAGTAGAGCTGAAAGTAAGCTAAATCCTGATGTAGAGCCCAACACACGTCCCGACGTAGAGCCCAACACACGTCCCGAAGTAGAGCTAAAAGTACGCTAAATCCTGATGTAGAGCCCAACACACGTCCCGACTTAGAGCCTAACACTCGCCCAGACGTAGAGCTGAAAGTAAGCTAAATCCTGATGTAGAGCCCAACACACGTCCCAACGTAGAGCCCAACACATGTCCGACGTAGAGCTGAAAGTAAGCTAAATCCTGATGTAGAGCCCAACACACGTCCCAACGTAGAGCCCAACACACGTCCCGAAGTAAGCTGAAAGTACGCTAAATCCTGATGTAGAGCCCAACACACGTCCCGACGTAGAGGCCAAAACACTTCGCAACGTAGAGCCCAACACACGTCCCGACGTAGAGCCCAGCACACGACCCGACGTAGACCCGAACTCACGTCCCGAGGTAGAGCTGAAAGTAAGCTGAACCCTGATGTAGAGCCCAACATACGTCTCGACGTAGAGCCCAACACACGTCGCGACGTAGAGCCCAACACACTTCCCGACATAGAGCCCAACACACGTCCCGACGTAGAGCTGAAAGTAAGCTAAATCCCGACGTAGAGCCCAACACACGTCCCGACATAGAGCCCAACACACGTCCCGACGTAGAGCCCAACACACGTCCCTAAGTTGAGCTGAAAGTACGCTAAATCCTGATGTAGAGCCCAACACACGTCCCGACGTAGAGCCCAACACACGTCCCGACGTAGAGCTGAAAGTAAGCTAAATCTGATGTAGAGCCCAACACACGTCCCGACTTAGAGCATAACACGTGTCCCGACGTAGAACTGAAAGTATGCAAGATCCTGATGTAGAGCCCAACACACGTCCCGACGTAGAGCCCAACACACGTCCCGACGTACAGCTGAAAGTAAGCTAAATCCTGACGTAGAGCCCAACACACGTCCCGACGTAGAGCCCAACACACGTTCCGACGTCGAGCTGAAAGTAAGCTAAATCCTGATGTAGAGCCCAACACACGTCCCGACGTAGAGCCCAACACACGTCCCGAAGCAGAGCTAAAAGTACGCTAAATCCTGATGTAGAGCCCAACACACGTCCTGACGTAGAGCCCAGCACACGTCCCGACGTAGAGCCCAGCACACGTCCCGACGTAGAGCCCAACACACGTCCCGAAGTAGAGCTAAAAGTACGCTACATCCTGATGTAGAGCCCAACCCACGTCCCGACGTAGAGCCCAACCCACGTCCCGACGTAGAGCCCAACACACGTCCCGAAGTAGAGCTAAAAGTACGCTAAATCCTGATGTAGAGCCCAACCCACGTCCCGACGTAGAGCCCAACCCACGTCCCGACGTAGAGCCCAACCCACGTCCCGACGTAGAGCCCAACACACGACCCGACGTACAGCTGAAAGTCAGCTAACTACAGACGTAGAGCCCAACACACGTCTCGACGTAGACCTGAAAGTAAGCTAAATCCTGATGCCGAGCCTAACACACGTCCCAACGAAGAGCTCAAAGTAAGCTAAATACTGATGTAGAGCCCAACACACATCCCGACGTAGAGCCCAACACATGTCCCGATGTAGAGCCAAACACACGTCCCGACGTAGAGCACAACACACGTCCCGACGTAGAGCCCAACACACGTCCCGACGTAGAGCCCAACACACGTCCGGACGTAGAGCCCAACACACGTCCCGACGTAGAGCCAAACACATGTCCCGACGTAGAGGTGAAAGTAAGCTAAACACTGATGTAGAGCCCAACACACGTCCCGACGTAGAGCCCAACACACGTCCCGACGTAGAGCTCAATATAAGCTAAACCTGATGTAGAGCCCAACACACGACCCGACGTACAGCTGAAAGTCAGCTAACTACAGACGTAGAGCCCAACACACGTCTCGACGTAAAGCTGAACGTTAGCTAACTACAGACGTAGAACCCAACACACGTCCCGACGTAGGGCCCAACTCACGTACCGACGTAGGGCCCAACACACGTCCCGACGTAGGGCCCAACATACGTCCCAACGTAGAGCTGAAAGTTAGCTAACAACAGCCGTAGAGCCCAACACAAGTCCCGACATGGAGCCCAACACACGTCCCGACGTAGAGCCCAACACACGTCCCGACGTAGAGCCCAACGCACGTCCCGACGTAGAGCTGAAATTAAGCTAAATCCTGATGTAGAGCCCAACACACGTCCCGACGTAGAGCCCAACGCACGTCCCGACGTAGAGCCCAACGCACGTCCCGACGTAGAGCCCAACGCACGTGCCGACGTAGAGCCCAACGCACGTGCCGACGTAGAGCCCAACGCACGTGCCGACGTAGAGCTGAAAGTTAGCTATCTACAATGTAGAGCCCAACACACGTCCCGACGTAGAGCCCAACACACGTCCCGACGTAGAGCCCAACACACATCCCGACGTAGAGCCCAACACACGTCCCGATGTAGAGCCCAACACACGTCCCGACGTAGATCTGAAAGTTATCTAACTACAGATGTAGAGCCCAACACTCGTCCCGACGCAGAGCTGAAAGTACGCTAAATCCTGAGGTAGAGCCCAACACACGTCCCGATGTAGAGCCCAACACACGTCCCAACGTAGAGCTGAAAGTAAGCTAAATCCTGATGTAGAGCCCAACACACGTCCCGACGTAGAGCCTAACACACGTCCCGACGTAGAGCCCAACACACGTCCCGACGTAGAGCTGACAGTAAGCTAAATCCTGATGGAGAGCCCAACACATGTCCCGACGTAGAGCCCAGCAGACGTCTCGACGTAGAGCCCAAGACACGTCCCGAAGTAGAGCTGAAAGTAAGCTAAGTCCTGATGTCGAGCCAAACACACGTCCCCACGTAGAGCTGAAAGTAAGCTAAATCCTGATGTAGAGCCCAACACACATCCCGACGTAGAGCCCAACACACGTCCCGAAGTAGAGCTGAAAGTACGCTAAATTCTGATGTAGAGCCCAACAGACATCCTGATGTAGAGCCCAACACATGTCCCGACGTAGAGCCCAACACAGGTCCCGACCTAGAGCCCAACACACGTCCCGACGTAGAGCCCAACACACGTCCCGACGTAGAGCTGAAAGTAAGCTAAATCCTGATGTCAAGGCCAACACACGTCCCGACGTAGAGCTGAAAGTAAGCTAAACCCTGATGTAGAGCCCAACACACGTCCCGACGTAGAGCCCAACACATGTCGCGACGTAGAGCTGAAAGTAAGCTAAATCCTGATGTAGAGCCCAACACACGTCCCGACGTAGAGCCCAACACACGTCCCGACGTAGAGCTGAAAGTAAGCTAAATCCTGATGTAGAGCCGAACACACGTCCCGACGTAGAGCCCAACACACGTCCCGACGTAGAGCCCAACACACGTCCCGACGTAGAGCCCAAGTCACGTCCCGACGTAGAGCCCAACGCACGTCCCGAAGTAGAGCCCAACGCACGTCCCGAAGCAGAGACCAACACACGTCGCGACGTAGAGCCCAACACACGTCCCGACGTAGAGCTGAAAATAAGCTAAATCCAGATGTAGAGCCCAATACACGTCCCGACGTAGAGCCCAACGCACGTCCCGATGTAGAGCCCAACGCACGTCCCGACGTAGAGCTGTAAGTACGCTAAATCCTGATGTAGAGCCCAACACACGTCCCGACGTAGAGCCCAACACACGTTCCGACTTAGAGCTGAAAGTAATCTAAATCCTGATGTAGAGCCCAACACACGTCCCGACGTAGAGCTGAAAGTAATTTAAATCCTGATGTAGAGCCCAACACACGTCCCGACGTAGAGCTGAAAGTAAGCTAAATCCTGATGTAGAGCCCAACACACGTCCCGACGTAGAGCCCCACATACGTCCCGACGTAGAACCCAACACACGTCCCGACGTAGAGGTGAAAGTAAGGTAAACCCTGATGTCGAGCCCAACACACGTCCCCACGTAGAGCTGAAAAAAAGCTAAATCCTGATGTAGAGCCCAACACACGTCCCGACGTAGAGCCCAACACACGTCCTGACGTAGAGCCCAACACAAGTCCCGACGTAGAGCACAACACACGTCCCGACGTAGAGACCAACACAAGTCCCGACGTAGAGCCCAACACACGTCCCGACGTAGAGACCAACACACGTCCTGACGTAGAGCCCAACACACGTCCCGACGCAGAGTCCAACACTCGTCGCGACGCAGAGCCCAACACACGTCCCAACGTAGAGCCCAACACACGTACCGACGTAGAGCCCAAGACACGTCCCGACGTAGAGCTGAAAATACGCTAAATTCTGATGTAGAGCCCAACAGACGTCCTGACGTAGAGCCCAACACATGTCCCGACGTAGACCTGAAAGTACGCTAAATTCTGATGTAGAGCCCAACACAAGTCCCGACGTAGAGCCCAACACACGTCCCGACGTAGAGCTGAAAGTAAGCTAAATCCTGATGTCGAGCCCAACACACGTCCCACATAGAGCTGAAAGTAAGCTAAATCCTGATGTAGACTCCAACACACATCCCGACGTAGAGCCCAACACAGGTCCCGACGTAGAGATGAAAGTAATCTAAATCCTGATGTAGAGCGCAACACACGTCCCGACGTAGAGCCCAACACATGTCGCGACGTAGAGCTGAAAGTAAGCTAAATCCTGATGTAGAGCCCAACACACGTCCCGGCGTAGAGCCCAACACACGTCCCGGCGTAGAGCCCAACACACGTCCCAACGTAGTGACCAACACACGTCCCGACGTAGAGCTTAAAGTAAGCTAAATCCTGATGTAGAGCCCAACACACGTCCCGACGTAGAGCCCAACACACGTCCCGACGTAGACCTGAAAGTAAGCTAAATCCTGATGCCGAGCCTAACACACGTCCCAACGAAGAGCTCAAAGTAAGCTAAATCCTGATGTAGAGCCCAACACACATCCCGACGTAGAGCCCAACACATGTCCCGATGTAGAGCCCAACACACGTCCCAACGTAGAGCACAACACACGTCCCGACGTAGAGCCCAACACACGTCCCGACGTAGAACCCAACACACGTCCCGACGTAGAGCTGAAAGTAAGCTAAATCCTGATGTAGAGCCCAACACACGACCCGACGTACAGCTGAAAGTCAGCTAACTACAGACGTAGAGCCCAACACACGTCTCGACGTAGAGCTGAACGTTAGCTAACTACAGACGTAGAACCCAACACACGTCCCGACGTAGGGCCCAACTCACGTACCGACGTAGGGCCCAACACACGTACCGACGTAGGGCCCAACACACGTCCCGACGTAGGGCCCAACATACGTCCCAACGTAGAGCTGAAAGTTAGCTAACAACAGACGTAGAACCCAACACAAGTCCCGACATGGAGCCCAACACACGTCCTGACGTAGAGCCCAACACACGTCCCGACGTAGAGCCCAACACACGTCCCGACGTAGAGCTGAAATTAAGCTAAATCCTGATGTAGAGCCCAACACACGTCCCGACGTAGAGCCCAACGCACGTCCCGACGTAGAGCCCAACGCAAGTCCCGACGTAGAGCCCAACGCACGTGCCGACGTAGAGCCCAACGCACGTGCCGACGAAGAGCCCAACGCACGTGCCGACGTAGAGCTGAAAGTTAGCTATCTACAGATGTAGAGCCCAACACACGTCCCGACGTAGAGCCCAACACACGTCCCGACGTAGAGCCCAACACACATCCCGACGTAGAGCCCAACACACGTCCCGATGTAGAGCCCAACACACGTCCCGACGTAGAGCCCAACACATGTCCCGACGTAGAGGTGAAAGTAAGCTAATTCTGATGTAGAGCCCAACACACGTCCCGAAGTAGAGCCCAACACACGTCCCGACGTAGAGCTCAATATAAGCTAAACCTGATGTAGAGCCCAACACACGTCCCGACGTAGAGCCCAACACACGTCCCGACGTAGAGCCCAACACACGTCCCGACGTAGAGCTGAAAACAAGCTAAATCCTGATGTCGAGCCCAACACACTTCCCGACGTAGAGCTGAAAGTAAGCTAAATCCTGATGTAGAGCCCAACACACGTCCCTACGTACTGCTGAAAGTAAGCTAACTACAGACGTACAGACCAACACACGTCTCGATTTAGAGCTGAACGTTAGCTAACTACATTCATAGAACCCAACACACGTCCCGACGTAGAGCCCAACGCACGTCCCGACGTAGAGCCCAACGCACGTCCCGACGTAGAGCCCAACACACGTCCCGACGTAGAGCCCAATGCATGTCCCGACGTAGAGCCCAACACACGTCCCGACGTAGAGCCCAACACACGTCCCGACGTAGAGCCCAACACACGTCCCGACGTAGAGCCCAATGCATGTCCCGACGTAGAGCCCAACACACGTCCCGACGTAGAGCTAAAAGTAAGCTAAATCCTGATGTAGAGCCCAACACACGTCCCGACGTAGAGCCCAACACACGTCCCGATGAAGAGCCCAACACACGTCCCGACATAGAGCTGAAAGTAAGCTAAATCCTGACGTAGAGACCAACACACGTCCCGACGCAGAGCCCAACACATGTCACGACGTAGAGCCCAACAGATGTCCCGACGTAAAGCCCGACAGACGTCCCGACGTAGAGCCCGACAGACGTCCCGACGTAGAGGCCAACCCACGTCCCGACGTAGGGCCCGACAGACGTCCCGACGTAGAGCCCAACACACGTCCCGACGTAGACCCCAACCCACGTCCCGACGTAGAGCCCAACACACGTCCCGACGTACAGCCAACCGACGTCCCGACGTAGAGCCCAAAACACGTCCCGACGTAGAGCCCAACACACGTCCCGACGTAGAGCCCAGCACACGTCCCGACGTAGAGCCCAGCACACGTCCCGACGTAGACACAAACTCACGTCCCGACGTAGAGCTGAAAGTAAGGTAAACCCTGATGTAGAGCCCAACATACGTCTCGACGTAGAGCCCAACACACGTCGCGACGTAGAGCCCAACACACGTCCCGACATAGAGCCCAACACACGTCCCGACACAGAGCTGAAAGTAAGCTAAATCCCGACGTAGAGCCGAAGAGACGTCCCGACGAATAGCCCAACACACGTCCCGACGTAGAGCCCAACACACGTCCCGATGTAGAGCCCAACACACGTCCCGAAGTAGAGCTGAAAGTAAGCTATATCCTGATGTCGAGCCCAACACACGTCACCACGTAGAGCTGAAAGTAAGCTAAATCCTCATGTAGAGCCCAACACACATCCCGACGTAGAGCCCAACACAAGTCCCGACGTAGAGCTGAAAGTACGCTAAATCGTAATGTAGAGCCCAACACACGTCCCGACGTAGAGCCCAACACACGTCCCGACGTAGAGCCCAACACACGTCCGGACATAGAGCCCAACACACGTCCCGACGTAGAGCCCAACACATGTCCCGACGTAGAGGTGAAAGTAAGCTAAACACTGATGTAGAGCCCAACACACGTCCCGACGTAGAGCCCAACACACGTCCCGACGTAGAGCTCAATATAAGCTAAACCTGATGTAGAGCCCAACACACGTCCCGACGTAGAGCCCAACACACGTCCCGACGTAGAGCCCAACACACGTCCCGACGTAGAGCTGAAAACAAGCTAAATCCTGATGTCGAGCCCAACACACTTCCCGACGTAGAGCTGAAAGTAAGCTAAATCCTGATGTAGAGCCCAACACACGTCTCGATGTAGAGCTGAACGTTAGCTAACTACAGACGTAGAACCCAACACACGTCCCGACGTAGGGCCCAACGCACGTCCCGACGTAGAGCCCAACGCACGTCCCGACGTAGAGCCCAACGCACGTCCCGACGTAGAGCCCAACGCACGTCCCGACGTAGAGCCGAAAGTAAGCTAAGTCCTGATGTAGAGCCCAACACACGTCCCGACGTAGAGCCCAACACACGTCCCGACGTAGAGCCCAACACACGTCCCGACGTAGAGCCCAATGCATGTCCCGACGTAGAGCCCAACACACGTCCCGACGTAGAGCTAAAAGTAAGCTAAATCCTGATGTAGAGCCCAACACACGTCCCGACGTAGAGCCCAACACACGTCCCGATGAAGAGCCCAACACACGTCCCGACATAGAGCTGAAAGTAAGCTAAATCCTGACGTAGAGACCAACACACGACCCGACGCAGAGCCCAACACATGTCACGACGTAGAGCCCAACAGATGTCCCGACATAGAGCCCGACAGACGTCCCGACGTAGAGCCCAACCCACGTCCCGACGTAGGGCCCTACAGACGTCCCGACGTAGAGCCCAACCCACGTCCCGACGTAGAGCCCAACCCACGTCCCGACGTAGAGCCCATCACACGTCCTGACGTAGAGCCAACCGACGTCCCGACGTAGAGCCCAACACACGTCCCGACGTAGAGCCCAACACACGTCCCGGGCCAGACTCCAACACAAGTCGCGACGTAGAGCCCAAAACACGTCCCGACGTAGAGCCCAGCACACGTCCCGACGTAGAGCCCAGCACACGTCCCGACGTAGACACAAACTCACGTCCCGACGTAGAGCTGAAAGTAAGGTAAACCCTGATGTAGAGCCCAACATACGTCTCGACGTAGAGCCCAACACACGTCCCGACGTAGAGCCCAACACACGTCCTGAAGTAGAGCTGAAAGTAAGCTAAATCCTGATGTCGAGCCCAACACACGTCCCGACGTAGAGCCCAACACACGTCCCGACGTAGAGCCCAACACACGTACCGACGTAGAGCCCAACACACGTCCGGACGTAGAGCCCAACACACGTCCCGACGTAGAGCCCAACACATGTCCCGACGTAGAGGTGAAAGTAAGCTAAACACTGATGTAGAGCCCAACACACGTCCCGACGTAGAACCCAACACACGTACCGACGTAGAGCCCAAGACACGTCCCGACGTAGAGCTGAAAATACGCTAAATTCTGATGTAGAGCCCAACAGACGTCCTGACGTAGAGCCCAACACATGTCCCGACGTAGACCTGAAAGTACGCTAAATTCTGATGTAGAGCCCAACACATGTCCCGACGTAGAGCCCAACACACGTCCCGACGTAGAGCTGAAAGTAAGCTAAATCCTGATGTCGAGCCCAACACACGTCCCACATAGAGCTGAAAGTAAGCTAAATCCTGATGTAGACTCCAACACACATCCCGACGTAGGGCCCAACACAGGTCCCGACGTAGAGATGAAAGTAATCTAAATCCTGATGTAGAGCGCAACACACGTCCCGACGTAGAGCCCAACACATGTCGCGACGTAGAGCTGAAAGTAAGCTAAATCCTGATGTAGAGCCCAACACACGTCCCGGCGTAGAGCCCAACACACGTCCCGGCGTAGAGCCCAACACACGTCCCAACGTAGTGACCAACACACGTCCCGACGTAGAGCTTAAAGTAAGCTAAATCCTGATGTAGAGCCCAACACACGTCCCGACGTAGAGCCCAACACACGTCCCGACGTAGACCTGAAAGTAAGCTAAATCCTGATGCCGAGCCTAACACACGTCCCAACGAAGAGCTCAAAGTAAGCTAAATCCTGATGTAGAGCCCAACACACATCCCGACGTAGAGCACAACACACGTCCCGACGTAGAGCCCAACACACGTCCCGACGTAGAACCCAACACACGTCCCGACGTAGAGCTGAAAGTAAGCTAAATCCTGATGTAGAGCCCAACACACGACCCGACGTACAGCTGAAAGTCAGCTAACTACAGACGTAGAGCCCAACACACGTCTCGACGTAGAGCTGAACGTTAGCTAACTACAGACGTAGAACCCAACACACGTCCCGACGTAGGGCCCAACTCACGTACCGACGTAGGGCCCAACACACGTACCGACGTAGGGCCCAACACACGTCCCGACGTAGGGCCCAACATACGTCCCAACGTAGAGCTGAAAGTTAGCTAACAACAGACGTAGAACCCAACACAAGTCCCGACATGGAGCCCAACACACGTCCCGACGTAGAGCCCAACACACGTCCCGACGTAGAGCCCAACACACGTCCCGACGTAGAGCTGAAATTAAGCTAAATCCTGATGTAGAGCCAAACACACGTCCCGACGTAGAGCCCAACGCACGTCCCGACGTAGAGCCCAACGCAAGTCCCGACGTAGAGCCCAACGCACGTGCCGACGTAGAGCCCAACGCACGTGCCGACGAAGAGCCCAACGCACGTGCCGACGTAGAGCTGAAAGTTAGCTATCTACAGATGTAGAGCCCAACACACGTCCCGACGTAGAGCCCAACACACGTCCCGACGTAGAGCCCAACACACATCCCGACGTAGAGCCCAACACACGTCCCGACGTAGAGCCCAACACACGTCCCGACGTAGAGCCCAACACATGTCCCGACGTAGAGGTGAAAGTAAGCTAATTCTGATGTAGAGCCCAACACACGTCCCGACGTAGAGCCCAACACACGTCCCGACGTAGAGCTCAATATAAGCTAAACCTGATGTAGAGCCCAACACACGTCCCGACGTAGAGCCCAACACACGTCCCGACGTAGAGCCCAACACACGTCCCGACGTAGAGCTGAAAACAAGCTAAATCCTGATGTCGAGCCCAACACACTTCCCGACGTAGAGCTGAAAGTAAGCTAAATCCTGATGTAGACCCCAACACACGTCCCGACGTACAGCTGAAAGTAAGCTAACTACAGACGTACAGCCCAACACACGTCTCGATTTAGAGCTGAACGTTAGCTAACTACATTCATAGAACCCAACACACGTCCCGACGTAGAGCCCAACGCACGTCCCGACGTAGAGCCCAACGCACGTCCCGACGTAGAGCCCAACGCACGTCCCGACGTAGAGCCCAACGCACGTCCCGACGTAGAGCCGAAAGTAAGCTAAGTCCTGATGTAGAGCCCAACACACGTCCCGACGTAGAGCCCAACACACGTCCCGACGTAGAGCCCAACACACGTCCCGACGTAGAGCCCAATGCATGTCCCGACGTAGAGCCCAACACACGTCCCGACGTAGAGCTAAAAGTAAGCTAAATCCTGATGTAGAGCCCAACACACGTCCCGACGTAGAGCCCAACACACGTCCCGATGAAGAGCCCAACACACGTCCCGACATAGAGCTGAAAGTAAGCTAAATCCTGACGTAGAGACCAACACACGTCCCGACGCAGAGCCCAACACATGTCACGACGTAGAGCCCAACAGATGTCCCGACGTAGAGCCCGACAGACGTCCCGACGTAGAGCCCAACCCACGTCCCGACGTAGGGCCCGACAGACGTCCCGACGTAGAGCCCAACACACGTCCCGACGTAGAGCCCAACCCACGTCCCGACGTAGAGCCCATCACACGTCCCGACGTACAGCCAACCGACGTCCCGACGTAGAGCCCAAAACACGTCCCGACGTAGAGCCCAACACACGTCCCGACGTAGAGCCCAACACACGTCCCGGGCCAGACTCCAACACAAGTCGCGACGTAGAGCCCAACACACGTCCCGACGTAGAGCCCAGCACACGTCCCGACGTAGAGCCCAGCACACGTCCCGACGTAGACACAAACTCACGTCCCGACGTAGAGCTGAAAGTAAGGTAAACCCTGATGTAGAGCCCAACATACGTCTCGACGTAGAGCCCAACACACGTCGCGACGTAGAGCCCAACACACGTCCCGACATAGAGCCCAACACACGTCCCGACACAGAGCTGAAAGTAAGCTAAATCCCGACGTAGAGCCGAAGAGACGTCCCGACGAAGAGCCCAACACACGTCCCGACGTAGAGCCCAACACACGTCCCGATGTAGAGCCCAACACACGTCCCGAAGTAGAGCTGAAAGTAAGCTAAATCCTGATGTCGAGCCCAACACACGTCACCACGTAGAGCTGAAAGTAAGCTAAATCCTCATGTAGAGCCCAACACACATCCCGACGTAGAGCCCAACACAAGTCCCGACGTAGAGCTGAAAGTACGCTAAATCGTGATGTAGAGCCCAACACACGTCCCGACGTAGAGCCCAACACACGTCCCGACGTAGAGCCCAACACACGTCCGGACATAGAGCCCAACACACGTCCCGACGTAGAGCCCAACACATGTCCCGACGTAGAGGTGAAAGTAAGCTAAACACTGATGTAGAGCCCAACACACGTCCCGACGTAGAGCCCAACACACGTCCCGACGTAGAGCTCAATATAAGCTAAACCTGATGTAGAGCCCAACACACGTCCCGACGTAGAGCCCAACACACGTCCCGACGTAGAGCCCAACACACGTCCCGACGTAGAGCTGAAAACAAGCTAAATCCTGATGTCGAGCCCAACACACTTCCCGACGTAGAGCTGAAAGTAAGCTAAATCCTGATGTAGACCCCAACACACGTCCCGACGTACAGCTGAAAGTCAGCTAACTACAGACGTAGAGCCCAACACACGTCTCGATGTAGAGCTGAACGTTAGCTAGCTACAGACGTAGAACCCAACACACGTCCCGACGTAGGGCCCAACGCACGTCCCGACGTAGAGCCCAACGCACGTCCCGACGTAGAGCCCAACGCACGTCCCGACGTAGAGCCCAACGCACGTCCCGACGTAGAGCCGAAAGTAAGCTAAGTCCTGATGTAGAGCCCAACACACGTCCCGACGTAGAGCCCAACACACGTCCCGACGTAGAGCCCAACACACGTCCCGACGTAGAGCCCAATGCATGTCCCGACGTAGAGCCCAACACACGTCCCGACGTAGAGCTAAAAGTAAGCTAAATCCTGATGTAGAGCCCAACACACGTCCCGACGTAGAGCCCAACACACGTCCCGATGAAGAGCCCAACACACGTCCCGACATAGAGCTGAAAGTAAGCTAAATCCTGACGTAGAGACCAACACACGTCCCGACGCAGAGCCCAACACATGTCACGACGTAGAGCCCAACAGATGTCCCGACGTAGAGCCCGACAGACGTCCCGACGTAGAGCCCAACCCACGTCCCGACGTAGGGCCCGACAGACATCCCGACGTAGAGCCCAACCCACGTCCCGACGTAGAGCCCAACCCACGTCCCGACGTAGAGCCCATCACACGTCCCGACGTAGAGCCAACCGACGTCCCGACGTAGAGCCCAACACACGTCCCGACGTAGAGCCCAACACACGTCCCGGGCCAGACTCCAACACAAGTCGCGACGTAGAGCCCAACACACGTCCCGACGTAGAGCCCAGCACACGTCCCGACGTAGAGCCCAGCACACGTCCCGACGTAGACACAAACTCACGTCCCGACGTAGAGCTGAAAGTAAGGTAAACCCTGATGTAGAGCCCAACATACGTCTCGACGTAGAGCCCAACACACGTCGCGACGTAGAGCCCAACACACGTCCCGACATAGAGCCCAACACACGTCCCGACACAGAGCTGAAAGTAAGCTAAATCCCGACGTAGAGCCGAAGAGACGTCCCGACGAAGAGCCCAACACACGTCCCGACGTAGAGCCCAACACACGTCCCGATGTAGAGCCCAACACACGTCCCGAAGTAGAGCTGAAAGTAAGCTAAATCCTGATGTCGAGCCCAACACACGTCACCACGTAGAGCTGAAAGTAAGCTAAATCCTCATGTAGAGCCCAACACACATCCCGACGTAGAGCCCAACACAAGTCCCGACGTAGAGCTGAAAGTACGCTAAATCGTGATGTAGAGCCCAACACACGTCCCGACGTAGAGCCCAACACACGTCCCGACGTAGAGCCCAACACACGTCCGGACATAGAGCCCAACACACGTCCCGACGTAGAGCCCAACACATGTCCCGACGTAGAGGTGAAAGTAAGCTAAACACTGATGTAGAGCCCAACACACGTCCCGACGTAGAGCCCAACACACGTCCCGACGTAGAGCTCAATATAAGCTAAACCTGATGTAGAGCCCAACACACGTCCCGACGTAGAGCCCAACACACGTCCCGACGTAGAGCCCAACACACGTCCCGACGTAGAGCTGAAAACAAGCTAAATCCTGATGTCGAGCCCAACACACTTCCCGACGTAGAGCTGAAAGTAAGCTAAATCCTGATGTAGACCCCAACACACGTCCCGACGTACAGCTGAAAGTCAGCTAACTACAGACGTAGAGCCCAACACACGTCTCGATGTAGAGCTGAACGTTAGCTAGCTACAGACGTAGAACCCAACACACGTCCCGACGTAGGGCCCAACGCACGTCCCGACGTAGAGCCCAACGCACGTCCCGACGTAGAGCCCAACGCACGTCCCGACGTAGAGCCCAACGCACGTCCCGACGTAGAGCCGAAAGTAAGCTAAGTCCTGATGTAGAGCCCAACACACGTCCCGACGTAGAGCCCAACACACGTCCCGACGTAGAGCCCAACACACGTCCCGACGTAGAGCCCAATGCATGTCCCGACGTAGAGCCCAACACACGTCCCGACGTAGAGCTAAAAGTAAGCTAAATCCTGATGTAGAGCCCAACACACGTCCCGACGTAGAGCCCAACACACGTCCCGATGAAGAGCCCAACACACGTCCCGACATAGAGCTGAAAGTAAGCTAAATCCTGACGTAGAGACCAACACACGTCCCGACGCAGAGCCCAACACATGTCACGACGTAGAGCCCAACAGATGTCCCGACGTAGAGCCCGACAGACGTCCCGACGTAGAGCCCAACCCACGTCCCGACGTAGGGCCCGACAGACATCCCGACGTAGAGCCCAACCCACGTCCCGACGTAGAGCCCAACCCACGTCCCGACGTAGAGCCCATCACACGTCCCGACGTAGAGCCAACCGACGTCCCGACGTAGAGCCCAACACACGTCCCGACGTAGAGCCCAACACACGTCCCGGGCCAGACTCCAACACAAGTCGCGACGTAGAGCCCAAAACACGTCCCGACGTAGAGCCCAGCACACGTCCCGACGTAGAGCCCAGCACACGTCCCGACGTAGACACAAACTCACGTCCCGACGTAGAGCTGAAAGTAAGGTAAACCCTGATGCAGAGCCCAACACACGTCGCGACGTAGAGCCCAACACACGTCCCGACATAGAGCCCAACACACGTCCCGACATAGAGCCCAACACACGTCCCGACATAGAGCTGAAAGTAAGCTACATCCCGACGTAGAGCCGAACAGATGTCCCGACGAAGAGCCCAACACACGTCCCGACGTAGAGCCCAACACACGTCCTGAAGTAGAGCTGAAAGTAAGCTAAATCCTGATGTCGAGCCCAACACACGTCCCGACGTAGAGCCCAACACACGTCCGGACGTAGAGCCCAACACACGTCCCGACGTAGAGCCCAACACATGTCCCGACGTAGAGGTGAAAGTAAGCTAAACACTGATGTAGAGCCCAACACACATCCCGACGTAGAGCCCAACACACGTCCCGACGTAGAGCTCAATATAAGCTAAACCTGATGTAGAGCCCAACACACGTCCCGACGTAGAGCCCAACACACGTCCCGACGTAGAGCCCAACGCACGTCCCGACGTAGAGCTGAAAACAAGCTAAATCCTGATGTCGAGCCCAACACACCTCCCGACGTAGAGCTGAAAGTAAGCTAAATCCTGATGTAGAGCCCAACACACGTCCCGACGTACAGCTGAAAGTCAGCTAAGTAGAGACGTAGAGCCCAACACACGTCTCGATGTAGAGCTGAACGTTAGCTAACTACAGACGTAGAACCCAACACACGTCCCGACGTAGGGCCCAACGCACGTCCCGACGTAGAGCCCAACACACGTCCCGACGTAGAGCCCAACACACGTCCCGACGTAGAGCCCAACGCACGTCCCGACGTAGAGCCCAACGCACGTCCCGACGTAGAGCCGAAAGTAAGCTAAGTCCTGATGTAGAGCCCAACACACGTCCCGACGTAGAGCCCAACACACGTCCCGACGTAGAGCCCAACACACGTCCCGACGTAGAGCCCAATGCATGTCCCGACGTAGAGCCCAACACACGTCCCGACGTAGAGCTAAAAGTAAGCTAAATCCTGATGTAGAGCCCAACACACGTCCCGACGTAGAGCCCAACACACGTCCCGACATAGAGCTGAAAGTAAGCTAAATCCTGACGTAGAGACCAACACACGTCCCGACGCAGAGCCCAACACATGTCACGACGTAGAGCCCAACAGATGTCCCGACGTAGAGCCCGACAGACGTCCCGACGTAGAGCCCAACCCACGTCCCGACGTAGGGCCCGACAGACGTCCCGACGTAGAGCCCAACCCACGTCCCGACGTAGAGCCCAACCCACGTCCCGACGTAGAGCCCATCACACGTCCCGATGTAGAGCCAACCGACGTCCCGACGTAGAGCCCAACACACGTCCCGGGCCAGACTCCAACACAAGTCGCGACGTAGAGCCCAAAACACGTCCCGACGTAGAGCCCAGCACACGTCCCGACGTAGAGCCCAGCACACGTCCCGACGTAGACACAAACTCACGTCCCGACGTAGAGCTGAAAGTAAGGTAAACCCTGATGTAGAGCCCAACATACGTCTCGACGTAGAGCCCAACACACGTCGCGACGTAAAGCCCAACACACGTCCCGACATAGAGCCCAACACACGTCCCGACATAGAGCTGAAAGTAAGCTACATCCCGACATAGAGCCGAACAGATGTCCCGACGAAGAGCCCAACACACGTCCCGACGTAGAGCCCAACACACGTCCCGACGTAGAGCCCAACACACGTTCGGACGTAGAGCCCAACACACGTCCCGACGTAGAGCCCAACACATGTCCCGACGTAGAGGTGAAAGTAAGCTAAACACTGATGTAGAGCCCAACACACGTCCCGACGTAGAGCCCAACACACGTCCCGACGTAGAGCTCAATATAAGCTAAACCTGATGTAGAGCCCAACACACGTCCCGACGTAGAGCCCAACACACGTCCCGACGTAGAGCCCAACACACGTCCCGACGTAGAGCTGAAAACAAGCTAAATCCTGATGTCGAGCCCAACACACTTCCCGACGTAGAGCTGAAAGTAAGCTAAATCCTGATGTAGAGCCCAACACACGTCCCGACGTACAGCTGAAAGTCAGCTAACTACAGACGTAGAGCCCAACACACGTCTCGATGTAGAGCTGAACGTTAGCTAACTACAGACGTAGAACCCAACACACGTCCCGACGCAGAGCCCAACACATGTCACGAAGTAGAGCCCAACAGATGTCCCGACGTAGAGCCCGACAGACGTCCCGACGTAGAGCCCAACCCACGTCCCGACGTAGGGCCCGACAGACGTCCCGACGTAGAGCCCAACCCACGTCCCGACGTAGAGCCCAACCCACGTCCCGACGTAGAGCCCATCACACGTCCCGATGTAGAGCCAACCGACGTCCCGACGTAGAGCCCAACACACGTCCCGACGTAGAGCCCAACACACGTCCCGACGTAGACACAAACTCACGTCCCGACGTATAGCTGAAAGTAAGATAAACCCTGATGTAGAGCCCAACATACGTCTCGACGTAGAGCCCAACACACGTCGCGACGTAGAGCCCAACACACGTCCGGACATAGAGCCCAACACACGTCCCGACATAGAGCCCAACACACGTCCCGACATAGAGCTGAAAGTAAGCTACATCCCGACGTAGAGCCGAACAGATGTCCCGACGAAGAGCCCAACACACGTCCCGACGTAGAGCCCAACACACGTCCCGAAGTAGAGCTGAAAGTAAGCTAAATCCTGATGTCGAGCCCAACACACGTCCCGACATAGAGCCCAACACACGTCCCGACGTAGAGCCCAACACACGTCCGGACGTAGAGCCCAACACACGTCCCGACGTAGAGCCCAACACATGTCCCGACGTAGAGGTGAAAGTAAGCTAAACACTGATGTAGAGCCCAACACACGTCCCGACGTAGAGCCCAACACACGTCCCGACGTAGAGCTCAATAAAAGCTAAACCTGATGTAGAGCCCAACACACGTCCCGACGTAGAGCCCAACACACGTCCCGACGTAGAGCCCAACACACGTCCCGACGTAGAGCTGAAAACAAGCTAAATCCTGATGTCGAGCCCAACACACTTCCCGACGTAGAGCTGAAAGTAAGCTAAATCCTGATGTAGAGCCCAACACACGTCCCGACGTACAGCTGAAAGTCAGCTAACTACAGACGTAGAGCCCAACACACGTCTCGATGTAGAGCTGAACGTTAGCTAACTACAGACGTAGAACCCAACACACGTCCCGACGAAGGGCCCAACGCACGTCCCGACGTAGAGCCCAACGCACGTCCCGACGTAGAGCTGAAAGTAAGCTAAATCCTGATGTAGAGCCCAACACACGTCCCGACGTACCGCTGAAAGTCAGCTAACTACAGACGTAGAGCCCAACACACGTCTCGATGTAGAGCTGAACGTTAGCTAATTACAGACGTAGAACCCAACACACGTCCCGACGTAGAGCCCAACGCACGTCCCGACGTAGAGCCCAACGCACGTCCCGACGTAGAGCCGAAAGTAAGCTAAGTCCTGATGTAGAGCCCAACACACGTCCCGACGTAGAGCCCAACACACGTCCCGACGTAGAGCCCAACACATGTCCCGACGTAGAGCCCAACGCATGTCCCGACGTAGAGCCCAACACACGTCCCGACGTAGAGCTAAAAGTAAGCTAAATCCTGATGTAGAGCCCAACACACGTCCCGACGTAGAGCCCAACACACGTCCCGATGAAGAGCCCAACAGACGTCCCGACATAGAGCTGAAAGTAAGCTAAATCCTGATGTAGAGCCCAACAAACGTCCCGACGTAGAGCGCAACACACGTCCCGACGTAGAGCCCAACCCACGTCCCGACGTAGAGCCCAACCCACGTCCCGACGTAGAGCCCATCACACGTCCCGACGTAGAGCCAACCGACGTCCCGACGTAGAGCCCAACACACGTCCCGACGTAGAGCCCAACACACGTCCCGGGCCAGACTCCAACACAAGTCGCGACGTAGAGCCCAACACACGTCCCGACGTAGAGCCCAGCACACGTCCCGACGTATAGCCCAGCACACGTCCCGACGTAGACACAAACTCACGTCCCGACGTAGAGCTGAAAGTAAGGTAAACCCTGATGTAGAGCCCAACATACGTCTCGACGTAGAGCCCAACACACATCGCGACGTAGAGCCCAACACACGTCCCGACATAGAGCCCAACACACGTCCCGACATAGAGCTGAAAGTAAGCTACATCCCGACGTACAGCCGAACAGACGTCCCGACGAAGAGCCCAACACACGTCCCGACGTAGGGCCCAACGCACGTCCCGACGTAGAGCCCAACACACGTCCCGACATAGAGCCCAACGCACGTCCCGACGTAGAGCCCAACGCACGTCCCGACGTAGAGCCGAAAGTAAGCTAAGTCCTGATGTAGAGCCCAACACACGTCCCGACGTAGAGCCCAACACACGTCCCGACGTAGAGCCCAACACACGTCCCGACGTAGAGCCCAATGCATGTCCCGACGTAGAGCCCAACACACGTCCCGACGTAGAGCTAAAAGTAAGCTAAATCCTGATAGAGAGCCCAACACACGTCCCGACGTAGAGCCCAACACACGTCCCGATGAAGAGCCCAACACACGTCCCGACATAGAGCTGAAAGTAAGCTAAATCCTGACGTAGAGACCAACACACGTCCCGACGCAGAGCCCAACACATGTCACGACGTAGAGCCCAACAGATGTCCCGACGTAGAGCCCGACAGACGTCCCGACGTAGAGCCCAACCCACGTCCCGACGTAGGGCCCGACAGACGTCCCGACGTAGAGCCCAACCCACGTCCCGACGTAGAGCCCAACCCACGTCCCGACGTAGAGCCCATCACACGTCCCGACGTAGAGCCAACCGACGTCCCGACGTAGAGCCCAACACACGTCCCGACGTAGAGCCCAACACACGTCCCGGGCCAGACTCCAACACAAGTCGCGACGTAGAGCCCAAAACACGTCCCGACGTAGAGCCCAGCACACGTCCCGACGTAGAGCCCAGCACACGTCCCGACGTAGACACAAACTCACGTCCCGACGTAGAGCTGAAAGTAAGGTAAACCCTGATGTAGAGCCCAACATACGTCTCGACGTAGAGCCCAACACACGTCGCGACGTAGAGCCCAACACACGTCCCGACATAGAGCCCAACACACGTCCCGACATAGAGCTGAAAGTAAGCTACATCCCGACGTAGAGCCGAACAGATGTCCCGACGAAGAGCCCAACACACGTCCCGACATAGAGCCCAACACACGTCCTGAAGTAGAGCTGAAAGTAAGCTAAATCCTGATGTCGAGCCCAACACACGTCCCGACGTAGAGCCCAACACACGTCCCGACGGAGAGCCCAACACACGTCCCGACGTAGAGCCCAACACACGTCCCGACGTAGAGCCCAACACACGTCCGGACGTAGAGCCCAACACACGTCCCGACGTAGAGCCCAACACATGTCCCGACGTAGAGGTGAAAGTAAGCTAAACACTGATGTAGAGCCCAACACACGTCCCGACGTAGAGCCCAACACACGTCCCGACGTAGAGCTCAATATAAGCTAAACCTGATGTAGAGCCCAACACACGTCCCGACGTAGAGCCCAAGACACGTCCCGACGTAGAGCCCAACACACGTCCCGACGTAGAGCTGAAAACAAGCTAAATCCTGATGTCGAGCCCAACACACTTCCCGACGTAGAGCTGAAAGTAAGCTAAATCCTGATGTAGAGCCCAACACACGTCCCGACGTACAGCTGAAAGTCAGCTAACTACAGACGTAGAGCCCAACACACGTCTCGATGTAGAGCTGAACGTTAGCTAACTACAGACGTAGAACCCAACACACGTCCCGACGTAGGGCCCAACGCACGTCCCGACGTAGAGCCCAACGCACGTCCCGACGTAGAGCTGAAAGTAAGCTAAATCCTGATGTAGAGCCCAACACACGTCCCGACGTACCGCTGAAAGTCAGCTAACTACAGACGTAGAGCCCAACACACGTCTCGATGTAGAGCTGAACGTTAGCTAACTACAGACGTAGAACCCAACACACGTCCCGACGTAGAGCCCAACGCACGTCCCGACGTAGAGCCCAACGCACGTCCCGACGTAGAGCCGAAAGTAAGCTAAGTCCTGATGTAGAGCCCAACACACGTCCCGACGTAGAGCCCAACACACGTCCCGACGTAGAGCCCAACACACGTCCCGACGTAGAGCCCAACGCATGTCCCGACGTAGAGCCCAACACACGTCCCGACGTAGAGCTAAAAGTAAGCTAAATCCTGATGTAGAGCCCAACACACGTCCCGACGTAGAGCCCAACACACGTCCCGATGAAGAGCCCAACACACGTCCCGACATAGAGCTGAAAGTAAGCTAAATCCTGACGTAGAGACCAACACACGTCCCGACGCAGAGCCCAACACATGGCACGAAGTAGAGCCCATCAGATGTCCCGACGTAGAGCCCGACAGACGTCCCGACGTAGAGCCCAACCCACGTCCCGACGTAGAGCCCAACCCACGTCCCGACGTAGAGCCCATCACACGTCCCGATGTAGAGCCAACCGACGTCCCGACGTAGAGCCCAACACACGTCCCGACGTAGAGCCCAACACACGTCCCGACGTAGACACAAACTCACGTCCCGACGTATAGCTGAAAGTAAGATAAATCCTGATGTAGAGCCCAACATACGTCTCGACGTAGAGCCCAACACACGTCGCGACGTAGAGCCCAACACACGTCCGGACATAGAGCCCAACACACGTCCCGTCATAGAGCCCAACACACGTCCCGACATAGAGCTGAAAGTAAGCTACATCCCGACGTAGAGCCGAACAGATGTCCCGACGAAGAGCCCAACACACGTCCCGACGTAGAGCCCAACACACGTCCCGAAGTAGAGCTGAAAGTAAGCTAAATCCTGATGTCGAGCCCAACACACGTCCCGACGTAGAGCCCAACACACGTCCCGACGTAGAGCCCAACACACGTCCGGACGTAGAGCCCAACACACGTCCCGACGTAGAGCCCAACACATGTCCCGACGTAGAGGTGAAAGTAAGCTAAACACTGATGTAGAGCCCAACACACGTCCCGACGTAGAGCCCAACACACGTCCCGACGTAGAGCTCAATATAAGCTAAACCTGATGTAGAGCCCAACACACGTCCCGACGTAGAGCCCAACACAGGTCCCGACGTAGAGCCCAACACACGTCCCGACGTAGAGCCCAACCCACGTCCCGACGTAGGGCCCGACAGACGTCCCGACGTAGAGCCCAACCCACGTCCCGACGTAGAGCCCATCACACGTCCTGACGTAGAGCCAACCGACGTCCCGACGTAGAGCCCAACACACGTCCCGACGTAGAGCCCAACACACGTCCCGACGTAGACACAAACTCACGTCCCGACGTAGAGCTGAAAGTAAGATAAACCCTGATGTAGAGCCCAACATACGTCTCGACGTAGAGCCCAACACACGTCGCGACGTAGAGCCCAACACACGTCCGGACATAGAGCCCAACACACGTCCCGACATAGAGCCCAACACACGTCCCGACATAGAGCTAAAAGTAAGCTACATCCCGACGTAGAGCCGAACAGATGTCCCGACGAAGAGCCCAACACACGTCCCGACGTAGAGCCCAACACACGTCCCGAAGTAGAGGTGAAAGTAAGCTAAACACTGATGTAGAGCCCAACACACGTCCCGACGTAGAGCCCAACACACGTACGGACGTAGAGCCCAACACACGTCCCGACGTAGAGCCCAACACATGTCCCGACGTAGAGGTGAAAGTAAGCTAAACACTGATGTAGAGCCCAACACACGTCCCGACGTAGAGCCCAACACACGTCCCGACGTAGAGCTCAATATAAGCTAAACCTGATGTAGAGCCCAACACACGTCCCGACGTAGAGCCCAACACACGTCCCGACGTAGAGCCCAACACACGTCCCGACGTAGAGCCCAACCCACGTCGCGACGTAGGGCCCGACAGACGTCCCCACGTAGAGCCCAACCCACGTCCCGACGTAGAGCCCAACCCACGTCCCGACGTAGAGCCCATCACACGTCCCGACGTAGAGCCACCCGACGTCCCGACGTAGAGCCCAACACATGTCCCGACGTAGAGCCCAACACACGTCCCGACGTAGACACAAACTCACGTCCCGACGTAGAGCTGAAAGTAAGATAAACCCTGATGTAGAGCCCAACATACGTCTCGACGTAGAGCCCAACACACGTCGCGACGTAGAGCCCAACACACGTCCGGACATAGAGCCCAACACACGTCCCGACATAGAGCCCAACACACGTCCCGACATAGAGCTGAAAGTAAGCTACATCCCGACGTAGAGCCGAACAGATGTCCCGACGAAGAGCCCAACACACGTCCCGACGTAGAGCCCAACACACGTCCCGAAGTAGAGCTGAAAGTAAGCTAAATCCTGATGTCGAGCCCAACACACGTCCCGACGTAGAGCCCAACACACGTCCCGACGTAGAGCCCAACACACGTCCGGACGTAGAGCCCAACACACGTCCCGACGTAGAGCCCAACACATGTCCCGACGTAGAGGTGAAAGTAAGCTAAACACTGATGTAGAGCCCAACACACGTCCCGACGTAGAGCTCAATATAAGCTAAACCTGATGTAGAGCCCAACACACGTCCCGACGTAGAGCCCAACACACGTCCCGACGTAGAGCCCAACACACGTCCCGACGTAGAGCTGAAAACAAGCTAAATCCTGATGTCGAGCCCAACACACTTCCCGACGTAGAGCTGAAAGTAAGCTAAATCCTGATGTAGAGCCCAACACACGTCCCGACGTACAGCTGAAAGTCAGCTAACTACAGACGTAGAGCCCAACACACGTCTCGATGTAGAGCTGAACGTTAGCTAACTACAGACGTAGAACCCAACACACGTCCCGACGCAGAGCCCAACACATGTCACGACGTAGAGCCCAACAGATGTCCCGACGTAGAGCCCAACACACGTCCCGACATAGAGCTGAAAGTAAGCTACATCCCGACGTAGAGCCGAACAGATGTCCCGACGAAGAGCCCAACACACGTCCCGACGTAGAGCCCAACACACGTCCCGAAGTAGAGCTGAAAGTAAGCTAAATCCTGATGTCGAGCCCAACACACGTCCCGACATAGAGCCCAACACACGTCCCGACGTAGAGCCCAACACACGTCCGGACGTAGAGCCCAACACACGTCCCGACGTAGAGCCCAACACATGTCCCGACGTAGAGGTGAAAGTAAGCTAAACACTGATGTAGAGCCCAACACACGTCCCGACGTAGAGCCCAACACACGTCCCGACGTAGAGCTCAATAAAAGCTAAACCTGATGTAGAGCCCAACACACGTCCCGACGTAGAGCCCAACACACGTCCCGACGTAGAGCCCAACACACGTCCCGACGTAGAGCTGAAAACAAGCTAAATCCTGATGTCGAGCCCAACACACTTCCCGACGTAGAGCTGAAAGTAAGCTAAATCCTGATGTAGAGCCCAACACACGTCCCGACGTACAGCTGAAAGTCAGCTAACTACAGACGTAGAGCCCAACGCACGTCTCGATGTAGAGCTGAACGTTAGCTAACTACAGACGTAGAACCCAACACACGTCCCGACGAAGGGCCCAACGCACGTCCCGACGTAGAGCCCAACGCACGTCCCGACGTAGAGCTGAAAGTAAGCTAAATCCTGATGTAGAGCCCAACACACGTCCCGACGTACCGCTGAAAGTCAGCTAACTACAGACGTAGAGCCCAACACACGTCTCGATGTAGAGCTGAACGTTAGCTAATTACAGACGTAGAACCCAACACACGTCCCGACGTAGAGCCCAACGCACGTCCCGACGTAGAGCCCAACGCACGTCCCGACGTAGAGCCGAAAGTA
Source organism: Leptosomus discolor (assembly GCF_034619465.1). Taxonomy (NCBI): domain Eukaryota; kingdom Metazoa; phylum Chordata; class Aves; order Leptosomiformes; family Leptosomidae; genus Leptosomus; species Leptosomus discolor. The sequence continues at coordinate 370,551 of NW_028237895.1, forward strand.
AGCTAAGTCCTGATGTAGAGCCCAACACACGTCCCGACGTAGAGCCCAACACACGTCCCGACGTAGAGCCCAACACATGTCCCGACGTAGAGCCCAACGCATGTCCCGACGTAGAGCCCAACACACGTCCCGACGTAGAGCTAAAAGTAAGCTAAATCCTGATGTAGAGCCCAACACACGTCCCGACGTAGAGCCCAACACACGTCCCGATGAAGAGCCCAACAGACGTCCCGACATAGAGCTGAAAGTAAGCTAAATCCTGATGTAGAGCCCAACAAACGTCCCGACGTAGAGCGCAACACACGTCCCGACGTAGAGCCCAACCCACGTCCCGACGTAGAGCCCAACCCACGTCCCGACGTAGAGCCCATCACACGTCCCGACGTAGAGCCAACCGACGTCCCGACGTAGAGCCCAACACACGTCCCGACGTAGAGCCCAACACACGTCCCGGGCCAGACTCCAACACAAGTCGCGACGTAGAGCCCAACACACGTCCCGACGTAGAGCCCAGCACACGTCCCGACGTATAGCCCAGCACACGTCCCGACGTAGACACAAACTCACGTCCCGACGTAGAGCTGAAAGTAAGGTAAACCCTGATGTAGAGCCCAACATACGTCTCGACGTAGAGCCCAACACACATCGCGACGTAGAGCCCAACACACGTCCCGACATAGAGCCCAACACACGTCCCGACATAGAGCTGAAAGTAAGCTACATCCCGACGTACAGCCGAACAGACGTCCCGACGAAGAGCCCAACACACGTCCCGACGTAGGGCCCAACGCACGTCCCGACGTAGAGCCCAACACACGTCCCGACGTAGAGCCCAACGCACGTCCCGACGTAGAGCCCAACGCACGTCCCGACGTAGAGCCGAAAGTAAGCTAAGTCCTGATGTAGAGCCCAACACACGTCCCGACGTAGAGCCCAACACACGTCCCGACGTAGAGCCCAACACACGTCCCGACGTAGAGCCCAATGCATGTCCCGACGTAGAGCCCAACACACGTCCCGACGTAGAGCTAAAAGTAAGCTAAATCCTGATATAGAGCCCAACACACGTCCCGACGTAGAGCCCAACACACGTCCCGATGAAGAGCCCAACACACGTCCCGACATAGAGCTGAAAGTAAGCTAAATCCTGACGTAGAGACCAACACACGTCCCGACGCAGAGCCCAACACATGTCACGACGTAGAGCCCAACAGATGTCCCGACGTAGAGCCCGACAGACGTCCCGACGTAGAGCCCAACCCACGTCCCGACGTAGGGCCCGACAGACGTCCCGACGTAGAGCCCAACCCACGTCCCGACGTAGAGCCCAACCCACGTCCCGACGTAGAGCCCATCACACGTCCCGACGTAGAGCCAACCGACGTCCCGACGTAGAGCCCAACACACGTCCCGACGTAGAGCCCAACACACGTCCCGGGCCAGACTCCAACACAAGTCGCGACGTAGAGCCCAAAACACGTCCCGACGTAGAGCCCAGCACACGTCCCGACGTAGAGCCCAGCACACGTCCCGACGTAGACACAAACTCACGTCCCGACGTAGAGCTGAAAGTAAGGTAAACCCTGATGTAGAGCCCAACATACGTCTCGACGTAGAGCCCAACACACGTCGCGACGTAGAGCCCAACACACGTCCCGACATAGAGCCCAACACACGTCCCGACATAGAGCTGAAAGTAAGCTACATCCCGACGTAGAGCCGAACAGATGTCCCGACGAAGAGCCCAACACACGTCCCGACATAGAGCCCAACACACGTCCTGAAGTAGAGCTGAAAGTAAGCTAAATCCTGATGTCGAGCCCAACACACGTCCCGACGTAGAGCCCAACACACGTCCCGACGGAGAGCCCAACACACGTCCCGACGTAGAGCCCAACACACGTCCCGACGTAGAGCCCAACACACGTCCGGACGTAGAGCCCAACACACGTCCCGACGTAGAGCCCAACACATGTCCCGACGTAGAGGTGAAAGTAAGCTAAACACTGATGTAGAGCCCAACACACGTCCCGACGTAGAGCCCAACACACGTCCCGACGTAGAGCTCAATATAAGCTAAACCTGATGTAGAGCCCAACACACGTCCCGACGTAGAGCCCAAGACACGTCCCGACGTAGAGCCCAACACACGTCCCGACGTAGAGCTGAAAACAAGCTAAATCCTGATGTCGAGCCCAACACACTTCCCGACGTAGAGCTGAAAGTAAGCTAAATCCTGATGTAGAGCCCAACACACGTCCCGACGTACAGCTGAAAGTCAGCTAACTACAGACGTAGAGCCCAACACACGTCTCGATGTAGAGCTGAACGTTAGCTAACTACAGACGTAGAACCCAACACACGTCCCGACGTAGGGCCCAACGCACGTCCCGACGTAGAGCCCAACGCACGTCCCGACGTAGAGCTGAAAGTAAGCTAAATCCTGATGTAGAGCCCAACACACGTCCCGACGTACCGCTGAAAGTCAGCTAACTACAGACGTAGAGCCCAACACACGTCTCGATGTAGAGCTGAACGTTAGCTAACTACAGACGTAGAACCCAACACACGTCCCGACGTAGAGCCCAACGCACGTCCCGACGTAGAGCCCAACGCACGTCCCGACGTAGAGCCGAAAGTAAGCTAAGTCCTGATGTAGAGCCCAACACACGTCCCGACGTAGAGCCCAACACACGTCCCGACGTAGAGCCCAACACACGTCCCGACGTAGAGCCCAACGCATGTCCCGACGTAGAGCCCAACACACGTCCCGACGTAGAGCTAAAAGTAAGCTAAATCCTGATGTAGAGCCCAACACACGTCCCGACGTAGAGCCCAACACATGGCACGAAGTAGAGCCCAACAGATGTCCCGACGTAGAGCCCGACAGACGTCCCGACGTAGAGCCCAACCCACGTCCCGACGTAGAGCCCAACCCACGTCCCGACGTAGAGCCCATCACACGTCCCGATGTAGAGCCAACCGACGTCCCGACGTAGAGCCCAACACACGTCCCGACGTAGAGCCCAACACACGTCCCGACGTAGACACAAACTCACGTCCCGACGTATAGCTGAAAGTAAGATAAATCCTGATGTAGAGCCCAACATACGTCTCGACGTAGAGCCCAACACACGTCGCGACGTAGAGCCCAACACACGTCCGGACATAGAGCCCAACACACGTCCCGTCATAGAGCCCAACACACGTCCCGACATAGAGCTGAAAGTAAGCTACATCCCGACGTAGAGCCGAACAGATGTCCCGACGAAGAGCCCAACACACGTCCCGACGTAGAGCCCAACACACGTCCCGAAGTAGAGCTGAAAGTAAGCTAAATCCTGATGTCGAGCCCAACACACGTCCCGACGTAGAGCCCAACACACGTCCCGACGTAGAGCCCAACACACGTCCGGACGTAGAGCCCAACACACGTCCCGACGTAGAGCCCAACACATGTCCCGACGTAGAGGTGAAAGTAAGCTAAACACTGATGTAGAGCCCAACACACGTCCCGACGTAGAGCCCAACACACGTCCCGACGTAGAGCTCAATATAAGCTAAACCTGATGTAGAGCCCAACACACGTCCCGACGTAGAGCCCAACACACGTCCCGACGTAGAGCCCAACACACGTCCCGACGTAGAGCCCAACCCACGTCCCGACGTAGGGCCCGACAGACGTCCCGACGTAGAGCCCAACCCACGTCCCGACGTAGAGCCCATCACACGTCCTGACGTAGAGCCAACCGACGTCCCGACGTAGAGCCCAACACACGTCCCGACGTAGAGCCCAACACACGTCCCGACGTAGACACAAACTCACGTCCCGACGTAGAGCTGAAAGTAAGATAAACCCTGATGTAGAGCCCAACATACGTCTCGACGTAGAGCCCAACACACGTCGCGACGTAGAGCCCAACACACGTCCGGACATAGAGCCCAACACACGTCCCGACATAGAGCCCAACACACGTCCCGACATAGAGCTGAAAGTAAGCTACATCCCGACGTAGAGCCGAACAGATGTCCCGACGAAGAGCCCAACACACGTCCCGACGTAGAGCCCAACACACGTCCCGAAGTAGAGGTGAAAGTAAGCTAAACACTGATGTAGAGCCCAACACACGTCCCGACGTAGAGCCCAACACACGTACGGACGTAGAGCCCAACACACGTCCCGACGTAGAGCCCAACACATGTCCCGACGTAGAGGTGAAAGTAAGCTAAACACTGATGTAGAGCCCAACACACGTCCCGACGTAGAGCCCAACACACGTCCCGACGTAGAGCTCAATATAAGCTAAACCTGATGTAGAGCCCAACACACGTCCCGACGTAGAGCCCAACACACGTCCCGACGTAGAGCCCAACACACGTCCCGACGTAGAGCCCAACCCACGTCGCGACGTAGGGCCCGACAGACGTCCCCACGTAGAGCCCAACCCACGTCCCGACGTAGAGCCCAACCCACGTCCCGACGTAGAGCCCATCACACGTCCCGACGTAGAGCCACCCGACGTCCCGACGTAGAGCCCAACACATGTCCCGACGTAGAGCCCAACACACGTCCCGACGTAGACACAAACTCACGTCCCGACGTAGAGCTGAAAGTAAGATAAACCCTGATGTAGAGCCCAACATACGTCTCGACGTAGAGCCCAACACACGTCGCGACGTAGAGCCCAACACACGTCCGGACATAGAGCCCAACACACGTCCCGACATAGAGCCCAACACACGTCCCGACATAGAGCTGAAAGTAAGCTACATCCCGACGTAGAGCCGAACAGATGTCCCGACGAAGAGCCCAACACACGTCCCGACGTAGAGCCCAACACACGTCCCGAAGTAGAGCTGAAAGTAAGCTAAATCCTGATGTCGAGCCCAACACACGTCCCGACGTAGAGCCCAACACACGTCCCGACGTAGAGCCCAACACACGTCCGGACGTAGAGCCCAACACACGTCCCGACGTAGAGCCCAACACATGTCCCGACGTAGAGGTGAAAGTAAGCTAAACACTGATGTAGAGCCCAACACACGTCCCGACGTAGAGCTCAATATAAGCTAAACCTGATGTAGAGCCCAACACACGTCCCGACGTAGAGCCCAACACACGTCCCGACGTAGAGCCCAACACACGTCCCGACGTAGAGCTGAAAACAAGCTAAATCCTGATGTCGAGCCCAACACACTTCCCGACGTAGAGCTGAAAGTAAGCTAAATCCTGATGTAGAGCCCAACACACGTCCCGACGTACAGCTGAAAGTCAGCTAACTACAGACGTAGAGCCCAACACACGTCTCGATGTAGAGCTGAACGTTAGCTAACTACAGACGTAGAACCCAACACACGTCCCGACGAAGGGCCCAACGCACGTCCCGACGTAGAGCCCAACGCACGTCCCGACGTAGAGCTGAAAGTAAGCTAAAACCTGATGTAGAGCCCAACACACGTCCCGACGTACAGCTGAAAGTCAGCTAACTACAGACGTAGAGCCCAACACACGTCTCGATGTAGAGCTGAACGTTAGCTAATTACAGACGTAGAACCCAACACACGTCCCGACGTAGAGCCCAACGCACGTCCCGACGTAGAGCCGAAAGTAAGCTAAGTCCTGATGTAGAGCCCAACGCACGTCCCGACGTAGAGCCCAACGCACGTCCCGACGTAGAGCCGAAAGTAAGCTAAGTCCTGATGTAGAGCCCAACACACGTCCCGACGTAGAGCCCAACACACGTCCCGACGTAGAGCCCAACACACGTCCCGACGTAGAGCCCAACGCATGTCCCGACGTAGAGCCCAACACACGTCCCGACGTAGAGCTAAAAGTAAGCTAAATCCTGATGTAGAGCCCAACACACGTCCCGACGTAGAGCCCAACACATGGCACGAAGTAGAGCCCAACAGATGTCCCGACGTAGAGCCCGACAGACGTCCCGACGTAGAGCCCAACCCACGTCCCGACGTAGAGCCCAACCCACGTCCCGACGTAGAGCCCATCACACGTCCCGATGTAGAGCCAACCGACGTCCCGACGTAGAGCCCAACACACGTCCCGACGTAGAGCCCAACACACGTCCCGACGTAGACACAAACTCACGTCCCGACGTATAGCTGAAAGTAAGATAAATCCTGATGTAGAGCCCAACATACGTCTCGACGTAGAGCCCAACACACGTCGCGACGTAGAGCCCAACACACGTCCGGACATAGAGCCCAACACACGTCCCGTCATAGAGCCCAACACACGTCCCGACATAGAGCTGAAAGTAAGCTACATCCCGACGTAGAGCCGAACAGATGTCCCGACGAAGAGCCCAACACACGTCCCGACGTAGAGCCCAACACACGTCCCGAAGTAGAGCTGAAAGTAAGCTAAATCCTGATGTCGAGCCCAACACACGTCCCGACGTAGAGCCCAACACACGTCCCGACGTAGAGCCCAACACACGTCCGGACGTAGAGCCCAACACACGTCCCGACGTAGAGCCCAACACATGTCCCGACGTAGAGGTGAAAGTAAGCTAAACACTGATGTAGAGCCCAACACACGTCCCGACGTAGAGCCCAACACACGTCCCGACGTAGAGCTCAATATAAGCTAAACCTGATGTAGAGCCCAACACACGTCCCGACGTAGAGCCCAACACACGTCCCGACGTAGAGCCCAACACACGTCCCGACGTAGAGCCCAACCCACGTCCCGACGTAGGGCCCGACAGACGTCCCGACGTAGAGCCCAACCCACGTCCCGACGTAGAGCCCATCACACGTCCTGACGTAGAGCCAACCGACGTCCCGACGTAGAGCCCAACACACGTCCCGACGTAGAGCCCAACACACGTCCCGACGTAGACACAAACTCACGTCCCGACGTAGAGCTGAAAGTAAGATAAACCCTGATGTAGAGCCCAACATACGTCTCGACGTAGAGCCCAACACACGTCGCGACGTAGAGCCCAACACACGTCCGGACATAGAGCCCAACACACGTCCCGACATAGAGCCCAACACACGTCCCGACATAGAGCTGAAAGTAAGCTACATCCCGACGTAGAGCCGAACAGATGTCCCGACGAAGAGCCCAACACACGTCCCGACGTAGAGCCCAACACACGTCCCGAAGTAGAGGTGAAAGTAAGCTAAACACTGATGTAGAGCCCAACACACGTCCCGACGTAGAGCCCAACACACGTACGGACGTAGAGCCCAACACACGTCCCGACGTAGAGCCCAACACATGTCCCGACGTAGAGGTGAAAGTAAGCTAAACACTGATGTAGAGCCCAACACACGTCCCGACGTAGAGCCCAACACACGTCCCGACGTAGAGCTCAATATAAGCTAAACCTGATGTAGAGCCCAACACACGTCCCGACGTAGAGCCCAACACACGTCCCGACGTAGAGCCCAACACACGTCCCGACGTAGAGCCCAACCCACGTCGCGACGTAGGGCCCGACAGACGTCCCCACGTAGAGCCCAACCCACGTCCCGACGTAGAGCCCAACCCACGTCCCGACGTAGAGCCCATCACACGTCCCGACGTAGAGCCACCCGACGTCCCGACGTAGAGCCCAACACATGTCCCGACGTAGAGCCCAACACACGTCCCGACGTAGACACAAACTCACGTCCCGACGTAGAGCTGAAAGTAAGATAAACCCTGATGTAGAGCCCAACATACGTCTCGACGTAGAGCCCAACACACGTCGCGACGTAGAGCCCAACACACGTCCGGACATAGAGCCCAACACACGTCCCGACATAGAGCCCAACACACGTCCCGACATAGAGCTGAAAGTAAGCTACATCCCGACGTAGAGCCGAACAGATGTCCCGACGAAGAGCCCAACACACGTCCCGACGTAGAGCCCAACACACGTCCCGAAGTAGAGCTGAAAGTAAGCTAAATCCTGATGTCGAGCCCAACACACGTCCCGACGTAGAGCCCAACACACGTCCCGACGTAGAGCCCAACACACGTCCGGACGTAGAGCCCAACACACGTCCCGACGTAGAGCCCAACACATGTCCCGACGTAGAGGTGAAAGTAAGCTAAACACTGATGTAGAGCCCAACACACGTCCCGACGTAGAGCTCAATATAAGCTAAACCTGATGTAGAGCCCAACACACGTCCCGACGTAGAGCCCAACACACGTCCCGACGTAGAGCCCAACACACGTCCCGACGTAGAGCTGAAAACAAGCTAAATCCTGATGTCGAGCCCAACACACTTCCCGACGTAGAGCTGAAAGTAAGCTAAATCCTGATGTAGAGCCCAACACACGTCCCGACGTACAGCTGAAAGTCAGCTAACTACAGACGTAGAGCCCAACACACGTCTCGATGTAGAGCTGAACGTTAGCTAACTACAGACGTAGAACCCAACACACGTCCCGACGAAGGGCCCAACGCACGTCCCGACGTAGAGCCCAACGCACGTCCCGACGTAGAGCTGAAAGTAAGCTAAAACCTGATGTAGAGCCCAACACACGTCCCGACGTACAGCTGAAAGTCAGCTAACTACAGACGTAGAGCCCAACACACGTCTCGATGTAGAGCTGAACGTTAGCTAATTACAGACGTAGAACCCAACACACGTCCCGACGTAGAGCCCAACGCACGTCCCGACGTAGAGCCGAAAGTAAGCTAAGTCCTGATGTAGAGCCCAACACACGTCCCGACGTAGAGCCCAACACACGTCCCGACATAGAGCCCAACACACGTCCCGACATAGAGCTGAAAGTAAGCTACATCCCGACGTAGAGCCGAACAGACGTCCCGACGAAGAGCCCAACACACGTCCCGACGTAGGGCCCAACGCACGTCCCGACGTAGAGCCCAACGCACGTCCCGACGTAGAGCCCAACGCACGTCCCGACGTAGAGCCGAAAGTAAGCTAAGTCCTGATGTAGAGCCCAACACACGTCCCGACGTAGAGCCCAACACACGTCCCGACGTAGAGCCCAACACACGTCCCGACGTAGAGCCCAATGCATGTCCCGACGTAGAGCCCAACACACGTCCCGACGTAGAGCTAAAAGTAAGCTAAATCCTGATGTAGAGCCCAACACACGTCCCGACGTAGAGCCCAACACACGTCCCGATGAAGAGCCCAACACACGTCCCGACATAGAGCTGAAAGTAAGCTAAATCCTGACGTAGAGACCAACACACGTCCCGACGCAGAGCCCAACACATGTCACGACGTAGAGCCCAACAGATGTCCCGACGTAGAGCCCGACAGACGTCCCGACGTAGAGCCCAACCCACGTCCCGACGTAGGGCCCGACAGACGTCCCGACGTAGAGCCCAACCCACGTCCCGACGTAGAGCCCAACCCACGTCCCGACGTACAGCCCATCACACGTCCCGACGTAGAGCCAACCGACGTCCCGACGTAGAGCCCAACACACGTCCCGACGTAGAGCCCAACACACGTCCCGGGCCAGACTCCAACACAAGTCGCGACGTAGAGCCCAAAACACGTCCCGACGTAGAGCCCAGCACACGTCCCGACGTAGAGCCCAGCACACGTCCCGACGTAGACACAAACTCACGTCCCGACGTAGAGCTGAAAGTAAGGTAAACCCTGATGTAGAGCCCAACATACATCTCGACGTAGAGCCCAACACACGTCGCGACGTAGAGCCCAACACACGTCCCGACATAGAGCCCAACACACGTCCCGACATAGAGCTGAAAGTAAGCTAACTACAGACGTAGAGCCCAACGCACGTCCCGACATAGAGCCCAACGCACGTCCCGACATAGAGCCCAACGCACGTCCCGACGTGGAGCCCAACACACGTCCCGACGTAGAGCCCAACACACGTCCCGACGTAGAGCCCAACACACGTCCCGACGTAGAGCTGAATGTAAGCTAAATCCTGATGTAGAGCCCAACACACGTCCCGACGTAGAGCCCAACACACGTCCCGACGTAGAGCCCAACACACGTCCCGACGTAGAGCTGAAAGTAAGCTAAATCCTGATGTAGAGCCCAACAAACATCCCGATGTAGAGCACAACACACGTCCCGACGTAGAGCTGAAAGTAAGCTAAATCCTGATGTAGAGCCCAATACACGTCCCGACGTAGAGCCCAACACACGTCCCGACGCAGAGCCCAACACACGTCCCGACGCAGAGTCCAACACACGTCGCGACGTAGAGCCCAACACAAATCCCGACGTAGAGCCCAACACACGTCCCGACGTAGAGCTGAAAGTAACTAAATCCCGACATAGAGCCCAACACACGTCTCGACGCAGAGCCCAACACACGTCCCGACATGCAGCCCAACACGCGTCCCGACGTGGAGCGCAACACAGGTCCCGACTTAGAGCCCAACACACGTCCCGACATGCAGCCCAACACGCGTCCCGACGTGGAGCCCAACACACGTCCCGACGTAGAGCCCAACACAGGTCCCCACGTATAGCTGAAAGTACGCTAAATCCTGATGTCGAGCCAAAGACACGTCCCCTCGTAGAGCTGAAAGTAAGATAAATCCTGATCTAGTGCCCAAAACACGTCGCGACGCAGAGCCCAACACACGTCGCGACGTAGAGCCCAACACACGTCGCGACGTAGAGCCCAACACACGTCCCGACGTAGAGCTGAAAGTAACTAAATCCCGACGTAGAGCGCAACACACGTCCCGACATGCAGCCCAACACGCGTCCCGACGTGGAGCCCAACACACGTCCCGACGTAGAGCCCAACACACGTCCCCACGTAGAGCTGAAAGTACGCTAAATCCTGATGTCGAGCCCAACACACGTCCCCTCGTAGAGCTGAAAGTAAAATAAATCCTGATCTAGAGCCCAACACACGTCCCGACGTAGAGCCCAACACACGTCCCGAGGAAGACTCCAGCACACGTCGCGATGTAGAGCCCAGCACACGTCCCGCGGTAGAGCCCAGCACACGTCCCGACGTAGAGCTGAAAGTAAGCTAAATCCTGACGTAGAGCCCAACGCACGTCCCGACATAGAGCCCAACGCACGTCCCGACGTAGAGCTGAAAGTAAGGTAAACCCTGATGTAGAGCCCAACATACGCCTCGATGTAGAGCCCAGCACACGTCCCGATGTAGAGCTGAAAGTAAGGTAAACCCTGATGTAGAGCCCAACACACGTCCCGACGTAGAGCCCAACACACATCCCGACGTAGAGCTGAAAGTAATCTAAATCCTGATGTACAGCCCTACACACGTCCCGACGTAGAGCCCAACACATGTCCCGACGTAGAGCTAAAAGTAAGCTAAATCCTGATGTCGAGCCCAACACACGTCCCCACGTAGAGCTAAAAGTAAGCTAAATCCTGATGTACAGCCCAACACATGTCCCGAAGTAGAGCCCAACACACGTCCCGACGAAGAGCTGAAAGTAATCCAAATCCTGATGTAGAGCCCAACACACGTCCCGACGTAGAGCCCAACACACGTCCCGACGTAGAGCTGAAAGTAAGCTAAAACCTGATGTAGAGCCCAACACACGTCCCGACGTAGTGCCCTACACACGACCCGACGTAGTGCTGAAATTAACCTAAATCCTGATGTAGATCCCAACACACGTCCCGACTTAGAGCCCAACGCACGTCCCGACGTAGAGCCCAACGCACGTCCCGACGTAGAGCCCAACACACGTCCCGACGTAGAGCTGAAAGTAAGCTAAATCCTTATGTAGAGACCAACACACGTCCCGAAGTAGAGCCCAACACTCGTCCCGACGTACAGCCCAACACACGTCCCAACGTAGAGCCCAACACACGTCCCGACGTAGAGCGCAACACACGTCCCGATGTAGAGCCCAACACACGTCCCGACGTAGAGGTGAAAGTAAGCTAAACCCTGATGTAGAGCACAACGCACGTCCCGACGTAGAGCCCAACGCAAGTCCCGACGTAGAGCCCAACGCACGTCCCGACGTAGAGCCCAGCGCACGTCCCGACGTAGAGCCCAGCGCACGTCCCGACGTAGAGCCCAACGCACGTCCCGAGGTAGAGCTGAAAACAAGCTAAATCCTGATGTAGAGCCCAACACACGTCCCGACGTAGAGCTGAAAGTAAGCTAAATCATGATGTAGAGCCCAACACACGTCCCGACGTAGAGCTGAAAGTAAGCTAAATCCTGATGTAGAGTCCAACCCACGTCCCGACGTAGAGCCCAACACACGTCCCGAGGCAGACTCTAACACACGTCGCGACGTAGAGCCCAGCACACGTCCCGACGTAGAGCCCAGCACACGTCCCGACGTAGAGCCCAGCACACGTCCCGACGTAGAGCTGAAAGTAAGGTAAACCCTGATGTAGAGCCCAACACACGTCCCGACGTAGAGCCCAACACACGTCCCGACGTAGAGCCCAACACACGTCCCGACGTAGAGCTGAAAGTAATCTAAATCCTGATGTAGAGCCCAACACACGTCCCGACGTAGAGCCCAACACATCTCCCGACGTAGAGCTAAAAGTAAGCTAAATCCTGATGTCGAGCGCAACACACGTCCCCACGTAGAGCTAAAAGTAAGCTAAATCCTGATGTACAGCCCAACACATGTCCCAACGTAGAGCCCAACACACGTCCCGACGAAGAGCTGAAAGTAATCCAAATCCTGATGTAGAGCCCAACACACTTCCCGACGTAGAGCCCAACACACGTCCCGACGTAGAGCTGAAAGTAATCTAAATCCTGATGTAGAGCCCAACACACGTCCCGACGTAGAGCCCAACGCACGTCCCGACGTAGAGCCCAACGCACGTCCCGACGTAGAGCTGAAAGTAAGCTAAATCCTGATGTAGAGCCCAACACACTTCCCGACGTAGTGCCCAACACACGACCCGACGTAGAGCTGAAATTAACCTAAATCATGATGTAGATCCCAACACACGTCCCGACGTAGAGCCCAACGCACGTCCCGACGTAGAGCCCAACGCACGTCCCGACGTAGAGCCCAACGCACGTCCCGACGTAGTGCCCAACGCACGACCCGACGTAGAGCTGAAATTATCCTAAATCCTGACGTAGAGCCCAACACACGTCCCGACGTAGAGCCCAAAACACGTCCCGACGTAGAGCCCAACGCACGTCCCGACGTAGAGCCCAACGCACGTCCCGACGTAGAGCTGAAAGTTAGCTAACTACAGATGTAGAGCCTAACGCACGTCCCGACGTAGAGCCCAACACACGTCCCGACGTAGAGCCCAACGCACGTCCCGACGTAGAGCCCAACGCACGTCCCGACGTAGAGATGAAAGTAAGCTAAATCCTGACGTAGAGCCCAACGCACGTCCCGACGTAGAGCTGAAAGTAAGCTAAATCCCGAAGTAGAGCCCAACGCACGTCCCGACGTAGAGCCCAACGCACGTCCCGACGTAGAGCCCAACGCACGTCCCGACGTAGAGCTGAAAGTTAGCTAACTACAGACGTAGAGCCCAACGCACGTCCCGACGTAGAGCCCAACGCACGTCCCGACGTAGAGCTGAAAGTTAGCTAACTACAGACGTAGAGCCCAACGCACGTCCCGACGTAGAGCCCAACGCACGTCCCGACGTAGAGCCCAACGCACGTCCCGACGTAGAGCCCAACACACGTCCCGACGCAGAGCCCAACACACGTCCCGACGCAGAGTCCAACACACGTCGTAACGTAGAGCCCAACACAAGTCCCGACGTAGAGCCCAACACACGTCCCGACGTAGAGCTGAAAGTAACTAAATCCCGACGCAGAGCCCAACACACGTCCCGACATGCAGCCCAACACGTGTCCCGACGTGGAGCCCAACACACGTCCCGACGTAGAGCCCAACACACGTCCCGACATGCAGCCCAACACGCGTCCCGACGTGGAGCCCAACACACGTCCCGACGTAGAGCCCAACACAGGTCCCCACGTAGAGCTGAAAGTACGCTAAATCCTGATGTCGAGCCCAAGACACGTCCCCTCGTAGAGCTGAAAGTAAGATAAATCCTGATCTAGTGCCCAAAACACGTCCCGACGTAGAGCCCAACACACGTCCCGACGTAGAGCCCAACACACGTCCCGACGCAGAGCCCAACACACGTCGCGACGCAGAGCCCAACACACGTCGCGACGTACAGCCCAACACACGTCGCGACGTAGAGTCCAACACACGTCGCGACGTAGAGGCCAACACACGTCCCGACGTAGAGCTGAAAGTAACTAAATCCCGACGTAGAGCCCAACACACGTCCCGACATGCAGCCCAACACGCGTCCCGACGTGGAGCCCAACACACGTCCCGACGTAGAGCCCAACACACGTCCCGACGTAGAGCTGAAAGTACGCTAAATCCTGATGTCGAGCCCAACACACGTCCCCTCGTAGAGCTGAAAGTAAAATAAATCCTGATCTAGAGCCCAACGCACGTCCCGACGTAGAGCTGAAAGTAAGCTAAATCCCGACGTAGAGCCAAACGCACGTACCGACGTAGAGCCCAACGCGCGTCCCGACGTAGAGCTGAAAGTTAGCTAACTACAGACGTAGAGCCCAACGCGCGTCCCGACGTAGAGCCCAACGCGTGTCCCGACGTAGAGCCCAACGCACGTCCCGACGTAGACGCCAACGCACGTACCGACGTAGAGCTGAAAGTAAGCTAAATCCCGACGTAGAGGCCAACGCACGTCCCGACGTAGAGGCCAACGCAAGTCCTGACGTAGAGCTGAAAGTAACCTAAATCCCGACGTAGAGCCCAACGCACGTCCCGACGTAGAGCCCAACGCACGTCCCGACGTAGCGCCCAACGCACGTCCCGACGTAGAGCTGAAAGTTAGCTAACTACAGATGTAGAGCCCAACGCACGTCACGACGTAGAGCAGAAAGTTAGCTAACTACAGACGTAGAGCCCAACGCACGTCCCGACGTAGAACCCAACGCACGTCCCGACGTAGAGCCCAACGCACGTCCCGACGTAGAGCCCAACGCACGTCCCGACGTAGAGCTGAAAGTAAGCTAAATGCCGACTTAGAGGCCAACGCACGTCCCGACGTAGAGCTGAAAGTAAGCTAAATCCCGACGTAGAGCCCAACGCACGTCCCGACGTAGAGCCCAACTCACGTCCCGACGTAGAGCCCAACGCACGTCCCGACGTAGAGCTGAAAGTAACCTAAATCCCGACGTAGAGCCCAACGCACGTCCCGACGTAGAGCCCAACGCACGTCCCGACGTAGAGCTGAAAGTTAGCTAACTACAGACGTAGAGCCCAACGCACGTCCCGACGTAGAGCCCAACGCACGTCCCGACGTAGAGCCCAACGCACGTCCCGACGTAGAGCCCAACGCACGTCCCGACGCAGAGCCCAACACACGTCCCGACGCAGAGTCCAACACACGTCGTGACGTAGAGCCCAACAAAAGTCCCGACGTAGAGCCCAACACACGTCCCGACGTAGAGCTGAAAGTAACTAAATCCCGACGTAGAGCCCAACACACGTCCCGACGCAGAGCCCAACACACGTCCCGACATGCAGCCCAACACGTGTCCCGACGTGGAGCCCAACACACGTCCCGACGTAGAGCCCAACACACGTCCCGACATGCAGCCCAACACGCGTCCCGACGTGGAGCCCAACACACGTCCCGACGTAGAGCCCAACACAGGTCCCCACGTAGAGCTGAAAGTACGCTAAATCCTCATGTCGAGCCCAGGACACGTCCCCTCGTAGAGCTGAAAGTAAGATAAATCCTGATCTAGTGCCCAAAACACGTCCCGACGTAGAGCCCAACACACGTCCCGACGCAGAGCCCAACACAAGTCGCGACGCAGAGCCCAACACACGTCGCGACGTACAGCCCAACACACGTCGCGACGTAGAGTCCAACACACGTCGCGACGTAGAGGCCAACACACGTCCCGACGTAGAGCTGAAAGTAACTAAAACCCGACGTAGAGCCCAACACACGTCCCGACATGCAGCCCAACACGCGTCCCGACGTGGAGACCAACACACGTCCCGACGTAGAGCCCAACACACGTACCGACATAGAGCTGAAAGTACGCTAAATCCTGATGTCGAGCCCAACACACGTCCCCTCGTAGAGCTGAAAGTAAAATAAATCCTGATCTAGAGCCCAACGCACGTCCCGACGTAGAGCTGAAAGTAAGCTAAATCCCGACGTAGAGCCCAACGCACGTACCGACGTAGAGCCCAACGCGCGTCCCGACGTAGAGCTGAAAGTTAGCTAACTACAGACGTAGAGCCCAACGCGCGTCCCGACGTAGAGCCCAACGCGTGTCCCGACGTAGAGCCCAACGCACGTCCCGACGTAGAGGCCAACGCACGTCCCGACGTAGAGCTGAAGGTAAGCTAAATCCCGACGTAGAGGCCAACGCACGTCCCGACGTAGAGCCCAACGCACGTCCTGACGTAGAGCTGAAAGTAACCTAAATCCCGACGTAGAGCCCAACGCACGTCCCGACGTAGAGCCCAACGCACGTCCCGACGTAGCGCCCAACGCACGTCCCGACGTAGAGCAGAAAGTTAGCTAACTACAGACGTAGAGCCCAACGCACGTCCCGACGTAGAGCCCAACGCACGTCCCGACGTAGAGCTGAAAGTAAGCTAAATGCCGACTTAGAGGCCAACGCACGTCCCGACGTAGAGCTGAAAGTAAGCTAAATCCCGACGTAGAGCCCAACGCACGTCCCGACGTAGAGCCCAACTCACGTCCCGACGTAGAGCCCAACGCACGTCCCGACGTAGAGCTGAAAGTTAGCTAACTACAGACGTAGAGCCCAACGCACGTCCCGACGTAGAGCCCAACGCACGTCCCGATGTAGAGCTGAAAGTTACCTATCTACAGACGTAGAGCCCAACGCACGTCCCGACGTAGAGCCCAACGCACGTCCCGACGTAGAGCCCAACGCACATCCCGACGTAGAGCTGAAATTAAGCTAAATCCCGACGTAGAGCCCAACGCGCGTCCCGACGTAGAGCTGAAAGTAAGCTAAATCCCGACGTAGAGGCCAACGCACGTCCCGACGTAGAGGCCAACGCACGTCCCGACGTAGAGCTGAAAGTAAGCTAAATCCCGACGTAGAGGCCAACGCACGTCCCAATGTAGAGGCCAACGCACGTCCCGACGTAGAGCTGAAAGTAAGCTAAATCCCGACGTAGAGCCCAACGCACGTCCCGACGTAGAGCCCAACGCACGTCCCGACATAGAGCCCAACGCACGTCCCGACGTAGAGCTGAAAGTAAGCTAAATCCCGACGTAGCGCCCAACGCACGTCCCAAAGTAGCGCCCAACGCACGTCCCGACGTAGCGCCCAACGCACGTCCCGACGTAGCGCCCAATGCAGGTCCCGACGTAGAGCTGAAAGTAAGCTAAATCCCGACGTAGAGGCCAACGCACGTCCCGACGTAGAGGCCAACGCACGTCCCGACGTAGAGGCCAACGCACGTCTCGACGTAGAGCTGAAAGTAAGCTAAATCCCGACGTAGAGCCCAACGCACGTCCCGACGTAGAGCCCAACGGACGTCCCGACGTAGAGCCCAACGCACGTCCCGACGTAGAGCTGAAAGTTAGCTAACTACAGACGTAGAGCCCAACGCACGTCCCGACGTAGAGCAGAAAGTTAGCTAACTACAGACGTAGAGCCCAACGCATGTCCCGACGTGGAGCCCAACGCACGTCCCGACGTAGAGCCCAACGCATGTCCCGACGTAGAGCCCAACGCACGTCCCGACATAGAGCCCAATGCACGTCCCGACGTAGAGCTGAAAGTTAGCTAACTACAGACGTAGAGCCCAACGCACGTCCCGACATACAGCCCAACGCACGTCCCGACGTAGAGCTGAAAGTAAGCTAAATCCCGACGTAGAGCCCAACGCACGTCCTGACGTAGAGCCCAACGCACGTCCCGACGTAGAGCCCAACGCACGTCCCGACGTAGAGCTGAAAGTAAGCTAAATCCCGACGTAGAGCCCAACGCACGTCCCGATGTAGAGCCCAACGCACGTCCCGACGTAGAGCCCACCGCACGTCCCGACGTAGAGCTGAAAGTTAGCTAACTACAGACGAAGAGCCCAACGCGCGTCCCGACGTAGAGCCCAACACACGTCCCGACATGCAGCCCAACACGTGTCCCGACGTGGAGCCCAACACACGTCCCGATGTAGAGCCCAACACACGTCCCGACATGCAGCCCAACACGTGTCCCGACGTGGAGCCCAACACACGTCCCGACGTAGAGCCCAACGCACATCCCAACGTAGAGCCCAACGCACGTCCCGATGTAGAGGCCAACGCACGTCCCGACGTAGAGGCCAACGCACGTCTCGACGTAGAGCTCAAAGTAAGCTAAATCCCGACATAGCGCCCAACGCACGTCCCGACGTAGAGCTGAAAGTTAGCTAACTACAGACGTAGAGCCCAACGCACGTCCCGACGTAGAGCAGAAAGTTAGCTAACTACAGACGTAGAGCCCAACGCACGTCCCGACGTAGAACCCAACGCATGTCCCGACGTAGAGCCCAACGCACGTCCCGACGTAGCGCCCAATGCACGTCCCGACGTAGAGCTGAAAGTAAGCTAAATCCCGACGTAGAGCCCAACGCACGTCCCGACGTAGAGCCCAACGCACGTCCCGACGTAGAGCTGAAAGTTAGCTAACTACAGACGAAGAGCCCAACGCGCGTCCCGACGTAGAGCTGAAAGTTAGCTAACTACAGACGTAGAGCCCAACGCGCGTTGCGACGTAGAGCCCAACGCGTGTCCCGACGTAGAGGCCAACGCACGTCCCGACGTAGAGCTGAAAGTAACCTAAATCCCGACGTAGAGCCCAACGCACGTCCCGACGTAGAGCCCAACGCACGTCCCGACGTAGCGCCCAACGCACGTCCCGACGTAGAGCTGAAAGTTACCTAACTACAGACGTAGAGCCCAACGCACGTCCCGACGTAGAGCAGAAAGTTAGCTAACTACAGACGTAGAGCCCAACGCACGTCCCGACGTAGAACCCAACGCACGTCCCGACGTAGAGCCCAACGCACGTCCCGACGTAGAGCCCAACGCACGTCCCGACGTAGAGCCCAACGCAAGTCCCGACGTAGAGCTGAAAGCTAAATGCCGACGTAGAGGCCAACGCACGTCCCGACGTAGAGCTGAAAGTAAGCTAAATCCCGACGTAGAGCCCAACGCACGTCCCGACGTGGAGCCCAACTCACGTCCCGACGTAGAGCCCAACGCACGTCCCGACGTAGAGCTGAAAGTTAGCTAACTACAGACGTAGAGCCCAACGCACGTCCCGACGTAGAGCCCAACGCACGTCCCGACGTAGAGCTGAAAGTAAGCTAAATCCCGACGTAGAGCCCAACGCACGATCCGACGTAGAGCTGAAAGTAAGCTAAATCCCGACGTAGAGGCCAACGCACGTCCCGATGTAGAGGCCAACGCACGTCCCGACGTAGAGCTGAAAGTAAGATAAATCCCGACGTAGAGGCCAACGCACGTCCCGACGTAGAGGCCAACGCACGTCCCGACGTAGAGCTGAAAGTAAGCTAAATCCCGACGTAGAGCCCAACGCACGTCCCGACGTAGAGCCCAACGCACGTCCCGACGTAGAGCCCAACGCACGTCCCGACGTAGAGCTGAAAGTAAGCTAAATCCCGACGTAGCGCCCAACGCACGTCCCAAAGTAGCGCCCAACGCACGTCCCGACGTAGCGCCCAACGCACGTCCCGACGTAGCGCGCAACGCACGTCCCGACGTAGAGCTGAAAGTAAGCTAAATCCCGACGTAGAGGCCAACGCACGTCCCGACGTAGAGGCCAACGCACGGCCCGACGTAGAGGTCAACGCACGTCCCGACGTAGAGGCCAACGCACGTCCCGACGTAGAGCTGAAAGTAAGCTAAATCCCGACGTAGAGCCCAACGCACGTCCCGACGTAGAGTCCAACGCACGTCCCGACGTAGAGCCCAACGCACGTCCCGACGTAGAGCCCAACGCACGTTCCGACGTAGCGCCCAACGCACGTCCCGACGTAGAGCTGAAAGTTAGCTAACTACAGATGTAGAGCCCAACGCACGTCCCGATGTAGAGCTGAAAGTTAGCTAACTACAGACGTAGAGCCCAATGCACGTCCCAACGTAGAGTTGAAAGTTAGCTAACTACAGACGTAGAGCCCAACGCACGTCCCGACGTAGAGGCCAACGCACGTCCCGACGTAGAGCCCAACGCACGTCCCGACGTAGACCTGAAAAGTAAGCTAAATCCTGACGTAGAGCCCAACGCACGTCCCGACGTAGAGCCCAACGCACGTCCCGACATAGCGCCCAACGCACGTCCCGACGTAGAGCTGAAAGTTAGCTAACTACAGACGTAGAGCCCAACGCACGTCCCGACGTAGAACCCAACGCACGTCCCGACGTAGAGCCCAACGCACGTCCCGACGTAGCGCCCAATGCACGTCCCGACGTAGAGCTGAAAGTAAGCTAAATCCCGACGTAGAGCCCAACGGACGTCCCGACGTAGAGCCCAACGCACGTCCCGACGTAGAGCTGAAAGTAAGCTAAATCCCGACGTAGAGCCCAACGCACGTCCCGATGTAGAGCCCAACGCACGTCCCGACGTAGAGCCCACCGCACGTCCCGACGTAGAGCTGAAAGTTAGCTAACTACAGACGAAGAGCCCAACGCGCGTCCCGACGTAGAGCCCAACACACGTCCCGACATGCAGCCCAACACGTGTCCCGACGTGGAGCCCAACACACGTCCCGATGTAGAGCCCAACACACGTCCCGACATGCAGCCCAACACGTGTCCCGACGTGGAGCCCAACACACGTCCCGACGTAGAGCCCAACGCACATCCCAACGTAGAGCCCAACGCACGTCCCGATGTAGAGGCCAACGCACGTCCCGACGTAGAGGCCAACGCACGTCTCGACGTAGAGCTGAAAGTAAGCTAAATCCCGACATAGCGCCCAACGCACGTCCCGACGTAGAGCTGAAAGTTAGCTAACTACAGACGTAGAGCCCAACGCACGTCCCGACGTAGAGCAGAAAGTTAGCTAACTACAGACGTAGAGCCCAACGCACGTCCCGACGTAGAACCCAACGCACGTCCCGACGTAGAGCCCAACGCACGTCCCGACGTAGCGCCCAATGCACGTCCCGACGTAGAGCTGAAAGTAAGCTAAATCCCGACGTAGAGCCCAACGCACGTCCCGACGTAGAGCCCAACGCACGTCCCGACGTAGAGCTGAAAGTTAGCTAACTACAGACGAAGAGCCCAACGCGCGTCCCGACGTAGAGCTGAAAGTTAGCTAACTACAGACGTAGAGCCCAACGCGCGTTGCGACGTAGAGCCCAACGCGTGTCCCGACGTAGAGGCCAACGCACGTCCCGACGTAGAGCTGAAAGTAACCTAAATCCCGACGTAGAGCCCAACGCACGTCCCGACGTAGAGCCCAACGCACGTCCCGACGTAGAGCCCAACGCACGTCCCGACGTAGCGCCCAACGCACGTCCCGACGTAGAGCTGAAAGTTACCTAACTACAGACGTAGAGCCCAACGCACGTCCCGACGTAGAGCAGAAAGTTAGCTAACTACAGACGTAGAGCCCAACGCACGTCCCGACGTAGAGCCCAACGCACGTCCCGACGTAGAGCCCAACGCACGTCCCGACGTAGAGCCCAACGCAAGTCCCGACGTAGAGCTGAAAGCTAAATGCCGACGTAGAGGCCAACGCACGTCCCGACGTAGAGCTGAAAGTAAGCTAAATCCCGACGTAGAGCCCAACGCACGTCCCGACGTGGAGCCCAACTCACGTCCCGACGTAGAGCCCAACGCACGTCCCGACGTAGAGCTGAAAGTTAGCTAACTACAGACGTAGAGCCCAACGCACGTCCCGACGTAGAGCCCAACGCACGTCCCGACGTAGAGCTGAAAGTAAGCTAAATCCCGACGTAGAGCCCAACGCACGATCCGACGTAGAGCTGAAAGTAAGCTAAATCCCGACGTAGAGGCCAACGCACGTCCCGATGTAGAGGCCAACGCACGTCCCGACGTAGAGCTGAAAGTAAGATAAATCCCGACGTAGAGGCCAACGCACGTCCCGACGTAGAGGCCAACGCACGTCCCGACGTAGAGCTGAAAGTAAGCTAAATCCCGACGTAGAGCCCAACGCACGTCCCGACGTAGAGCCCAACGCACGTCCCGACGTAGAGCCCAACGCACGTCCCGACGTAGAGCTGAAAGTAAGCTAAATCCCGACGTAGCGCCCAACGCACGTCCCAAAGTAGCGCCCAACGCACGTCCCGACGTAGCGCCCAACGCACGTCCCGACGTAGCGCGCAACGCACGTCCCGACGTAGAGCTGAAAGTAAGCTAAATCCCGACGTAGAGGCCAACGCACGTCCCGACGTAGAGGCCAACGCACGGCCCGACGTAGAGGCCAACGCACGTCCCGACGTAGAGGTCAACGCACGTCCCGACGTAGAGGCCAACGCACGTCCCGACGTAGAGCTGAAAGTAAGCTAAATCCCGACGTAGAGCCCAACGCACGTCCCGACGTAGAGTCCAACGCACGTCCCGACGTAGAGCCCAACGCACGTCCCGACGTAGAGCCCAACGCACGTTCCGACGTAGCGCCCAACGCACGTCCCGACGTAGAGCTGAAAGTTAGCTAACTACAGACGTAGAGCCCAACGCACGTCCCAACGTAGAGTTGAAAGTTAGCTAACTACAGACGTAGAGCCCAACTCACGTCTTGACGTAGAGGCCAACGCACGTCCCGACGTAGAGCCCAACGCACGTCCCGACGTAGACCTGAAAAGTAAGCTAAATCCTGACGTAGAGCCCAACGCACGTCCCGACGTAGAGCCCAACGCACGTCCCGACATAGCGCCCAACGCACGTCCCGACGTAGAGCTGAAAGTTAGCTAACTACAGACGTAGAGCCCAACGCACGTCCCGACGTAGAACCCAACGCACGTCCCGACGTAGAGCCCAACGCACGTCCCGACGTAGCGCCCATTGCACGTCCCGACGTAGAGCTGAAAGTAAGCTAAATCCCGACGTAGAGCCCAACGCACGTCCCGACGTAGAGCCCAACGCACGTCCCGACGTAGAGCTGAAAGATAGGTAACTACAGACGAAGAGCCCAACGCGCGTCCCGACGTAGAGCTGAAAGTAACCTAAATCCCGACGTAGAGCCCAACGCACGTCCTGACGTAGAGCATAACGCACGTCCCGACGTAGAGCCCAACGCACGTCCCGACGTAGAGCCCAACGCACGTCCCGACGTAGAGCTGAAAGCTAAATGCCGACGTAGAGGCCAACGCACGTCCCGACGTAGAGCTGAAAGCAAGCTAAATCCCGACGTAGAGCCCAACACACGTCCCGACGTGGAGCCCAACTCACGTCCCGACGTAGAGCCCAACGCACGTCCCGACCTAGAGGTGAAAGTTAGCTAACTACAGACGTAGAGCCCAACGCACGTCCTGACGTAGAGCCCAACGCACGTCCCGACGTAGAGCTGAAAGTAAGCTAAATCCCGACGTAGAGCCCAACGCACGTCCCGACGTAGAGCTGAAAGTAAGCAAAATCCCGACGTAGAGGACAACGCACGTCCCGACGTAGAGCTGAAAGTAACCTAAATCCCAACGTAGAGCCCAACGCACGTCCCGACGTAGAGCCCAACGCACGTCCCGACATAGAGCCCAACGCACGTCCCGACGTAGAGCTGAAAGTAAGTTAATCCCGACGTAGCGCCCAACGCACGTCCAGAAGTAGCGCCCAACGCACGTCCCGACGTAGCGCCCAACGCACGTCCCGACGTAGCGCCCAACGCACGTCTCGACTTAGAGCTGAAAGTAAGCTAAATCCCGACGTAGAGGCCAACGCACGTCCCGACGTAGAGGCCAACGCACGTCCCGACGTAGAGGCCAACACACGTCCCGACGTAGAGCTGAAAGTAAGCTAAATCCCGACGTAGAGCCCAACGCACGTCCCGACGTAGAGCCCAACGCACGTCCCGACGTAGAGCCCAACGCACGTTCCGACGTAGCGCCCAACGCACGTCCCGACGTAGAGCTGAAAGTTAGCTAACTACAGATGTAGAGCCCAGCGCACGTCCCGACGTAGAGCTGAAAGTTAGCTAACTACAGATGTAGAGCCCAACGCACGTCCCAACGTAGAGTTGAAACTTAGCTAACTACAGACGTAGAGCCCAACGCACGTCCCGACGTAGAGCCCAACGCACGTCCCGACGTAGACCTGAAAGCAAGCTAAAACCCGACGTAGAGCCCAACGCACGTCCCGACGTAGAGCCCAACGCACGTCCCGACGTAGAGCCTAACGCACGTCCCGACGTAGAGCTGAAAGTAAGCTAAATCCCGACGTAGAGCTCAACGCACGTCCCGACGTAGAACCCAACGCACGTCCCGACGTAGAGCCCAACGCACGTCCCAACGTAGAGCCCAACGCACGTCCCGACGTAGAGCTGAAAGTTAGCTAACTACAGACGAAGAGCCCAACGCGCGTCCCGACGTAGAGCCCAACGCTTGTCCCGACGTAGAGCCCAACGCACGTCCCGACGTAGACCTGAAAGTTAGCTAACTACAGACGTAGAGCCCAACGCACGTCCCGACGTAGAGCCCAACGCACGTCCCGACGTAGAGCCCAACGCATGTCCCGACGTAGAGCTGAAAGTAAGCTAAATCCCGACGTAGAGCCCAACGCACGTCCCGACGTAGAGCTGAAAGTTAGCTAACTACAGACGTAGAGCCCAACGCACGTCCCGACGTAGAGCCCAACGCACGTCCCGACGTAGAGCCCAACGCACGTCCCGACGTAGAGCCCAACGCACGTCCCGACGTAGAGCTGAAAGTAAGCTAAATCCCGACGTAGAGGCCAACGCACGTCCCAACGTAGAGCTGAAAGTAAGCTAAATCCCGACGTAGAGCCCAACGCACGTCCCGACGTAGAGCCCAACGCACGTCCCGACGTAGAGCTGAAAGTTAGCTAAATCCCAAGGTAGAGCCCAACGCACGTCCCGACGTAGAGCCCAACGCACGTCCCGACGTAGAGCCCAACGCACGTCCCGA
This sequence comes from Leptosomus discolor, assembly GCF_034619465.1. Classification (NCBI taxonomy): domain Eukaryota; kingdom Metazoa; phylum Chordata; class Aves; order Leptosomiformes; family Leptosomidae; genus Leptosomus; species Leptosomus discolor. Next base: position 395,633 of record NW_028237895.1, read on the forward strand.
CGTAGAGCTGAAAGTAAGCTAAATCCCGACGTAGAGGCCAACGCACGTCCCAACGTAGAGGCCAACGCACGTCCCGACGTAGAGGCCAGCGCACGTCCCGACGTAGAGGCCAGCGCACGTCCCGACGTAGAGCCCAACGCACGTCCTGACGTAGAGCTTAAAGTAAGCTAAATCCCGACGTAGCGCCCAACGCACGTCCCGACGTAGCGCCCAACGCACGTCCCGACGTAGAGCTGAAAGTTAGCTAACTACAGACGTAGAGCCCAACGCATGTCCCGACGTAGAGCTGAAAGTTAGCTAACTACAGACGAAGAGCCCAACGCGCGTCCCGACGTAGAGCTGAAAGTTAGCTAACTACAGACGAAGAGCCCAACGCGCGTCCCGACGTAGACCTGAAAGGAAGCTAAATCCCGACGTAGAGGCCAACGCACGTCTCGACGTAGAGGCCAACGCACGTCCTGATGTAGAGCTGAAAGTAAGCTAAATCCCGACGTAGAGCCCAACGCACGTCCCGACGTAGAGCCCAACGCACGTCCCGAAGTAGCGCCCAACGCACGTCCCGACATAGAGCTGAAAGTTAGCTAACTACAGACGTAGAGCCCAACGCACATCCCGACGTAGAGCAGAAAGTTAGCTAACTACAGACGTAGAGCCCAACGCGCGTCCCGACGTAAAGCCCAACGCACGTCCCGACGTAGAGCCCAACGCACGTCCCGACGTAGAGCCCAACGCACGTCCCGACGTAGAGCCCAACGCACGTCCCGACGTAGACCTGAAAGTTAGCTAACTACAGACGTAGAGCCCAACGCACGTCCCGACGTAGAGCCCAACGCACGTCCCGACGTAGAGCCCAACGCACGTCCCGACGTAGAGCCCAACGCACGTCCCGACGTAGAGCTGAAAGTAAGCTAAATCCTGACGTAGAGCCCAACGCGCGTCCCGACGTAGAGCTGAAAGTAAGCTAAATCCCGACGTAGATGCCAACGCACGTCCCGACGTAGAGGCCAACGCTCGTCCCGAAGAAGAGCTGAAAGTAAGCTAAATCCCGACGTAGAGGTCAACGCACGTCCCGACGTAGAGGCCAACGCACGTCCCGACGTAGAGCTGAAAGTAAGCTAAATCCCGACGTAGAGCCCAACGCACGTCCCGACGTAGAGCCCAACGCACGTCCCGACGTAGAGCCCAACGCACGTCCCGACGTAGAGCCCAACGCACGTCCCGACGTAGCGCCCAACGCACGTCCCGAAATAGCACCCAACGCACGTCCCGACGTAGAGCTGAAAGTAAGCTAAATCCCTACGTAGAGGCCAACGCACGTCCCGACGTAGAGGCCAACGCACGTCCCGACTTAGAGGCCAACGCACGTCCCGACATAGAGGACAACGCACGTCCCGACGTAGAGGCCAACGCACGTCCCGACGTAGAGCTGAAATTAAGCTAAATGCCGACGTAGAGCCCAACGCACGTCCCGAAGTAGAGCCCAACGCACGTCCCGACGTAGAGCCCAACGCACGTCCCGACGTAGAGCTGAAAGTAAGCTAAATCCCGACATAGAGGCCAACGCACGTCCCAACGTAGAGCTGAAAGTAAGCTAAATCCCGACGTAGAGCCCAACGCACGTCCCGACGTAGAGCCCAACGCACGTCCCGACGTAGAGCTGACAGTTAGCTAAATCCCGACGTAGAGCCCAACGCACGTCCCGACGTAGAGCCCAACGCACGTCCCGACGTAGAGCCCAACGCATGTCCCGACGTAGAGCTGAAAGTAAGCTAAATCCCGACGTAGAGCCCAACGCACGTCCCGACGTAGAGCTGAAAGTTAGCTAACTACAGACGTAGAGCCCAACGCACGTCCCGACGTAGAGCCCAACGCACGTGCCGACGTAGAGCCCAACGCACGTCCCGACGTAGAGCTGAAAGTAAGCTAAATCCCGACGTAGAGGCCAACGCACGTCCAAACGTAGAGCTGAAAGTAAGCTAAATCCCGACGTAGAGGCCAACGCACGTCCCGACGTAGAGGCCAACGCACGTCCCGACGTAGAGGCCAACGCACGTCCCGACGTAGAGCTGAAAGTAAGCTAAATCCCGACGTAGAGCCCAACGCACGTCCCGACGTAGAGCCCAACGCACGTCCCGACGTAGAGCCCAACGCACGTCCCGACGTAGAGCTGAAAGTAAGCTAAATCCCGACGTAGAGGCCAACGCACGTCCCAACGTAGAGGCCAACGCACGTCCCGACGTAGAGGCCAGCGCACGTCCCGACGTAGAGGCCAGCGCACGTCCCGACGTAGAGCCCAACGCACGTCCTGACGTAGAGCTGAAAGTAAGCTAAATCCCGACGTAGCGCCCAACGCACGTCCCGACGTAGCGCCCAACGCACGTCCCGACGTAGAGCTGAAAGTTAGCTAACTACAGACGTAGAGCCCAACGCACGTCCCGACGTAGAGCTGAAAGTTAGCTAACTACAGACGAAGAGCCCAACCCGCGTCCCGACGTAGAGCTGAAAGTTAGCTAACTACAGACGAAGAGCCCAACGCGCGTCCCGACGTAGACCTGAAAGTAAGCTAAATACCGACGTAGAGGCCAACGCACGTCCCGACGTAGAGCCCAACGCACGTCCCGACGTAGAGCCCAACGCACGTCCCGACGTACAGCCCAACGCACGTCCCGACGTAGAGCTGAAAGTAAGCTAAATCCTGACGTAGAGCCCAACACACGTCCCGACGTAGAGCTGAAAGTAAGCTAAATCCCGACGTAGATGCCAACGCACGTCCCGACGTAGAGGCCAACGCTCGTCCCGAAGAAGAGCTGAAAGTAAGCTAAATCCCGACGTAGAGGCCAACGCACGTCCCGACGTAGAGGCCAACGCACGTCCCGACGTAGAGCTGAAAGTAAGCTAAATCCCGACGTAGAGCCCAACGCACGTCCCGACGTAGAGCTGAAAGTTAGCTAACTACAGACGTAGAGCCCAACGCACGTCCCGACGTAGAGCTGAAAGTTAGCTAACTACAGACGAAGAGCCCAACGCGCGTCCCGACGTAGAGCTGAAAGTTAGCTAACTACAGACGAAGAGCCCAACGCGCGTCCCGACGTAGACCTGAAAGGAAGCTAAATCCCGACGTAGAGGCCAACGCACGTCTCGACGTAGAGGCCAACGCACGTCCTGACGTAGAGCTGAAAGTAAGCTAAATCCCGACGTAGAGCCCAACGCACGTCCCGACGTAGAGCCCAACGCACGTCCCGAAGTAGCGCCCAACGCACATCCCGACGTAGAGCTGAAAGTTAGCTAACTACAGACGTAGAGCCCAACGCACATCCCGACGTAGAGCAGAAAGTTAGCTAACTACAGACGTAGAGCCCAACGCGCGTCCCGACGTAAAGCCCAACGCACGTCCCGACGTAGAGCCCAACGCACGTCCCGACGTAGAGCCCAACGCACGTCCCGACGTAGAGCCCAACGCACGTCCCGACATAGAGCCCAACGCACGTCCTGACGTAGACCTGAAAGTTAGCTAACTACAGACGTAGAGCCCAACGCACGTCCCGACGTAGAGCCCAACGCACGTCCCGACGTAGAGCCCAACGCACGTCCCGACGTACAGCCCAACGCACGTCCCGACGTAGAGCTGAAAGTAAGCTAAATCCTGACGTAGAGCCCAACGCGCGTCCCGACGTAGAGCTGAACGTAAGCTAAATCCCGACGTAGATGCCAACGCACGTCCCGACGTAGAGGCCAACGCTCGTCCCGAAGAAGAGCTGAAAGTAAGCTAAATCCCGACGTAGAGGTCAACGCACGTCCCGACGTAGAGGCCAACGCACGTCCCGACGTAGAGCTGAAAGTAAGCTAAATCCCGACGTAGAGCCCAACGCACGTCCCGACGTAGAGCCCAACGCACGTCCCGACGTAGAGCCCAACGCACGTCCCGACGTAGCGCCCAACGCACGTCCCGAAATAGCACCCAACGCACGTCCCGACGTAGAGCTGAAAGTAAGCTAAATCCTGACGTAGAGGCCAACGCACGTCCCGACGTAGAGGCCAACGCACGTCCCGACTTAGAGGCCAACGCACGTCCCGACATAGAGGACAACGCACGTCCCGACGTAGAGGCCAACGCACGTCCAGACGTAGAGCTGAAATTAAGCTAAATGCCGACGTAGAGCCCAACGCACGTCCCGAAGTAGAGCCCAACGCACGTCCCGACGTAGAGCCGAACGCACGTCCCGACATAGCGCCCAACGCACATCCCGACGTAGAGCTGAATGTTAGCTAACTACAGACGTAGAGCCCAACGCACGTCCCGACGTAGAGCTGAAAGTTAGCTAACTACAGACGTAGAGCCCAACGCACGTCCCGACGTAGAGCCCAACGCACGTCCCGACGTAGAGCCCAACGCACGTCCCGACGTAGAGCTGAAAGTAAGCTAAATCCCGACGTAGAGGCCAACGCACGTCCCAACGTAGAGCTGAAAGTAAGCTAAATCCCGACGTAGAGCCCAACGCACGTCCCGACGTAGAGCCCAACGCACGTCCCGACGTAGAGCTGACAGTTAGCTAAATCCCGACGTAGAGCCCAATGCACGTCCCGACGTAGAGCCCAACGCATGTCCCGACGTAGAGCCCAACGCATGTCCCGACGTAGAGCTGAAAGTAAGCTAAATCCCGACGTAGAGCCCAACGCACGTCCCGACGTAGAGCTGAAAGTTAGCTAACTACAGACGTAGAGCCCAACGCACGTCCCGACGTAGAGCCCAACGCACGTCCCGACGTAGACCCAACGCACGTGCCGACGTAGAGCCCAACGCACGTCCCGACGTAGAGCTGAAAGTAAGCTAAATCCCGACGTAGAGGCCAACGCATGTCCCAACGTAGAGCTGAAAGTAAGCTAAATCCCGACGTAGAGGCCAACGCACGTCCCGACGTAGAGGCCAACGCACGTCCCGACGTAGAGGCCAACGCACGTCCCGACGTAGAGCTGAAAGTAAGCTAAATCCCGACGTAGAGCCCAACGCACGTCCCGACGTAGAGCCCAACGCACGTCCCGACGTAGAGCCCAACGCACGTCCCGACGTAGAGCTGAAAGTAAGCTAAATCCCGAAGTAGAGGCCAACGCACGTCCCAACGTAGAGGCCAACGCACGTCCCGACGTAGAGGCCAGCGCACGTCCCGACGTAGAGGCCAGCGCACGTCCCGACGTAGAGCCCAACGCACGTCCTGACGTAGAGCTGAAAGTAAGCTAAATCCCGACGTAGCGCCCAACGCACGTCCCGACGTAGCGCCCAACGCACGTCCCGACGTAGAGCTGAAAGTTAGCTAACTACAGACGTAGAGCCCAACGCACGTCCCGACGTAGAGCTGAAAGTTAGCTAACTACAGACGAAGAGCCCAACCCGCGTCCCGACGTAGAGCTGAAAGTTAGCTAACTACAGACGAAGAGCCCAACGCGCGTCCCGACGTAGACCTGAAAGTAAGCTAAATCCCGACGTAGAGGCCAACGCACGTCTCGACGTAGAGGCCAACGCACGTCCTGACGTAGAGCTGAAAGTAAGCTAAATCCCGACGTAGAGCCCAACGCACGTCCCGACGTAGAGCCCAACGCACGTCCCGAAGTAGCGCCCAACGCACGTCCCGACGTAGAGCTGAAAGTTAGCTAACTACAGACGTAGAGCCCAACGCACATCCCGACGTAGAGGAGAAGTTAGCTAACTACAGACGTAGAGCCCAACGCGCGTCCCGACGTAAAGCCCAACGCACGTCCCGACGTAGAGCCCAACGCACGTCCCGACGTAGAGCCCAACGCACGTCCCGACGTAGAGCCCAACGCACGTCCCGACATAGAGACCAACGCACGTCCCGACGTAGAGCTGAAAGTTAGCTAACTACAGACGTAGAGCCCAACGCACGTCCCGACGTAGAGCCCAACGCACGTCCCGACGTAGAGCCCAACGCACGTCCCGACGTACAGCCCAACGCACGTCCCGACGTACAGCCCAACGCACGTCCCGACGTAGAGCTGAAAGTAAGCTAAATCCTGACGTAGAGCCCAACACACGTCCCGACGTAGAGCTGAAAGTAAGCTAAATCCCGACGTAGATGCCAACGCACGTCCCGACGTAGAGGCCAACGCTCGTCCCGAAGAAGAGCTGAAAGTAAGCTAAATCCCGACGTAGAGGCCAACGCACGTCCCGACGTAGAGCCCAACGCACGTCCCTACGTAGAGCTGAAAGTAAGATAAATCCCGACGTAGAGCCCAACGCACGTCCCGACGTAGAGCCCAACGCACGTCCCGACGTAGCGCCCAACGCACGTCCCGAAATAGCGCCCAACGCACGTCCCGACGTAGAGCTGAAAGTAAGCTAAATCCCGACGTAGAGGCCAACGCACGTCCCGACGTAGAGGCCAACGCACGTCCCGACATAGAGGCCAACGCACGTCCCGACGTAGAGGCCAACGCACGTCCCGACGTAGAGCTGAAATTAAGCTAAATGCCGACGTAGAGCCCAACGCACGTCCCGACGTAGAGCCCAACGCACGTCCCGACGTAGAGCCCAACGCACGTCCCGACATTGCGCCCAACGCACGTCCCGACGTAGAGCTGAATGTTAGCTAACTACAGACGTAGAGCCCAACGCACGTCCCGACGTAGAGCTGAAAGTTAGCTAACTACAGACGTAGAGCCCAACGCACGTCCCGACGTAGAGCCCAACGCACGTCCCGACGTAGAGCCCAACGCACGTCCCGACGTAGAGCTCAACGCACGTCCCGACGTAGAGCTGAAAGTTAGCTAACTACAGACGAAGAGCCCAACCCGCGTCCCGACGTAGAGCTGAAAGTTAGCTAACTACAGACGAAGAGCCCAACGCGCGTCCCGACGTAGACCTGAAAGTAAGCTAAATCCCGACGTAGAGGCCAACGCACGTCTCGACGTAGAGGCCAACGCACGTCCTGACGTAGAGCTGAAAGTAAGCTAAATCCCGACGTAGAGCCCAACGCACGTCCCGACGTAGAGCCCAACGCACGTCCCGAAGTAGCGCCCAACGCACGTCCCGACGTAGAGCTGAAAGTTAGCTAACTACAGACGTAGAGCCCAACGCACATCCCGACGTAGAGCAGAAGTTAGCTAACTACAGACGTAGAGCCCAACGCGCGTCCCGACGTAAAGCCCAACGCACGTCCCGACGTAGAGCCCAACGCACGTCCCGACGTAGAGCCCAACGCACGTCCCGACGTAGAGCCCAACGCACGTCCCGACATAGAGCCCAACGCACGTCCCGACGTAGAGCTGAAAGTTAGCTAACTACAGACGTAGAGCCCAACGCACGTCCCGACGTAGAGCCCAACGCACGTCCCGACGTACAGCCCAACGCACGTCCCGACGTACAGCCCAACGCACGTCCCGACGTAGAGCTGAAAGTAAGCTAAATCCTGACGTAGAGCCCAACACACGTCCCGACGTAGAGCTGAAAGTAAGCTAAATCCCGACGTAGATGCCAACGCACGTCCCGACGTAGAGGCCAACGCTCGTCCCGAAGAAGAGCTGAAAGTAAGCTAAATCCCGACGTAGAGGCCAACGCACGTCCCGACGTAGAGCCCAACGCACGTCCCGACGTAGAGCTGAAAGTAAGATAAATCCCGACGTAGAGCCCAACGCACGTCCCGACGTAGAGCCCAACGCACGTCCCGACGTAGAGCCCAACGCACGTCCCGACGTAGAGGCCAACGCACGTCCCGACGTAGAGCTGAAATTAAGCTAAATGCCGACGTAGAGCCCAACGCACGTCCCGACGTAGAGCCCAACGCACGTCCCGACGTAGAGCCCAACGCACGTCCCGACATTGCGCCCAACGCACGTCCCGACGTAGAGCTGAATGTTAGCTAACTACAGACGTAGAGCCCAACGCACGTCCCGACGTAGAGCTGAAAGTTAGCTAACAACAGACGTAGAGCCCAACGCACGTCCCGACGTAGAGCCCAACGCACGTCCCGACGTAGAGCCCAACGCACGTCCCGACGTAGAGCCCAACGCACGTCCCGACGTAGAGCTCAACGCACGTCCCGACGTAGAGCTGAAAGTAAGCTAAATCCCGACGTAGAGGCCAACGCACGTCCCAACGTAGAGCTGAAAGTAAGCTAAATCCCGACGTAGAGCCCAACGCACGTCCCGACGTAGAGCCCAACGCACGTCCCGACGTAGAGCCCAACGCATGTCCCGACGTAGAGCTGAAAGTAAGCTAAATCCCGACGTAGAGGCCAACGCACGTCCCGACGTAGAGCTGAAAGTAAGCTAAATCCCGACGTAGAGGCCAACGCACGTCCCGAAGTACCGGCCAACGCACGTCCCGACGTAGAGCTGAAAGTAAGCTAAATCCCGACGTAGAGGCCAACGCACGTCCCGACGTAGAGGCCAGCGCACGTCACGACGTAGAGGCCAGCGCACATCCCGACGTAGAGCCCAACGCACGTCCCGACGTAGAGCCCAACGCACGTCCCGACGTAGAGCTGAAAGTAAGCTAAATCCCGACGTAGCGCCCAACGCACGTCCCGACGTAGCGCCCAACGCACGTCCCGACGTAGAGCTGAAAGTTAGCTAACTACAGACGTAGAGCCCAACGCACGTCCCGACGTAGAGCTGAAAGTTAGCTAACTACAGACGAAGAGCCCAACGCGCGTCCCGATGTAGAGCTGAAAGTTAGCTAACTACAGACGTAGAGCCCAACGCGCGTCCCGACGTAGAGCCCAACGCGTGTCCCGACGTAGAGCCCAACACACGTCCCGACGTAGAGCCCAACGCACGTCCCGACGTAGACCTGAAAGTAAGCTAAATCACGACGTAGAGGCCAACGCACGTCCCGACGTAGAGGCCAACACACGTCCCAACGTAGAGGCCAATGCACGTCCTGACGTAGAGCTGAAAGTAAGCTAAATCCCGACGTAGAGCCCAACGCACGTCCCGACGTAGAGCCCAACGCACGTCCCGACGTAGCGCCCAACGCACATCCAGACATAGAGCTGAAAGTTAGCTAACTACAGACGTAGAGCCCAACGCACGTCCCGACGTAGAGCAGAAAGTTAGCTAACTACAGACATAGAGCCCAACGCACGTCCCGACGTAGAGCCCAACGCACGTCCCGACGTAGAGCTGAAAGTAAGCTAAATCCCGACGTAGAGCCCAACGCACGTACCGACGTAGAGCCCAACGCACGTCCCGACGTAGAGCCCAACGCACGTCCCGACGTAGAGCTGAAAGTTAGCTAACTACAGACGTAGAGCCCAACGCACGTCCAGACGTAGAGCCCAACGCACGTCCCGACGTAGAGCTGAAAGTAAGCTAAATCCCGACGTAGAGCCCAACACACGTCCCGACGTAGAGCTGAAAGTAAGCTAAATCCCGACGAAGAGGCCAACGCACGTCCTGACGTAGAGGCCAACGCACGTCCCGACGTAGAGGCCAACGCACGTCCCGACGTAGAGCTGAAAGTAAGCTAAATCCCGACGTAGAGTTCAAAGCACGTCCCTACGTAGAGCCCAACGCACGTTTCGACGTAGAGCCCACCGCACGTCCCGACATAGAGCCCAACGCACGTCCCGACGTAGAGCTGAAAGTAAGCTAAATCCCGACGTAGCGCCCAACGCACGTCCCGAAGTAGCGCCCAACGCACGTCCCGACGTAGCGCCCAACGCACGTCCCGACGTAGAGCTGAAAGTAAGCTAAATCCCGAAGTAGAGGCCAACGCACGTCCCGACGTAGAGGCCAACGCACGTCCCGACGTAGAGGCCAACGCACGTCCCGACGTAGAGCTGAAAGTAAGCTAAATCCCGACGTAGAGCCCAACGCACGTCCCGACGTAGAGCCCAACGCACGTCCCGACGTAGAGCTCAACGCACGTCCCGACGTGGCGACCAACGCACGTCCCGACGTAGAGCTGAAAGTTAGCTAACTACAGATGTAGAGCCCAACGCACGTCCCGACGTAGAGCCCAACGCGCGTCCCGACGTAGAGCTGAAAGTTAGCTAACTACAGACGTAGAGCCCTACGCGCGTCCCGACATAGAGCTAAAAGTTAGCTAACTACAGACGTAGAGCCCAACGCGCGTCCCGACGTAGAGCCCAACGCACGTCCCGACGTAGTGCCCAACGCACGTCCCGACTTGGAGCTGAAAGTAAGCTAAATCCCGACGTAGAGCCCAACGCACGTCCCGACGTAGAGCCCAACGCACGTCCCGACGTAGAGCCCAGCGCACGTCCCGACGTAGCGCCCAACGCACGTCCCGACGTAGAGCTGAAAGTTAGCTAACTACAGACGTAGAGCCCAACGCACGTCCCGACGTAGAGCCCAACGCACGTCCCGACGTAGAGTTGAAAGTAAGCTAAATCCCAACGTAGAGCCCAACGCACGTCCCGACGTAGAGCCCAACGCACGTCCCGACGTAGCGCCCAACGCACGTCCCGACGTAGAGCCCAACGCACGTCCTGACGTAGAGCTGAAAGTAAGCTAAATCCCGACGTAGAGCCCAACGCACGTCCCGACGTAGAGCTCAACGCACGTCTCGACGTAGCGCCCAACGCACGTCCCGACGTAGTGCCCGACGCACGTCCCGACGTAGAGCCCAACGCACGTCCCGACGTAGAGCCCAACGCACGTCCCGACGTAGACCTGAAAGTAAGCTAAATCCCGACGTAGAGCCCAACGCACGTCCCGACGTAGACCCCAACGCACGTCCCGACGTAGAGCCCAATGCACGTCCCGACGTAGAGCTGAAAGTAAGCTAAATCCCGACGTAGAGCCCAACGCGCGTCCCGACGTGGAGCTGAAAGTAAGCTAAATCCCGACGTAGAGGCCAACGCACGTCCCGACGTAGAGCCCACCGCACGTCCCGACGTAGAGCCCAACGCACGTCCCGACGTAGAGCTGAAAGTAAGCTAAATCCCAACGTAGAGCCCAACGCACGTCCCGACGTAGAGCTCAACGCACGTCTCGACGTAGCGCCCAACGCACGTCCCGACGTAGAGCTGAAAGTTAGCTAACTACAGACGTAGAGCCCAACGCACGTCCCGACGTAGAGCCCAACGCACGTCCCGACGTAGAGCTGAAAGTAAGCTAAATCCCAACGTAGAGCCCAACGCACGTCCCGACGTAGAGCCCAACGCACGTCCCGACGTAGAGCCCAACGCACGTCCCGACGTAGACCTGAAAGTAAGCTAAATCCCGACGTGGAGCCCAACGCACGTCCCGACGTAGAGCCCAACGCACGTCCCGACGTAGAGCTGAAAGTAAGCTAAATCCAGACGTAGAGCCCAACGCACGTCCCGACGTAGAGCCCAATGCACGTCCCGACGTAGAGCCCAACGCACGTCCCGACGTAGAGCCCAACGCACGTCCCGACGTAGAGCTGAAAGTAAGCTAAATCCCGACGTAGAGCCCAACGCACGTCCCGACGTAGAGCCCAACGCACGTCCCGACGTAGAGCCCAACGCACGTCCCGACGTAGAGCTGAAAGTTAGCTAACTACAGACGAAGAGCCGAACGCGCGTCCCGACGTAGAGCTGAAAGTTAGCTAACTACAGACGTAGAACCCAACGCGCGTCCCGACGTAGAGCCCAACGCGTGTCCCGACGTAGAGCCCAACGCACGTCCCGACGTAGAGGCCAACGCACGTCCCGACGTAGAGGCCAACGCACGTCACGACGTAGCGCCCAACGCACGTCCCGACGTAGCGCCCAACGCACGTCCCGACGTAGCGCCCAACAGACGTCCCGACGTAGAGGCCAACGCACGTCCCGACGTAGAGCTGAAAGTAAGCTAAATCCCGACGTAGAGCCCAACGCACGTCCCGACGTAGAGCCCAACGCACGTCCCGACGTAGAGCTGAAAGTTAGCTAACTACAGACGTAGTGCCCAACGCACGTCCCGACGTAGAGCAGAAAGTTAGCTAACTACAGACGTAGAGCCCAACGCACGTCCCGACGTAGAGCTGAAAGTAAGCTAAATCCCGACGTAGCGCCCAACGCACGTCCCAAAGTAGCGCCCAACGCACGTCCCGACGTAGCGCCCAACGCACGTCCCGACGTAGCGCGCAACGCACGTCCCGACGTAGAGCTGAAAGTAAGCTAAATCCCGACGTAGAGGCCAACGCACGTCCCGACGTAGAGGCCAACGCACGGCCCGACGTAGAGGTCAACGCACGTCCCGACGTAGAGGCCAACGCACGTCCCGACGTAGAGCTGAAAGTAAGCTAAATCCCGACGTAGAGCCCAACGCACGTCCCGACGTAGAGTCCAACGCACGTCCCGACGTAGAGCCCAACGCACGTCCCGACGTAGAGCCCAACGCACGTTCCGACGTAGCGCCCAACGCACGTCCCGACGTAGAGCTGAAAGTTAGCTAACTACAGACGTAGAGCCCAACGCACGTCCCAACGTAGAGTTGAAAGTTAGCTAACTACAGACGTAGAGCCCAACTCACGTCTTGACGTAGAGGCCAACGCACGTCCCGACGTAGAGCCCAACGCACGTCCCGACGTAGACCTGAAAAGTAAGCTAAATCCTGACGTAGAGCCCAACGCACGTCCCGACGTAGAGCCCAACGCACGTCCCGACATAGCGCCCAACGCACGTCCCGACGTAGAGCTGAAAGTTAGCTAACTACAGACGTAGAGCCCAACGCACGTCCCGACGTAGAACCCAACGCACGTCCCGACGTAGAGCCCAACGCACGTCCCGACGTAGCGCCCATTGCACGTCCCGACGTAGAGCTGAAAGTAAGCTAAATCCCGACGTAGAGCCCAACGCACGTCCCGACGTAGAGCCCAACGCACGTCCCGACGTAGAGCTGAAAGATAGGTAACTACAGACGAAGAGCCCAACGCGCGTCCCGACGTAGAGCTGAAAGTAACCTAAATCCCGACGTAGAGCCCAACGCACGTCCTGACGTAGAGCATAACGCACGTCCCGACGTAGAGCCCAACGCACGTCCCGACGTAGAGCCCAACGCACGTCCCGACGTAGAGCTGAAAGCTAAATGCCGACGTAGAGGCCAACGCACGTCCCGACGTAGAGCTGAAAGCAAGCTAAATCCCGACGTAGAGCCCAACACACGTCCCGACGTGGAGCCCAACTCACGTCCCGACGTAGAGCCCAACGCACGTCCCGACCTAGAGGTGAAAGTTAGCTAACTACAGCCGTAGAGCCCAACGCACATCCTGACGTAGAGCCCAACGCACGTCCCGACGTAGAGCTGAAAGTAAGCTAAATCCCGACGTAGAGCCCAACGCACGTCCCGACGTAGAGCTGAAAGTAAGCAAAATCCCGACGTAGAGGACAACGCACGTCCCGACGTAGAGCTGAAAGTAAGCTAAATCCCAACGTAGAGCCCAACGCACGTCCCGACGTAGAGCCCAACGCACGTCCCGACATAGAGCCCAACGCACGTCCCGACGTAGAGCTGAAAGTAAGTTAATCCCGACGTAGCGCCCAACGCACGTCCAGAAGTAGCGCCCAACGCACGTCCCGACGTAGCGCCCAACGCACGTCCCGACGTAGCGCCCAACGCACGTCTCGACTTAGAGCTGAAAGTAAGCTAAATCCCGACGTAGAGGCCAACGCACGTCCCGACGTAGAGGCCAACGCACGTCCCGACGTAGAGGCCAACACACGTCCCGACGTAGAGCTGAAAGTAAGCTAAATCCCGACGTAGAGCCCAACGCACGTCCCGACGTAGAGCCCAACGCACGTCCCGACGTAGAGCCCAACGCACGTTCCGACGTAGCGCCCAACGCACGTCCCGACGTAGAGCTGAAAGTTAGCTAACTACAGATGTAGAGCCCAGCGCACGTCCCGACGTAGAGCTGAAAGTTAGCTAACTACAGATGTAGAGCCCAACGCACGTCCCAACGTAGAGTTGAAACTTAGCTAACTACAGACGTAGAGCCCAACGCACGTCCCGACGTAGAGCCCAACGCACGTCCCGACGTAGACCTGAAAGCAAGCTAAAACCCGACGTAGAGCCCAACGCACGTCCCGACGTAGAGCCCAACGCACGTCCCGACGTAGAGCCTAACGCACGTCCCGACGTAGAGCTGAAAGTAAGCTAAATCCCGACGTAGAGCTCAACGCACGTCCCGACGTAGAACCCAACGCACGTCCCGACGTAGAGCCCAACGCACGTCCCAACGTAGAGCCCAACGCACGTCCCGACGTAGAGCTGAAAGTTAGCTAACTACAGACGAAGAGCCCAACGCGCGTCCCGACGTAGAGCCCAACGCACGTCCCGACGTAGAGCCCAACGCACGTCCCGACGTAGAGCCCAACGCATGTCCCGACGTAGAGCTGAAAGTAAGCTAAATCCCGACGTAGAGCCCAACGCACGTCCCGACGTAGAGCTGAAAGTTAGCTAACTACAGACGTAGAGCCCAACGCACGTCCCGACGTAGAGCCCAACGCACGTCCCGACGTAGAGCCCAACGCACGTCCCGACGTAGAGCCCAACGCACGTCCCGACGTAGAGCCCAACGCACGTCCCGACGTAGAGCTGAAAGTAAGCTAAATCCCGACGTAGAGGCCAACGCACGTCCCAACGTAGAGCTGAAAGTAAGCTAAATCCCGACGTAGAGCCCAACGCACGTCCCGACGTAGAGCCCAACGCACGTCCCGACGTAGAGCTGAAAGTTAGCTAAATCCCAAGGTAGAGCCCAACGCACGTCCCGACGTAGAGCTCAACGCACGTCCCGACGTAGAGCCCAACGCACGTCCCGACGTAGAGCTGAAAGTAAGCTAAATCCCGACGTAGAGGCCAACGCACGTCCCAACGTAGAGGCCAACGCACGTCCCGACGTAGAGGCCAGCGCACGTCCCGACGTAGAGGCCAGCGCACGTCCCGACGTAGAGCCCAACGCACGTCCTGACGTAGAGCTGAAAGTAAGCTAAATCCCGACGTAGCGCCCAACGCACGTCCCGACGTAGCGCCCAACGCACGTCCCGACGTAGAGCTGAAAGTTAGCTAACTACAGACGTAGAGCCCAACGCATGTCCCGACGTAGAGCTGAAAGTTAGCTAACTACAGACGAAGAGCCCAACGCGCGTCCCGACGTAGAGCTGAAAGTTAGCTAACTACAGACGAAGAGCCCAACGCGCGTCCCGACGTAGACCTGAAAGGAAGCTAAATCCCGACGTAGAGGCCAACGCACGTCTCGACGTAGAGGCCAACGCACGTCCTGATGTAGAGCTGAAAGTAAGCTAAATCCCGACGTAGAGCCCAACGCACGTCCCGACGTAGAGCCCAACGCACGTCCCGAAGTAGCGCCCAACGCACGTCCCGACGTAGAGCTGAAAGTTAGCTAACTACAGACGTAGAGCCCAACGCACATCCCGACGTAGAGCAGAAAGTTAGCTAACTACAGACGTAGAGCCCAACGCGCGTCCCGACGTAAAGCCCAACGCACGTCCCGACGTAGAGCCCAACGCACGTCCCGACGTAGAGCCCAACGCACGTCCCGACGTAGAGCCCAACGCACGTCCCGACGTAGACCTGAAAGTTAGCTAACTACAGACGTAGAGCCCAACGCACGTCCCGACGTAGAGCCCAACGCACGTCCCGACGTAGAGCCCAACGCACGTCCCGACGTAGAGCCCAACGCACGTCCCGACGTAGAGCTGAAAGTAAGCTAAATCCTGACGTAGAGCCCAACGCGCGTCCCGACGTAGAGCTGAAAGTAAGCTAAATCCCGACGTAGATGCCAACGCACGTCCCGACGTAGAGGCCAACGCTCGTCCCGAAGAAGAGCTGAAAGTAAGCTAAATCCCGACGTAGAGGTCAACGCACGTCCCGACGTAGAGCCCAACGCACGTCCCGACGTAGAGCTGAAAGTAAGCTAAATCCCGACGTAGAGCCCAACGCACGTCCCGACGTAGAGCCCAACGCACGTCCCGACGTAGAGCCCAACGCACGTCCCGACGTAGAGCCCAACGCACGTCCCGAAATAGCACCCAACGCACGTCCCGACGTAGAGCTGAAAGTAAGCTAAATCCCTACATAGAGGCCAACGCACGTCCCGACGTAGAGGCCAACGCACGTCCCGACTTAGAGGCCAACGCACGTCCCGACATAGAGGACAACGCACGTCCCGACGTAGAGGCCAACGCACGTCCCGACGTAGAGCTGAAATTAAGCTAAATGCCGACGTAGAGCCCAACGCACGTCCCGAAGTAGAGCCCAACGCACGTCCCGACGTAGAGCCCAACGCACGTCCCGACGTAGAGCTGAAAGTAAGCTAAATCCCGACATAGAGGCCAACGCACGTCCCAACGTAGAGCTGAAAGTAAGCTAAATCCCGACGTAGAGCCCAACGCACGTCCCGACGTAGAGCCCAACGCACGTCCCGACGTAGAGCTGACAGTTAGCTAAATCCCGACGTAGAGCCCAACGCACGTCCCGACGTAGAGCCCAACGCACGTCCCGACGTAGAGCCCAACGCATGTCCCGACGTAGAGCTGAAAGTAAGCTAAATCCCGACGTAGAGCCCAACGCACGTCCCGACGTAGAGCTGAAAGTTAGCTAACTACAGACGTAGAGCCCAACGCACGTCCCGACGTAGAGCCCAACGCACGTGCCGACGTAGAGCCCAACGCACGTCCCGACGTAGAGCTGAAAGTAAGCTAAATCCCGACGTAGAGGCCAACGCACGTCCAAACGTAGAGCTGAAAGTAAGCTAAATCCCGACGTAGAGGCCAACGCACGTCCCGACGTAGAGGCCAACGCACGTCCCGACGTAGAGGCCAACGCACGTCCCGACGTAGAGCTGAAAGTAAGCTAAATCCCGACGTAGAGCCCAACGCACGTCCCGACGTAGAGCCCAACGCACGTCCCGACGTAGAGCTGAAAGTAAGCTAAATCCCGACGTAGAGGCCAACGCACGTCCCAACGTAGAGGCCAACGCACGTCCCGACGTAGAGGCCAGCGCACGTCCCGACGTAGAGGCCAGCGCACGTCCCGACGTAGAGCCCAACGCACGTCCTGACGTAGAGCTGAAAGTAAGCTAAATCCCGACGTAGCGCCCAACGCACGTCCCGACGTAGAGCTGAAAGTTAGCTAACTACAGACGTAGAGCCCAACGCACGTCCCGACGTAGAGCTGAAAGTTAGCTAACTACAGACGAAGAGCCCAACCCGCGTCCCGACGTAGAGCTGAAAGTTAGCTAACTACAGACGAAGAGCCCAACGCGCGTCCCGACGTAGACCTGAAAGTAAGCTAAATACCGACGTAGAGGCCAACGCACGTCCCGACGTAGAGCCCAACGCACGTCCCGACGTAGAGCCCAACGTACGTCCCGACGTACAGCCCAACGCACGTCCCGACGTAGAGCTGAAAGTAAGCTAAATCCTGACGTAGAGCCCAACACACGTCCCGACGTAGAGCTGAAAGTAAGCTAAATCCCGACGTAGATGCCAACGCACGTCCCGACGTAGAGGCCAACGCTCGTCCCGAAGAAGAGCTGAAAGTAAGCTAAATCCCGACGTAGAGGCCAACGCACGTCCCGACGTAGAGGCCAACGCACGTCCCGACGTAGAGCTGAAAGTAAGCTAAATCCCGACGTAGAGCCCAACGCACGTCCCGACGTAGAGCCCAACTCACGTCCCGACGTAGCGCCCAACGCACGTCCCGAAATAGCGCCCAACGCACGTCCCGACGTAGAGCTGAAAGTAAGCTAAATCCCGACGTAGAGGCCAACGCACGTCCCGACGTAGAGGCCAACGCACGTCCCGACTTAGAGGCCAACGCACGTCCCAACATAGAGGACAACGCACGTCCCGACGTAGAGGCCAACGCACGTCCCGACGTAGAGCTGAAATTAAGCTAAATGCCGACGTAGAGCCCAACGCACGTCCCGAAGTAGAGCCCAACGCACGTCCCGACGTAGAGCCGAACGCACGTCCCGACGTAGAGCCGAACGCACGTCCCGACATAGCGCCCAACGCACGTCCCGACGTAGAGCTGAATGTTAGCTAACTACAGACGTAGAGCCCAACGCACGTCCCGACGTAGAGCTGAAAGTTAGCTAACTACAGACGTAGAGCCCAACGCACGTCCCGACGTAGAGCCCAACGCACGTCCCGACGTAGAGCCCAACGCACGTCCCGACGTAGAGCCCAACGCACGTCCCGACGTAGAGCTGAAAGTAAGCTAAATCCCGACGTAGAGGCCAACGCACGTCCCAACGTAGAGCTGAAAGTAAGCTAAATCCCGACGTAGAGCCCAACGCACGTCCCGACGTAGAGCCCAACGCACGTCCCGACGTAGAGCTGACAGTTAGCTAAATCCCGACGTAGAGCCCAACGCACGTCCCGACGTAGAGCCCAACGCACGTCCCGACGTAGAGCCCAACGCATGTCCCGACGTAGAGCTGAAAGTAAGCTAAATCCCGACGTAGAGCCCAACGCACGTCCCGACGTAGAGCTGAAAGTTAGCTAACTACAGACGTAGAGCCCAACGCACGTCCCGACGTAGAGCCCAACGCACGTCCCGACGTAGAGCCCAACGCACGTGCCGACGTAGAGCCCAACGCACGTCCCGACGTAGAGCTGAATTTAAGCTAAATCCCGACGTAGAGGCCAACGCACGTCCAAACGTAGAGCTGAAAGTAAGCTAAATCCCGACGTAGAGCCCAACGCACGTCCCGACGTAGAGCCCAACGCACGTCCCGACGTAGAGCTGAAAGTTAGCTAAATCCCAAGGTAGAGCCCAACGCACGTCCCGACGTAGAGCCCAACGCACGTCCCGACGTAGAGCCCAACGCACGTCCCGACGTAGAGCTGTAAGTAAGCTAAATCCCGACGTAGAGGCCAACGCACGTCCCAACGTAGAGGCCAACGCACGTCCCGACGTAGAGGCCAGCGCACGTCCCGACGTAGAGGCCAGCGCACGTCCCGACGTAGAGCCCAACGCACGTCCTGACGTAGAGCTGAAAGTAAGCTAAATCCCGACGTAGCGCCCAACGCACGTCCCGACGTAGCGCCCAACGCACGTCCCGACGTAGAGCTGAAAGTTAGCTAACTACAGACGTAGAGCCCAACGCACGTCCCGACGTAGAGCTGAAAGTTAGCTAACTACAGACGAAGAGCCCAACGCGCGTCCCGACGTAGAGCTGAAAGTTAGCTAACTACAGACGAAGAGCCCAACGCGCGTCCCGACGTAGACCTGAAAGGAAGCTAAATCCCGACGTAGAGGCCAACGCACGTCTCGACGTAGAGGCCAACGCACGTCCTGACGTAGAGCTGAAAGTAAGCTAAATCCCGACGTAGAGCCCAACGCACGTCCCGACGTAGAGCCCAACGCACGTCCCGAAGTAGCGCCCAACGCACGTCCCGACGTAGAGCTGAAAGTTAGCTAACTACAGACGTAGAGCCCAACGCACATCCCGACGTAGAGCAGAAAGTTAGCTAACTACAGACGTAGAGCCCAACGCGCGTCCCGACGTAAAGCCCAACGCACGTCCCGACGTAGAGCCCAACGCACGTCCCGACGTAGAGCCCAACGCACGTCCCGACATAGAGCCCAACGCACGTCCTGACGTAGACCTGAAAGTTAGCTAACTACAGACGTAGAGCCCAACGCACGTCCCGACGTAGAGCCCAACGCACGTCCCGACGTAGAGCCCAACGCACGTCCCGACGTACAGCCCAACGCACGTCCCGACGTAGAGCTGAAAGTAAGCTAAATCCTGACGTAGAGCCCAACGCGCGTCCCGACGTAGAGCTGAACGTAAGCTAAATCCCGACGTAGATGCCAACGCACGTCCCGACGTAGAGGCCAACGCTCGTCCCGAAGAAGAGCTGAAAGTAAGCTAAATCCCGACGTAGAGGTCAACGCACGTCCCGACGTAGAGGCCAACGCACGTCCCGACGTAGAGCTGAAAGTAAGCTAAATCCCGACGTAGAGCCCAACGCACGTCCCGACGTAGAGCCCAACGCACGTCCCGACGTAGAGCCCAACGCACGTCCCGACGTAGCGCCCAACGCACGTCCCGAAATAGCACCCAACGCACGTCCCGACGTAGAGCTGAAAGTAAGCTAAATCCTGACGTAGAGGCCAACGCACGTCCCGACGTAGAGGCCAACGCACGTCCCGACTTAGAGGCCAACGCACGTCCCGACATAGAGGACAACGCACGTCCCGACGTAGAGGCCAACGCACGTCCAGACGTAGAGCTGAAATTAAGCTAAATGCCGACGTAGAGCCCAACGCACGTCCCGAAGTAGAGCCCAACGCACGTCCCGACGTAGAGCCGAACGCACGTCCCGACATAGCGCCCAACGCACATCCCGACGTAGAGCTGAATGTTAGCTAACTACAGACGTAGAGCCCAACGCACGTCCCGACGTAGAGCTGAAAGTTAGCTAACTACAGACGTAGAGCCCAACGCACGTCCCGACGTAGAGCCCAACGCACGTCCCGACGTAGAGCCCAACGCACGTCCCGACGTAGAGCTGAAAGTAAGCTAAATCCCGACGTAGAGGCCAACGCACGTCCCAACGTAGAGCTGAAAGTAAGCTAAATCCCGACGTAGAGCCCAACGCACGTCCCGACGTAGAGCCCAACGCACGTCCCGACGTAGAGCTGACAGTTAGCTAAATCCCAACGTAGAGCCCAATGCACGTCCCGACGTAGAGCCCAACGCATGTCCCGACGTAGAGCCCAACGCATGTCCCGACGTAGAGCTGAAAGTAAGCTAAATCCCGACGTAGAGCCCAACGCACGTCCCGACGTAGAGCTGAAAGTTAGCTAACTACAGACGTAGAGCCCAACGCACGTCCCGACGTAGAGCCCAACGCACGTCCCGACGTAGAGCCCAACGCACGTGCCGACGTAGAGCCCAACGCACGTCCCGACGTAGAGCTGAAAGTAAGCTAAATCCCGACGTAGAGGCCAACGCATGTCCCAACGTAGAGCTGAAAGTAAGCTAAATCCCGACGTAGAGGCCAACGCACGTCCCGACGTAGAGGCCAACGCACGTCCCGACGTAGAGGCCAACGCACGTCCCGACGTAGAGCTGAAAGTAAGCTAAATCCCGACGTAGAGCCCAACGCACGTCCCGACGTAGAGCCCAACGCACGTCCCGACGTAGAGCCCAACGCACGTCCCGACGTAGAGCTGAAAGTAAGCTAAATCCCGAAGTAGAGGCCAACGCACGTCCCAACGTAGAGGCCAACGCACGTCCCGACGTAGAGGCCAGCGCACGTCCCGACGTAGAGGCCAGCGCACGTCCCGACGTAGAGCCCAACGCACGTCCTGACGTAGAGCTGAAAGTAAGCTAAATCCCGACGTAGCGCCCAACGCACGTCCCGACGTAGCGCCCAACGCACGTCCCGACGTAGAGCTGAAAGTTAGCTAACTACAGACGTAGAGCCCAACGCACGTCCCGACGTAGAGCTGAAAGTTAGCTAACTACAGACGAAGAGCCCAACCCGCGTCCCGACGTAGAGCTGAAAGTTAGCTAACTACAGACGAAGAGCCCAACGCGCGTCCCGACGTAGACCTGAAAGTAAGCTAAATCCCGACGTAGAGGCCAACGCACGTCTCGACGTAGAGGCCAACGCACGTCCTGACGTAGAGCTGAAAGTAAGCTAAATCCCGACGTAGAGCCCAACGCACGTCCCGACGTAGAGCCCAACGCACGTCCCGAAGTAGCGCCCAACGCACGTCCCGACGTAGAGCTGAAAGTTAGCTAACTACAGACGTAGAGCCCAACGCACATCCCGACGTAGAGCAGAAGTTAGCTAACTACAGACGTAGAGCCCAACGCGCGTCCCGACGTAAAGCCCAACGCACGTCCCGACGTAGAGCCCAACGCACGTCCCGACGTAGAGCCCAACGCACGTCCCGACGTAGAGCCCAACGCACGTCCCGACATAGAGACCAACGCACGTCCCGACGTAGAGCTGAAAGTTAGCTAACTACAGACGTAGAGCCCAACGCACGTCCCGACGTAGAGCCCAACGCACGTCCCGACGTAGAGCCCAACGCACGTCCCGACGTACAGCCCAACGCACATCCCGACGTACAGCCCAACGCACGTCCCGACGTAGAGCTGAAAGTAAGCTAAATCCTGACGTAGAGCCCAACACACGTCCCGACGTAGAGCTGAAAGTAAGCTAAATCCCGACGTAGATGCCAACGCACGTCCCGACGTAGAGGCCAACGCTCGTCCCGAAGAAGAGCTGAAAGTAAGCTAAATCCCGACGTAGAGGCCAACGCACGTCCCGACGTAGAGCCCAACGCACGTCCCTACGTAGAGCTGAAAGTAAGATAAATCCCGACGTAGAGCCCAACGCACGTCCCGACGTAGAGCCCAACGCACGTCCCGACGTAGCGCCCAACGCACGTCCCGAAATAGCGCCCAACGCACGTCCCGACGTAGAGCTGAAAGTAAGCTAAATCCCGACGTAGAGGCCAACGCACGTCCCGACGTAGAGGCCAACGCACGTCCCGACGTAGAGGCCAACGCACGTCCCGACATAGAGGCCAACGCACGTCCCGACGTAGAGGCCAACGCACGTCCCGACGTAGAGCTGAAATTAAGCTAAATGCCGACGTAGAGCCCAACGCACGTCCCGACGTAGAGCCCAACGCACGTCCCGACGTAGAGCCCAACGCACGTCCCGACGTAGAGCTGAATGTTAGCTAACTACAGACGTAGAGCCCAACGCACGTCCCGACGTAGAGCTGAAAGTTAGCTAACTACAGACGTAGAGCCCAACGCACGTCCCGACGTAGAGCCCAACGCACGTCCCGACGTAGAGCCCAACGCACGTCCCGACGTAGAGCTCAACGCACGTCCCGACGTAGAGCTGAAAGTTAGCTAACTACAGACGAAGAGCCCAACCCGCGTCCCGACGTAGAGCTGAAAGTTAGCTAACTACAGACGAAGAGCCCAACGCGCGTCCCGACGTAGACCTGAAAGTAAGCTAAATCCCGACGTAGAGGCCAACGCACGTCTCGACGTAGAGGCCAACGCACGTCCTGACGTAGAGCTGAAAGTAAGCTAAATCCCGACGTAGAGCCCAACGCACGTCCCGACGTAGAGCCCAACGCACGTCCCGAAGTAGCGCCCAACGCACGTCCCGACGTAGAGCTGAAAGTTAGCTAACTACAGACGTAGAGCCCAACGCACATCCCGACGTAGAGCAGAAGTTAGCTAACTACAGACGTAGAGCCCAACGCGCGTCCCGACGTAAAGCCCAACGCACGTCCCGACGTAGAGCCCAACGCACGTCCCGACGTAGAGCCCAACGCACGTCCCGACGTAGAGCCCAACGCACGTCCCGACATAGAGCCCAACGCACGTCCCGACGTAGAGCTGAAAGTTAGCTAACTACAGACGTAGAGCCCAACGCACGTCCCGACGTAGAGCCCAACGCACGTCCCGACGTACAGCCCAACGCACGTCCCGACGTACAGCCCAACGCACGTCCCGACGTAGAGCTGAAAGTAAGCTAAATCCTGACGTAGAGCCCAACACACGTTCCGACGTAGAGCTGAAAGTAAGCTAAATCCCGACGTAGAGGCCAACGCACGTCCCGACGTAGAGGCCAACGCTCGTCCCGAAGAAGAGCTGAAAGTAAGCTAAATCCCGACGTAGAGGCCAACGCACGTCCCGACGTAGAGCCCAACGCACGTCCCGACGTAGAGCTGAAAGTAAGATAAATCCCGACGTAGAGCCCAACGCACGTCCCGACGTAGAGCCCAACGCACGTCCCGACGTAGAGCCCAACGCACGTCCCGACGTAGAGGCCAACGCACGTCCCGACGTAGAGCTGAAATTAAGCTAAATGCCGACGTAGAGCCCAACGCACGTCCCGACGTAGAGCCCAACGCACGTCCCGACGTAGAGCCCAACGCACGTCCCGACATTGCGCCCAACGCACGTCCCGACGTAGAGCTGAATGTTAGCTAACTACAGACGTAGAGCCCAACGCACGTCCCGACGTAGAGCTGAAAGTTAGCTAACAACAGACGTAGAGCCCAACGCACGTCCCGACGTAGAGCCCAACGCACGTCCCGACGTAGAGCCCAACGCACGTCCCGACGTAGAGCCCAACGCACGTCCCGACGTAGAGCTCAACGCACGTCCCGACGTAGAGCTGAAAGTAAGCTAAATCCCGACGTAGAGGCCAACGCACGTCCCAACGTAGAGCTGAAAGTAAGCTAAATCCCGACGTAGAGCCCAACGCACGTCCCGACGTAGAGCCCAACGCACGTCCCGACGTAGAGCCCAACGCATGTCCCGACGTAGAGCTGAAAGTAAGCTAAATCCCGACGTAGAGGCCAACGCACGTCCCGACGTAGAGCTGAAAGTAAGCTAAATCCCGACGTAGAGGCCAACGCACGTCCCGAAGTACCGGCCAACGCACGTCCCGACGTAGAGCTGAAAGTAAGCTAAATCCCGACGTAGAGGCCAACGCACGTCCCGACGTAGAGGCCAGCGCACGTCACGACGTAGAGGCCAGCGCACATCCCGACGTAGAGCCCAACGCACGTCCCGACGTAGAGCCCAACGCACGTCCCGACGTAGAGCTGAAAGTAAGCTAAATCCCGACGTAGCGCCCAACGCACGTCCCGACGTAGCGCCCAACGCACGTCCCGACGTAGAGCTGAAAGTTAGCTAACTACAGACGTAGAGCCCAACGCACGTCCCGACGTAGAGCTGAAAGTTAGCTAACTACAGACGAAGAGCCCAACGCGCGTCCCGATGTAGATCTGAAAGTTAGCTAACTACAGACGTAGAGCCCAACGCGCGTCCCGACGTAGAGCCCAACGCGTGTCCCGACGTAGAGCCCAACACACGTCCCGACGTAGAGCCCAACGCACGTCCCGACGTAGACCTGAAAGTAAGCTAAATCACGACGTAGAGGCCAACGCACGTCCCGACGTAGAGGCCAACACACGTCCCAACGTAGAGGCCAATGCACGTCCTGACGTAGAGCTGAAAGTAAGCTAAATCCCGACGTAGAGCCCAACGCACGTCCCGACGTAGAGCCCAACGCACGTCCCGACGTAGCGCCCAACGCACATCCAGACATAGAGCTGAAAGTTAGCTAACTACAGACGTAGAGCCCAACGCACGTCCCGACGTAGAGCAGAAAGTTAGCTAACTACAGACATAGAGCCCAACGCACGTCCCGACGTAGAGCCCAACGCACGTCCCGACGTAGAGCTGAAAGTAAGCTAAATCCCGACGTAGAGCCCAACGCACGTACCGACGTAGAGCCCAACGCACGTCCCGACGTAGAGCCCAACGCACGTCCCGACGTAGAGCTGAAAGTTAGCTAACTACAGACGTAGAGCCCAACGCACGTCCAGACGTAGAGCCCAACGCACGTCCCGACGTAGAGCTGAAAGTAAGCTAAATCCCGACGTAGAGCCCAACACACGTCCCGACGTAGAGCTGAAAGTAAGCTAAATCCCGACGAAGAGGCCAACGCACGTCCTGACGTAGAGGCCAACGCACGTCCCGACGTAGAGGCCAACGCACGTCCCGACGTAGAGCTGAAAGTAAGCTAAATCCCGACGTAGAGTTCAAAGCACGTCCCGACGTAGAGCCCAACGCACGTTTCGACGTAGAGCCCACCGCACGTCCCGACATAGAGCCCAACGCACGTCCCGACGTAGAGCTGAAAGTAAGCTAAATCCCGACGTAGCGCCCAACGCACGTCCCGAAGTAGCGCCCAACGCACGTCCCGACGTAGCGCCCAACGCACGTCCCGACGTAGAGCTGAAAGTAAGCTAAATCCCGACGTAGAGGCCAACGCACGTCCCGACGTAGAGGCCAACGCACGTCCCGACGTAGAGGCCAACGCACGTCCCGACGTAGAGCTGAAAGTAAGCTAAATCCCGACGTAGAGCCCAACGCACGTCCCGACGTAGAGCCCAACGCACGTCCCGACGTAGAGCTCAACGCACGTCCCGACGTGGCGACCAACGCACGTCCCGACGTAGAGCTGAAAGTTAGCTAACTACAGATGTAGAGCCCAACGCACGTCCCGACGTAGAGCCCAACGCGCGTCCCGACGTAGAGCTGAAAGTTAGCTAACTACAGACGTAGAGCCCTACGCGCGTCCCGACATAGAGCTAAAAGTTAGCTAACTACAGACGTAGAGCCCAACGCGCGTCCCGACGTAGAGCCCAACGCACGTCCCGACGTAGTGCCCAACGCACGTCCCGACTTGGAGCTGAAAGTAAGCTAAATCCCGACGTAGAGCCCAACGC
The DNA here is from genome assembly GCF_034619465.1 of Leptosomus discolor. NCBI lineage: Eukaryota > Metazoa > Chordata > Aves > Leptosomiformes > Leptosomidae > Leptosomus > Leptosomus discolor. Next base: position 421,886 of record NW_028237895.1, read on the forward strand.
ACGTCCCGACGTAGAGCCCAACGCACGTCCCGACGTAGAGCCCAGCGCACGTCCCGACGTAGCGCCCAACGCACGTCCCGACGTAGAGCTGAAAGTTAGCTAACTACAGACGTAGAGCCCAACGCACGTCCCGACGTAGAGCCCAACGCACGTCCCGACGTAGAGTTGAAAGTAAGCTAAATCCCAACGTAGAGCCCAACGCACGTCCCGACGTAGAGCCCAACGCACGTCCCGACGTAGCGCCCAACGCACGTCCCGACGTAGAGCCCAACGCACGTCCTGACGTAGAGCTGAAAGTAAGCTAAATCCCGACGTAGAGCCCAACGCACGTCCCGACGTAGAGCTCAACGCACGTCTCGACGTAGCGCCCAACGCACGTCCCGACGTAGTGCCCGACGCACGTCCCGACGTAGAGCCCAACGCACGTCCCGACGTAGAGCCCAACGCACGTCCCGACGTAGACCTGAAAGTAAGCTAAATCCCGACGTAGAGCCCAACGCACGTCCCGACGTAGACCCCAACGCACGTCCCGACGTAGAGCCCAATGCACGTCCCGACGTAGAGCTGAAAGTAAGCTAAATCCCGACGTAGAGCCCAACGCGCGTCCCGACGTGGAGCTGAAAGTAAGCTAAATCCCGACGTAGAGGCCAACGCACGTCCCGACGTAGAGCCCACCGCACGTCCCGACGTAGAGCCCAACGCACGTCCCGACGTAGAGCTGAAAGTAAGCTAAATCCCAACGTAGAGCCCAACGCACGTCCCGACGTAGAGCTCAACGCACGTCTCGACGTAGCGCCCAACGCACGTCCCGACGTAGAGCTGAAAGTTAGCTAACTACAGACGTAGAGCCCAACGCACGTCCCGACGTAGAGCCCAACGCACGTCCCGACGTAGAGCTGAAAGTAAGCTAAATCCCAACGTAGAGCCCAACGCACGTCCCGACGTAGAGCCCAACGCACGTCCCGACGTAGAGCCCAACGCACGTCCCGACGTAGACCTGAAAGTAAGCTAAATCCCGACGTGGAGCCCAACGCACGTCCCGACGTAGAGCCCAACGCACGTCCCGACGTAGAGCTGAAAGTAAGCTAAATCCAGACGTAGAGCCCAACGCACGTCCCGACGTAGAGCCCAATGCACGTCCCGACGTAGAGCCCAACGCACGTCCCGACGTAGAGCCCAACGCACGTCCCGACGTAGAGCTGAAAGTAAGCTAAATCCCGACGTAGAGCCCAACGCACGTCCCGACGTAGAGCCCAACGCACGTCCCGACGTATAGCTGAAAGTTAGCTAACTACAGACGTAGTGCCCAACGCACGTCCCGACGTAGAGCAGAAAGTTAGCTAACTACAGACGTAGAGCCCAACGCACGTCCCGACGTAGAACCCAAAGCACGTCCCGACGTAGAGCCCAACGCACGTCCCGACGTAGAGCCCAACGCACGTCCCGACGTAGAGCCCAACGCACGTCCCGACGTAGAGCTGAAAAAAAGCTAAATGCCGACGTAGAGGCCAACGCACGTCCCGACGTAGAGCTGAAAGTAAGCTAAATCCCGACGTATATCCCAAAGCATGTCCCGACGTAGAGCCCAACGCACGTCCCGACGTAGAGCTGAAAGTAAGCTAAATCCCGACGCAGAGCCCAACGCACGTCCCGACGTAGAACTAAAACTTAGCTAACTACAGACGTAGAGCCCAACGCGCATCCCGACGTAGAGCCCAACGCGCGTCCCGACGTAGAGCCCAACGCGCGTCCCGACGTAGAGCCCAACGCGCGTCCCGACGTAGAGCCCAACGCACGTCCCGACGTAGTGGCCAACGCACGTCCCGACGTGGAACTGAAAGTAAGCTAAATCCCGACGTAGAGCCCAACGCACGTCCCGACGTAGAGCCCAACGTACGTCTTGACGTAGGGCCCAACGCACGTCCCGACGTAGCGCCCAACGCACGTCCCGACGTAGAGCTGAAAGTTAGCTAACTACAGACGTAGAGCCCAACGCACGTCCCGACGTAGAGCTGAAAGTTAGCTAACTACAGACGTAGAGCCCAACGCGCGTCCCGACGTAGAGCCCAACGCGCGTCCCGACGTAGAGCCCAACGCGCGTCCGGACGTAGAGCCCAACGCGCGTCCCGACGTGGAGCTGAAAGTAAGCTAAATCCCGACGTAGAGGCCAACGCACGTCCCGACGTAGAGCCCAACGCACGTCCCGATGTAGAGTCTAACGCACGTCCCGACGTAGAGCCCAACGCACGTCCCGACGTAGAGCCCAACGCACGTCCCGACGTAGAGCTGAAAGTAAGCTAAATCCCGACGTAGAGGCCAATGCACGTCCCGACGTAGAGCTGAAAGTAAGCTAAATCCCGACGTAGAGCCCAACGCACGTCCCGACGTAGAGCCCAACGCACGTCCCGACGTAGAGCTGAAAGTTGGCTAACTACAGACGTAGAGCAAAACGCACGTCCCGACGTAGAGCCCAACGCACGTCCCGATGTAGAGCTGAAGGTTAGCTAACTACAGACGTAGAGCCCAACGCACGTCCCGACGTAGAGCCCAACGCACGTCCCGACGTAGAGCTGAAAGTAAGCTAAATCCCGACGTAGCGCCCAACGCACGTCCCGAAGTAGCGCCCAACGCACGTCCCGACGTAGCGCCCAACGCACGTCCCGACGTAGAGCTGGAAGTAAGCTAAATCCCGACGTAGAGGCCAACGCACGTCCCGACGTAGAGGCCAACGCACGTCCCGACGTAGAGGCCAACGCACGTCCCGACGTAGAGGACAACGCACGTCCCGACGTAGAGGCCAACGCACGTCCCGACGTAGAGGCCAACGTACGTCCCGACGTAGAGCTGAAAGTAAGCTAAATCCCGACGTAGCGCCCAACGCACGTCCCGAAGTAGCGCCCAACGCACGTCCCGACGTAGCGCCCAACGCACGTCCCGACGTAGAGCTGAAAGCAAGCTAAATCCCGACGTAGAGGCCAACGCACGTCCCGACGTAGAGGCCAACGCACGTCCCGACGTAGAGGACAACGCACGTCCCGACGTAGAGGCCAACGCACGTCCCGACGTAGAGCTGAAAGTAAGCTAAATCCCGACGTAGAGCCCAACGCACGTCCCGACGTAGAGCCCAACGCACGTCCCGACGTAGAGCCCAACGCACATCCCGACATAGAGCCCAACGCACGTCCCGACGTAGAGCTGAAAGTAAGCTAAATCCCGACGTAGCGCCCAACACATGTCCCGAAGTAGCGCCCAACGCACGTCCCGACGTAGCGCCCAACGCACGTCCCGACGTAGCGCCCAACGCATGTCCCGACGTAGCGTCCAACGCACGTCCCGACGTAGAGCTGAAAGTAAGCTAAATCCCGACGTAGAGGCCAACGCACGTCCCGACGTAGAGGCCAACGCACGTCCCGACGTAGAGGCCAACGCACGTCCCGACGTAGAGCTGAAAGTAAGCTAAATCCCGACGTAGAGCCCAACGCACGTCCCGACGTAGAGCCCAACGCACGTCCCGACGTAGAGCCCAACGCACGTTCCGACGTAGCGCCCAACGCACGTCTTGACGTAGAGCTGAAAGTTAGCTAACTACAGATGTAGAGGCCAACGCACGTCCCGACGTAGAGCTGAAAGTTAGCTAACTACAGACGTAGAGCCCAACGCACGTCCCGACGTAGAGCCCAACGCACGTCCCGACGTAGAGCCCAACGCACGTCCCGACGTAGAGCTGAAAGTAAGCTAAATCCCGACGTAGAGCCCAACGCACGTCCCGACGTAGAGCCCAACGCACGTCCCGACGTAGAACCCAACGCACGTCCCGACGTAGAGCTGAAAGTAAGCTAAATCCCGACGTAGAGCCCAACGCACGTCCCTACGTAGAGCCCAACGCACGTCCCGACGTAGAGCCCAACGCACGTCCCGACGTAGAGCTGAAAGTTAGCTAAATCCCGACGTTGAGGCCAACGCACGTCCCGACGTAGAGCCCAACGCACGTCCCGACTTAGAGGCCAACGCACGTCCCGACTTAGAGGCCAACGCACGTCCCGACGTAGAGGACAACGCACGTCCCGACGTAGAGGACAACGCACGTCCCGACATAGCGCCCAACGCACGTCCCGACGTAGAGCTCAAAGTAAGCTAAATCCCGACGTAGAGCCCAACGCACGTCCCGACGTAGAGCCCAACGCAAATCCCGACGTAGCGCCCAACGCACGTCCCGACGTAGAGCTGAAAGTTAGCTAACTACAGACGTAGAGCCCAACGCACGTCCCGACGTAGAGCTGAAATTAGCTAACTACAGACGTAGAGCCCAACGCACGTCCCGACGTAGAGCTGAAAGTTAGCTAACTACAGACGTAGAGCCCAACGCACGTCCCGACGTAGAGCCCAACGCACGTCCCGACGTAGAGCCCAACGCACGTCCCGACGTAGAGCTGAAAGTAAGCTAAATCCCGACGTAGAGGCTAACGCACGTCCCAACATAGAGCTGAAAGTAAGCTAAATCCCGACTTAGAGCCCTACGCACATCCCGACGTAGAGATGAAAGTAAGCTAATTCCCGACGTAGAGGCCAACGCACGTCCCGACGTAGAGGCCAACGCGCGTCCCGACGTAGAGGCCAACGCGCGTCCCGACGTAGAGCTGAAAGTAAGCTAAATCCCGACGTAGAGGCCAACGCACGTCCCGACGTAGAGCCCAACGCACGTCCCGACGTAGAGCCCAACGCACGTCCCGACGTAGAGCCCAACGCACGTCCCGACGTAGAGCTGAAAGTTAGCTAACTACAGACGTAGAGCCCAACGCATGTCCCGACGTAGAGCTGAAAGTTAGCTAACTACAGACGTAGAGCCCAACGCACGTCCCGACGTAGAGCCCAACGCGCGTCCCGTCGTAGAGCCCAACGCGCGTCCCGACGTGGAGCTGAAAGTAAGCTAAATCCCGACGTAGCGCCCAACGCACGTCCCGACGTAGAGCTGAAAGTTAGCTAACTACAGACGTAGAGCCCAACGCACGTCCCGACGTAGAGCCCAACGCACGTCCCGACGTAGAGCCCAACGCGCGTCCCGACGTAGAGCCCAACGCGCGTCCCAACGTGGAGCTGAAAGTAAGCTAAATCCCGACGTAGAGGCCAACGCACGTCCCGACGTAGAGCCCAACGCACGTCCCGACGTAGAGCCCAACGCACGTCCCGACGTAGAGCCCAACGCACGTCCCGACGTAGAGCTGAAAGTTAGCTAACTACAGACGAAGAGCCCAACGCGCGTCCCGACGTAGAGCTGAAAGTTAGATAACTACACACGTACAGCCCAACGCGCGTCCCGACGTAGAGCCCAACGCACATCCCGACGTAGAGCCCAACGCACGTCCCGACGTAGAGCCCAACGCACGTCCCGACGTAGAGCCCAACGCACGTCCCGACGTAGAGCTGAAAGTAAGCTAAATCCCGACGTAGAGGCCAACGCACGTCCCGCCGTAGAGGCCAACGCACGTCCCGAAGTAGATGACAACGCACGTCCCGACGTACAGCCCAAAGCACATCCCGACGTAGAGCTGAAAGTAAGCTAAATCCCGACGTAGAGCCCAACACACGTCTCGACGTAGAGCCCAACGCACGTCCCGACGTAGCGCCCAACGCACGTCCCGACGTAGAGCTGAAAGTTAGCTAACTACAGACGTAGAGCCCAACGCACGTCCCGACGTAGAGCTGAAAGTTAGCTAACTACAGACGTAGAGCCCAACGCACGTCCCGACGTAGAGCCCAACGCACGTCCCGACGTAGAGCCCAACGCACGTCCCGACGTAGAGCTGAATGTAAGCTAAATCCCTACGTAGAGGCCAACGCACGTCCCGACGTAGAGCTGAAAGTAAGCTAAATCCCGACGTAGAGGCCAACGCACGTCCCGACGTAGAGGCCAACGCACGTCCCAACGTAGAGCTGAAAGTTAGCTAAATCCCGACGTAGAGCCCAACGCACGTCCCGACGTAGAGCCCAACGCACGTCCCGACGTAGAGGCCAACGCACGTCCCGACGTAGAGGCCAACGCACGTCCCGACGTAGAGCTGAAAGTTAGCTAACTACAGACGTAGAGCCCAATGCACGTCCCAACGTAGAGCCCAACGCACGTCCCGACGTAGCGCCCAACGCACGTCCCGACGTAGAGCTGAAAGTTAGCTAACTACAGACGTAGAGCCGAACGCACGTCCCGACGTAGAGCTGAAAGTTAGCTAACTACAGACGTAGAGCCCAACGCACGTCCCGACGTAGAGCCCAACGCACGTCCCGACGTAGAGCCCAACGCACGTCCCGACGTAGAGCCCAACGCGCGTCCCGACGTGGAGCTCAATGTAAGCTAAATCCGGACGTAGAGGCCAACGCACGTCCCGACGTAGAGCCCAACGCACGTCCCGACGTAGAGCCCAACGCACGTCCCGACGTAGCGCCCAACGCACGTCCCGACGTAGAGCTGAAAGTTAGCTAACTACAGACGTAGAGCCGAACGCACGTCCCGACGTAGAGCTGAAAGTTAGCTAATTACAGACGTAGAGCCCAACGCACGTCCCGACGTAGAGCCCAACGCACGTCCCGACGTAGAGCCCAACGCGCGTCCCGACTTAGAGCCCAACGCGCGTCCCGACGTGGAGCTGAATGTAAGCTAAATCCGGACGTAGAGCCCAACGCACGTCCCGACGTAGAGCCCAACGCACGTCCCGACGTAGAGCTGAAAGTAAGCTAAATCCCGACGTAGAGCCCAACGCACGTCCCGACGTAGTGCCCAACGCACGTCCCGACGTAGAGCCCAACGCACGTCCCGACGTAGAGCTGAAAGTTAGCTAACTACAGACGAAGAGCCCAACGCACGTCCCGACGTAGAGCTGAAAGTTAGCTAACTACAGACGTACAGCCCAACGCGCGTCCCGACGTAGAGCCCAACGCACGTCCCGACGTAGAGCCCAACGCACGTCCCGACGTAGAGCTGAAAGTTGGCTAACTACAGACGTAGAGCCCAACGCACGTCCCGACGTAGAGCCCAACGCACGTCCCGACGTAGAGCCCAACGCACGTCCCGATGTAGAGCTGAAGGTTAGCTAACTACAGACGTAGAGCCCAACGCACGTCCCGACGTAGAGCCCAACGCACGTCCCGACGTAGAGCCCAACGCACGTCCCGACGTAGAGCCCAACGCACGTCCCGACGTAGAGCTGAAAGTAAGATAAATCCCAACGTAGAGCCCAACGCACGTCCCGACGTAGAGCTGAAAGTAAGCTAAATCCCGACGTAGAGCCCAACGCACGTCCCGACGTAGAGCCCAACGCGCGTCCCGACGTAGAGCACAACGCGCGTCCCGACGTAGAGCCCAACGCGCGTCCCGACGTAGAGCTGAAAGTAAGATAAATCCCGACGTAGAGGCCAACGCACGTCCCGACGTAGAGGCCAACGCACGTCCCAACGTAGAGCTGAAAGTAAGCTAAATCCCGACGTAGAGCCCAACGCACGTCCCGACGTAGAGCCCAACGCACGTCCCGACGTAGAGGCCAACGCACGTCCCGACGTAGAGGCCAACGCACGTCCCGACGTAGAGCTGAAAGTTAGCTAACTACAGACGTAGAGCCCAACGCACGTCCCGACGTAGAGCCCAACGCACGTCCCGACGTAGCGCCCAACGCACGTCCCGACGTAGAGCTGAAAGTTAGCTAACTACAGACGTAGAGCCGAACGCACGTCCCGACGTAGAGCTGAAAGTTAGCTAACTACAGACGTAGAGCCCAACGCACGTCCCGACGTAGAGCCCAACGCACGTCCCGACGTAGAGCCCAACGCGCGTCCCGACTTAGAGCCCAACGCGCGTCCCGACGTGGAGCTGAATGTAAGCTAAATCCGGACGTAGAGCCCAACGCACGTCCCGACGTAGAGCCCAACGCACGTCCCGACGTAGAGCTGAAAGTAAGCTAAATCCCGACGTAGAGCCCAACGCACGTCCCGACGTAGTGCCCAACGCACGTCCCGACGTAGAGCCCAACGCACGTCCCGACGTAGAGCTGAAAGTTAGCTAACTACAGACGAAGAGCCCAACGCACGTCCCGACGTAGAGCTGAAAGTTAGCTAACTACAGACGTACAGCCCAACGCGCGTCCCGACGTAGAGCCCAACGCACGTCCCGACGTAGAGCCCAACGCACGTCCCGACGTAGAGCCCAACGCACGTCCCGACGTAGAGCTGAAAGTAAGCTAAATCCCGACGTAGCGCCCAACGCACGTCCCGAAGTAGCGCCCAACGCACGTCCCGACGTAGCGCCCAACGCACGTCCCGACGTAGAGCTGGAAGTAAGCTAAATCCCGACGTAGAGGCCAACGCACGTCCCGACGTAGAGGCCAACGCACGTCCCGACGTAGAGGACAACGCACGTCCCGACGTAGAGGCCAACGCACGTCCCGACGTAGAGGCCAACGCACGTCCCGACGTAGAGCTGAAAGTAAGCTAAATCCCGACGTAGCGCCCAACGCACGTCCCGAAGTAGCGCCCAACGCACGTCCCGACGTAGCGCCCAACGCACGTCCCGACGTAGAGCTGAAAGTAAGCTAAATCCCGACGTAGAGGCCAACGCACGTCCCGACGTAGAGGCCAACGCACGTCCCGACGTAGAGGACAACGCACGTCCCGACGTAGAGGCCAACGCACGTCCCGACGTAGAGCTGAAAGTAAGCTAAATCCCGACGTAGAGCCCAACGCACGTCCCGACGTAGAGCCCAACGCACGTCCCGACGTAGAGCCCAACGCACATCCCGACATAGAGCCCAACGCACGTCCCGACGTAGAGCTGAAAGTAAGCTAAATCCCGACGTAGCGCCCAACACATGTCCCGAAGTAGCGCCCAACGCACGTCCCGACGTAGCGCCCAACGCACGTCCCGACGTAGCGCCCAACGCATGTCCCGACGTAGCGTCCAACGCACGTCCCGACGTAGAGCTGAAAGTAAGCTAAATCCCGACGTAGAGGCCAACGCACGTCCCAACGTAGAGGCCAACGCACGTCCCGACGTAGAGGCCAACGCACGTCCCGACGTAGAGCTGAAAGTAAGCTAAATCCCGACGTAGAGCCCAACGCACGTCCCGACGTAGAGCCCAACGCACGTCCCGACGTAGCGCCCAACGCACGTCTTGACGTAGAGCTGAAAGTTAGCTAACTACAGATGTAGAGGCCAACACACGTCCCGACGTAGAGCTGAAAGTTAGCTAACTACAGACGTAGAGCCCAACGCACGTCCCGACGTAGAGCTGAAATTAGCTAACTACAGACGTAGAGCCCAACGCACGTCCCGACGTAGAGCTGAAAGTTAGCTAACTACAGATGTAGAGCCCAACGCACGTCCCGACGTAGAGCCCAACGCACGTCCCGACGTAGAGCCCAACGCACGTCCCGACGTAGAGCTGAAAGTAAGCTAAATCCCGACGTAGAGCCCAACGCACGTCCCGACGTAGAGCCCAACGCACGTCCCGACGTAGAACCCAACGCACGTCCCGACGTAGAGCTGAAAGTAAGCTAAATCCCGACGTAGAGCCCAACGCACGTCCCGACGTAGAGCCCAACGCACGTCCCGACGTAGAGCCCAACGCACGTCCCGACGTAGAGCTGAAAGTTAGCTAAATCCCGACGTTGAGGCCAACGCACGTCCCGACGTAGAGCCCAACGCACGTCCCGACTTAGAGGCCAACGCACGTCCCGACTTAGAGGCCAACGCACGTCCCGACGTAGAGGACAACGCACGTCCCGACATAGCGCCCAACGCACGTCCCGACGTAGAGCTGAAAGTAAGCTAAATCCCGACGTAGAGCCCAAAGCACGTCCCGACGTAGAGCCCAACGCAAATCCCGACGTAGCGCCCAACGCACGTCCCGACGTAGAGCTGAAAGTTAGCTAACTACAGACGTAGAGCCCAACGCACGTCCCGACGTAGAGCTGAAATTAGCTAACTACAGACGTAGAGCCCAACGCACGTCCCGACGTAGAGCTGAAAGTTAGCTAACTACAGACGTAGAGCCCAACGCACGTCCCGACGTAGAGCCCAACGCACGTCCCGACGTAGAGCCCAACGCACGTCCCGACGTAGAGCCCAACGCACGTCCCGACGTAGAGCTGAAAGTAAGCTAATTCCCGACGTAGAGGCCAACGCACGTCCCGACGTAGAGGCCGACGCGCGTCCCGACGTAGAGGCCGACGCGCGTCCCGACGTAGAGCTGAAAGTAAGCTAAATCCCGACGTAGAGGCCAACGCACGTCCCGACGTAGAGCCCAACGCACGTCCCGACGTAGAGCCCAACGCACGTCCCGACGTAGAGCCCAACGCACGTCCCGACGCAGAGCTGAAAGTTAGCTAACTACAGACGTAGAGCCCAACGCACGTCCCGACGTAGAGCTGAAAGTTAGCTAACTACAGACGTAGAGCCCAACGCACGTCCCGACGTAGAGCCCAACGCGCGTCCCGTCGTAGAGCCCAACGGGCGTCCCGACGTGGAGCTGAAAGTAAGCTAAATCCCGACGTAGCGCCCAACGCACGTCCCGACGTAGAGCTGAAAGTTAGCTAACTACAGACGTAGAGCCCAACGCACGTCCCGACGTAGAGCCCAACGCACGTCCCGACGTAGAGCCCAACGCGCGTCCCGACGTAGAGCCCAACGCGCGTCCCAACGTGGAGCTGAAAGTAAGCTAAATCCCGACGTAGAGGCCAACGCACGTCCCGACGTAGAGCCCAACGCACGTCCCGACGTAGAGCCCAACGCACGTCCCGACGTAGAGCCCAACGCACGTCCCGACGTAGAGCTGAAAGTTAGCTAACTACAGACGAAGAGCCCAACGCGCGTCCCGACGTAGAGCTGAAAGTTAGCTAACTACACACGTACAGCCCAACGCGCGTCCCGACGTAGAGCCCAACGCACATCCCGACGTAGAGCCCAACGCACGTCCCGACGTAGAGCCCAACGCACGTCCCGACGTAGAGCCCAACGCACGTCCCGACGTAGAGCTGAAAGTAAGCTAAATCCCGACGTAGAGGCCAACGCACGTCCCGCCGTAGAGGCCAACGCACGTCCCGAAGTAGATGACAACGCACGTCCCGACGTACAGCCCAAAGCACATCCCGACGTAGAGCTGAAAGTAAGCTAAATCCCGACGTAGAGCCCAACACACGTCTCGACGTAGAGCCCAACGCACGTCCCGACGTAGCGCCCAACGCACGTCCCGACGTAGAGCTGAAAGTTAGCTAACTACAGACGTAGAGCCCAACGCACGTCCCGACGTAGAGCTGAAAGTTAGCTAACTACAGACGTAGAGCCCAACGCACGTCCCGACGTAGAGCCCAACGCACGTCCCGACGTAGAGCCCAACGCACGTCCCGACGTAGAGCTGAATGTAAGCTAAATCCCTACGTAGAGGCCAACGCACGTCCCGACGTAGAGCTGAAAGTAAGCTAAATCCCGACGTAGAGGCCAACGCACGTCCCGACGTAGAGGCCAACGCACGTCCCAACGTAGAGCTGAAAGTAAGCTAAATCCCGACGTAGAGCCCAACGCACGTCCCGACGTAGAGGCCAACGCACGTCCCGACGTAGAGGCCAACGCACGTCCCGACGTAGAGGCCAACGCACGTCCCGACGTAGAGCTGAAAGTTAGCTAACTACAGACGTAGAGCCCAACGCACGTCCCGACGTAGAGCCCAACGCACGTCCCGACGTAGCGCCCAACGCACGTCCCGACGTAGAGCTGAAAGTTAGCTAACTACAGACGTAGAGCCGAACGCACGTCCCGACGTAGAGCTGAAAGTTAGCTAACTACAGACGTAGAGCCCAACGCACGTCCCGACGTAGAGCCCAACGCACGTCCCGACGTAGAGCCCAACGCACGTCCCGACGTAGAGCCCAACGCGCGTCCCGACGTGGAGCTCAATGTAAGCTAAATCCGGACGTAGAGGCCAACGCACGTCCCGACGTAGAGCCCAACGCACGTCCCGACGTAGCGCCCAACGCACGTCCCGACGTAGAGCTGAAAGTTAGCTAACTACAGACGTAGAGCCGAACGCACGTCCCGACGTAGAGCTGAAAGTTAGCTAATTACAGACGTAGAGCCCAACGCACGTCCCGACGTAGAGCCCAACGCACGTCCCGACGTAGAGCCCAACGCGCGTCCCGACTTAGAGCCCAACGCGCGTCCCGACGTGGAGCTGAATGTAAGCTAAATCCGGACGTAGAGCCCAACTCACGTCCCGACGTAGAGCCCAACGCACGTCCCGACGTAGAGCTGAAAGTAAGCTAAATCCCGACGTAGAGCCCAACGCACGTCCCGACGTAGTGCCCAACGCACGTCCCGACGTAGAGCCCAACGCACGTCCCGACGTAGAGCTGAAAGTTAGCTAACTACAGACGAAGAGCCCAACGCACGTCCCGACGTAGAGCTGAAAGTTAGCTAACTACAGACGTACAGCCCAACGCGCGTCCCGACGTAGAGCCCAACGCACGTCCCGACGTAGAGCCCAACGCACGTCCCGACGTAGAGCTGAAAGTTGGCTAACTACAGACGTAGAGCCCAACGCACGTCTCGACGTAGAGCCCAACGCACGTCCCGACGTAGAGCCCAACGCACGTCCCGATGTAGAGCTGAAGGTTAGCTAACTACAGACGTAGAGCCCAACGCACGTCCCGACGTAGAGCCCAACGCACGTCCCGACGTAGAGCCCAACGCACGTCCCGACGTAGAGCTGAAAGTAAGCTAAATCCCAACGTAGAGCCCAACGCACGTCCCGACGTAGAGCTGAAAGTAAGCTAAATCCCGACGTAGAGCCCAACGCACGTCCCGACGTAGAGCCCAACGCGCGTCCCGACGTAGAGCACAACGCGCGTCCCGACGTAGAGCCCAACGCGCGTCCCGACGTAGACCTGAAAGTAAGATAAATCCCGACGTAGAGGCCAACGCACGTCCCGACGTAGAGGCCAACGCACGTCCCGACGTAGAGCCCAACGCACGTCCCGACGTAGAGGCCAACGCACGTCCCGACGTAGGGGCCAACGCACGTCCCGACGTAGAGCTGAAAGTTAGCTAACTACAGACGTAGAGCCCAACGCACGTCCCGACGTAGAGCCCAACGCACGTCCCGACGTAGCGCCCAACGCACGTCCCGACGTAGAGCTGAAAGTTAGCTAACTACAGACGTAGAGCCGAACGCACGTCCCGACGTAGAGCTGAAAGTTAGCTAACTACAGACGTAGAGCCCAACGCACGTCCCGACGTAGAGCCCAACGCACGTCCCGACGTAGAGCCCAACGCACGTCCCGACGTAGAGCCCAACGCGCGTCCCGACGTGGAGCTCAATGTAAGCTAAATCCGGACGTAGAGGCCAACGCACGTCCCGACGTAGAGCCCAACGCACGTCCCGACGTAGAGCCCAACGCACGTCCCGACGTAGCGCCCAACGCACGTCCCGACGTAGAGCTGAAAGTTAGCTAACTACAGACGTAGAGCCCAACGCACGTCCCGACGTAGAGCCCAACGCACGTCCCGACGTAGAGCCCAACGCACGTCCCGACGTAGAGCCCAACGCGCGTCCCGACGTGGAGCTCAATGTAAGCTAAATCCGGACGTAGAGGCCAACGCACGTCCCGACGTAGAGCCCAACGCACGTCCCGACGTAGAGCCCAACGCACGTCCCGACGTAGCGCCCAACGCACGTCCCGACGTAGAGCTGAAAGTTAGCTAACTACAGACGTAGAGCCGAACGCACGTCCCGACGTAGAGCTGAAAGTTAGCTAACTACAGACGTAGAGCCCAACGCACGTCCCGACGTAGAGCCCAACGCACGTCCCGACGTAGAGCCCAACGCGCGTCCCGACTTAGAGCCCAACGCGCGTCCCGACGTGGAGCTGAATGTAAGCTAAATCCGGACGTAGAGCCCAACGCACGTCCCGACGTAGAGCCCAACGCACGTCCCGACGTAGAGCTGAAAGTAAGCTAAATCCCGACGTAGAGCCCAACGCACGTCCCGACGTAGTGCCCAACGCACGTCCCGACGTAGAGCCCAACGCACGTCCCGACGTAGAGCTGAAAGTTAGCTAACTACAGACGAAGAGCCCAACTCACGTCCCGACGTAGAGCTGAAAGTTAGCTAACTACAGACGTACAGCCCAACGCGCGTCCCGACGTAGAGCCCAACGCACGTCCCGACGTAGAGCCCAACGCACGTCCCGACGTAGAGCTGAAAGTTGACTAACTACAGACGTAGAGCCCAACGCACGTCCTGACGTAGAGCCCAACGCACGTCCCGACGTAGAGCCCAACGCACGTCCCGATGTAGAGCTGAAGGTTAGCTAACTACAGACGTAGAGCCCAACGCACGTCCCGACGTAGAGCCCAACGCACGTCCCGACGTAGAGCCCAACGCACGTCCCGACGTAGAGCCCAACGCACGTCCCGACGTAGAGCCCAACGCACGTCCCGACGTAGAGCCCAACGCACGTCCCGACGTAGAGCCCAACGCACGTCCCGACGTAGAGCTGAAAGTAAGCTAAATCCCAACGTAGAGCCCAACGCACGTCCCGACGTAGAGCTGAAAGTAAGCTAAATCCCGACGTAGAGCCCAACGCACGTCCCGACGTAGAGCCCAACGCGCGTCTCGACGTAGAGCACAACGCGCGACCCGACGTAGAGCCCAACGCGCGTCCCGACGTAGAGCTGAAAGTAAGATAAATCCCGACGTAGAGGCCAACGCACGTCCCGACGTAGAGCCCAACGCACGTCCCAACGTAGAGCCCAACGCACGTCCCGACGTAGAGCCCAACGCACGTCCCGACGTAGAGCTGAAAGTTAGCTAACTACAGACGAAGAGCCCAACGCGCGTCCCGACGTAGAGCTGAAAGTTAGCTAACTACAGACGTACAGCCCAACGCGCGTCCCGAAGTAGAGCCCAACGCACATCCCGACGTAGAGCCCAACGCACGTCCCGACGTAGAGCCCAACGCACGTCCCGACGTAGAGCCCAACGCACGTCCCGACGTAGAGCCCAACGCACGTCCCGACGTAGACCTGAAAGTAAGCTAAATCCCGACGTAGAGGCCAACGCACGTCCCGCCGTAGAGGCCAACGCACGTCCCAACGTAGAGCCCAACGCACGTCCCGACGTAGAGCCCAACGCACGTCCCGACGTAGAGCCCAACGCACGTCCCGAAGTAGATGACAACGCACGTCCCGACGTACAGCCCAAAGCACATCCCGACGTAGAGCTGAAAGTAAGCTACATCCCGACGTAGAGCCCAACACACGTCTCGACGTAGAGCCCAACGCACGTCCAGACGTAGCGCCCAACGCACGTCCCGACGTAGAGCTGAAAGTTAGCTAACTACAGACGTAGAGCCCAACGCACGTCCCGACGTAGAGCTGAAAGTTAGCTAACTACAGACGTAGAGCCCAACGCACGTCCCGACATAGAGCTGAAAGTTAGCTAACTACAGACGTAGAGCCCAACGCACGTCCCGACGTAGAGCCCAACGCACGTCCCGACGTAGAGCCCAACGCACGTCCCGACGTAGAGCCCAACGCACGTCCCGACGAAGAGCTGAATGTAAGCTAAATCCCTACGTAGAGGCCAACGCACGTCCCGACGTAGAGCTGAAAGTATGCTAAATCCCGACTTAGAGGCCAACGCACGTCCCGACGTAGAGCTGAAAGTAAGCTAAATCCCAACGTAGAGCCCAACGCACGTCCCGACGTAGAGCCCAACGCACGTCCCAACGTAGAGCCCAACGCACGTCCCGACGTAGAGCTAAAAGTTGGCTAACTACAGACGTAGAGCCCAACGCACGTCCCGACGTAGAGCCCAACGCACGTCCAGACGTAGACCCCAACGCACGTCCCGATGTAGAGCTGAAGGTTAGCTAACTACAGACGTAGAGGCCAACGCACGTCCCGACGTAGAGGCCAACGCACGTCCCGACGTAGAGCTGAAAGTTAGCTAAATCCCAACGTAGAGGCCAAGGCACGTCCCGACGTAGAGGCCAACGCACGTCCCAACGTAGAGCTGAAAGTAAGCTAAATCCCGACGTAGAGCCCAACGCACGTCCCGACGTAGAGCCCAACGCACGTCCCGACGTAGAGGCCAACGCACGTCCCGACGTAGAGGCCAACGCACGTCCCGACGTAGAGGCCAACGCACGTCCCGACGTAGAGCTGAAAGTTAGCTAACTACAGACGTAGAGCCCAACGCACGTCCCAACGTAGAGCCCAACGCACGTCCCGACGTAGCGCCCAACGCACGTCCCGACGTAGAGCTGAAAGTTAGCTAACTACAGACGTAGAGCCCAACGCATGTCCCGACGTAGAGCTGAAAGTTAGCTAACTACAGACGTAGAGCCCAACGCACGTCCCGACGTAGAGCCCAACGCACGTCCCGACGTAGAGCCCAACGCACGTCCCGACGTAGAGCCCAACGCACGTCCCGACGTAGAGCCCAACGCGCGTCCCGACGTGGAGCTCAATGTAAGCTAAATCCCGACGTAGAGGCCAACGCACGTCCCGACGTAGAGCCCAACGCACGTCCCGACGTAGCGCCCAACGCACGTCCCGACGTAGAGCTGAAAGTTAGCTAACTACAGACGTAGAGCCGAACGCACGTCCCGACGTAGAGCTGAAAGTTAGCTAACTACAGACGTAGAGCCCAACGCACGTCCCGACGTAGAGCCCAACGCGCGTCCCGACGTAGAGCCCAACGCGCGTCCCGACTTAGAGCCCAACGCGCGTCCCGACGTGGAGCTGAATGTAAGCTAAATCCGGACGTAGAGCCCAACGCACGTCCCGACGTAGAGCCCAACGCACGTCCCGACGTAGAGCTGAAAGTAAGCTAAATCCCGACGTAGAGCCCAACGCACGTCCCGACGTAGTGCCCAAGGCACGTCCCGACGTAGAGCCCAACGCACGTCCCGACGTAGAGCTGAAAGTTAGCTAACTACAGACGAAGAGCCCAACGCGCGTCCCGACGTAGAGCTGAAAGTTAGCTAACTACAGACGTACAACCCAACGCGCGTCCCGACGTAGAGCCCAACGCACGTCCCGACGTAGAGCCCAACGCACGTCCCGACGTAGAGCTGAAAGTTGGCTAACTACAGACGTAGAGCCCAACGCACGTCCCGACGTAGAGCCCAACGCACGTCCCGACGTAGAGCCCAACGCACGTCCCGATGTAGAGCTGAAGGTTAGCTAACTACAGACGTAGAGCCCAACGCACGTCCCGACGTAGAGCCCAACGCACGTCCCGACGTAGAGCCCAACGCACGTCCCGACGTAGAGCTGAAAGTAAGCTAAATCCCAACGTAGAGCCCAACGCACGTCCCGACGTAGAGCTGAAAGTAAGCTAAATCCCGACGTAGAGTCCAACGCACGTACCGACGTAGAGGCCAACGCACGTCCCGACGTAGAGCTGAAAGTAAGCTAAATCCCGACGTAGAGGCCAACGCACGTCCCGACGTAGAGGCCAACGCACGTCCCGACGTAGAGGCCAACGCACGTCCCGACGTAGAGGCCAACGCACGTCCGGACGTAGAGCCCAACGCACGTCCCGACGTAGAGCCCAACGCACGTCCCGACGTAGAGCTGAAAGTAAGCTAAATCCCGACGTAGAGGCCAACGCACGTCCCGCCGTAGAGCCCAACGCACGTCCCAACGTAGAGCCCAACGCACGTCCCGACGTAGAGCCCAACGCACGTCCCGACGTAGAGCCCAACACACGTCCCGAAGTAGATGACAACGCACGTCCCGACGTACAGCCCAAAGCACATCCCGACGTAGAGCTGAAAGTAAGCTAAATCCCAACGTAGAGCCCAACACACGTCTCGAGGTAGAGCCCAACGCACGTCCCGACGTAGCGCCCAACGCACGTCCCGACGTAGAGCTGAAAGTTGGCTAACTACAGACGTAGAGCCCAACGCACGTCCCGACGTAGAGCTGAAAGTTAGCTAACTACAGACGTAGAGCCCAACGCACGTCCCGACATAGAGCTGAAAGTTAGCTAACTACAGACGTAGAGCCCAATGCACGTCCCGACGTAGAGCCCAACGCACGTCCCGACGTAGAGCCCAACGCACGTCCCGACGTAGAGCCCAACGCACGTCCCGACGTAGAGCCCAACGCACGTCCCGACGTAGAGCTAAAAGTTAGCTAACTACAGACGTAGAGCCCAACGCACGTCCCGACGTAGAGCCCAACGCACGTCCAGACGTAGAGCCCAACGCACGTCCCGATGTAGAGCTGAAGGTTAGCTAACTACAGACGTAGAGGCCAACGCACGTCCCGACGTAGAGGCCAACGCACGTCCCAACGTAGAGCTGAAAGTTAGCTAAATCCCAACGTAGAGGCCAAGGCACGTCCCGACGTAGAGGCCAACGCACGTCCCAACGTAGAGCTGAAAGTAAGCTAAATCCCGACGTAGAGGCCAACGCACGTCCCGACGTAGAGCCCAACGCACGTCCCGACGTAGAGGCCAACGCACGTCCCGACGTAGAGGCCAACGCACGTCCCGACGTAGAGGCCAACGCACGTCCCGACGTAGAGGCCAACGCACGTCCCGACGTAGAGCTGAAAGTTAGCTAACTACAGACGTAGAGCCCAACGCACGTCCCGACGTAGAGCCCAACGCACGTCCCGACGTAGCGCCCAACGCACGTCCCGACGTAGAGCTGAAAGTTAGCTAACTACAGACGTAGAGCCCAACGCACGTCCCGACGTAGAGCCCAACGCACGTCCCGACGTAGAGCCCAACGCACGTCCCGACGTAGAGCCCAACGCGCGTCCCGACGTGGAGCTCAATGTAAGCTAAATCCGGACGTAGAGCCCAACGCACGTCCCGACGTAGCGCCCAACGCACGTCCCGACGTAGCGCCCAACGCACGTCCCGACGTAGAGCTGAAAGTTAGCTAACTACAGACGTAGAGCCGAACGCACGTCCCGACGTAGAGCTGAAAGTTAGCTAACTACAGACGTAGAGCCCAACGCACGTCCCGACGTAGAGCCCAACGCGCGTCCCGACTTAGAGCCCAACGCGCGTCCCGACTTAGAGCCCAACGCGCGTCCCGACGTGGAGCTGAATGTAAGCTAAATCCGGACGTAGAGCCCAACGCACGTCCCGACGTAGAGCCCAACGCACGTCCCGACGTAGAGCTGAAAGTAAGCTAAATCCCGACGTAGAGCCCAACGCACGTCCCGACGTAGTGCCCAACGCACGTCCCGACGTAGAGCCCAACGCACGTCCCGACGTAGAGCCCAACGCACGTCCCGACGTAGAGCTGAAAGTTAGCTAACTACAGACGAAGAGCCCAACGCGCGTCCCGACGTAGAGCTGAAAGTTAGCTAACTACAGACGTACAACCCAACGCGCGTCCCGACGTAGAGCCCAACGCGCGTCCCGACGTAGAGCCCAACGCGCGTCCCGACGTAGAGCCCAACGCACGTCCCGACGTAGAGCTGAAAGTTGGCTAACTACAGACGTAGAGCCCAACGCACGTCCCGACGTAGAGCCCAACGCACGTCCCGACGTAGAGCCCAACGCACGTCCCGATGTAGAGCTGAAGGTTAGCTAACTACAGACGTAGAGCCCAACGCACATCCCGACGTAGAGCCCAACGCACGTCCCGACGTAGAGCCCAACGCACGTCCCGACGTAGAGCTGAAAGTAAGCTAAATCCCAACGTAGAGCCCAACGCACGTCCCGACGTAGAGCTGAAAGTAAGCTAAATCCCGACGTAGAGTCCAACGCACGTACCGACGTAGAGGCCAACGCACGTCCCGACGTAGAGCTGAAAGTAAGCTAAATCCCGACGTAGAGGCCAACGCACGTCCCGACGTAGAGGCCAACGCACGTCCCGACGTAGAGGCCAACGCACGTCCCGACGTAGAGGCCAACGCACGTCCCGACGTAGAGCCCAACGCACGTCCCGACGTAGCGCCCAACGCACGTCCCGACGTAGAGCTGAAAGTTAGCTAACTACAGACGTAGAGCCCAACGCACGTCCCGACGTAGAGCCCAACGCACGTCCCGACGTAGAGCCCAACGCGCGTCCCGACGTGGAGCTGAATGTAAGCTAAATCCGGACGTAGAGGCCAACGCACGTCCCGACGTAGAGCCCAACGCACGTCCCGACGTAGAGCTGAAAGTAAGCTAAATCCCGACGTACAGCCCAACGCACGTCCCGACGTAGTGCCCAACGCACGTCCCGACGTAGAGCCCAACGCACGTCCCGACGTAGAGCTGAAAGTAAGCTAAATCCCGACGTAGAGCCCAACGCACGTCCCGACGTAGAGCCCAACGCACGTCCCGACGTAGAGCACAACGCACGTCCCGACGTAGAGCCCAACGCACGTCCCGACGTAGAGCTGAAAGTTAGCTAACTACAGACGTAGAGGCCAACGCACGTCCCGACGTAGAGCTGAAAGTAAGCTAAATCCCGACGTAGAGCCCAACGCAAGTCCCGAAGTAGAGGCCAACGCACGTCCCGACGTAGAGCCCAAAGCACGTCCCGACGTAGAGCTGAAAGTAAGCTAAATCCCGACGTAGAGCCCAACGCACGTCCCAACGTAGAGCCCAACGCACGTCCCAACGTAGAGCCCAACGCACGTCCCGACGTAGCGCCCAACGCACGTCCCGACGTAGCGCCCAACGCACGTCCCGACGTAGAGCTGAAAGTTAGCTAACTACAGACGTAGAGCCCAACGCACGTCCCGACGTAGAGCTGAAAGTTAGCTAACTACAGACGTAGAGCCCAATGCACGTCCCGACGTACAGCTGAAAGCTAGCTAACTACAGACGTAGAGCTCAACACACGTCCCGACGTAGATCCCAACGCACGTCCCGACGTAGAGCTGAAAGTAAGCTAAATCCCGACGTAGAGGCCAACGCACGTCCCGACGTAGAGCCCAACGCACGTCCCGACGTAGCGCCCAACGCACGTCCCGACGTAGAGCTGAAAGTTATTTAACTACAGACGTAGAGCCCAACACACGTCTCGACGTAGAGCTGAAAGTTAGCTAACTACAGACGTAGAGCCCAACGCACGTCCCGACGTAGAGCCCAACGCACGTCCCGACGTAGAGCTGAAAGTTGGCTAACTACAGACGTAGAGCCCAACGCACGTCCCGACGTAGAGCCCAACGCACGTCCCGACGTAGAGCCCAACGCACGTCCCGATGTAGAGCTGAAGGTTAGCTAACTACAGACGTAGAGCCCAACGCACGTCCCGACGTAGAGCCCAACGCACGTCCCGACGTAGAGCCCAACGCACGTCCCGACGTAGAGCCCAACGCACGTCCCGACGTAGAGCTGAAAGTAAGCTAAATCCCAACGTAGAGCCCAACGCACGTCCCGACGTAGAGCTGAAAGTAAGCTAAATCCCGACGTAGAGTCCAACGCACGTACCGACGTAGAGGCCAACGCACGTCCCGACGTAGAGCTGAAAGTAAGCTAAATCCCGACGTAGAGGCCAACGCACGTCCCGACGTAGAGGCCAACGCACGTCCCGACGTAGAGCCCAACGCACGTCCCGACGTAGCGCCCAACGCACGTCCCGACGTAGAGCTGAAAGTTAGCTAACTACAGACGTAGAGCCCAACGCACGTCCCGACGTAGAGCTGAAAGTTAGCTAACTACAGACGTAGAGCCCAACGCACGTCCCGACGTAGAGCTGAAAGTTAGCTAACTACAGACGTAGAGCCCAACGCACGTCCCGACGTAGAGCCCAACGCACGTCCCGACGTAGCGCCCAACGCACGTCCCGACGTAGAGCTGAAAGTTAGCTAACTACAGACGTAGAGCCCAACGCACGTCCCGACGTAGAGCTGAAAGTTAGCTAACTACAGACGTAGAGCCCAACGCACGTCCCGACGTAGAGCCCAACGCACGTCCCGACGTAGAGCCCAACGCACGTCCCGACGTAGAGCCCAACGCGCGTCCCGACGTGGAGCTCAATGTAAGCTAAATCCGGACGTAGAGGCCAACGCACGTCCCGACGTAGAGCCCAACGCACGTCCCGACGTAGCGCCCAACGCACGTCCCGACGTAGAGCTGAAAGTTAGCTAACTACAGACGTAGAGCCGAACGCACGTCCCGACGTAGAGCTGAAAGTTAGCTAACTACAGACGTAGAGCCCAACGCACGTCCCGACGTAGAGCCCAACGCGCGTCCCGACTTAGAGCCCAACGCGCGTCCCGACTTAGAGCCCAACGCGCGTCCCGACGTGGAGCTGAATGTAAGCTAAATCCGGACGTAGAGCCCAACGCACGTCCCGACGTAGAGCCCAACGCACGTCCCGACGTAGAGCTGAAAGTAAGCTAAATCCCGACGTAGAGCCCAACGCACGTCCCGACGTAGTGCCCAACGCACGTCCCGACGTAGAGCCCAACGCACGTCCCGACGTAGAGCCCAACGCACGTCCCGACGTAGAGCTGAAAGTTAGCTAACTACAGACGAAGAGCCCAACGCGCGTCCCGACGTAGAGCTGAAAGTAAGCTAAATCCCGACGTAGAGCCCAACGCAAGTCCCGAAGTAGAGGCCAACGCACGTCCCGACGTAGAGCCCAAAGCACGTCCCGACGTAGAGCTGAAAGTAAGCTAAATCCCGACGTAGAGCCCAACGCACGTCCCAACGTAGAGCCCAACGCACGTCCCAACGTAGAGCTGAAAGTAAGCTAAATCCCGACGTAGAGCCCAACGCACGTCCCGACGTAGTGCCCAACGCACGTCCCGACGTAGAGCACAACGCACGTCCCGACGTAGAGCCCAACGCACGTCCCGACGTAGAGCTGAAAGTTAGCTAACTACAGACGTAGAGGCCAACGCACGTCCCGACGTAGAGCTGAAAGTAAGCTAAATCCCGACGTAGAGCCCAACGCAAGTCCCGAAGTAGAGGCCAACGCACGTCCCGACGTAGAGCCCAAAGCACGTCCCGACGTAGAGCTGAAAGTAAGCTAAATCCCGACGTAGAGCCCAACGCACGTCCCAACGTAGAGCCCAACGCACGTCCCAACGTAGAGCCCAACGCACGTCCCGACGTAGCGCCCAACGCACGTCCCGACGTAGCGCCCAACGCACGTCCCGACGTAGAGCTGAAAGTTAGCTAACTACAGACGTAGAGCCCAACGCACGTCCCGACGTAGAGCTGAAAGTTAGCTAACTACAGACGTAGAGCCCAATGCACGTCCCGACGTACAGCTGAAAGCTAGCTAACTACAGACGTAGAGCTCAACACACGTCCCGACGTAGATCCCAACGCACGTCCCGACGTAGAGCTGAAAGTAAGCTAAATCCCGACGTAGAGGCCAACGCACGTCCCGACGTAGAGCCCAACGCACGTCCCGACGTAGCGCCCAACGCACGTCCCGACGTAGAGCTGAAAGTTATTTAACTACAGACGTAGAGCCCAACACACGTCTCGACGTAGAGCTGAAAGTTAGCTAACTACAGACGTAGAGCCCAACGCACGTCCCGACGTAGAGCCCAACGCACGTCCCGACGTAGAGCCCAACGCACGTCCCGACGTAGAGCTGAAAGTTGGCTAACTACAGACGTAGAGCCCAACGCACGTCCCGACGTAGAGCCCAACGCACGTCCCGACGTAGAGCCCAACGCACGTCCCGATGTAGAGCTGAAGGTTAGCTAACTACAGACGTAGAGCCCAACGCACGTCCCGACGTAGAGCCCAACGCACGTCCCGACGTAGAGCCCAACGCACGTCCCGACGTAGAGCCCAACGCACGTCCCGACGTAGAGCCCAACGCACGTCCCGACGTAGAGCTGAAAGTAAGCTAAATCCCAACGTAGAGCCCAACGCACGTCCCGACGTAGAGCTGAAAGTAAGCTAAATCCCGACGTAGAGTCCAACGCACGTACCGACGTAGAGGCCAACGCACGTCCCGACGTAGAGCTGAAAGTAAGCTAAATCCCGACGTAGAGGCCAACGCACGTCCCGACGTAGAGGCCAACGCACGTCCCGACGTAGAGGCCAACGCACGTCCCGACGTAGAGCCCAACGCACGTCCCGACGTAGAGCCCAACGCACGTCCCGACGTAGGGCTGAAAGTAAGCTAAATCCCGACGTAGAGGCCAACGCACGTCCCGCCGTAGAGCCCAACGCACGTCCCAACGTAGAGCCCAACGCACGTCCCGACGTAGAGCCCAACGCACGTCCCGACGTAGAGCCCAACGCACGTCCCGACGTAGAGCCCAACGCACGTCCCGAAGTAGATGACAACGCACGTCCCGACGTACAGCCCAAAGCACATCCCGACGTAGAGCTGAAAGTAAGCTAAATCCCAACGTAGAGCCCAACACACGTCTCGACGTAGAGCCCAACGCACGTCCCGACGTAGCGCCCAACGCACGTCCCGACGTAGAGCTGAAAGTTAGCTAACTACAGACGTAGAGCCCAACGCACGTCCCGACGTAGAGCTGAAAGTTAGCTAACTACAGACGTAGAGCCCAATGCACGTCCCGACGTAGAGCCCAACGCACGTCCCGACGTAGAGCCCAACGCACGTCCCGACGAAGAGCTGAATGTAAGCTAAATCCCTACGTAGAGGCCAACGCACGTCCCGACGTAGAGCTGAAAGTATGCTAAATCCCGACTTAGAGGCCAACGCACGTCCCGACGTAGAGCTGAAAGTAAGCTAAATCCCAACGTAGAGCCCAACGCACGTCCCGACGTAGAGCCCAACGCACGTCCCAACGTAGAGCCCAACGCACGTCCCGACGTAGAGCTAAAAGTTGGCTAACTACAGACGTAGAGCCCAACGCACGTCCCGACGTAGAGCCCAACGCACGTCCAGACGTAGAGCCCAACGCACGTCCCGATGTAGAGCTGAAGGTTAGCTAACTACAGACGTAGAGGCCAACGCACGTCCCGACGTAGAGGCCAACGCACGTCCCAACGTAGAGCTGAAAGTTAGCTAAATCCCAACGTAGAGGCCAAGGCACGTCCCGACGTAGAGGCCAACGCACGTCCCAACGTAGAGCTGAAAGTAAGCTAAATCCCGACGTAGAGGCCAACGCACGTCCCGACGTAGAGCCCAACGCACGTCCCGACGTAGAGCCCAACGCACGTCCCGACGTAGAGCCCAACGCACGTCCCGACGTAGAGCTGAAAGTAAGCTAAATCCCAACGTAGAGCCCAACGCACGTCCCGACGTAGAGCTGAAAGTAAGCTAAATCCCGACGTAGAGTCCAACGCACGTACCGACGTAGAGGCCAACGCACGTCCCGACGTAGAGCTGAAAGTAAGCTAAATCCCGACGTAGAGGCCAACGCACGTCCCGACGTAGAGGCCAACGCACGTCCCGACGTAGAGGCCAACGCACGTCCCGACGTAGAGCCCAACGCACGTCCCGACGTAGTGCCCAACGCACGTCCCGACGTAGAGCCCAACGCACGTCCCGACGTAGAGCTGAAAGTAAGCTAAATCCCGACGTATAGGCCAACGCACGTCCCGCCGTAGAGCCCAACGCACGTCCCAACGTAGAGCCCAACGCACGTCCCGACGTAGAGCCCAACGCACGTCCCGACGTAGAGCCCAACGCACGTCCCGAAGTAGATGACAACGCACGTCCCGACGTACAGCCCAAAGCACATCCCGACGTAGAGCTGAAAGTAAGCTAAATCCCGACGTAGAGCCCAACGCACGTCCCAACGTAGAGCCCAACGCACGTCCCGACGTAGCGCCCAACGCACGTCCCGACGTAGCGCCCAACGCACGTCCCGACGTAGCGCCCAACGCACGTCCCGACGTAGAGCTGAAAGTTAGCTAACTACAGACGTAGAGCCCAACGCACGTCCCGACGTAGAGCTGAAAGTTAGCTAACTACAGACGTAGAGCCCAATGCACGTCCCGACGTACAGCTGAAAGTTAGCTAACTACAGACGTAGAGCTCAACACACGTCCCGACGTAGATCCCAACGCACGTCCCGACGTAGAGCTGAAAGTAAGCTAAATCCCGACGTAGAGGCCAACGCACGTCCCGACGTAGAGCCCAACGCACGTCCCGACGTAGCGCCCAACGCACGTCCCGACGTAGAGCTGAAAGTTATTTAACTACAGACGTAAAGCCCAACACACGTCTCGACGTAGAGCTGAAAGTTATTTAACTACAGACGTAGAGCCCAACGCACGTCCCGACGTAGAGCCCAACGCACGTCCCGACGTAGAGCCCAACGCACGTCCCGACGTAGAGCTGAAAGTTGGCTAACTACAGACGTAGAGCCCAACGCACGTCCCGACGTAGAGCCCAACGCACGTCCCGACGTAGAGCCCAACGCACGTCCCGATGTAGAGCTGAAGGTTAGCTAACTACAGACGTAGAGCCCAACGCACGTCCCGACGTAGAGCCCAACGCACGTCCCGACGTAGAGCTGAAAGTAAGCTAAATCCCAACGTAGAGCCCAACGCACGTCCCGACGTAGAGCTGAAAGTAAGCTAAATCCCGACGTAGAGTCCAACGCACGTACCGACGTAGAGGCCAACGCACGTCCCGACGTAGAGCTGAAAGTAAGCTAAATCCCGACGTAGAGGCCAACGCACGTCCCGACGTAGAGGCCAACGCACGTCCCGACGTAGAGCCCAACGCACGTCCCGACGTAGAGCCCAACGCACGTCCCGACGTAGAGCCCAACGCACGTCCCGACGTAGGGCTGAAAGTAAGCTAAATCCCGACGTAGAGGCCAACGCACGTCCCGCCGTAGAACCCAACGCACGTCCCAACGTAGAGCCCAACGCACGTCCCGACGTAGAGCCCAACGCACGTCCCGACGTAGAGCCCAACGCACGTCCCGAAGTAGATGACAACGCACGTCCCGACGTACAGCCCAAAGCACATCCCGACGTAGAGCTGAAAGTAAGCTAAATCCCAACGTAGAGCCCAACACACGTCTCGACGTAGAGCCCAACGCACGTCCCGACGTAGCGCCCAACGCACGTCCCGACGTAGAGCTGAAAGTTAGCTAACTACAGACGTAGAGCCCAACGCACGTCCCGACGTAGAGCTGAAAGTTAGCTAACTACAGACGTAGAGCCCAACGCACGTCCCGACATAGAGCTGAAAGTTAGCTAACTACAGACGTAGAGCCCAATGCACGTCCCGACGTAGAGCCCAACGCACGTCCCGACGTAGAGCCCAACGCACGTCCCGACGTAGAGCCCAACGCACGTCCCGACGAAGAGCTGAATGTAAGCTAAATCCCTACGTAGAGGCCAACGCACGTCCCGACGTAGAGCTGAAAGTATGCTAAATCCCGACTTAGAGGCCAACGCACGTCCCGACGTAGAGCTGAAAGTAAGCTAAATCCCAACGTAGAGCCCAACGCACGTCCCGACGTAGAGCCCAACGCACGTCCCGACGTAGAGCCCAACGCACGTCCCGACGTAGAGCCCAACGCACGTCCAGACGTAGAGCCCAACGCACGTCCCGATGTAGAGCTGAAGGTTAGCTAACTACAGACGTAGAGGCCAACGCACGTCCCGACGTAGAGGCCAACGCACGTCCCAACGTAGAGCTGAAAGTTAGCTAAATCCCAACGTAGAAGCCAAGGCACGTCCCGACGTAGAGGCCAACGCACGTCCCAACGTAGAGCTGAAAGTAAGCTAAATCCCGACGTAGAGGCCAACGCACGTCCCGACGTAGAGCCCAACGCACGTCCCGACGTAGAGCCCAACGCACGTCCCGACGTAGAGGCCAACGCACGTCCCGACGTAGAGGCCAACGCACGTCCCGACGTAGAGCTGAAAGTTAGCTAACTACAGACGTAGAGCCCAACGCACGTCCCGACGTAGAGCCCAACGCACGTCCCGACGTAGCGCCCAACGCACGTCCCGACGTAGAGCTGAAAGTTAGCTAACTACAGACGTAGATCCCAACGCACGTCCCGACGTAGAGCTGAAAGTTAGCTAACTACAGACGTAGAGCCCAACGCACGTCCCGACGTAGAGCCCAACGCACGTCCCGACGTAGAGCCCAACGCACGTCCCGACGTAGAGCCCAACGCACGTCCCGACGTAGAGGCCAACGCACGTCCCGACGTAGAGCTGAAAGTTAGCTAACTACAGACGTAGAGCCCAACGCACGTCCCGACGTAGAGCCCAACGCACGTCCCGACGTAGCGCCCAACGCACGTCCCGACGTAGAGCTGAAAGTTAGCTAACTACAGACGTAGATCCCAACGCACGTCCCGACGTAGAGCTGAAAGTTAGCTAACTACAGACGTAGAGCCCAACGCACGTCCCGACGTAGAGCCCAACGCACGTCCCGACGTAGAGCCCAACGCACGTCCCGACGTAGAGCCCAACGCACGTCCCGACGTAGAGCCCAACGCACGTCCCGACGTAGAGCCCAACGCGCGTCCCGACGTAGAGCCCAACGCGCGTCCCGACGTAGAGCCCAACGCGCGTCCCGACGTGGAGCTCAATGTAAGCTAAATCCGGACGTAGAGGCCAACGCACGTCCCGACGTAGAGCCCAACGCACGTCCCGACGTAGAGCTGAAAGTAAGCTAAATCCCGACGTAGAGTCCAACGCACGTACCGACGTAGAGGCCAACGCACGTCCCGACGTAGAGCTGAAAGTAAGCTAAATCCCGACGTAGAGGCCAACGCACGTCCCGACGTAGAGGCCAACGCACGTCCCGACGTAGAGCCCAACGCACGTCCCGACGTAGAGCCCAACGCACGTCCCGACGTAGGGCTGAAAGTAAGCTAAATCCCGACGTAGAGGCCAACGCACGTCCCGCCGTAGAACCCAACGCACGTCCCAACGTAGAGCCCAACGCACGTCCCGACGTAGAGCCCAACGCACGTCCCGACGTAGAGCCCAACGCACGTCCCGAAGTAGATGACAACGCACGTCCCGACGTACAGCCCAAAGCACATCCCGACGTAGAGCTGAAAGTAAGCTAAATCCCAACGTAGAGCCCAACACACGTCTCGACGTAGAGCCCAACGCACGTCCCGACGTAGCGCCCAACGCACGTCCCGACGTAGAGCTGAAAGTTAGCTAACTACAGACGTAGAGCCCAACGCACGTCCCGACGTAGAGCTGAAAGTTAGCTAACTACAGACGTAGAGCCCAACGCACGTCCCGACATAGAGCTGAAAGTTAGCTAACTACAGACGTAGAGCCCAACGCACGTCCCGACGTAGAGCCCAACGCACGTCCCGACGTAGAGCCCAACGCACGTCCCGACGTAGAGCCCAACGCACGTCCCGACGAAGAGCTGAATGTAAGCTAAATCCCTACGTAGAGGCCAACGCACGTCCCGACGTAGAGCTGAAAGTATGCTAAATCCCGACTTAGAGGCCAACGCACGTCCCGACGTAGAGCTGAAAGTAAGCTAAATCCCAACGTAGAGCCCAACGCACGTCCCGACGTAGAGCCCAACGCACGTCCCGACGTAGAGCCCAACGCACGTCCCGACGTAGAGCCCAACGCACGTCCCGACGTAGAGCCCAACGCACGTCCCGACGTAGAGCTGAAGGTTAGCTAACTACAGACGTAGAGGCCAACGCACGTCCCGACGTAGAGGCCAACGCACGTCCCAACGTAGAGCTGAAAGTTAGCTAAATCCCAACGTAGAAGCCAAGGCACGTCCCGACGTAGAGGCCAACGCACGTCCCAACGTAGAGCTGAAAGTAAGCTAAATCCCGACGTAGAGGCCAACGCACGTCCCGACGTAGAGCCCAACGCACGTCCCGACGTAGAGCCCAACGCACGTCCCGACGTAGAGGCCAACGCACGTCCCGACGTAGAGGCCAACGCACGTCCCGACGTAGAGCTGAAAGTTAGCTAACTACAGACGTAGAGCCCAACGCACGTCCCGACGTAGAGCCCAACGCACGTCCCGACGTAGCGCCCAACGCACGTCCCGACGTAGAGCTGAAAGTTAGCTAACTACAGACGTAGATCCCAACGCACGTCCCGACGTAGAGCTGAAAGTTAGCTAACTACAGACGTAGAGCCCAACGCACGTCCCGACGTAGAGCCCAACGCACGTCCCGACGTAGAGCCCAACGCACGTCCCGACGTAGAGCCCAACGCACGTCCCGACGTAGAGCCCAACGCACGTCCCGACGTAGAGCTGAAAGTTAGCTAACTACAGACGTAGAGCCCAACGCACGTCCCGACGTAGAGCCCAACGCACGTCCCGACGTAGCGCCCAACGCACGTCCCGACGTAGAGCTGAAAGTTAGCTAACTACAGACGTAGATCCCAACGCACGTCCCGACGTAGAGCTGAAAGTTAGCTAACTACAGACGTAGAGCCCAACGCACGTCCCGACGTAGAGCCCAACGCACGTCCCGACGTAGAGCCCAACGCACGTCCCGACGTAGAGCCCAACGCGCGTCCCGACGTAGAGCCCAACGCGCGTCCCGACGTAGAGCCCAACGCGCGTCCCGACGTAGAGCCCAACGCGCGTCCCGACGTGGAGCTCAATGTAAGCTAAATCCGGACGTAGAGGCCAACGCACGTCCCGACGTAGAGCCCAACGCACGTCCCGACGTAGCGCCCAACGCACGTCCCGACGTAGAGCTGAAAGTTAGCTAACTACAGACGTAGAGCCCAACGCACGTCCCGACGTAGAGCCCAACGCGCGTCCCGACTTAGAGCCCAACGCGCGTCCCGACTTAGAGCCCAACGCGCGTCCCGACGTGGAGCTGAATGTAAGCTAAATCCGGACGTAGAGCCCAACGCACGTCCCGACGTAGAGCCCAACGCACGTCCCGACGTAGAGCTGAAAGTAAGCTAAATCCCGACGTAGAGCCCAACGCACGTCCCGACGTAGTGCCCAACGCACGTCCCGACGTAGAGCCCAACGCACGTCCCGACGTAGAGCTGAAAGTTAGCTAACTACAGACGAAGAGCCCAACGCGCGTCCCGACGTAGAGCTGAAAGTTAGCTAACTACAGACGTACAACCCAACGCGCGTCCCGACGTAGAGCCCAACGCACGTCCCGACGTAGAGCCCAACGCACGTCCCGACGTAGAGCTGAAAGTTGGCTAACTACAGACGTAGAGCCCAACGCACGTCCCGACGTAGAGCCCAACGCACGTCCCGACGTAGAGCCCAACGCACGTCCCGACGTAGAGCTGAAGGTTAGCTAACTACAGACGTAGAGCCCAACGCAAGTCCCGACGTAGAGCCCAACGCACGTCCCGACGTAGAGCCCAACGCACGTCCCGACGTAGAGCCCAACGCACGTCCCGACGTAGAGCTGAAAGTAAGCTAAATCCCAACGTAGAGCCCAACGCACGTCCCGACGTAGAGCTGAAAGTAAGCTAAATCCCGACGTAGAGTCCAACGCACGTACCGACGTAGAGGCCAACGCACGTCCCGACGTAGAGCTGAAAGTAAGCTAAATCCCGACGTAGAGGCCAACGCACGTCCCGACGTAGAGCCCAACGCACGTCCCGACGTAGAGCTGAAAGTAAGCTAAATCCCGACGTAGAGCCCAACGCACGTCCCGACGTAGTGCCCAACGCACGTCCCGACGTAGAGCCCAACGCACGTCCCGACGTAGAGCTGAAAGTTAGCTAACTACAGACGAAGAGCCCAACGTGCGTCCCGACGTAGAGCAGAAAGTTAGCTAACTACAGACGTACAGCCCAACGCGCGTCCCGACGTAGAGACCAACGCACGTCCCGACGTAGAGCCCAACGCACGTCCCGATGTAGAGCTGAAGGTTAGCTAACTACAGACGTAGAGCCCAACGCACGTCCCGACGTAGAGCCCAACGCACGTCGCGACGTAGAGCTGAAAGTAAGCTAAATCCCGATGTAGCGCCCAACGCACGTCCCGACGTAGCGCCCAACGCACGTCCCGACGTAGAGCCCAACGCACGTCCCGACGTAGAGCCCAACGCACGTCCCGACGTAGAGCTGAAAGTAAGCTAAATCCCGACGTAGAGCCCAACGCACGTCCCGACGTAGAGCCCAACGCACGTCCCGACGTAGAGCACAACGCACGTCCCGACGTAGAGCCCAACGCACGTCCCGACGTAGAGCTGAAAGTTAGCTAACTACAGACGTAGAGGCCAACGCACGTCCCGACGTAGAGCTGAAAGTAAGCTAAATCCCGACGTAGAGCCCAACGCAAGTCCCGAAGTAGAGGCCAACGCACGTCCCGACGTAGAGCCCAAAGCACGTCCCGACGTAGAGCTGAAAGTAAGCTAAATCCCGACGTAGAGCCCAACGCACGTCCCAACGTAGAGCCCAACGCACGTCCCGACGTAGAGCCCAACGCACGTCCCGACGTAGAGCCCAACGCACGTCCCGACGTAGCGCCCAACGCACGTCCCGACGTAGCGCCCAACGCACGTCCCGACGTAGAGCTGAAAGTTAGCTAACTACAGACGTAGAGCACAACGCACGTCCCGACGTAGAGCTGAAAGTTAGCTAACTACAGACGTAGAGCCCAATGCACGTCCCGACGTACAGCTGAAAGCTAGCTAACTACAGACGTAGAGCTCAACACACGTCCCGACGTAGATCCCAACGCACGTCCCGACGTAGAGCTGAAAGTAAGCTAAATCCCGACGTAGAGGCCAACGCACGTCCCGACGTAGAGCCCAACGCACCTCCCGACGTAGCGCCCAACGCACGTCCCGACGTAGAGCTGAAAGTTATTTAACTACAGACGTAGAGCCCAACACACGT
The DNA here is from genome assembly GCF_034619465.1 of Leptosomus discolor. Classification (NCBI taxonomy): domain Eukaryota; kingdom Metazoa; phylum Chordata; class Aves; order Leptosomiformes; family Leptosomidae; genus Leptosomus; species Leptosomus discolor. The sequence goes on from NW_028237895.1 coordinate 454,585, forward strand.
CTCGACGTAGAGCTGAAACTTAGCTAACTACAGACGTAGAGCCCAACGCACGTCCCGACGTAGAGCCCAACGCACGTCCCGACGTAGAGCCCAACGCACGTCCCGACGTAGAGCTGAAAGTTAGCTAACTACAGACGTAGAGCCCAACGCACGTCCCGACGTAGAGCTGAAAGTTGGCTAACTACAGACGTAGAGCCCAACGCACGTCCCGACGTAGAGCCCAACGCACGTCCCGATGTAGAGCTGAAGGTTAGCTAACTACAGACGTAGAGCCCAACGCACGTCCCGACGTAGAGCCCAACGCACGTCCCGACGTAGAGCCCAACGCACGTCCCGACGTAGTACTGAAAGTAAGCTAAATCCCAACGTAGAGCCCAACGCACGTCCCGACGTAGAGCTGAAAGTAAGCTAAATCCCGACGTAGAGTCAAACGCACGTACCGACGTAGAGGCCAACGCACGTCCCGACGTAGAGCTGAAAGTAAGCTAAATCCCGACGTAGAGGCCAACGCACGTCCCGACGTAGAGCCCAACGCACGTCCCGACGTAGAGCCCAACGCACGTCCCGACGTAGAGCCCAACGCACGTCCCGACGTAGAGCTGAAAGTTAGCTAACTACAGACGTAGAGCCGAACGCACGTCCCGACGTAGAGCTGAAAGTTAGCTAACTACAGACGTAGAGCCCAACGCACGTCCCGACGTAGAGCCCAACGCACGTCCCGATGTAGAGCCCAACGCACGTCCCGACGTAGAGCCCAACGCGCGTCCCGACGTAGAGCCCAACGCGCGTCCCGACGTGGAGCTGAATGTAAGCTAAATCCGGACGTAGAGGCCAACGCACGTCCCGACGTAGAGCCCAACGCACGTCCCGACGTAGAGCCCAACGCACGTCCCGACGTAGAGCTGAAAGTAAGCTAAATCCCGACGTAGAGCCCAACGCACGTCCCGACGTAGTGCCCAACGCACGTCCCGACGTAGAGCCCAACGCACGTCCCGACGTAGAGCTGAAAGTTAGCTAACTACAGACGAAGAGCCCAACGTGCGTCCCGACGTAGAGCAGAAAGTTAGCTAACTACAGACGTACAGCCCAACGCGCGTCCCGACGTAGAGCCCAACGCACGTCCCGACGTAGAGCCCAACGCACGTCCCGATGTAGAGCTGAAGGTTAGCTAACTACAGACGTAGAGCCCAACGCACGTCCCGACGTAGAGCCCAACGCACGTCCCGACGTAGAGCCCAACGCACGTCCCGACGTAGAGCTGAAAGTAAGCTAAATCCCGATGTAGCGCCCAACGCACGTCCCGACGTAGCGCCCAATGCACGTCCCGACGTAGAGCCCAACGCACGTCCCGACGTAGAGCCCAACGCACGTCCCGACGTAGAGCCCAACGCACGTCCCGACGTAGAGCTGAAAGTTAGCTAACTACAGACGTAGAGCCCAACGCACGTCCCGACGTAGAGCTGAAAGTTAGCTAACTACAGACGTAGAACCCAACACACGTCCCGACGTAGAGGCCAACGCACGTCCCGACGTAGAGCCCAACGCACGTCCCTACGTAGAGCCCAACGCGCGTGCCGACGTGGAGCTGAATGTAAGCTAAATCCGGACGTAGAGGCCAACGCAAGTCCCGACGTAGAGCCCAACGCACGACCCGACGTAGAGCCCAACGCACGTCCCGACGTAGAGCCCAACGCACGTCCCGACGTAGCGCCCAACGCACGTCCCGACGTAGAGCTGAAAGTTAGCTAACTACAGACGTAGAGTCGAACGCACGTCCCGACGTAGAGCTGAAAGTTAGCTAACTACAGACGTAGAGCCCAACGCACGTCCCGACGTAGAGCCCAACGCACGTCCCGACGTAGAGCCCAACGCGCGTCCCGACTTAGAGCCCAACGCGCGTCCCGACTTAGAGCCCAACGCACGTCCCGACGTAGAGCTGAAAGTAAGCTAAATCCGGACGTAGAGGCCAACGCACGTCCCGACGTAGAGCCCAACGCACGTCCCGACGTAGAGCCCAACGCACGTCCCGACGTAGAGCTGAAAGTAAGCTAAATCCCGACGTAGAGCCCAACGCACGTCCCGACGTAGTGCCCAACGCACGTCCCGACGTAGAGCCCAACGCACGTCCCGACGTAGAGCTGAAAGTAAGCTAAATCCCAACGTAGAGCCCAACGCACGTCCCGACGTAGAGCTGAAAGTTAGCTAACTACAGACGTACAGCCCAACGCGCGTCCCGACGTAGAGCCCAACGCACGTCCCGACGTAGAGCCCAACGCACGTCCCGACGTAGAGCTGAAAGTTGGCTAACTACAGACGTAGATGCCAACGCACGTCCCGACGTAGAGGCCAACGCTCGTCCCGAAGAAGAGCTGAAAGTAAGCTAAATCCCGACGTAGAGGTCAACGCACGTCCCGACGTATAGGCCAACGCACGTCCCGACGTAGAGCTGAAAGTAAGCTAAATCCCGACGTAGAGGCCAACGCACGTCCCGACGTAGAGGCCAACGCACGTCCCGACGTAGAGGCCAACGCACGTCCCGACGTAGAGGCCAACGCACGTCCCGACGTAGAGCCCAACGCACGTCCCGACGTAGAGCCCAACGCGCGTCCCGACGTAGAGCCCAACGCGCGTCCCGACGTGGAGCTGAATGTAAGCTAAATCCGGACGTAGAGGCCAACGCACGTCCCGACGTAGAGCCCAACGCACGTCCCGACGTAGAGCCCAACGCACGTCCCGACGTAGAGCTGAAAGTAAGCTAAATCCCGACGTAGAGGCCAACGCACGTCCCGACGTAGAGCCCAACGCACGTCCCGACGTAGAGGCCAACGCACGTCCCGACGTAGAGGCCAACGCACGTCCCGACGTAGAGGCCAACGCACGTCCCGACGTAGAGCTTAAAGTAAGCTAAATCCCGACGTAGAGCCCAACGCACGTCCCGACGTAGAGCCCAACGCACGTCCCGACGTAGAGCCCAACGCACGTCCCGACGTAGAGCCCAACGCACGTCCCGACGTAGAGCCCAACGCACGTCCCGACGTAGAGCCCAACGCACGTCCCGACGTAGAGCTGAAAGTTAGCTAACTACAGACGTAGAGGCCAACCCACGTCCCGACGTAGAGCTGAAAGTTAGCTAACTACAGACGTAGAGCCCAACGCACGTCCCAACGTAGAGGCCAACGCACGTCCCGACGTAGAGCCCAAAGCACGTCCCGACGTAGAGCTGAAAGTAAGCTAAATCCCGACGTAGAGCCCAACGCACGTCCCAACGTAGAGCCCAACGCACGTCCCGACGTAGAGGCCAACGCACGTCCCGACGTAGCGCCCAACGCACGTCCCGACGTAGCGCCCAACGCACGTCCCGACGTAGAGCTGAAAGTTAGCTAACTACAGACGTAGAGCACAACGCACGTCCCGACGTAGAGCTGAAAGTTATCTAACTACAGACGTAGAGCCCAATGCACGTCCCGACGTACAGCTGAAAGCTAGCTAACTACAGACGTAGAGCTCAACGCACGTCCCGACGTAGATCCCAACGCACGTCCCGACGTAGAGCCCAACGCACGTCCCGACGTAGAGCTGAAAGTAAGCTAAATCCCGACGTAGAGGCCAACGCACGTCCCGACGTAGAGCCCAACGCACGTCCCGACGTAGCGCCCAACGCACGTCCCGACGTAGAGCTGAAAGTTATTTAACTACAGACGTAGAGCCCAACACACGTCTCGACGTAGAGCTGAAAGTTAGCTAACTACAGACGTAGAGCCCAACGCACGTCCCGACGTAGAGCCCAACGCACATCCCGACGTAGCGCCCAACGCACGTCCCGACGAAGAGCTGAAAGTTAGCTAACTACAGACGTAGAGCCCAACGCACGTCCCGACGTAGAGCTGAAAGTTAGCTAACTACAGACGTAGAGCCCAACGCGTGTCCCGACGTAGAGCTCAACGCACGTCCCGACGTAGAGCCCAACGCACGTCCCGACGTAGAGCCCAACGCACGTCCCGACGTAGAGCTGAAAGTAAGCTTAATCCCGACGTAGAGGCCAACGCACGTCCCGACGTAGAGGCCAACGCACGTCCCGAAGTAGAGGCCAACGCACGTCCCGACGTAGAGCTGAAAGTAAGCTAAATCCTGACGTAGAGCCCAACGCACGTCCCGACGTAGAGCCCAACGCATGTCCCGACGTAGCGCCCAACGCACGTCCCGACGTAGAGCTGAAAGTTAGCTAACTACAGACGTAGAGCCCAACGCACGTCCCGACGTAGAGCAGAAAGTTAGCTAACTACAGACGTAGAGCCCAACGCACGTCCCGACGTAGAGCCCAACGCACGTCCCGACGTAGAGCCCAACGCACGTCCCGACGTAGAGCCCAACGCACGTCCCGACGTAGCGCCCAACGCACGTCCCAACGTAGAGCTGAAAGTAAGTTAAATCCCGACGTAGAGGCCAACGCACGTCCCGACGTAGAGGCCAACGCACGTCCCGACTTAGAGGCCAACGCACGTCCCGACTTAGAGGCCAACGCACGTCCCGACGTAGAGGACAACGCACGTCCCGACGTAGAGGACAACGCACGTCCCGACGTAGAGGCCAACGCACGTCCCGACGTAGAGCTGAAAGTAAGCTAAATCCCGACGTAGCGCCCAACGCACGTCCCGACGTAGCGCCCAACGCACGTCCCGACGTAGAGCTGAAAGTTAGCTAACTACAGACGTAGAGCCGAACGCACGTCCCGACATAGAGCCCAACGCACGTCCCGACGTAGAGCTGAAAGTAAGCTAAATCCCGAAGTAGAGCCCAACACACGTCCCGACGTAGAGCTGAAAGTAAGCTAAATCCCGACGTAGAGGCCAACGCACGTCCCGACGTAGAGGCCAACGCACGTCCCGACCTAGAGGCCAACGCACGTCCCGACCTAGAGGCCAACGCACGTCCCGACCTAGAGGCCAACGCATGTCCCGACCTAGAGGCCAACGCACGTCCCGACGTAGAGCTGAAAGTAAGCTAAATCCCGACGTAGAGCCCAACGCACGTCCCGACGTAGAGCCCAACGCACGTCCCGACGTAGAGCCCAACGCACGTCCCGACGTAGAGCCCAACGCACGTCCCGACGTAGAGCCCAACGCACGTCCCGACGTAGAGCCCAACGCACGTCACGACGTAGCGCCAAACGCACATCCCGACGTAGAGCTGAAAGTTAGCTAACTACAGACATAGAGCCCAAAGCACGTCCCGACGTAGAGCCCAACGCACGTCCCGACGTAGAGCCCAACGCACGTCCCGACGTAGCGCCCAACGCACGTCCCGACGTAGAGCCCAACGAAAGTCCCAACGTAGAGCCCAACGCACGTCCCGACTTAGAGCTGAAAATTAGCTAACTACAGACGTAGAGCCCAACGCACGTCCCGACGTAGAGCCAAAAGCACGTCCCGACGTAGAGCCCAGCGCACGTCCCGACGTATATCCCAAAGCGTGTCCCGACGTAGAGCCCAACGCACGTCCCGACGTAGACCTGAAAGTAAGCTAAATCCCGACGTAGAGCCCAACGCACGTCCCGACGTAGAGCCCAACACACGTCCCGACGTAGAGCTGAAAGCAAGCTAAATCCCGACGTAGAGCCCAACGCACGTCCCGACGTAGAGCCCAACGCACGTCCCGACGTAGAGCCCAACGCACGTCCCGACGTAGAGCCCAACGCACGTCCCGACGTAGAGCTGAAAGTTAGCTAACTACAGACGTAGAGCCCAACGCACGTCCCGACGTAGAGCCCAAAGCACGTCCCGACGTAGAGCTGAAAGTAAGTTAAATCCCGACGTAGCGCCCAACGCACGTCCCGACGTAGAGCCCAACGCACGTCCCGACGTAGAGCTGAAAGTAAGCTAAATCCCGACGTAGAGCCCAACGCACGTCCCGACGTAGACCTGAAAGTAAGCTAAATCCCGACGTAGAGCCCAACGCACGTCCCGACGTAGAGCCCAACACACGTCCCGACGTAGAGCTGAAAGCAAGCTAAATCCCGACGTAGAGCCCAACGCACGTCCCGACGTAGAGCCCAACGCACGTCCCGACGTAGAGCCCAACGCACGTCCCGACGTAGAGCTGAAAGTTAGCTAACTACAGACGTAGAGACCAACGCACGTCCCGACGTAGAGCCCAACGCACGTCCCGACGTAGAGCCCAACGCACGTCCCGACGTAGAGCTGAAAGTAAGTTAAATCCCGACGTAGCGCCCAACGCACGTCCCGACGTAGAGCCCAACGCACGTCCCGACGTAGAGCTGAAAGTAAGCTAAATCCCGACGTAGAGCCCAACGCACGTCCCGACGTAGAGCCCAACGCACGTCCCGACGTAGAGCCCAACGCACGTCCCGACGTAGAGCCCAACGCACGTCCCGACGTAGAGCCCAACGCACGTCCCGACGTAGAGCCTAACGCACGTCCCGACGTAGAGCCCAACGCACGTCCCGACGTAGAGCTGAAAGTTAGCTAACTACAGACGTAGAGACCAACGCACGTCCCGACGTAGAGCCCAACGCATGTCCCGACGTAGAGCCCAACGCACGTCCCGACGTAGAGCTGAAAGTAAGTTAAATCCCGACGTAGCGCCCAACGCACGTCCCGACGTAGAGCCCAACGAACGTCCCGACGTAGAGCTGAAAGTAAGCTAAATCCCGACGTAGAGGCCAACGCACGTCCCGACGTAGAGGCCAACGCACGTCCCGACGTAGAGCTGAAAGTAAGCTAAATCCCGACGTAGAGCCCAACGCACGTCCCGACGTAGAGCCCAACGCACGTCCCGACGTAGAGCCCAAGGCACGTCCCGACGTAGAGCCCAAGGCACGTCCCGACGTAGAGCCCAAGGCACGTCCCGACGTAGAGCCCAACGCACGTCCCGACGTAGAGCTGAAAGTAAGCTAAATCCCGACGTAGCGCCCAACGCACGTCCCGACGTAGCGCCCAACGCACGTCCCGACGTAGCGCCCAACGCACGTCCCGACGTAGAGCCCAACGCACGTCCCGACGTAGAGCTGAAAGTAAGCTAAATCCCGACGTAGAGGCCAACGCACGTCCCGACGTAGAGGCCAACGCACGTCCCGACGTAGAGGCCAACGCACGTCCCGACGTAGAGCTGAAAGTAAGCTAAATCCCGACGTAGAGCCCAACGCACGTCCCGACGTAGAGCCCAACGCACGTCCCGACGTAGAGCCCAACGCACGTCCCGACGTAGAGCTGAAAGCAAGCTAAGTCCCGACGTAGAGCCCAACGCACGTCCCGACGTAGAGCCCAACGCAATTCCCGACGTAGAGCCAAACGCACGTCCCGATGTAGAGCCCAACGCACGTCCCGACGTAGAGCTGAAAGTTAGCTAACTACAGACGTAGAGACCAACGCACGTCCCGACGTAGAGCCCAACGCACGTCCCGACGTAGAGCTGAAAGTAAGTTAAATCCCGACGTAGCGCCCAACGTACGTCCCGACGTAGAGCCCAACGCACGTCCCGACGTAGAGCTGAAAGTAAGCTAAATCCCGACGTAGAGGCCAACGCACGTCCCGACGTAGAGCTGAAAGTAAGCTAAATCCCGACGTAGAGCCCAACGCACGTCCCGACGTAGAGCCCAACGCACGTCCCGACGTAGAGCCCAACGCACGTCCCGACGTAGAGCCCAACGCACGTCCCGACGTAGAGCTGAAAGTAATCTAAATCCCGACGTAGCGCCCAACGCACGTCCCGAAGTAGCGCCCAACGCACGTCCCGACGTAGCGCCCAACGCACGTCCCGACGTAGCGCCCAACGCACGTCCCGACGTAGAGCTGAAAGTAAGCTAAATCCCGACGTAGAGCCCAACGCACGTCCCGACGTAGAGCCCAACGCACGTCCTGACGTAGAGCCCAACGCACGTCCCGACGTAGAGCTGAAAGTTAGCTAACTACAGACGTAGAGGCCAACCCACGTCCCGACGTAGAGCTGAAAGTTAGCTAACTACAGACGTAGAGCCCAACGCACGTCCCAACGTAGAGGCCAACGCACGTCCCGACGTAGAGCCCAAAGCACGTCCCGACGTAGAGCTGAAAGTAAGCTAAATCCCGACGTAGAGCCCAACGCACGTCCCAACGTAGAGCCCAACGCACGTCCCGACGTAGAGGCCAACGCACGTCCCGACGTAGAGGCCAACGCACGTCCCGACGTAGAGGCCAACGCACGTCCCGACGTAGAGGCCAACGCACGTCCCGACGTAGAGGCCAACGCACGTCCCGACGTAGCGCCCAACGCACGTCCCGACGTAGAGCTGAAAGTTAGCTAACTACAGACGTAGAGCTCAACGCACGTCCCGACGTAGATCCCAACGCACGTCCCGACGTAGAGCCCAACGCACGTCCCGACGTAGAGCTGAAAGTAAGCTAAATCCCGACGTAGAGGCCAACGCACGTCCCGACGTAGAGCCCAACGCACGTCCCGACGTAGAGCCCAACGCACGTCCCGACGTAGAGCTGAAAGTTATTTAACTACAGACGTAGAGCCCAACACACGTCTCGACGTAGAGCTGAAAGTTAGCTAACTACAGACGTACAGCCCAACGCACGTCCCGACGTAGAGCCCAACGCACGTCCCGACGTAGCGCCCAACGCACGTCCCGACGAAGAGCTGAAAGTTAGCTAACTACAGACGTAGAGCCCAACGCACGTCCCGACGTAGAGCTGAAAGTTAGCTAACTACAGACGTAGAGCCCAACGCGTGTCCCGACGTAGAGCTCAACGCACGTCCCGACGTAGAGCCCAACGCACGTCCCAACGTAGAGCTGAAAGTAAGCTAAATCCCGACGTACAGGCCAACGCACGTCCCGACGTAGAGGCCAACGCACGTCCCGACGTAGAGGCCAACGCACGTCCCGACGTAGAGGCCAACGCACGTCCCGAAGTAGAGGCCAACGCACGTCCCGACGTAGAGCTGAAAGTAAGCTAAATCCTGACGTAGAGCCCAACGCACGTCCCGACGTAGAGCCCAACGCATGTCCCGACGTAGCGCCCAACGCACGTCCCGACGTAGAGCTGAAAGTTAGCTAACTACAGACGTAGAGCCCAACGCACGTCCCGACGTAGAGCAGAAAGTTAGCTAACTACAGACGTAGAGCCCAACGCACGTCCCGACGTAGAGCAGAAAGTTAGCTAACTACAGACGTAGAGCCCAACGCACGTCCCGACGTAGAGCCCAACGCACGTCCCGACGTAGAGCCCAACGCACGTCCCGACGTAGAGCCCAACGCACGTCCCGACGTAGAGCCCAACGCACGTCCCGACGTAGAGCCCAACGCACGTCCCGACGTAGCGCCCAACGCACGTCACGACGTAGAGCTGAAAGTAAGTTAAATCCCGACGTAGAGGCCAACGCACGTCCCGACGTAGAGGCCAACGCACGTCCCGACTTAGAGGCCAACGCACGTCCCGACGTAGAGGACAACGCACGTCCCGACGTAGAGGACAACGCACATCCCGACGTAGAGGCCAACGCACGTCCCGACGTAGAGCTGAAAGTAAGCTAAATCCCGACGTAGCGCCCAACGCATGTCCCGACGTAGCGCCCAACGCACGTCCCGACGTAGAGCTGAAAGTTAGCTAACTACAGACGTAGAGCCCAAGGCACGTCCCGACATAGAGCCCAACGCACGTCCCGACGTAGAGCTGAAAGTAAGGTAAATCCCGAAGTAGAGCCCAACACACGTCCCGACGTAGAGCTGAAAGTAAGCTAAATCCCGACGTAGAGGCCAACGCACGTCCTGACGTAGAGGCCAACGCACGTCCCGACCTAGAGGCCAACGCACGTCCCGACGTAGAGCTGAAAGTAAGCTAAATCCCGACGTAGAGCCCAACGCACGTCCCGACGTAGAGCCCAACGCACGTCCCGACGTAGAGCCCAACGCACGTCCCGACGTAGAGCCCAACGCACGTCCCGACGTAGCGCCCAACGCACATCCCGACGTAGAGCTGAAAGTTAGCTAACTACAGACGTAGAGCCCAACGCACGTCCCGACGTAGAGCCCAACGCACGTCCCGACGTAGAGCCCAACGCACGTCCCGACGTAGAGCCCAACGCACGTCCCGACGTAGCGCCCAACGCACGTCCCGACGTAGAGCTGAAAGTTAGCTAACTACAGACGTAGAGCCCAACGCACGTCCCGACGTAGAGCCAAAAGCACGTCCCGACGTAGAGCCCAGCGCACGTCCCGACGTATATCCCAAAGCATGTCCCGACGTAGAGCCCAACGCACGTCCCGACGTAGACCTGAAAGTAAGCTAAATCCCGACGTAGAGCCCAACGCACGTCCCGACGTAGAGCCCAACACACGTCCCGACGTAGAGCTGAAAGCAAGCTAAATCCCGACGTAGAGCCCAACGCACGTCCCGACGTAGAGCCCAACGCACGTCCCGACGTAGAGCCCAACGCACGTCCCGACGTAGAGCTGAAAGTTAGCTAACTACAGACGTAGAGCCCAACGCACGTCCCGACGTAGAGCCCAACGCACGTCCCGACGTAGAGCCCAACGCACGTCCCGACGTAGAGCTGAAAGTAAGTTAAATCCCGACGTAGCGCCCAACGCACGTCCCGACGTAGAGCCCAACGCACGTCCCGACGTAGAGCTGAAAGTAAGCTAAATCCCGACGTAGAGGCCAACGCACGTCCCGACGTAGAGCCCAACGCACGTCCCGACGTAGAGCCCAACGCACGTCCCGACGTAGAGCCCAACGCACGTCCCGACGTAGAGCCCAACGCACGTCCCGACGTAGAGCCCAACGCACGTCCCGACGTAGAGCCCAACGCACGTCCCGACGTAGAGCTGAAAGTTAGCTAACTACAGACGTAGAGACCAACGCACGTCCCGACGTAGAGCCCAACGCATGTCCCGACGTAGAGCCCAACGCACGTCCCGACGTAGAGCTGAAAGTAAGTTAAATCCCGACGTAGCACCCAACGCACGTCCCGACGTAGAGCTGAAAGTAAGCTAAATCCCGACGTAGAGGCCAACGCACGTCCCGACGTAGAGCTGAAAGTAAGCTAAATCCCGACGTAGAGCCCAACGCACGTCCCGACGTAGAGCCCAACGCACGTCCCGACGTAGAGCCCAAGGCACGTCCCGACGTAGAGCCCAAGGCACGTCCCGACGTAGAGCCCAAGGCACGTCCCGACGTAGAGCCCAAGGCACGTCCCGACGTAGAGCCCAAGGCACGTCCCGACGTAGAGCCCAACGCACGTCCCGACGTAGAGCCCAACGCACGTCCCGACGTAGAGCTGAAAGTAAGCTAAATCCCGACGTAGAGCCCAACGCACGTCCCGACGTAGCGCCCAACGCACGTCCCGACGTAGCGCCCAACGCACGTCCCGACGTAGCGCCCAACGCACGTCCCGACGTAGCGCCCAACGCACGTCCCGACGTAGCGCCCAACGCACGTCCCGACGTAGAGCCCAACGCACGTCCCGACGTAGAGCTGAAAGTAAGCTAAATCCCGACGTAGAGGCCAACGCACGTCCCGACGTAGAGGCAAACGCACGTCCCGACGTAGAGCTGAAAGTAAGCTAAATCCCGACGTAGAGCCCAACGCACGACCCGACGTAGAGCCCAACGCACGTCCCGACGTAGAGCCCAACGCACGTCCCGACGTAGAGCCCAACGCACGTCCCGACGTAGAGCCCAACGCACGTCCCGACGTAGAGCTGAAAGCAAGCTAAGTCCCGACGTAGAGCCCAACGCACGTCCCGACGTAGAGCCCAACGCACGTCCCGACGTAGAGCCCAACGCACGTCCCGACGTAGAGCCAAACGCACGTCCCGACGTAGAGCCCAACGCACGTCCCGACGTAGAGCTGAAAGTTAGCTAACTACAGACGTAGAGCCCAACGCACGTCCCGACGTAGAGCCCAACGCACGTCCCGACGTAGAGCCCAACGCACGTCCCGACGTAGAGCTGAAAGTAAGTTAAATCCCGACGTAGCGCCCAACGTACGTCCCGACGTAGAGCCCAACGCACGTCCCGACGTAGAGCTGAAAGTAAGCTAAATCCCGACGTAGAGGCCAACGCACGTCCCGACGTAGAGCCCAACGCACGTCCCGACGTAGAGCCCAACGCACGTCCCGACGTAGAGCCCAACGCACGTCCCGACGTAGAGCTGAAAGTAAGTTAAATCCCGACGTAGCACCCAACGCACGTCCCGACGTAGAGCCCAACGAACGTCCCGACGTAGAGCTGAAAGTAAGCTAAATCCCGACGTAGAGGCCAACGCACGTCCCGACGTAGAAGCCAACGCACGTCCCGACGTAGAGCTGAAAGTAAGCTAAATCCCGACGTAGAGCCCAAGGCACGTCCCGACGTAGAGCCCAAGGCACGTCCCGACGTAGAGCCCAAGGCACGTCCCGACGTAGAGCCCAAGGCACGTCCCGACGTAGAGCCCAACGCACGTCCCGACGTAGAGCCCAACGCACGTCCCGACGTAGAGCTGAAAGTAAGCTAAATCCCGACGTAGCGCCCAACGCACGTCCCGACGTAGCGCCCAACGCACGTCCCGACGTAGCGCCCAACGCACGTCCCGACGTAGCGCCCAACGCACGTCCCGACGTAGCGCCCAACGCACGTCCCGACGTAGAGCTGAAAGTAAGCTAAATCCCGACGTAGAGGCCAACGCACGTCCCGACGTAGAGGCCAACGCACGTCCCGACGTAGAGGCAAACGCACGTCCCGACGTAGAGCTGAAAGTAAGCTAAATCCCGACGTAGAGCCCAACGCACGTCCCGACGTAGAGCCCAACGCACGTCCCGACGTAGCGCCCAACGCACGTCCCGACGTAGAGCTGAAAGCAAGCTAAGTCCCGACGTAGAGCCCAACGCACGTCCCGACGTAGAGCCCAACGCACGTCCCGACGTAGAGCCCAACGCACGTCCCGACGTAGAGCCCAACGCACGTCCCGACGTAGAGCTGAAAGTAAGCTAAATCCCGACGTAGAGGCCAACGCACGTCCCGACGTAGAGGCAAACGCACGTCCCGACGTAGAGGCAAACGCACGTCCCGACGTAGAGCTGAAAGTAAGCTAAATCCCGACGTAGAGCCCAACGCACGTCCCGACGTAGAGCCCAACGCACGTCCCGACGTAGAGCCCAACGCACGTCCCGACGTAGAGCTGAAAGCAAGCTAAGTCCCGACGTAGAGCCCAACGCACGTCCCGACGTAGAGCCCAACGCACGTCCCGACGTAGAGCCCAACGCACGTCCCGACGTAGAGCCCAACGCACGTCCCGACGTAGAGCTCAACGCACGTCCCGACGTAGAGCCCAACGCACGTCCCGACGTAGAGCTGAAAGTTAGCTAAGTACAGACGTAGAGACCAACGCACGTCCCGACGTAGAGCCCAACGCACGTCCCGACGTAGAGCCCAACGCACGTCCCGACGTAGAGCTGAAAGTAAGTTAAATCCCGACGTAGCGCCCAACGTACGTCCCGACGTAGAGCCCAACGCACGTCCCGACGTAGAGCTGAAAGTAAGCTAAATCCCGACGTAGAGCCCAACGCACGTCCCGACGTAGAGCCCAACGCACGTCGCGACGTAGAGCTGAAAGTAAGCTAAATCCCGACGTAGCGCCCAACGCACGTCCCGACGTAGCGCCCAACGCACGTCCCGACGTAGCGCCCAACGCACGTCCCGACGTAGCGCCCAACGCACGTCCCGACGTAGCGCCCAACGCACGTCCCGACGTAGCGCCCAACGCACGTCCCGACGTAGCGCCCAACGCACATCCCGACGTAGAGCTGAAAGTAAGCTAAATCCCGACGTAGAGCCCAACGCACGTCCCGACGTAGAGCCCAACGCACGTCCCGACGTAGAGCCCAACGCACGTCCCGACGTAGAGCCCAACGCACGTCCCGACGTAGAGCCGAAAGTAAGCTAAATCCCGACGTAGAGCTCAACGCACGTCCCGACGTAGAGCCCAAAGCATGTCCCGACGTTAAGGCCAGCGCACGTCCCGACGTAGAGGCCAGCGCACGTCCCGACGTAGAGGCCAGCGCACGTCCCGACGTAGAGGCCAGCGCACGTCCCGACGTAGAGGCCAGCGCACGTCCCGACGTAGAGGCCAGCGCACGTCCCGACGTAGAGCTTAAAGTAAGCTAAATCCCGACGTAGAGGCCAACGCACGTCCCGACGTACAGGCCAACGCACGTCCCGACGTAGAGCTGAAAGTAAGCTAAATCCCAACGTAGAGGCCAACGCACGTCCCGACGTACAGGCCAACGCACGTCCCGACGTAGAGCTGAAAGTAAGCTAAATCCCGACGTAGAGGCCAACGCACGTCCCGACGTAGAGGCCAACGCACGTCCCGACGTAGAGCTGAAAATAAGCTAAATCCCGACGTAGAGCCCAACGCACGTCCCGACGTAGAGCCCAACGTACGTCCCGACGTAGAGCTGAAAGTAAGCTAAATCCCGACGTAGAGGCCAACACACGTCCCGTCGTAGAGCTGAAAGTTAGCTAACTACAGACATAGAGCCCAACGCACGTCCCGACGTAGAGCCCAACGCACGACCCGACGTAGCGCCCAACACACGTCCCGACGTAGCGCCCAACGCACGTCCCGACGTAGCGCCCAACGCACGACCCGACGTAGCGCCCAACGCACGTCCCGACGTAGAGCTCAACGCACGTCCCGACGTAGAGCCCAACGCACGTCCCGACGTAGAGCTGAAAGTAAGCTAAATCCCGACGTAGAGGCCAACGCACGTCCCGACGTAGAGGCCAACGCACGTCCCGAACTAGAGGCCAACGCACGTCCCGAACTAGAGGCCAACGCACGTCCCGAACTAGAGGCCAACGCACGTCCCGACGTAGAGCTGAAAGTAAGCTAAATCCCGACGTAGAGCCCAACGCACGTCCCGACGTAGAGCCCAACGCACGTCCCGACGTAGAGCTGAAAGTAAGTTAAATCCCGACGTAGCGCCCAACGCACGTCCCGACGTAGAGCCCAACGCACGTCCCGACGTAGAGCTGAAAGTAAGCTAAATCCCGACGTAGAGGCCAACGCACGTCCCGACGTAGAGGCCAACGCACGTCCCGACGTAGAGGCCAACGCACGTCCCGACGTAGAGCTGAAAGTAAGCTAAATCCCGACGTAGAGCCCAACGCACGTCCCGACGTAGAGCCCAACGCACGTCCCGACATAGAGCCCAACGCACGTCCCGACATAGAGCCCAACGCACGTCCCGACATAGAGCCCAACGCACGTCCCGACATAGAGCCCAACGCACGTCCCGACGTAGAGCTGAAAGCAAGCTAAATCCCGACTTAGAGCCCAACGCACGTCCCGACGTAGAGCCCAACGCACGTCCCGACGTAGAGCCCAACGCACGTCCCGACGTAGAGCCCAACGCACGTCCCGACGTAGAGCCCAACGCACGTCCCGACGTAGAGCCAAACGCACGTCCCGACGTAGAGCCCAACGCACGTCCCGACGTAGAGCTGAAAGTTAGCTAACTACAGACGTAGAGACCAACGCACATCCCGACGTAGAGCCCAACGCATGTCCCGACGTAGAGCCCAACGCATGTCCCGACGTAGAGCCCAACGCATGTCCCGACGTAGAGCCCAACGCACGTCCCGACGTAGAGCTGAAAGTAAGTTAAATCCCGACGTAGCGCCCAACGCACGTCCCGACGTAGAGCCCAACGCACGTCCCGACGTAGAGCTGAAAGTAAGCTAAATCCCGACGTAGAGCCCAACGCACGTCCCGACGTAGAGGCCAACGCACGTCCCGACGTAGAGCTGAAAGTAAGCTAAATCCCGACGTAGAGCCCAACGCACGTCCCGACGTAGAGGCCAACGCACGTCCCGACATAGAGCTGAAAGTAAGCTAAATCCCGACGTAGAGCCCAACGCACGTCCCAACGTAGAGCCCAACGCACGTCCCGACGTAGAGCCCAACGCACGTCCCGACGTAGAGCCCAACGCACGTCCCGACGTAGAGCTGAAAGTAAGCTAAATCCCGACGTAGCGCCCAACGCACGTCCCGAAGTAGCGCCCAACACACGTCCCGACTTAGCGCCCAACGCACGTCCCGACGTAGCGCCCAACGCACGTCCCGACGTAGCGCCCAACGCACGTCCCGACGTAGCGCCCAACGCACGTCCCGACGTAGCGCCCAACGCACGTCCCGACGTAGAGCTGAAAGTAAGCTAAATCCCGACGTAGAGGCCAACGCACGTCCCGACGTAGAGGCCAACGCACGTCCCGACGTAGAGCCCAACGCACGTCCCGACGTAGAGCCCAACGCACGTCCCGACGTAGAGCTGAAAGTAAGCTAAATCCCGACGTAGAGCCCAACGCACGTCCCGACGTAGAGGCCAGCGCACGTCCCGACGTAGAGGCCAGCGCACGTCCCGACGTAGAGGCCAGCGCACGTCCCGACGTAGAGGCCAGCGCACGTCCCGACGTAGAGGCCAGCGCACGTCCCGACGTAGAGGCCAGCGCACGTCCCGACGTAGAGGCCAGCGCACGTCCCGACGTAGAGGCCAGCGCACGTCCCGACGTAGAGGCCAGCGCACGTCCCGACGTAGAGGCCAGCGCACGTCCCGACGTAGAGGCCAGCGCACGTCCCGACGTAGAGGCCAGCGCACGTCCCGACGTAGAGCTTAAAGTAAGCTAAATCCCGACGTAGAGCCCAACACACTTCCAGACGTAGAGCCCAACGCACGTCCCGACGTAGAGCTGAAAGTAAGCTAAATCCCGACGTAGAGGCCAACGCACGTCCCGACGTACAGGCCAACGCACGTCCCGACGTAGAGCTGAAAGTAAGCTAAATCCCGACGTAGAGGCCAACGCACGTCCCGACGTAGAGGCCAACGCACGTCCCGACGTAGAGGCCAACGCACGTCCCGACGTAGAGCTGAAAGTAAGCTAAATCCAGACGTAGAGCCCAACGCACGTCCCGACGTAGAGCCCAACCCACGTCCCGACGTAGAGCCCAACGCACGTCCCGACGTAGCGCCCAACGCACGTCCCGACGTAGAGCTGAAAGTTAGCTAACTACAGACATAGAGCCCAACGCACGTCCCGACGTAGAGCTAAAAGTTACCTAACTACAGACGTAGAGCCCAAAGCACGTCCCGACGTAGAGCCCAACGCATGTCCCGACGTAGAGCCCAACGCATGTCCCGACGTAGAGCTGACAGTTAGCTAAATCCTGACGTAGAGCCCAACGCACGTCCCGACGTAGAGCCCAACGCACGTCCCGACGTAGAGCCCAACGCACGTCCCGACGTAGAGCTTGAAGTTAGCTAACTACAGACGTAGAGCCCAACACACGTCCCGACGTAGAGCCCAACGCACGTCCCGACGTAGAGCTGAAAGTAAGCTAAATCCCGACGTAGAGCCCAACGCACGTCCCGACGTAGAGCCCAACGCACGTCCCGACGTAGAGCTTGAAGTTAGCTAACTACAGACGTAGAGCCCAACACACGTCCCGACGTAGAGCCCAACGCACGTCCCGACGTAGAGCTGAAAGTAAGCTAAATCCCGACGTAGAGCCCAACGCACGTCCCGACGTAGAGCTGAAAGTTAGCTAACTACAGACGTAGAGGCCAACGCACGTCCCGACGTACAGGCCAACGCACGTCCCGACGTAGAGCTGAAAGTAAGCTAAATCCCGACGTAGAGGCCAGCGCACGTCCCGACGTAGAGGCCAGCGCACGTCCCGACGTAGAGACCAGCGCACGTCCCGACGTAGAGGCCAGCGCACGTCCCGACGTAGAGGCCAGCGCACGTCCCGACGTAGAGGCCAGCGCACGTCCCGACGTAGAGGCCAGCGCACGTCCCGACGTAGAGCTGAAATTAAGCTAAATCCCGACGTAGAGCCCAACGCACGTCCCGACGTAGAGCCCAACGCACGTCCCGACGTAGAGCCCAACGCACGTCCCGACGTAGAGCCCAACGCACGTCCCGACGTAGAGCTGAAATTAAGCTAAATCCCGACGTAGCGCCCAACGCACGTCCCGACGTAGCGCCCAACGCACGTCCCGACGTAGAGCTGAAAGTTAGCTAAGTACAGACGTAGAGCCCAACGCACGTCCCGACGTAGAGGTGAAAGTTAGCTAACTACAGACGAAGAGCCCAACGCGCGTCCCGACGTAGAGCTGAAAGTTAGCTAACTAAAGACGTAGAGCCCAACGCGCGTCCCGACGTAGAGCCCAACGCGTGTCCCGACGTAGAGCTCAACGCACGTCCCGACGTAGAGCCCAACGCACGTCCCGACGTAGAGCTGAAAGTAAGCTAAATCCCGACGTAGATGCCAACGCACGTCCCGACGTAGAGGCCAACGCACGTCCCGAAGTAAAGGCCAACGCACGTCCCGACGTAGAGCTTAAAGTAAGCTAAATCCCGACGTAGAGCCCAACGCACGTCCCGACATAGAGCCCAACGCACGTCCCGACGTAGAGCCCAACGCACGTCCCGACGTAGCGCCCAACGCACGTCCCGACGTAGAGCTGAAAGTTAGCTAACTACAGACGTAGAGCCCAACGCACGTCCCGACGTAGAGCAGTAAGTTAGCTAACTACAGACGTAGAGCCCAACGCACGTCCCGACGTAGAGCCCAACGCACGACCCGACGTAGAGGCCAACGCACGTCCCGACGTAGCGCCCAACGCACGTCCCGACGTAGCGCCCAACGCACGTCCCGACGTAGAGCTGAAAGTAAGTTAAATCCCGACGTAGAGGCCAACGCACGTCCCGACGTAGAGGCCAACGCACGTCCCGACTTAGAGGCCAACGCACGTCCCGACTTAGAGGCCAACGCACGTCCCGACTTAGAGGCCAACGCACGTCCCGACGTACAGGCCAACGCACGTCCCGACGTAGAGCTGAAAGTAAGCTAAATCCCGACGTAGAGCCCAACGCACGTCCCGACGTAGAGCCCAACGCACGTCCCGACGTAGAGCCCAACGCACGTCCCGACGTAGAGCCCAACGCACGTCCCGACGAAGAGCTGAAAGTTAGCTAACTACAGACGTAGAACCCAACGCAGGTCCCGACGTAGAGCCCAACGCACGTCCCGACGTAGAGCTGAAAGTAAGCTAAATCCCGAAGTACAGCCCAACACACATCCCGACGTAGAGCTGAAAGTAAGCTAAATCCCGACGTAGAGGCCAACGCACGTCCCGACGTAGAGGCCAACGCACGTCCCGACGTAGAGCTGAAAGTAAGCTAAATCCCGACGTAGAACCCAATGCACGTCCCGACGTAGAGGCCAACGCACGTCCCGACGTAGAGCTGAAAATAAGCTAAATCCCGACGTAGAGCCCAACGCACGTCCCGACGTAGAGCCCAACGCACGTCCCGACGTAGAGCCCACCGCACGTCCCGACGTAGAGCCCACCGCACGTCCCGACGTAGAGCCCACCGCACGTCCCGACGTAGAGCCCACCGCACGTCCCGACGTAGAGCCCACCGCACGTCCCGACGTAGAGCCCACCGCACGTCCCGACGTAGAGCCCACCGCACGTCCCGACGTAGAGCCCACCGCACGTCCCGACGTAGAGCTGAAATTAAGCTAAATCCCGACGTTGCGCCCAACGCACGTCCCGACATAGCGCCCAACGCACGTCCCGACGTAGAGCTGAAAGTAAGCTAAATCCCGACGTAGAGGCCAACGCACGTCCCGACGTAGAGGCCAACGCACGTCCCGACGTAGAGGCCAACGCACGTCCCGACGTAGAGGCCAACGCACGTCCCGACCTAGAGGCCAACGCACGTCCCGACCTAGAGGCCAACGCACGTCCCGACCTAGAGGCCAACGCACGTCCCGACCTAGAGGCCAACGCACGTCCCGACGTAGAGCTGAAAGTAAGCTAAATCCCGACGTAGAGCCCAACGCACGTCCCGACGTAGAGCACAACGCACGTCCCGACGTAGAGCACAACGCACGTCCCGACGTAGAGCACAACGCACGTCCCGACGTAGAGCCCAACGCACGTCCCGACGTAGAGCCCAACCCACGTCCCGACGTAGAGCCCAACCCACGTCCCGACGTAGAGCTGAAAGTTAGCTAACTACAGACGTAGAGCCCAACGCACGTCCCGACGTAGAGCCCAACGCACGTCCCGACGTAGCGCCCAACGCACGTCCCGACGTAGAGCTGAAAGTAAGTTAAATCCCGACGTAGAGGCCAACGCACGTCCCGACGTAGAGGCCAACGCACGTCCCGACGTAGCGCCAAACGCACGTCCCGACGTAGATCTGAAACTTAGCTAACTACAGACGTAGAGCCCAACGCACGTCCCGACGTAGAGCCCAACGCAAGTCCCGACGTAGAGCCCAACGAAAGTCCCAACGTAGAGCCCAACGCACGTCCCGACGTAGAGCTGAAAGTTAGCTAACAACAGACGTAGAGCCCAACGCACGTCCCGACGTAGAGCCCAACGCACGTCCCGACGTAGAGCCCAACGCACGTCCCGACGTAGAGCCCAACGCACGTCCCGACGTAGAGCCCAACGCACGTCCCGACGTAGAGCCCAACGCACGTCCCGACGTAGAGCCCAACGCACGTCCCGACGTAGAGCCCAACGCACGTCCCGACGTAGAGCCCAACGCACGTCCCGACGTAGAGCCCAACGCACGTCCCGACGTAGAGCTGAAAGTTAGCTAACTACACACGTAGAGCCCAACGCACGTCCCGACGTAGAGCCCAACGCACGTCCCGACGTAGAGCCCAACGCACGTCCCGACGTAGAGCCCAACGCACGTCACGACGTAGAGCTGAAAGTTAGCTAACTACACACGTAGAGCCCAACGCACGTCCCGACGTAGAGCCCAACGCACGTCCCGACGTAGAGCCCAACGCACGTCCCGACGTAGAGCCCAACGCACGTCCCGACGTAGAGCCCAACGCACGTCCCGACGTAGAGCCCAACGCACGTCCCGACGTAGAGCCCAACGCACGTCCCGACGTAGAGCCCAACGCACGTCCCGACGTAGAGCTTGAAGTTAGCTAACTACAGACGTAGAGCCCAACACACGTCCCGACGTAGAGCCCAACGCACGTCCCGACGTAGAGCTGAAAGTAAGCTAAATCCCGACGTAGAGCCCAACGCACGTCCCGACGTAGAGCTGAAAGTTAGCTAACTACAGACGTAGAGGCCAACGCACGTCCCGACGTACAGGCCAACGCACGTCCCGACATAGAGCTGAAAGTAAGCTAAATCCCGACGTAGAGGCCAACGCACGTCCCGACGTAGAGGCCAGCACACGTCCCGACGTAGAGGCCAGCGCACGTCCCGACGTAGAGGCCAGCGCACGTCCCGACGTAGAGGCCAGCGCACGTCCCGACGTAGAGGCCAGCGCACGTCCCGACGTAGAGGCCAGCGCACGTCCCGACGTAGAGGCCAGCGCACGTCCCGACGTAGAGGCCAGCGCACGTCCCGACGTAGAGGCCAGCGCACGTCCCGACGTAGAGCTGAAATTAAGCTAAATCCCGACGTAGAGCCCAACGCACGTCCCGACGTAGAGCCCAACGCACGTCCCGACGTAGAGCCCAACGCACGTCCCGACGTAGAGCCCAACGCACGTCCCGACGTAGAGCCCAACGCACGTCCCGACGTAGAGCCCAACGCACGTCCCGACGTAGAGCTGAAAGTAAGCTAAATCCCGACGTAGCGCCCAACGCACGTCCCGACGTAGCGCCCAACGCACGTCCCGACGTAGAGCTGAAAGTTAGCTAACTACAGACGTAGAGCCCAACGCACGTCCCGACGTAGAGATGAAAGTTAGCTAACTACAGACGAAGAGCCCAACGCGCGTCCCGACGTAGAGCTGAAAGTTAGCTAACTACAGACGTAGAGCCCAACGCGCGTCCCGACGTAGAGCCCAACGCGTGTCCCGACGTAGAGCTCAACGCACGTCCCGACGTAGAGCCCAATGCACGTCCCGACGTAGAGCTGAAAGTAAGCTAAATCCCGACGTAGATGCCAACGCACGTCCCGACGTAGAGGCCAACGCACGTCCCGAAGTAAAGGCCAACGCACGTCCCGACGTAGAGCTTAAAGTAAGCTAAATCCCGACGTAGAGCCCAACGCACGTCCCGACATAGAGCCCAACGCACGTCCCGACGTAGAGCCCAACGCACGTCCCGACGTAGAGCTGAAAGTTAGCTAACTACAGACGTAGAGCCCAACGCACGTCCCGACGTAGAGCAGTAAGTTAGCTAACTACAGACGTAGAGCCCAACGCACGTCCCGACGTAGAGCCCAACGCACGACCCGACGTAGAGGCCAACGCACGTCCCGACGTAGCGCCCAACGCACGTCCCGACGTAGAGCTGAAAGTAAGTTAAATCCCGACGTAGAGGCCAACGCACGTCCCGACGTAGAGGCCAACGCACGTCCCGACGTAGAGGCCAACGCACGTCCCGACGTAGAGGCCAACGCACGTCCCGACGTACAGGCCAACGCACGTCCCGACGTACAGGCCAACGCACGTCCCGACGTACAGGCCAACGCACGTCCCGACGTAGAGCTGAAGGTAAGCTAAATCCCGACGTAGAGCCCAACGCACGTCCCGACGTAGAGCCCAACGCACGTCCCGACGTAGAGCCCAACGCACGTCCCGACGTAGAGCCCAACGCACGTCCCGACGTAGAGCCCAACGCACGTCCCGACGTAGAGCCCAACGCACGTCCCGACGTAGAGCCCAACGCACGTCCCGACGTAGAGCCCAACGCACGTCCCGACGTAGAGCCCAACGCACGTCCCGACGTAGAGCTTAATGTAAGCTAAATCCCGACGTAGAGCCCAACGCACGTCCCGACGTAGAGCCCAACGCACGTCCCGACGTAGAGCCCAACGCACGTCCCGACGTAGAGCCCAACGCACGTCCCGACGTAGAGCCCAACGCACGTCCCGACGTAGAGCCCAACGCACGTCCCGACGTAGAGCCCAACGCACGTCCCGACGTAGAGCCCAACGCACGTCCCGACGTAGAGCTGAATGTAAGCTAAATCCCGACGTAGAGCCCAACGCACGTCCCGACGTAGCGCCCAACGCACGTCCAGACGTAGAGCTGAAAGTTAGCTAACTACAGACGTAGAGCCCAACGCGCGTCCCGACGTAGAGCCCAACGCACGTCCCGACGTAGAGCCCAACGCACGTCCCGACGTAGAGCTGAAAGTAAGCTAAATCCCGACGTAGAGGCCAACGCACGTCCCGACGTAGAGGCCAACGCACGTCCCGAAGTAGAGGCCAACGCACGTCCCGACGTAGAGCTGAAAGTAAGCTAAATCCCGACGTAGAGCCCAACGCACGTCCCGACGTAGAGCCCAACGCACGTCCCGACGTAGCGCCCAACGCACGTCCCGACGTAGAGCTGAAAGTTAGCTAACTACAGACGTAGAGCCCAACGCACGTCCCGACGTAGAGCTGAAAGTTAGCTAACTACAGACGTAGAGCCCAACGCACGTCCCGACGTAGAGCTGAAAGTTAGCTAACTACAGACGTAGAGCCCAACGCACGTCCCGACGTAGAGCCCAACGCACGTCCCGACGTAGAGCCCAACGCACGTCCCGACGTAGAGCCCAACGCACGTCCCGACGTAGAGCCCAACGCACGTCCCGACGTAGAGCCCAACGCACGTCCCGACGTAGAGCTGAAAGTAAGTTAAATCCCGACGTAGAGGCCAACGCACGTCCCGACGTAGAGGCCAACGCACGTCCCGACGTAGAGGCCAACGCACGTCCCGACTTAGAGGCCAACGCACGTCCCGACTTAGAGGCCAACGCACGTCCCGACTTAGAGGCCAACGCACGTCCCGACTTAGAGGCCAACGCACGTCCCGACTTAGAGGCCAACGCACGTCCCGACTTAGAGGCCAACGCACGTCCCGACTTAGAGGCCAACGCACGTCCCGACTTAGAGGCCAACGCACGTCCCGACTTAGAGGCCAACGCACGTCCCGACTTAGAGGCCAACGCACGTCCCGACTTAGAGGCCAACGCACGTCCCGACTTAGAGGCCAACGCACGTCCCGACTTAGAGGCCAACGCACGTCCCGACTTAGAGGCCAACGCACGTCCCGACTTAGAGGCCAACGCACGTCCCGACTTAGAGGCCAACGCACGTCCCGACTTAGAGGCCAACGCACGTCCCGACTTAGAGGCCAACGCACGTCCCGACTTAGAGGCCAACGCACGTCCCGACTTAGAGGCCAACGCACGTCCCGACGTAGAGGCCAACGCACGTCCCGACGTAGAGGCCAACGCACGTCCCGACGTAGAGGCCAACGCACGTCCCGACGTAGAGGACAACGCACGTCCCGACGTAGAGGACAACGCACGTCCCGACGTAGAGGACAACGCACGTCCCGACGTAGAGCTGAAAGTAAGCTAAACCCCGACGTAGCGCCCAACGCACGTCCCGACGTAGAGCTGAAAGTTAGCTAACTACAGACGTAGAGCCCAACGCACGTCCCGACATAGAGCCCAACGCACGTCCCGACATAGAGCCCAACGCACGTCCCGACGTAGAGCTGAAAGTAAGCTAAATCCCGAAGTAGAGCCCAACGCACGTCCCGACGTAGAGCTGAAAGTAAGCTAAATCCCGACGTAGAGGCCAACGCACGTCCCGACGTAGAGGCCAACGCACGTCCCGACGTAGAGGCCAACGCACGTCCCGACGTAGAGGCCAACGCACGTCCCGACGTAGAGCTGAAAGTAAGCTAAATCCCGACGTAGAGCCCAACGCACGTCCCGACGTAGAGGCCAACGCACGTCCCGACGTAGAGCTGAAAGTAAGCTAAACCCCGACGTAGCGCCCAACGCACGTCCCGACGTAGAGCTGAAAGTTAGCTAACTACAGACGTAGAGCCCAACGCACGTCCCGACGTAGAGCCCAACGCACGTCCCGACGTAGAGCCCAACGCACGTCCCGACGTAGAGCTGAAAGTAAGCTAAATCCCGAAGTAGAGCCCAACGCACGTCCCGACGTAGAGCTGAAAGTAAGCTAAATCCCGACGTAGAGGCCAACGCACGTCCCGACGTAGAGGCCAACGCACGTCCCGACGTAGAGGCCAACGCACGTCCCGACGTAGAGGCCAACGCACGTCCCGACGTAGAGGCCAACGCACGTCCCGACGTAGAGGCCAACGCACGTCCCGACGTAGAGGCCAACGCACGTCCCGACGTAGAGGCCAACGCACGTCCCGACGTAGAGCTGAAAGTAAGCTAAATCCCGACGTAGAGCCCAACGCACGTCCCGACGTAGAGCCCAACGCGCGTCCCGACGTAGAGCCCAACGCGCGTCCCGACGTAGAGCCCAACGCGCGTCCCGACGTAGAGCCCAACGCGCGTCCCGACGTAGAGCCCAACGCGCGTCCCGACGTAGAGCTGAAAGTTAGCTAACTACAGACGTAGAGCCCAACGCGCGTCCCGACGTAGAGCTGAAAGTTAGCTAACTACAGACGTAGAGCCCAACGCGCGTCCCGACGTAGAGCTGAAAGTTAGCTAACTACAGACGTAGAGCCCAACGCGCGTCCCGACGTAGAGCTGAAAGTTAGCTAACTACAGACGTAGAGCCCAACGCGCGTCCCGACGTAGAGCCCAACGCGCGTCCCGACGTAGAGCCCAACGCGCGTCCCGACGTAGAGCCCAACGCGCGTCCCGACGTAGAGCCCAACGCGCGTCCCGACGTAGAGCCCAACGCGCGTCCCGACGTAGAGCCCAACGCGCGTCCCGACGTAGAGCCCAACGCGCGTCCCGACGTAGAGCCCAACGCGCGTCCCGACGTAGAGCCCAACGCGCGTCCCGACGTAGAGCCCAACGCGCGTCCCGACGTAGAGCCCAACGCGCGTCCCGACGTAGAGCCCAACGCGCGTCCCGACGTAGAGCCCAACGCGCGTCCCGACGTAGAGCCCAACGCGCGTCCCGACGTAGAGCCCAACGCGCGTCCCGACGTAGAGCCCAACGCGCGTCCCGACGTAGAGCTGAAAGTTAGCTAACTACAGACGTAGAGCCCAACGCACGTCCCGACGTAGAGCCCAACGCACGTCCCGACGTAGAGCCCAACGCACGTCCCGACGTAGAGCTTAATGTAAGCTAAATCCCGACGTAGAGCCCAACGCACGTCCCGACGTAGAGCCCAACGCACGTCCCGACGTAGAGCCCAACGCACGTCCCGACGTAGAGCCCAACGCACGTCCCGACGTAGAGCCCAACGCACGTCCCGACGTAGAGCCCAACGCACGTCCCGACGTAGAGCCCAACGCACGTCCCGACGTAGAGCTGAATGTAAGCTAAATCCCGACGTAGAGCCCAACGCACGTCCCGACGTAGCGCCCAACGCACGTCCAGACGTAGAGCTGAAAGTTAGCTAACTACAGACGTAGAGCCCAACGCGCGTCCCGACGTAGAGCCCAACGCACGTCCCGACGTAGAGCCCAACGCACGTCCCGACGTAGAGCTGAAAGTAAGCTAAATCCCGACGTAGAGGCCAACGCACGTCCCGACGTAGAGGCCAACGCACGTCCCGAAGTAGAGGCCAACGCACGTCCCGACGTAGAGCTGAAAGTAAGCTAAATCCCGACGTAGAGCCCAACGCACGTCCCGACGTAGCGCCCAACGCACGTCCCGACGTAGAGCTGAAAGTTAGCTAACTACAGACGTAGAGCCCAACGCACGTCCCGACGTAGAGCTGAAAGTTAGCTAACTACAGACGTAGAGCCCAACGCACGTCCCGACGTAGAGCTGAAAGTTAGCTAACTACAGACGTAGAGCCCAACGCACGTCCCGACGTAGAGCCCAACGCACGTCCCGACGTAGAGCCCAACGCACGTCCCGACGTAGAGCCCAACGCACGTCCCGACGTAGAGCCCAACGCACGTCCCGACGTAGAGCCCAACGCACGTCCCGACGTAGAGCTGAAAGTAAGTTAAATCCCGACGTAGAGGCCAACGCACGTCCCGACGTAGAGGCCAACGCACGTCCCGACTTAGAGGCCAACGCACGTCCCGACTTAGAGGCCAACGCACGTCCCGACTTAGAGGCCAACGCACGTCCCGACTTAGAGGCCAACGCACGTCCCGACTTAGAGGCCAACGCACGTCCCGACTTAGAGGCCAACGCACGTCCCGACTTAGAGGCCAACGCACGTCCCGACTTAGAGGCCAACGCACGTCCCGACTTAGAGGCCAACGCACGTCCCGACTTAGAGGCCAACGCACGTCCCGACTTAGAGGCCAACGCACGTCCCGACTTAGAGGCCAACGCACGTCCCGACTTAGAGGCCAACGCACGTCCCGACTTAGAGGCCAACGCACGTCCCGACTTAGAGGCCAACGCACGTCCCGACTTAGAGGCCAACGCACGTCCCGACTTAGAGGCCAACGCACGTCCCGACTTAGAGGCCAACGCACGTCCCGACTTAGAGGCCAACGCACGTCCCGACTTAGAGGCCAACGCACGTCCCGACGTAGAGGCCAACGCACGTCCCGACTTAGAGGCCAACGCACGTCCCGACGTAGAGGCCAACGCACGTCCCGACGTAGAGGACAACGCACGTCCCGACGTAGAGGACAACGCACGTCCCGACGTAGAGCTGAAAGTAAGCTAAACCCCGACGTAGCGCCCAACGCACGTCCCGACGTAGAGCTGAAAGTTAGCTAACTACAGACGTAGAGCCCAACGCACGTCCCGACATAGAGCCCAACGCACGTCCCGACGTAGAGCTGAAAGTAAGCTAAATCCCGAAGTAGAGCCCAACGCACTTCCCGACGTAGAGCTGAAAGTAAGCTAAATCCCGACGTAGAGGCCAACGCACGTCCCGACGTAGAGGCCAACGCACGTCCCGACGTAGAGGCCAACGCACGTCCCGACGTAGAGGCCAACGCACGTCCCGACGTAGAGCTGAAAGTAAGCTAAATCCCGACGTAGAGCCCAACGCACGTCCCGACGTAGAGGCCAACGCACGTCCCGACGTAGAGCTGAAAGTAAGCTAAACCCCGACGTAGCGCCCAACGCACGTCCCGACGTAGAGCTGAAAGTTAGCTAACTACAGACGTAGAGCCCAACGCACGTCCCGACATAGAGCCCAACGCACGTCCCGACATAGAGCCCAACGCACGTCCCGACGTAGAGCTGAA
This sequence comes from Leptosomus discolor, assembly GCF_034619465.1. Lineage (NCBI taxonomy): Eukaryota > Metazoa > Chordata > Aves > Leptosomiformes > Leptosomidae > Leptosomus > Leptosomus discolor. The sequence goes on from NW_028237895.1 coordinate 482,726, forward strand.
AGTAAGCTAAATCCCGAAGTAGAGCCCAACGCACGTCCCGACGTAGAGCTGAAAGTAAGCTAAATCCCGACGTAGAGGCCAACGCACGTCCCGACGTAGAGGCCAACGCACGTCCCGACGTAGAGGCCAACGCACGTCCCGACGTAGAGGCCAACGCACGTCCCGACGTAGAGGCCAACGCACGTCCCGACGTAGAGGCCAACGCACGTCCCGACGTACAGGCCAACGCACGTCCCGACGTAGAGGCCAACGCACGTCCCGACGTAGAGCTGAAAGTAAGCTAAATCCCGACGTAGAGCCCAACGCACGTCCCGACGTAGAGCCCAACGCGCGTCCCGACGTAGAGCCCAACGCGCGTCCCGACGTAGAGCCCAACGCGCGTCCCGACGTAGAGCCCAACGCGCGTCCCGACGTAGAGCTGAAAGTTAGCTAACTACAGACGTAGAGCCCAACGCGCGTCCCGACGTAGAGCTGAAAGTTAGCTAACTACAGACGTAGAGCCCAACGCGCGTCCCGACGTAGAGCTGAAAGTTAGCTAACTACAGACGTAGAGCCCAACGCGCGTCCCGACGTAGAGCCCAACGCGCGTCCCGACGTAGAGCCCAACGCGCGTCCCGACGTAGAGCCCAACGCGCGTCCCGACGTAGAGCCCAACGCGCGTCCCGACGTAGAGCCCAACGCGCGTCCCGACGTAGAGCCCAACGCGCGTCCCGACGTAGAGCCCAACGCGCGTCCCGACGTAGAGCCCAACGCGCGTCCCGACGTAGAGCCCAACGCGCGTCCCGACGTAGAGCCCAACGCGCGTCCCGACGTAGAGCCCAACGCGCGTCCCGACGTAGAGCCCAACGCGCGTCCCGACGTAGAGCCCAACGCGCGTCCCGACGTAGAGCCCAACGCGCGTCCCGACGTAGAGCCCAACGCGCGTCCCGACGTAGAGCCCAACGCGCGTCCCGACGTAGAGCTGAAAGTTAGCTAACTACAGACGTAGAGCCCAACGCACGTCCCGACGTAGAGCCCAACGCACGTCCCGACGTAGAGCCCAACGCACGTCCCGACGTAGAGCCCAACGCACGTCCCGACGTAGAGCCCAACGCACGTCCCGACGTAGAGCCCAACGCACGTCCCGACGTAGAGCTGAAAGTAAGATAAATCCCGACGTAGAGGCCAACGCACGTCCCGACGTAGAGCTGAAAGTAAGCTAAATCCCGACGTAGAGCCCAACGCACGTCCCGACGTAGAGCTGAAAGCTGGCTAACTACAGACGTAGAGCCCAACGCACGTCCCGACGTAGAGCCCAACGCACGTCCCGACGTAGAGCTGAAAGTAAGCTAAATCCCAACGTAGAGCCCAACGCACGTCCCGACGTAGAGCTGAAAGTAACCTAATCCCGACGTAGAGGCCAACGCACGTCCCGACGTAGAGCTGAAAGTAACCTAATCCCGACGTAGAGGCCAACGCACGTCCCGACGTAGAGACCAACGCACGTCCCGACGTAGAGCTGAAAGTAAGCTAAATCCCGACATAGAGGCCAACGCACGTCCCGACGTAGAGGCCAAGGCACGTCCCGCCGTAGAGCCCAAGGCACGTCCCGACGTAGCGCCCAACGCACGTCCCGACGTAGCGCCCAACGCACGTCCCGACGTAGCGCCCAACGCACGTCCCGACGTAGCGCCCAACGCACGTCCCGACGTAGAGCTGAAAGTTAGCTAACTACAGACGTAGAGCCCAACGCACGTCCCGACGTAGAGCCCAACGCACGTCCCGACGTAGAGCTGAAAGTAAGCTAAATCCCAACGTAGAGCCCAACGCACGTCCCGACGTAGAGCCCAACGCACGTCCCGACGTAGCGCCCAACGCACGTCCCGACGTAGAGCTGAAAGTTAGCTAACTACAGACGTAGAGCCCAACGCACGTCCCGACGTAGAGCCCAACGCACGTCCCGACGTAGAGCCCAACGCACGTCCCGACGTAGAGCCCAACGCACGTCCCGACGTAGAGCCCAACGCACGTCCCGACGTAGAGCCCAACGCACGTCCCGACGTAGAGCCCAACGCACGTCCCGACGTAGAGCCCAACGCACGTCCCGACGTAGAGCCCAACGCACGTCCCGACGTAGAGCCCAACGCACGTCCCGACGTAGAGCCCAACGCACGTCCCGACGTAGAGCCCAACGCACGTCCCGACGTAGAGCCCAACGCACGTCCCGACGTAGCGCCCAACGCACGTCCCGACGTAGAGCTGAAAGTTAGCTAACTACAGACGTAGAGCCCAACGCACGTCCCGACGTAGAGCTGAAAGTTAGCTAACTACAGACGTAGAGCCCAACGCACGTCCCGACGTAGAGCCCAACGCACGTCCCGACGTAGAGCCCAACGCACGTCCCGACGTAGAGCCCAACGCACGTCCCGACGTAGAGCCCAACGCACGTCCCGACGTAGAGCCCAACGCACGTCCCGACGTAGAGCCCAACGCACGTCCCGACGTAGAGCCCAACGCACGTCCCGACGTAGAGCCCAACGCACGTCCCGACGTAGAGCCCAACGCACGTCCCGACGTAGAGCCCAACGCACGTCCCGACGTAGAGCCCAACGCACGTCCCGACGTAGAGCTGAAAGTAAGCTAAATCCCGACGCAGAGCCCAACGCACGTCCCGACGCAGAGCCCAACGCACGTCCCGACGCAGAGCCCAACGCACGTCCCGACGCAGAGCCCAACGCACGTCCCGACGCAGAGCCCAACGCACGTCCCGACGCAGAGCCCAACGCACGTCCCGACGCAGAGCCCAACGCACGTCCCGACGCAGAGCCCAACGCACGTCCCGACGCAGAGCCCAACGCACGTCCCGACGCAGAGCCCAACGCACGTCCCGACGCAGAGCCCAACGCACGTCCCGACGCAGAGCCCAACGCACGTCCCGACGCAGAGCCCAACGCACGTCCCGACGCAGAGCCCAACGCACGTCCCGACGCAGAGCCCAACGCACGTCCCGACGCAGAGCCCAACGCACGTCCCGACGCAGAGCCCAACGCACGTCCCGACGCAGAGCCCAACGCACGTCCCGACGCAGAGCCCAACGCACGTCCCGACGCAGAGCCCAACGCACGTCCCGACGCAGAGCTGAAAGTAAGCTAACTACAGACGCAGAGCCCAACGCACGTCCCGACGCAGAGCTGAAAGTAAGCTAAACCAGATGTAGAGCCCAACAGACGTCCCGACTTAGAGGCGAAAGCAAGCTCAAGCCAGACTTCCCGACCTACAACCCAACAAACGTCCCGACGTTGATCCCAACAGATGTCCCGACGTAGAGCCCAAGAGATGTCCCGACATAGAGCCTAACAGACGTCCCGACGCAGAGCCCAACACATGTCCAGTTGTAGAACTCAACATACGTCCCGACATAGAGCCGAAAGCGAGCTCAAGCCAGACATATCGAAGTAGAGACCAACAGACGTTCCGACGTAGAGCCAAAAGTGAGCTACAGCCGGACGTAGAGCCTAAAAGACGTCCTGACGTAGAGCCCGAGAGATGTCCCGACATAGAGCCCAACACACGTCCCGACGTATATCCCAAAAGACATTCCGAAGTAGAGCTGAAATTAACGTCAAGCCAGACGTAGAAACCAACATACGTTCCGACGTAGAGACCAACAGACGTCCCGACGTATAGCTCAGAAGATGACCCGACGTATAGCCGCAAGACGGAGGGATGGGGGGGCATAGACAGGTGCAGACGTGGTGCGCATCCTCACGGCTGCTCGATAGTCTCACCTTCAAGTCCCAGGAAGGGAAATGCGGTCACAAACACTCCTCGCAAAAAACAAGTTGCCATCCTGCAGGAAGTTCAGAATTCCGGGAAAAACCAGTGCACCTAGAACAAAACAGCACCAAAACTATCAGTTAAAAAAAAGGCTATGTGTTTTAAAACCCTCCTGTCACCCCTGAACACCCCCTAGGAAACTGCCGACGTAAAAAAAAAAAAAAAAAAAAAACAACAAAAAAAAAACCACACCCAAAACCCAAGCTGCATCCCAGGGCGCTCTCTCCTGTGGATGCCGCTGGACCCTGCCCAGTCCCACAGCTCTCGCCTTGCCCAGAAGGAGCTCCCTGGGCAGAGCCCGGGGCTCATCTACTCCAGGGCCCCCCGCACCGAACCGTCACTTGGGCATCCTGGAGGACTGCGGGCCCATAGAGCGCAAGTTCGGAGGACTGAGGGGCACTTCCGGCATCATGGAGGACCGCGGGGAAGCGGCGGGAGCCTGCCGGAGCCCTGGAGGAGCCGGTGAGTCCCCCGCGAAACGAGTGCCGACGGCGGCCGCGGTGGCGGCACCGCCGTCTCGGGGCCGCATCCGCGTCATTTCTCTCCGGAGCTGCGGACGGTGCTTGGAGGGGGGGGGGGGGGGGGGGGGGGGGGTATGGCGCCGCCATCTTCTGAATGAGGCATGGACAGGTGGATAGGGAGTGGCATATACAGGTGCATACATGTTGCACATTCTAATACCTAATAATCTCACCTTCAGTCCTATTAAGGGAAAAGCTGTCAGCCAAACTAGGGAAAAAAACAAGGTTACATCCTGCATGAAGTCCAGAGTTCCAGGAAAATCCAGTGCAGCTAGAACAAAAAAAATTCAGTTAAAAAAAATTCTGTGTTTTTAAAGTATCTTGCCACCCCTGAACACTCAGTATAAAATTGCTGACATCAAAACCAACAAACCGGCATCCAATGGCACTCTCTATGTGCTGCTGGACCTTGCCCAGTCCCACAACTCTTACCTCAGATGCTTCTGCTTCTCTCCGTGTCCAAACCGCAATACCCACACAGCCCAGCCAGCTCCCAAACTGCCACCGCTGATAGCACCAACAGAGCACCCACACCACAGCAACCTCAGAGCAGAATGAGCTCCCTGAGCAGAGACCCAGACCCCGACCACCACCCTTCCCACAATCACAGGGAACTGAATAAACGGAGACACCGAGAGAGGGAGACCTAGAAATGCCATTGTCACAAGCAACGAGGAAGAATGAAATCAGAGCTGGTGGGGTGCCAGAAAGGAAGAGACATAGAAAGGAAAGGTAGAAGGTGATACTTTACAGGGCAATGCTAGCAGAAGAGCAAAAAGCTTTGGGGAACTAGACAGCCTGAAAGGCAGACAGAAGCAGGGACAGGCAAGGAGGCAGGCAGAGACCTGCAGAACCAGGGCAGGGATGGGCCCGGACACACACGAGGGGACACGTGGCTCCTGGTGCCAACGGCAGACCTTCACCGCCCCGAGGCTTTTCTCTCTGCTTCTGCCCCTTCCTCCTCCACAGTGCCAGCTGCCTGACCTTAGGAGTAAGCGGTGCGTGACTCAATGCACTTCTCTCACGAGGTTTCCTGGACATGCAGCAGCTCACACGTGTGGCCAACAGAGCCGCCAGGGTCCTGGTGTCGTGTGCTGGGTGGCGTGCTCTGTTGGGGACGGCTGGGAGGGATCCTTCCTTGCCACAGGGACCGGCTAGAGACAGCTGCCTGTGGAAGCCCCTTGGTTTGACTCCTCAGCCACCTCCTGCAGGCAGGCATGCCCAGGCAGCCCCCTTCCTAGCCCAAAGCAGGGCCAGCCCCATCATTAGCCTCACTGGCCACACCTGCCCCAGCTGGAGCCCGTCAGGAACAGGGGCCTGGCCAAATCCCCACAGCACATGGCCCCCTCCCTGGCACCTGCTCACAGCCATGAGCTCTGCACCCAGGGGCTTGAATACCATCCAGGGGGGCACAGAGGAGGCAGGAAAAGTTTACTCACCTCTGCCCAGAACAAATCCTGGCACTGAGCTGGCTACAAGGCTCAGTGCTCAAACGCAGCAGGACAGCAGGAGAGAAGGGAAAAAACAGGAGGAAGATAGAGAAGAGGTGGGGGACAGGCAGCCAGTAAACGGGATGCTGCAAACAGGGGAGGGACAGGGAGCAGGACAGTAGCATAGAGAGAGGAGTACTGGGACACTGAGCAAAAAACCCAGGGAGAGGTGGAGGAATACATAAGAGAGAGGAGGAGCAGGAGAAAGAGTCCAAAGGCACCAGCAGGACCACAAGGCAAGGACAAGACGAGGGACAGGCAAATATTGTAAAGCAATAGGGGAAAAGAAACAGAGGCAAGAACTAACACATAGGGTCAGGAAGACAAAAAGAGGGAGCCTTACAAAGACAATGTAAAAAGTGACACCATTTCCACCCACTCTTGATTTCCACATTTTCCCTGACTTCGCACCCCATCTCAGCCTCCACTTTCTTCCAGCCCTGCCACCTCCCCCTGGCTTGAGGGGAAGCCCCAGTGCCATCGGAATGGCAGCAGGGTGCCTGGCAGGCTTCCACAGCAAAGTGGCCAGGACAGAAAGCCATCGTTGGCCCTCCCCATCCCTGGGCAGCCCTTTCCCAGGCAGCGGAAGGAGCGACAGGCAGGGCAGCAGAGATGGACCAGGATGTGCATGGGAGAACATGTGACTCACCCCAGCTCCCAGCACCGGCTCAGACCTTCAGTGCCCCAACACTTTTCTCTCAACTCCCCTCCACTGCCAGGCTGGCCAGCGGCTCACACACAGCCGATGCAGGCACCAAGCTCTTGGCAACACATGCTGGTGGTCTGCTCCATCACGGACAGCTCAGAGGAACCCTTCTTCACCACAGGGACCAGCCATTCCATGCTGGAGGCACCTCCAGCTCCTCCTCAGCCAGTTCCCCTTTACCAGCTCCCTCAGGCAGCCCCTTTATAGTCCACAGCAGGGCCAGTCATGCCATTAGCCCCACTGGCCACACCTGGAGCCCATCAGGAACAGGGGCCACAGGCAAGAACAAACACCCAGGGACAAGGAGCTCAGAAGAGGGAGATGTAGGAAGAAAACGTAAAAAGTAATGCTGCTTTTCCACTCTCCCACCCACCTCTGCCCTTGGGAAAGCCTGATGGAAACCATGAGACTTCAGGGTGTCCCTGCTGGGTGCCCCTCATTCCCCCTGACATCTACTGGTGATGGCATTTTGCGGTAGTCTTAGGGATTTGGGGCCCAAGGAAGTGCCAGAGCAAAGTTCGGAATGCTAACAGTTTATTCGTGCTGTAAACCTGGAGCAGCAATACTTGGAGAGGTGAGGGCAAGGCAGCTGCATGGAGCAGAGACAAGGGGGGGACAATGCATGCCCATGGGAGGCAGGTGCAAGGCAGAAGCACAGGGCGAGGACAACAGTGTGAGCTATGCACACCCATAAAGAGGGAACACAAAGCAGGCAAAGCACACCCATTGGAGGCAGGGACACGAGAAGTAGGGCCAGGCACACCCACCCTTTGCAAGGCCACCGAGTTGGGGGTGGCATGGGAAAAATCCCACCTGCAGCCACGGACGGAGGGATGGGGGGGCATAGACAGGTGCGGACGTGGTGCGCATCCTCACGGCTGCTCGATAGTCTCACCTTCAAGTCCGAGGAAGGGAAATGCGGTCACAAACACTCCTCGCAAAAAACAAGTTGCCATCCTGCAGGAAGTTCAGAATTCTGGGAGAATCCAGTGCACCTAGAACAAAACAGCACCAAAACTATCAGTTAAAAAAAGGCTGTGTGTTTTAAAACCCTCCTGTCACCCCTGAACACCCCGTAGGAAACTGCCGACGTAAAAAAAAAAAAAAAAAACAAACCAAAAAAACCCCACCAAAACCCAAGCTGCAGCCCAGGGCACTCTCTCCTGTGGGTGCCGCTGGACCCTGCCCAGTCCCACAGCTCTCGCCTCGCCCAGAAGGAGCTCCCTGGGCAGAGCCCGGGGCTCATCTACTCCAGGGCCCCCCGCACCGAACCGGCACTTGGGCATCCTGGAGGACTGCGGGCCCATAGAGCGCAAGTTCGGAGGACTGAGGGGCACTTCCGGCATCATGGAGGACCGCGGGGAAGCGGCGGGAGCCTGCCGGAGCCCCGGAGGAGCCGGTGAGTCCCCCGCGAAACGAGTGCCGACGGCGGCCGCGGTGGCGGCGCCGCTGTCTCGGGGCCGCATCCGCGTCGTTTCTCTCCGGAGCTGCGGCCGGTGCTTGGAGGGGGGCGGGGGGGGGGGGGGGTATGGCGCCGCCATCTTCTGAAGGCTAAGGCTGCCCGCGGCGGGGATGGGGCCGCGCGGCCAGGAGGGGACAGGCCGCCGCCCCGCCGTGCAGAGCTGCGTTCCTTGCGTGTTTCGGCAGGAATCGCTGTTGAATCCGTCTCGCTCTCGAATCCGTCTCGCTCTCCACGGCTTCCGGGCAGTTTCTCCGCCCGCCCTGCCGGTCCGCGGTTAGGCCGGCGCGGAGCACCGGTGACGGGACCTGCGGGCGTGCGTGCGTGCGTGAGGGGCTCTTGCGAGAAGAGCCTCACAATAAGCAGGCTCAGCTCCGGGGCGGCACTAGTAAATGGCGTGGTCCTCGGGCGCCGTTAATTCGTGCCACACGTTTGAGCTGGAATTTGAGAGAATAGTCTGTTATTTAAACGGCCCGATTGAAGAGTTGACTGGTACAAAAAGCCGGTGAACGAACGGCTCACAGCCGGCGAGCGCTCCGTGTACCGCTGCTGAAGGGAGCAGGAGCAAAGCGCAGGCACCCGACTGACACAAGAGGAAAAGGTTCATTACCGTTGGAAATCACGGTTTCGGATTGTGAATTAGGACTCGAATTAGGGGTACGTTCACGACGACCGTTACCCTAAACTGCTCCCAATTGGTATTCTATTTCTGCTTCCCAAGGAGAAAATTTTCACCTGATGGTGCTGCGGGGGTATCTTTAATGCATCAGTTTAAGATGGCTAGTATTGTTAAACGGGCATTCATGATGCCCAGTTAGCGTTCGATCTGTTTCTAAAATGAAATCTAAGTTTTTGTTCGTCGGATTTAATGGGCGTCGGTTTTTTCTTTTAGCTCTACTTGGAAGGAATTGGTACCCGTCCCCTCCTCCCCCCCCAACGGCTATGTTTAAATTTTGGCAGTCGTGACTCCCTGTTGGTTTTCTAATCTTCCTTTTATTTTAAATCTAAATCTTTTAGCGTTATGTTAGTTCACCACCGCCCGGGAATTCTTTTAGTACCTACGTTTAAACGTAGCCGTTATTGAACGATTCCTTTTTTTATTTCTCTTTATCTAAAGATCTAAAGCTTCGATTACTCTTTTGGTTCTAAGCAGGAGTCACTGTTGCCTCCCAGCTTGCTTACAGCGGTGTGATCGTTTAAGCGTTAGAGCCTCCCAATTAGTTTCCAGTTCAATTGGTTTAGCAGTGGTTATGTTTAAATGGAGCTGTTAACGACTCCCAATTAGTTTTCTGTCTTTATCACTTCAAGAGGGTCTCTAAACTATTCATTTTTTGAATTGCAATACGGACCGGGAATCATTACTGCCCGGTTCATTAAGTAACATCTGCCACTAAATTTAGTCATTACTCAACCCTAGGTAATATTTCTTCTCTTTAGGCGCGCTCTAATATTTTGTGACTTTACCACGAAGTGGATTAACTAGGACGCGTGATTTTTTTCTTTTCCTGTTAGAGTTGTTTCGCTACAGCTATTACTTCCAGTTAGTGCTCTGTTGTTGATATTCTGCTGCTTGCCCTTTGATTACATCAATGGGGAGTAAGTACTGTCTGCAAAGCGGGAAGCAATAGCTAGAGCGGACGACGGGCAGTATTTGCTCCCAAAGACTATTCTGGTTACTGTGACGGACATTTTTATTTTAAACGTTTTGACGTAAACGAGCGGTAAAAATTAAACTAATAGAAACTGACCACTTTGGAATTCCCCAGGAAAAACCACCGGAGCGCCTCGACGCGACCGGAGCCAGGACGCCTGCCGCGGTCCACTTGGGACGCTCGACGGTTTTGCACTCCGTCTCCAAAGCTTGAAGCTCCGCGGAGCGCAACCTCCCCGAGCGGCGACTCGGCCTGTAGCCACCGCCCGCTCTTCTCTCCGGCTCCGCCACCCGTTTTTCCAGAGCAGCCCAAAATCCCGGGGAAGCGAACCCGCGCACAGCAGATATGCCGCGACACCAAACCTCCGGCTGTCCAGCTGCGCCGCCCCCGACCGTCGCTGCTGCGCCAACGGGAGCCTCCGGCCGACGCAGTGCCGAGCGCCCGCGACCCCGTCGGCCGCCGGCTCTGCCAGCGGCGCGGTCCGGCGAAATCCGCGACGCTGCCGAGTCTGCGGCGAGTCCGGGGCGTGTTTTTTTAGCGAAGGAAAAGGCCATTGCAAGTCTCAAGTCCGACCTGCAAGGAAAAAGAAAGCCCGCGTAACAAGGCTAGACCCGTTCCTGTCTGTTGCAGAACTTGTACCAGCGCTACATTCTGGACGGGACCGAATGACAAAGCCGAATGACAGCCTGCAAGAATCCTCCTCTCAGAGCTCTCTGGTTGCAAAGGGAATATTGTAGATCACCAGCAGTTGTAAGACACTGAGACTCCTACTTTTCTCCATCTGCCTCCCTCAACAGAAATAAGTCCCAAAGGACAGAAAACCCCAGGATCGGGTTGAAATCAAACGGAACCCAAACCAAAAACCAAAACCAAGGAAAAACCGTCGGGGAAAAGAACCCCAAAGCATCAGGAACTGTACCAAGCACCTTAAGTAACACTGAAGCGACTCGAACCAAAACAAGTGACAAAGCACCTCAGGAGAGGTGCCAGGAAAGACAAATGAGTCCACACAGAGCAACGCCCGTGTCCTTCTGAGAGGACTAGGCAGGTGAGAGAAGGCCCTTTGAAGGCCTGTCGTTCTGAGAAGGCCGCTTGTCACGCAGATTGATTCTGGTGCCTGGATGGGAAATGGAGGGGACTGAGGGGCGCACGAAGGGGAGGGAGGAACTCGGACAGCTTACGGAGATGCCTGCGGTGCAAAGCCGGGCTGCAGGATGGCTCGGCGTCGGTGCCATCGACCCCCCCCAAAAGATGCTGTGACCCCACTTGGGGACGACAACCTCTGGCCCCGGCGCCCCCGGGGCCGGGCAGAGGCAGCAGCGCTGGGCGTAGCTGGTGGCAGGGGGCCCGACGGGGGGGAACGCGTCCCGGCAGGGCCTGGCCAGGCCCAGGAGCACATCTGGTCCTCGCTGAGGGGCTGGAGCCGATAGGGGCCTGAGGAGTACAGGGGTGGCCTGGTGTCCCCGGCCGCAGCTCTTCCCTGCCGCAGCCGCCTGCGCTCCTGTCCGCGCCCGAAGCCCCATGCCCGCAGAGGCAGCTGGGTCTGGAGCTGCCAGCGCCAGCAGCCCCAGAGCAGAATGAGCTCCCTGAGCAGAGGCCGAGGCTCATATACCCCAGGCCCCGCCCCCGGGCAAGTGGTGGGGATGGGACACAAGGGGGGGCGGTGCCGGTGAGGGGGGGGGGGTGGGCAGCAAGGCACGCCAACGGGAGGGTGGGGCATGGGGCAAAAAAGTCACGCCCGGGGGGGGGGCGGTGCTGGGGTGGGGTGCAGAATAACAAAGGCAAACCCGGGAAGGGGAAGGGGGTGGGGGCCGGGCAGGGCACGGCCACTGTCGGCGAGGCCATGGGGGGGGCGGTGCTGGGGCGAGGTGCAAAGCAGCAAGGCACTCCCACGGGGGGAGCGGTGCCGGGGCGGGGCGCGGGGAAGCAGGGCACGCCCACGGGGGGGGCGGTGACGGGGCGGGGCGCGGGGAAGCAGGGCACACCCACCGGGGGGGGGATCAGTGCCGGGGCGGGGCGCGGGGAAGCAGGGCACGCCCACGGGGGGGGTGGTGCCGGGGCAGAAAAGGCACACCGGGGGGGGGGGGGTCGGGGGGGGGGGCAAGCAGGGCACGCCTACAGTGGCCAGTGCCGAAGAACAGCAGCAAGGCACGCTCACGGCGGGGGGGAGGCGCCGGGTGGATTTGGGGCCAGGCACACCCACCCTTAGCAAGGCCACCGAGTTGGGGGTGGCATGGGAAAAACCCCACCTGAAGGCAGAGACAGGGGTATGGGGGGGCATAGACAGGTGCAGACGTGCGCATCCTAACGGCTGCTCGATATTCTCACCTTCAAGTCCGAGGAAGGGAAATGCGGTCACAAACACTCCTCGCAAAAAACAAGTTGCCATCCTGCAGGAAGTTCAGAATTCCGGGAAAATCCAGTGCACCTAGAACAAAACAGCACCAAAACTATCAGTTAAAAAAAAGGCTGTGTGTTTTAAAACCCTCCTGTCACCCCTGAACACCCCCTAGGAAACTGCTGACATAAAAACAAGAAAAAAAAAAACCCCAAGCTTCATCCCAGGGCACTTTCTACTGTGGGTGCTGCTGGACCCTGCCTAGTCCCAGAGTTCTTGCTTCACACGTAAGAAGGAGCTTCCTGGGAGAGCTCAGGGCTCATCTACCCCAGGCCCCAACCACCACCCTTCCCACAATCATAGGCAACTGGGTAAACTGAGACACGGAGAGAGGGGACCTAGAAATGCCAGTTTCACAAGCAATGAGGAAGAATGAAATCAGAGCTGGTGGGGTGCCAGAAAGGAAACGACATAGAAAGGAAAGGTAGAAGGTGACACTTTACAGGGCAATGCTAGCAAAAGAGCAAAAAGCTTTGGGGAACTAGACAGCCTGAAAGGCAGACAGAGGCAGGGACAGGCAAGGAGGCAGGCAGAGATCCAGAGAACCAGGGCAGGGATGGCCCTGGACACACACGAGGGGACACGTGGCTCCTGGTGACAACGGCAGACCTTCACCGCCCCGAGGCTTTTCTCTCTGTCTCTGCCCCTTCCTCCTCCACAGTGCCAGCTGCCTGACCTTAGGAGCAGGCGGTGGGTGACTCAATGCACTTCTCTCACGAGGTTTCCTGGACATGCAGCAGCTCACACGTGTGCAGCCAACAGAGGCGCCAAGGTCCTGGTGCTGTGTTATGGTGGCATTCTCTGTTGTGGATGGGTGGGAGGGATCATTCCTTGCCACAGGGACCAGCTGGAGACAGTTGCCTGTGGAAGCCCCTTGGTTTGACTCCTCAGCCAGCTCCTGCAGGCAGGCATGCCCAGGCAGCCCCCTTCATAGCCCAAAGTAGGGCCAGCCCCATCATTAGCCTCACTGGCCACACCTGCCCCAGCTGGAGCCCATCAGGAACAGGGGCCTGGGCAAAGCCCCACAGCACATGGCCCCCTCCCCGGCACCTGCCCACAGCCACGAGCTCTGCACCCAGGGGCTTGAATACCATCCAGGGGCACAGAGGAGGCAGGAAAAGTTTACTCACCTCTGCCCAGAACAAATCCTGGCACTTAGCTGGCTACAAGGCTCGATGTGCAAACACAACAAACGCAGCAGGAGAGAAGGGAAAAAGCAGGAGGAAGGTAGAGAAGAGGTGGGGGACAGGCAGCCAGTAAACGGGATGCTGCAAACAGGAGAGGGACAGGGAGCAGGACAGTAGCATAGAGAGAGGAGTACTGGGACACTGAGCAAAAAACCCAGGGAGAGATGGAGGAATACATAAGAGCGAGGAGGAGCAGGAGAGAGAGGCCAAAGGGACCAGCAGGACCACAAAGCAGGGACAAGACAAGGGACAGCGGAATATTGTAAAGCAATAGGGGAAAAGAAACAGAGGCAAGAACTAACACATAGGGTCAGGAAGACAAAAAGAGGGAGCCTTACAAAGACAATGTAAAAAGTGACACCATTTCCACCCCCATCTTGACTTCCACATTTTCCCTGACTTCGCACCCCATCTCAGCCTCCACTTTCTTCCAGCCCTGCCTCTCCCCCTGGCTTGAGGGGAAGCCCCAGTGCAGTCAGGAAGGTGTTAGGCTGTCCATCAGGCTCCCACAGCAAAGGGGCCAGGACAGAAAGCCATTGCTGGCCCTCCCCATCCCTGGGCAGCCCTTTCCCAGGCAGCAGAAGGAGCGGCAGGCAGGGCAGCAGAGGTGGACTGGGACACACACAGGAGAACGTGTGACTCACCCCAGCTCCTGGCACCAGCTCAGATCTTCAGCACCCCAACACTTTTCTCTCAACTCCCCTCCACCGCCAGGCTGGCCAGCGGCTCACACACACAGCCGATGCAGGCACCAAGCTGCCAGCAACGTGTGCTGGTGGTCTGCTCCATCATGGACAGCTCAGGGGGATCCTTCCTTACCACAGGGACCAGCCATTCCATTCTGGAGGTACCTCCAGCTACCTCCTCAACCAGTTCCCCTTTATCAGCTCCCTCAGGCAGCCCCTTTATAGCCCACAGGAGGGCCGGCCCTGTTATTAGCCCCACTGGCCACACCTGGAGCCCATCAGGAACAGGGGCCACAGGCAAGAACAAGCACCCAGGGACAAGGAGCTCTGAAGAGGGAGATGTAGGAAGAAAATGTAAAAAGCGATACTGCTTTTCCACTCTCCCACCCACCCCTGCCCTTGGGAAAGCCTGATGGAAACCATGAGACTTCAGGGTGTCCCTGCTGGGTGCCCCTCATTCCCCCTGATATCTACTGGTGATGGCATTTTGGGCCCAAGGAAGTGCCAGAGCGAAGTTTGGAATGCAAACAGTTTGTTTAAAACAGTTTGCATCTGGAGCAGCACTTCTTGTAGCGGTGGGGGCAAGGCAGGTGCATGGAGCAGGGACAAGGGGGGGGGGGACACAAAACATGGTAATGGGAGGCAGGTGCAAGGCACACCCATGGTGGGGGGGCGGGGGGGGGGGGAGGAAGGCAGGTGCACAGGGGGAGGATAGGGTGTGAGCTATGCACACCCATAAAGTGGGTACAAAAATCTGTCAGGGATAACCTGATTGAGGAAGATGAAGTTGACCTTGACAGCATTCCAGTATACCCTTGAAAAGACAGAAGAAGTGGATGAAGAATGTTGTAAACAAGTTTGAGGAAGTTATAAGAGATTGAGCAAGAAGAGACTGAGCAAGTAATACCACAGAGCAGAAACTTGGCAAGAGAACAGTAGGTACAGTGAGAAATACAGTAGGAGCTCCAGCCAATCATTATGTGAATGGAGGTGAATGGACAAAGCTATTGAGCGAATCATTTTAGCAGCCTTAGTGCATGAACAGGTGGACAGATAAGAAAGGTTATAAAAGGGTACGCTTTTTCTGCTGCACCATCTCAGCCATCTTGGTTTTTGCAACTTAATAAAGACTGCCTTCTTACATATACTCTTGTCGTTGTCCATCCCTACCATGAAAAAAAGCAGGCAAGGCAGGCCCATGGGAGGCAGGGACATGACAAGTAGGGCCAGGCACACACACGGGAGTCAAGGCCACAAAGATCGGGGTGGCATGGGAAAAACCCCACCTGAAGGCAGAGACAGGGGTATGGGGGGGCATAGACAGGTGCAGATGTGGTGCACATCCTCATGCTACTCGATAATCTCACCTTCAGTCCTAGGAAAGGAAATGGGATCACAAACCCTTGTCACAAAAAACAAGTTGCCATCCTGCAGGAAGTTCAGAATTCCAGGAAAATCCAGTGCACCTATGTCTTGGTTTGAAAGACAGGTGTCTGTGGAGGAAGGCAGGAGCCTCCCTTGAAATGGAAAGTGCAACCCCCTTCCCTCCAAATTATTATAATTTTGAAATTAACGGGCGTTCAGGCAAAGATATGGGGAATAGGAATAACAGTTCTTTACTAATATATATATATATAAATATATATATATATATATATATATAACACAAGGCAGGGAAAAAACAAACAACCCACTGGTTTACACTGACAGAGTCAGGAATACAACCTGACACCCTGTTAGGGTGGCAGTAGCAGTCCGATAAGATGCTGGCTGCAGTCCTCCTGAAGCGATGGATGTAGTTCTGTGGAAGCAGCAATCAGGTAAAAGAGTCTGGTCTTCCTCCGAAGGTCCAGTGGTAGGTAGGTAGCTCTTGTCCTCTGGAACTCCAGTGGGGGGAAAAGCTCCTCTGGGAATCCACTGGAAGAAGGCTGCTAGGGTGTTCAAAATCTCTGTTTTTATTTGGCATGGACTGCTTGGCTCCTTCCCCCCCGCCCCCCGCCCCCCCCCCCCCCCCCCCCCCCCCCCGGGCGGAGCATCTCACAATGGGATGGGGAGTCGTGAGGCAGTTCCTTGATGGGCCATTAACAGGAGATAGTCCAGGAGCGAGTTATCGATGAGTCAGGCGATAAGGCATTGTTGTGCCCAGTAACAGGAGATAGTCCGGGGGGGGGGGGGGGAGGCAGAGAGCACCGCCCCACCTGGTCTCAACAGCTCCTGAAGATGGTAATAGAATATTTTTTTCTTTTGGCACATTTTGCACTGTAACCCAGGACAACCTAGAACAAAACCACAGCAAAACTGTCAGTTAAAAAAGCTGTGTGTTTTAGAACCCTCTCATCACCCCTTAACACTCCGTATGAAACTGCTGACAAATAATAAAAAAAAAAAGCCCAAGCTGCATCCCAGGGCTCTCTCTACTGTGGGTGCTGCTGGAGCTTGCCCAATCCCACAGCTCTCACCTCGCACAGAAGGAGCTCCCTGGGCAGAGCCCGGGACTCATCTACCCCAGGCCCCGCCCACTGCCTTTCCAAACATCCCCAGGGGAAGGGGCCGCCGCGGGGCACAAAGGTGAGAGCGTCCGGTGCGTAGCCCACTCACTGTAGGCGGTAGCAGGAGAGAGCGCGGCAGCGCGCACCCGGAGCTGCAGTACCGTCTTTTGGTCACAGGGTGGCAGCAGGGTGCGCGGCAGCGCCGCCGGGGCTGCATAACCGCTTTTTGGTCATAGGGTGGCAGCAGGGAGCGCGGAAAGCTCCGCTGGGCCTGCAGTACCGACTTTCGGTCACAGGGTGGCAGCAGGGAGCGCGGCAGCGCCTTCGGGGCTGCAGTACTGCTTTTCGGTCACAGGGTGGCAGCAGAGAGCGCCACAAATCGGTGTCACCGCACACGCGCGTGTACCACGCCCCAGTACCCAACCCTAGTCAAATCGTGGTAGCAGAGCGCGCCGCGGGCGGCCGCCAGCGCGCATGCGCGTACCCCGGCCTGCAGTACCGCACACCCCCCACGCGCAGGCAGCACAAAGCGCCGTTTCACGCAGCACCCCCGTGCGGTCACAGCGGCGCAGCAGCACCTGCATCTTTCTCTGACACTGGGGGTACAGGGGGACCCGGAGAGGGGTGGGGGATGACCGACACCAACGGCTCTCCCCGGCATAACCCACAGACGAGCACTCACCTGCCACAGCCCACGAGACAGAATCCATGCTCGATGCCTGCCCCCCGCCAGATCATCGACGCCGGCTGCCGCACAGCAGAGGGGTGGCAGGGCGTCCGCCAAAGGACGGTGCCATGGCTCTTGCTCGCACTCGGCTCTGCCACGTTCCCCGTCTCGGACCACACCCGGACGGGCTCCCCAGAGCAACAACTGCCCCTTTCCCCACCGGACAGCCGTGGCAGAAAGCTTGGACAGAGACAGAGCTGGCCCCGCGGGGCGAGAGTGCTGAGCCACCGGCAGGCAAACCTGGGGGGGGGGGCGAGCTGCTGCGCAGCACCGGACACTCACAGCAAGACATCGGGAAACAAAAGGCCCCAGCCATAGTTCAGCACATTAGAAGAACAACACAGAAGCAAGGAGAGGAATTCAATAGAACGAGGGACAGGAGAGCAGTCGAACTGAAGGAGACCAGCCCGAAATACAGACACATCCTCTACAAACCAGAGTGATTTGAATACTTAACACTCCATAGAAAGACAAACAGATACGATTTCCAACCCCTTCTTAGCAGAAAAGCAACTGCTCTTGCTCATGTTTGATGCCCTTCCTTAGAGCGCTGCTGCAGAACAAGGCTGTACACCCCCATCTAGATCTATGCTTACACCTGTCTCCAAAATACACAGTTGTTAATTGACTCTGCTCCTGCCCCACCTTGTTCTATCATGTCACATGATTAGAAACCAAGTACTTCAGAGCGCTCTGTCAAAACACAGGGAAGAAACTCAGTAACATGCAGCTGCCTCTGGCTTGGAAAGAGTTAGAGAAACCCCTGACCGCTTAAGTACACCTCATACATTACATGCTGTACTGATTCGGCAGCGAGTTTAAACCGCGTTAGTCATTCTGCCAATTATACAATTTTAACTTTCTCTAGAGTTTCATATATGACAGGAAAAGATCAGTGAAATAATAGATCCCCCACATGGTTTTACTCATTAAAAAGAAAAAAAAAAAAAAAGAAATTCAAATCCCCAGGGCTGCAACAGGTAAGGCCACCGAACAGGACTGGCAGATGCACTAAGGCTTCTGGCTGTACCAAAGCACGCAGAGGAACATTTTTTAATCGTATCTCGACCGTTGCAACCAAGAATGTAAAGACCAGCGACGCCATCCACTTTTGGAACACTTGCTGTGCTTCAGTCTTTGGAAACAAATTGACTTTGCTGTTGTTTTGTTTTTCAAAAGAGGGCAAAAAGTCTCACTGCTCATGACTTCTACAGCCAAGCACACAGAGTCCGACAGGCAGTTCGTACAACGCAATTTCTTTGAAGGAGAAAGATTTCCATTCCAGGAAAATCCCTTTTCCAACTGAAATCAAAGTTACGCACTGCAGGACAACGGTCCCTGGTCCCTCAGCTTCGCTTCCAGAGGGCTGGGGATCCGCGTCCATCCTCAGCAGAAACCACATCAACTAACCTGATTACTCCTGCAGTTGCCACGTTCCTCCTCATCGCCTACAGAAAAGAAAAAAAAAAAACCACACACACCGCTGACAGTGGTAGCTGTCACACGGGTCACCACAGACCTCCTCGAAACACCCTCCTCCTCAAAAGGAACGTGGTCTTCCGCTCAACTGCTCCGCACCGATTCCCGTGTTGGACGCTGCAGCTGTCATCGCTTGCGGCCCCCCTAAGGTAGCAACAGACAGAGAAATACCGTCACGCTTGGGAGAAATCACCAGCCCCACGCTCCTCCTTGCTGCTCCTTAGCTCACCACCTCAAAAGCTCACCCAACTCCAAAGGCAGCTGCGTAACACCTGCACAAACGCACAGAAACGCTTGACCGAGCTGCCGCAGGATGCTCCGCTCTTGGACGCCGGCCCGGCTGACAACCGCCTCGCCTCCTCAGGCCGCTGGTCGGCGCGCAGCTTCGCCCCTCCGAGGCTACGTGCGTGACCTGCGAAAGCCAAAACAAAAGGCACGTGCTGAGATACCGCCCGAAACCACAGCCTGCCCGTGCCCATTCCCCTCTCCTCCTCCTCTACCTCGGCCGCCCACCCACCCTACCTCTGCCAGCTGCCGCGTTGAGGCTCCGGTACCACCTGTAAAACACAACCCATAAGGGATGCTTATAAACTTCACAAACGACACAACGCCTGAAAAGTAACTTCTCTGCTGCAGCCCACCAGTCCCAGCTCACCTCGCCCCAGCCACCCGCAGTGCCGATACCCTGCTTCGCTCGCTACTTCGTGCCTTTGGAATACAACAAACCTACCAAGACCTGTCAGCTGCTCACACAGCCATCGGCCGCATCTGCCCGCTGACACTGCGTGCCAACCCACCTTCTTATGGCCGCTCCCCCGCCCCTCCTCTAACCCTTTGGTGCACGGCTCGTCTCACTGCATCTGAAAACGGCATCGAACGAGTCACCCGGCTGCGGAGCAACAGCTTAACGGTTCCGGAGATCTCCTTTCCATGTAGGAATACCCTCTAGACTCCAACAACAGCCAGCCAGCCATCACAGAAAACCAAAGCCAAAGCAACACCTGGCCCTACGCGTACGACCCTTAGCACCTTCCACCCCGGAAGTCAAATGCCACGGCCCCTGACGAAAAGATACGGCCGCGGCCGCAACCGCAACGGTGGACGCGCGAGAAGCCGGGCCCCAAGACCCAACATCCACAGGACGCGGAGAAGTCGTCGTCCCAGAAGAGGGCTCCGTGAGAACAGACCGCTCGACAGCGGATACCCCAGCGCATCCTGGACCACTCGTCACCTTCTCGGACACGAGACGTGCTGGACAGATCTGTGTGTGGAGCTTCTCGCGCGAGACGGGGAGCGCTCGGTCGGCGGTACCCCGGTGAGTCGAGGAGCACGAGACCCTCGGTGCGGCTACCGATGCGCCCGCCTACCGCAAAAGAATAAACCTCCGGAGCATCGAGACCTCATTAATGTGCAGTATAGCGCACACGGAACAAGCACCACCGACCGCCTCCTTACCACTGAACCCCTCAAGGAATCACAGCGGCGGTCAGCTGACGGAAAAACCACGGCGGCTGAAAGATCTAACACAGGCACCTTACAACCACAGAAACCGGTGCTAAACACACAACAGGTGAAAAACTACACGGAAACGTAACTGCTGTGACCGGCACTACGACACGTCTCATCAGGCGCGTCATGAAAAAGTCAGAAACGGAGTAATGGGAAGGCTCGCGTGCCCGGGCCTACGACAGAAGACAGACCCTGGCTGGAGACTGTTACCAGCGCAAAGAACGCAGACCCTCTTCTCTGAGAAGTTCTGGGGAAGATGCCTTCTCGAGAAACTCTCAAGCTCCGTATACAGGCGAGTACAAGATGCTCACCCTAACCCTCGCTGGACAATTTCACCATCAGTCCTATTAAGAGAGAAAAAAGAGCATAGATCAAGACATCAGCAACTTACACAGCACACAGTAAAAACGGTGGGGAAAAAAAACAAGGTTCCATCTCCCATAGTCAGGAATTCCAAAAAAATGCAATGCATCTAAAATTTAAAAAAAAAAAATGGCAGGCTATTAAACCATTTTGCCACCCCCAAACCCTCAGCGGAAAACCGCCAGCCTGAAACAACAAAAACAACTGCATAAAAGGGTACTTCCTACTATGCCTACAGCCGAACCTCGGCCAGTCTCGAAACTCTTCCCTCACACCGACGCCTCCGCTTCTTGCCGTGAGCAAACCCCCGACGCCCGCGCAGCCCAGCCGGCTCCAAGAGCTGCCGCCAGCGACCAGACCAGCGGAGCGCCCGCACCGCAGCAGCCCCGGAGCAGAACGGGCTCCCTGTGCAGAGGCCAGGGCTCGTACACCCGGGGCCCTGCTCACCACCCTTCCTGCAATCCCCTGGGAAAGGGGCTGGGGCGACCCCCAGCAGACACAAGGGCGGCCGGAGGAGCAGCGGGGAGTTTCCTCACCTGCCTCCGTGTCACGGGGTACAAAGCACTGAGCAAAGACAGCGACCCGTACCGCAAAGGCCGACACCTGCTCTTCTACTGCAGGTATCTGCGGCACCAGCAACGTGACCGGGCAGGGAATTAAACTAACGGAACCGCTTTAACTGGGAGAATAAGGACACAAACCTGAGCCAGGTGCAGTCAGCAACATCCCCGGGGAGGAACCGGCAACCAAGTCCTCAGCGCTGCCCCTGGGAGACACAAAGAACGGCCAACTGTTGTCCACAGCGACGGCCACCCCTTTCCCCAGGCAGGAACCCCTCCTTCTGCAGGAGCTCCTGGAGACGCCCCCTCCTGCCCCAGACCATTGCCAACGGCACCCGTGCTTATGGGGCAATAAAGCACGTTCGCGGGTCAGCTTGCTGCTGCGAGGGCAGGGTCTGGGGTGGTCAGGGGCTACGGGACAGGTGCTGGAGCTGTGGGCAGCTGCATGGGGCGCGCAGGCTGGAGCACTTTTCCAGGGGGTGGGAAGGCCTCCAGGTGCCCGGAGGCAGCCATCTGCCCCTCTTCCTCCTTCCTCTCCACCAGCTCACAAAACCCCTGGGAGCTGCCCTGACGGGGCCCGACGTCTGCTGTCGGCACTCTCGGGCAGGCGTGCCCTAGCAGCACCATCCCCTGGGGCTGCGGCCCCATGACACAGAGCGGCCATCGCCATCAGCCTCGCTGGCTCCCTCCGGGGCTCCTCCGGCACCAGCCCGCAGCTGCAGCCATGGCCCCTTACCCCCGCTGTGTACCTGCTCCCCTGGACTCTCTGACCGCTGCTCAGCAAGTACAAAGGAGACAGAGCGAGGGTTTATTTGCAAACCCATCTAAGTGCGAGGAACACGCCTGCTCTGGGGCTCAGAGCCCGTCCACTCACCCTTCCCTGGGACCGCTCGGCAGTCCACGCTGGGGCAGCAGGTACGGAGAACGAAAACACAGCCATGGGGAGCTGGGCAGAGGAACAGAAAGAGAAAAATAAGGTGAGGGAGAGGAACTGAGGAGCAGAGAAAGAGAGGTACCGGGAAAAGAACAGAGAGGGGGAGACACAGATAAAGAAAGGACACAGAGTCCTGGTCTGTGGAAGGAAAACGGGGTCAGGGAGCCAGGCGGGTGAAAAGAGCACGCCCACCAGCCCTGTGCCCAGGGGGCAGCAGCGGCCTTTCCTCACGGGGAAGTGGCAGCGGGCACGGCGGCCCCATCCCACAGGCCCTGCAGCATCGCGCGGCCGTTACCGGCGGCGCCCGCCGGCAGGACAGCCTGCTGCTCGCCGGATGCAGCGCTGAGCATGGTGCCCGAGCCGGACGCCCGCAGGCAGCCATGCGGCCCTGGCAACGAGCCCACAGCTCGTGCGGCGGCTGTGGCGAGGGCTGGGCCGTGCCGCAGGAGCGGGGGGCCATCACTCGACCCCCGCAGCGCAGCACCTCCTCCCCTGGGCTCCCTCACAGCCCCTCGCCTGCTGTGAAGGGACTGCAAACGCAGCTGGGAGGGCAAAGGAGACTGCGAACGTTTCTTCAGTCACGCAGGTAGCGGATGCAGCGAGAGCGCCTGAGGCAGGGAACAGGATGGCGAGAGAAAGACAGGGACAGGGAGCCCGACAGGTGGAGAAAGAAGCAGCAGGGAGAGAAGAAGAGAGGCAGCAGATAGAGGGAGAAGGGAGCAGGGCAGAGACTGACAAAGGAGGACGGAGACGCAGGACAAAACTGGGACAGGCAGCACGACAGAGAGGAAGGAAAGAAGAACAGGGGCAGGAAGCTGGACCGAGACACATGGAGAAAGACAACAAAGAACAGGGCAGAGAGGGAGGATGAAACAACAGGGACAGGGAGCCAAGACAGCCAACGATGGAGGGAAGGGGCGGGGGTGGGGGGAACAACAACACGGTACAAACCACAGAGCTACACACTACAGGTGGAAGAATTAAAAAATAGAGCCGGGGAGCCAGGAAAAAAAAAAAAAAAGCTGGAGAGCAAAAAGTATAGCGATTCATACAAAAAGGGAGGGAATATTAAAATAGCGTCATCAGGGAGCCAGAGAAAGCGAGACGGAGAAAGGACAAAAGCAACAGGCTACAGGGCAGAGAGGGAGGAACTCATGAGCAGCAACAGAGCTCCGGCCAGAGAGAGACAGAAAAAAGTACAAGACTGCAGGGGCTGCAGGGCAGAGAAGGAAGAATTGACCAACAGGGACAGGGGACCAGACAGAGCGTGATCGAGAACAGAAAAAAACAGCAGCGGGCTACAGGGAAGAGGAATTCAAGAGCAGGGACTGGGAGCTGGACAAAGAGACAGAAAAAAAAAAAACAAACCACGAAACAGTGATGGGCTATGAGACAAATAAGGAGGAAAGAAAAAACAGCAGCAGGGAGCCAGACAGAAGAGACTGAGAAACACAGACAAATAGCCTGGGGCTATGGGACAGAGAATGTGGAATGAAAAGGCAGAGAGAGGGAGCCAGACAGAGAGCAGGGGGAAAATCCAGACAGGCTACGGAGGGGCAGAAGAAGGAATTAAAATCTGGGGACAGAGAGCTGAACAGAGAGGGATGGCGACAGCAGGGAATAGCAGCGGGTGCAGGAGTAAGAGGGAGAAAATAATCGATAGGGACAGGGAGCTGGATACAGAGGGTCAGAGAAAGGTGAAAATAGGGGTAGGGTAGAGGGCAGAGAGTAAGAATTAAAAAATGGGGGCACTGAGACACAGAGATGGAGAAAAGAAAAAAGCAACAGGCTACACAGCAAAGGAGGAGGAATTAAAAAACACGGACAGGAAGTGCGAAAGTGAGAAGGGGCTGGGGGGGGGGGGGTGGGCCGGGGACTCCAGGACACACGACTCCTGACAGGCAACAGGACAGAGAGGGAGGAATTAAAAGGGAGGGACTGGGAGCTGGGAGAGGGGGAGAAAGAAAAAGAATCACGGCACACTACAGGGCTGAGAAGGAAGAAACTGAACAACAGGGACAGGGAAACGGCCAAAGAGAGCCCAACGAAAGAAAATGTGCCGATGGGCTACAGGACAGAGAGGGAGGAGTGAAACAACAGGGAGCCAGAGCCAGGCACAGAGAGATCGAGACAGAAAAAACAGCCAGGAGCAACGAGGCGGGACAGGGGTGGGGGGAAGCTGCGAGGATCTGGAGCCAGACAGAGCAACAGCAAAAGAAAATGACAGCGACAAGCTCCAGGGAGGAGCGGGAGGAATGAAAAGACAGAGATGAGGGGCCGGACCCAGTGTGACACACGCAGGAAGCACAGCAACAGCTGGAGGGCAGAAAGGGAAGAATTAAAACACAGGGACAGGGCGCCAGAGGTGGAGTGGGGAGACAGATAAAGGGGGAGAGGGCAGACAGAAAGACAGGCTACAGGGAGAAGCAGGAGGAATTAAAGAAATGGGATCCACAGCCGGACAGAGAGAAGGAGAAAGCAGCACAATCACCACAGGCTACAGGGCCCAGAAGGAAGAAACTGAAAAACAGGGAAGCGGGAGCCGTCCAGAGAGAGATATGAAGAAAGGGAAGATAGCGGGGAGCCGCCACACGGCAGCAAGGGAAGGATTAAAAAGATGGGGCAGGGAGACGGACAGGGAGCGATGGAGAAAGAAACAAAGCCCCTTGATGGGCTACAGGACAGAGAGGGAGCAACTGAAGACTCGGGGAAAAGGAGCAGGACAGAGAACGGAAAACCAGTGACGGGCCACAGGGCAGAGGGAGGAACCACATATGTGGGGAGAGGCAACTGGCCAGAGAGAGATGAGGACAGACAGATAACAGCAGTGGGCTACAGGGCTGAGAGAGAGAAACTGAAAAACGGGGACCGAGAGCCGGGAACAGGAGACACGCAGAAACACCAAATCGCAACAGGCCACAGGACAGAGAGGGAAGAAATAAACATCTGGGACCAGGAGCAACCTACAGAGAGACGTCGGGAAACGGAAGTTTCAAGAACAATGCATACGAGGCAGAGAGGAAGGCATTTTTAGAAGTGGGTCAAGACAGGGACAGGGAGCCCAACAGAGACAGAGAGAACAAGAAAGCAACAACGGGCTGCGAGACAGACAGGGAGGAATTGAAAAATCCCAGCAGGGAGAGACGGCAAAAGGAATGAAATCGCAACACGAACTTCGAAAGCGACAGGCTGCAGGGCAGAGAGGGAGGAATTTTAAAAAATCCGGATCTTGTGCTGGACCAAGAGAGACCGAGCAAATAAAAATGGTGAGGCCTAAAAGGGCACACAGGAAGGAATTAAACAACAGGGACAGAGAGCCAGACAGAGAAAAGTCCTGACAGGCTTCCAGAGAGAGAGGGGAATTTAAAATTAGAGACCAGGAGCTGGACAGAGAGAGACTGAGACAGGGGAGGGATAAAAAAAAAAAAAAAAAAAAGACGGGGGCGGGCAAGGGGGAAATCACAGCACCATGTGAAAGACAGGGGGCCAGGGGAGGGGGATAGGGAGGGCCTGGGACACACAAGTGGGGCGATGGGGCCCCGAGGGCCCAGGACTCACCGCATCCCTTGTTCTCAGTGCTGCCAGGAGAATTTGCCCGTTCAGACGCTTCCTTCTCTTCCTCTCCTCCCTTCCTCTTCTGCAGCTCCGGTCACATGGTGGTTCTCCACCTAAAAGATTACATGGCTGTCTCAACTCTTGCGAGACAAGGCTTCCTAGACATGTAGCCTCGCTCGTTCATGCGTCACACGGCCGTACCACGCCGTGGGTTACGCACATGGACTCTCCGCTTGCCTGCGGTGGGAGGCAGCTGCCGGCCGGCCGGCCTCTGATTCCTTCTTCTTTACCTTTCTCTGGCCTCTCCAGCTTCAGCCGCAGCAGCTCCTGTCCACTGCCCACAGCCAGCAAGCGCTCCGCCCGCCCCTTTTTGCCCCCACGCCGCGACGAGAGCGAGGTCAGGCAGAGACAACCCAGGCAAGACCGAGGCGGGTGCAGACAACAGCATCCTCAGGGGAGGAAGGGACACCTGTGCCCTCAGTGCAGCCTCTGGGAGACAAGGAGAATCAGTGACCATTATGATCGTAGATCATCCCCGGCCAAATCGCCTCCTTCCACAGCAGCTTCTGGAGATGCCACTTTTTCCCTGCACTGCAGCTAATGGCATCCACGTTAAGGCAGAATCAAGTGCATCCGAGGGCCAGCTTGCTGCCATCACAACAGGATGACCTGGGGAGACAGGCTGCAGGGGAGGTGCTGGAGCTGGAGGCAGCTGCGCGGGGCCAGCGGGGCCGGGGAAGGCTCAAGGGGAGCTCTGGCGAGTTGGGAAGGCACCCGGCGCCTGGAGGGGCGTCCGCCTCCTTCCCCTCTTCCCTCCCACCAGCTCCCGGGAGCTCCCCGGGGCTGCCCGCCGCAGCACGGGCCTTGAGGCTTCCCGTCCCGCCACCCCCGGCGGCCAGCGGCCAGCAGAGACTCCCGCACCAGCCGAAGGAGCGAGCTCGCCTCACCGCCGGCCTCGCCCCTCACCCGCCGCCATGCTGCTCTCGCGCACCGCGCATGCGCGAGCCGCCGCCGGCGCGCCGGAAAGTCCGGGACCGCGCTTTGGCCGCGCGGCAGCAGCGCCCGCCGGGCGGCGCGTGCCCGGGGCGGCCCCGACGCTGCAGCCCCGCGCGTTGCGCGCCGAGCGCCCGCCGGCCCCGCGCCCCTGGGGCGGGAGGACACGCCCCCGGCGGGGCGGGAGCGGGGAAGGGGCGGGTCTGAGCTTGGGCTGGGGGCGAGGGGCAAGTCGGCGGGTGCAGGCGGCACCCGAGGGGCGGTGGGAGGGCGGTGCCGAGCATGGTGGGGCGGAGGGGGCACAAGGTCGGAGGGCAGGGGGTTCGGGGGCACGTCCCGCAAAAACCTCGCATGGGGCAACATCTCCATGGGAATCACTTGGGGGGGGGGGGGGGGGGGGGGACGGACGGGACGACACGACGGACGACAGGGATGGGGGGGGCGGGGGCGGGCAGAACAGCGGGGAGGAGACCCTCTGGGCCCCGGACTCTCCCCACCGGACAGCCCCGGCTGCAGCACCCGCAGGTCCCCGCTGGAGACAGAGCCAGGAGCCTCCGGCCGCAGGGCTGGCGCCGCCGGGCGAGCACGCTGAACGGCCGGCAGGCAAACCTGGGCAGGGGGAGCTGCCGAGCAGCACCAGACACAACACGGCAGCTCAAGAACAAAAATCCCAAGTTATGTCTCAGCATATGAGAAAAGTAACACAGGAGAAAGCAGAAGAATTCAGTGAGAATGAGGGATAGGATAGCAGTTGAGCTAAAGGAGGTCAGCTCAAACTACAACACATCTGTTCAAAGCCAGAGCCATCGGTACGCTTAAAAAAAAATTTAAAAAAAAAAATCAATACTAAGACTCATCAATACAATTTTGAAAGCATTCTCAGCATAAAAGCAAACACCCTTGATAGTGCTGGAAAACGTCTCGTCCCTTTCTCACAGCACCCCTGGGGGGAGATACACACCCCCCCCCCCCCCCCCGCCCGTGAGACCGCATGAAGACCTCGTACCATCCTCGGACTCACCATAACAGCTACAGCCCTTGCGCCACCGCCGCTGCTGCTGCACGTCTCGCTTGCTCAGTCAATAAATCTGCAGAGTGAAGTGTAAAACTCTAAATAAACATAACAAAGTCATGTTTAAAACGTTCTTTAAAGAAAGAACAAATCTCAGTCGTTCACTTTATACCGAAAAAGCACGTGGATGTTCATGTACATCCAACAAAAACGCTTACACTACCAAAGTATTTGATTTGATGTTTGCGTTAACTGCACTCACCCAGCTGCAAGCAGATACCATTAAATCACCTGTCTCCAAAATACACCGTTCCCATCCGACTGGGGGGTTTCTTGTGCATTACACCATTAGGAGGGACATCTGGGCAGCTGCACCGCCCAGGAGAGATGCCACCAAATGGCCAGGGAAATGCACCACCGAAAGCCAGACAGAAATAAAGTACTTTGGAGTGCTCCCTCCAAATATGGGGAAAACCACCCATAACATTCAGCAGCCTCTCTTTTTAAACACATAGAAGAAATACCGAATTGCTTAAACACCCTCTTCAATCGTACCCTGAAGCTCGCGGGCGGTTACAGTTTAAACAAGGCAAGTTCATTTGTATATTACACAACATGAACTGTTTGGGGTTTTTTCCTATCAGAAATGAAACTTATAAAAAATTAGTAAGATAAGAGATCCCCATACTATTTTACTTTGGGGGACACACACACACACGACACACACACGGACGGGACGATGACGGACAGGGATGACGACACAATGCAGAAATCAACTACCCAGTTCTGCAATGCTTAAGGCTACCAAACAGGACTGGAAGATTTGCCAGAGAGAGGTGGGGGGAAAAAACCCACCAAACAAGCAAAAAAACCCCAAACAACAAAACAAAACAACACAACACAAAAAAAACCCCAACCCACGACCTTGATTGCTCTTAGTACAGATGTCAGTATCTCAGTCAGGTTTTCACGTACCCCTATGAGATATTTTAAACACTTAAGGACTGAAAAAGGAGAAAGCTTTTATCTGGAACACAGTCCATTTCTTCAGAACATCCAAACTCTGACACACAGTTTCTTTCCCCTTTCAGCACCACACGATTCTCACAGAATCGTTTCTCAGCAAGCACACAAAACAGAAAGCTACGCACGCTCTCAGGAAGAGCAAATAAACGGAGGGGAGTACACTTCACACAGGCACAACGTGCTCCAGAACAGATCTTATTTTGAGTGTTTCTGCTGAAGCACTTCCTATCAAAACTAGAGAAGGAGAGCTGGCACGTTCTTCACGTTCACTTTAAAGTCCGTACTACAAGTACCTGGGGAAAAATGCAGACGCACGGGGCAGATGTACCTTGTCCTTGCAGGCCACTCGGGATCCTCTGGGCCAGTCTTGTACCTCCAGGGCAGAAGAAAGGGTCACCATGGTGAAATGATGCCAGTTGATAGTCTGCTGAGAGAGGAAAAAAAAAAAAAACAAGCCACCTTTTAGCACAAAGCGGGCTAGGAATCAAAAGCTTCCTATTTCGGCGAAGGTTTGCAATGACTACAACCGAGTGGAGGAAAAAGCATTTTGCATCATCTTTGGTACAGCTGTTGAGACAGGCCACTAGAGATTTTGGTTTTCATAGAAAACTGGGTGCTTTCTGCCTTTTTTTTTTTTTTCTTTTTTTTCCTCCTTCTGACTCATTGGCAGCTTCAGTCTCACCAGAACTCCCTTCCTTAGATCGACACAGATAACTACGCACCTTTTCTCAAGCCTACACAGAGCCAGGGTTTCCTCACCCTAGACATCCCAAATCGAATACTATCCTTAAAATGTACAGCGACCCACCTGTCCTTGTCAACCGCCTCCTTGCAGAAACTGCCCCTTCACAGCTCGTCCCCGTCTCGGCGGATTGTCCTGCTGGAGGATGAAGTGCAGAAGATGCGTATCCCCACAGCATTTGTCTGTGAGGGTACATGTTCAGAAATACTCCGAATCTGTAAGACAGACAGGTGTCATTTCTGTGATTTCAATCATCAGAACTCAATTGTGAGGAAACAAACTAACGTTTAAATGAAGGGTCTGTACGCTACAGTCCTAGGAGAGGGGCAGGGGGGAGAAAGGCATTACAAATTGGAAAAAAAAAAAAGGGCATGATTCGGAGCTCCCAATCATGACGGAGCGGTGGGGACAGTAACAAAAGCAAAGACAAACAGCAGCAACGTTAAGTGAAATCCAGCTTTAATTCTGATCACGTCTTTAAGAGACTCCCCAAGTCTATACCTCAGTCCTACGAAGGACTAGTTCTTTTTTTTGAAGGACAAGCTTTTTTTTTTTTAACACATAAAAGTCCCAGACTGAGGGCTCCACGGAATAGCATGTGGACTGAACCACAGGACAAGCAGTCATCAACACTCTAATGAAAAAACCAAATCGACTATAAACCAAGTTTAAACATCACTGTCCATCCTGTGTCTTTGGTTACATTTCTACCGGCATCTAGGTGCTCAAGAGTTCACTGTCCTCACACCACAGGTTACTGACAATGTACTCGGGCATCTAAAAATAAAAAGCCATCTCCACCCCACCCATAAAATCAGGGTGAACCACGAGAAGAGAAACTCTCAAGGCGGCAACAGGCAGCTCTGCACTTACCACGGAGGAAAGTCTGTTCCTCGGCCCGGAAAAAAAAACCACTCTCGACTCCCAAGAGACCTCCCGGGGAACGAACCGTGCTCCATTAACGGCGTTTTGTCTCCAGCTTCTCTGCCCCGGGCTTGGGTGGGGAGGGGCGGCGGGGCCCTTCCACTCGCCCTGGCCCCTCCGCGCTCCCCCAGCCCCACGTGGGCCATCGCCCAAGCACCGACCGCATCCGCCCGCGCGGGATCTCCCTCGTGGGACGCGGAACGCGACGCCGGGAAGAGGCGGCGGAACAGGAACCTCTTGGTCAGGTCGCCCGGCCAGCGGCGAGAAGACCGAGCAAGGTTCTGCCCGAGGGGCCGGGCAGGGCCCCCTGGAGCCCCAGCCGGCCCCTTTCCGTCCCCTTTGCCCGGCACCGAGCAGGCCCCGCCGCCCCGCCCCAGACACCGGCGAGCACCGCCCGGCCCGCTCCGGCGCACCGGCAGGGCAGCCCGGCAGCGCCGCGCCCCGGGACCGCCGCTCCCGCCGTGTCGCGAGAGGCGCCTGCCCGGCTTCCGGCCCTGCGGGGACATCGCCCTCCCCACCCTCCCCCCCACGGCGCGGCTCCCCCCCGCTCCTTCCCACACGGCGCGGCTCCGCCCGCAGCCCCCCCCCGCTCCGCGCCTCCGACACGGGCCCCGCCGGCCTGGCCGCCCGCCTCACGGCTTTCCCCGGGACCCACCGGTCGATCGCCCGCTCCCCACTCACCCGCTCCCCCGGCGGAGCCCGAGCCAGAAGAGCCCCAGCCGCAGCCCCAGCCCCGCAACGTTCGGTGACCGCGCCGCTCCTGCCGCGACTCGCACTGCCGGGCGGTGCACCGGAGAGTGCAGGAAGCCACGCGCCCCGGAGGGGCGGGGAGAGAGGCGGAAGTGACGCTTCCGGCGGCGCGACAGGATGCAGGAACACGCGCCCACCAGGACGGGGGGATGCGGCAAAGCGCGCCCCCTGCCGGGCGGGGGGAGCATGGAAGACACACCCCTGGGCGGGCGGGAGCACCGCTGGGCAGCGCCAAAGCACGCGCACCAGGGGCGGGAGAAGGGAGCGGGACGGCACCTCCGGGCCGCCGCCGACCAGGAGACCCCGCGCACCCGCCGAAAGGGATGACTCGCTCGCCTCACCGGTGGCCTCGGCCCTCCCCCGGCGCGCCGCCGTGCTGCTGCCGGGCACGCGTTTGCCCGGCACGCGCTTGCCCCGCCCACCACCGACGCGCCGGAGGGGCCGGAGCCGGCGCGCGAACGGGCAGAGGGCGAGGGGCAGAACGGCAGCGCCGGCCCCGCGCCCGCGGAGCGGCAGCGGGGCTGCCTTACCGGGAGGCAGCAGACGGCGCCAGGCAGCCCCCGCGGTCTCGCATGGCCGCTGCGGGCGAACGGCAGCGTGGAAACAGCGAGCGACACCGCGCATGCGCGGGTCGGGGCTGCAGTACCTGCCCTTGGCCGCATGGTGGCAGCAGAGCGCCGCAAAGCGAACTGAAACGCGCAGAAAGCCCATTTAAGAAGCGCGGGCTCTGAGGAAATCCGGGGGCGATGGACAGAAAAGGCAGCGAACGTGCCCCTCCAGCCCGTGTCCGGGGCTACACGGCAACAGCTGCCCTGTCCCCCGATGACCCCTCACTAGCCAGGGAGGGGCGTCGAGAAAAGGGGAGGAGACCTGCGGGTCGAAGTGAAATCGGGTTTAACGAGACAGCACCACTACCAACAGAGGCATGCAAAGTTACACTGGGCCAAATGAACGTGCAGCAGCCACGATCGACAGGAGAGGGGTCCTCGGGAGCAAGGAGAAGCAGGGAAAGGAGAGAGCCCTGCAGGAGCCCCGCGGGAGATCCCCTTCCTCAGCAAACCTTCCCGCTTTATACTGAGCATGACACAATGGTCCGGGCTACACCTGTAGCTGACTCAAACTGCTAACAGCCTGCTGAGCATTGCTGGGCTGTGATTCTGGACCAGCCAAACCGTGACAGTGAAACACAGACAAGCAAGTCTGTAGACAGAAACTTTTAAAAGTGATGGGGATTAAGGAAATAAGGGAAAAAAATAAAAATAGTAATGGAGAAGTAGAAAGAAAAATCTATAAAGCAAAGGCACTGAAGAAAAAGAAAAAGTTAAAACTTAAGATATCAAAAAGCAAAGAGTAGATGTAGAAAATACAGTGTAAGCAATAGGGATTAGGGAAATAAAGGGGAAAGATATAAAAATACAGAAAGTGACAGCCAACAAAAATGGAGACAGAGAAAGAAAAATTTAAAAGGATGGTGGTAAGGAAAGATAAGGCATAATTAAAAAATAAAGACAGGATGTGGGATAAAAGTAGATAGAAATCTTTAAGAGCAACAGGGTACAAGAAACAGAAATAATTTAAAAATAGGGTTGGGGAGGTGGATAGAAGAAAATTGAGGAAGAATTTTTTTTTTTTTTTAAGTGAGAGCATACAGGACAGAGAGAGGAATTAAAAAAGGAGGGACAGGGTGCCAGAGGGAGGGAAAATGAGAAAGAGAAATTGCAATGCAGTGAGGCACAAGAAACACGGGAAAGCATTAAGAAATTGGGAGAGGGAGCCAGAAAATGGGACACCATGAACAAGAGAGGGATGGAGAGGGGGACAAGGGTGTAGAGAGGAGAGCTGAGAGATTGCACCAGAAAATAGGGACTGAGAGACAAATGGGAGAGATGGGGAGTGAGGCAGAAGGGACTGACGAGACAGAGGCAAAACAAGGGCCAGGGACAAATTCTAAAGCAACAGGGGAAAAGAAACATAGGCAAGAAATTAAAAATAGAAACAGGGAGCCAAATAGAAACACATGTAGAACAAATATTTCAAAAAGCGATGGAGTACGGGAAACACAGGCAAGAAATAACACATGGGGGCAGGGTGACAGATGGAAGAAGCAAAACTGAAGAAGTGGTTGGGTAGAGGACACAGAGGGAAGAATTAAGAACTAGAGACAGGGAGATGGACAGAGGGAAAAGCAGAAAGAATATTTTAAATGTGAAAGGGTACAAGAATTAAAAGAATAGGTATATGGACCTGCGTAAAGGGATGCAGGCAAAAATGTGAAAAACAACAGGAGACGAGAAACATAGGCAAGAAATTAAAATTAGGTCAGGGAGGGGGAGAGCAAGAGAGAGGTTGCAAGAAAATTTAAAAAGCGACTGGGTTCAAGAGACTTAAGTGAGAAGTTAAAAGACAGGAACGGAGAGGTAGAAACTTTCAAAAGCGATGGGGTACAAGAAACATGCAAGAAGGAAAAAACAGGAACAGAGAGCCCAGTAGAAGCAAACTGCCATGGGTTGACCTTGGCTGGCTGTTGAGTGCCCACCAAGGTGCTCCATCACTTCCTTTCCTCAACCAGAGGAAGAAAATACAACAAAAGCGCCAGTGGAAACCCACCACACTTCCCACAATCAACAGGGACCTGGATAAATGGAGGCAGGGAGAGAGGGAGACCTAGAAATGCCCTTTTCACAAGCAAAAGAAACTTTACAGCAAACTGAAGTCACATCCACTTCCTGTCACCCCAGTTTTGGCAGGAGAGCATAAAGGGCCTTTAATCCTCAGTAGTCCCAGAGTTTCAGGAGCTTGCCCAATGATTGCTGGAAAGTCAGTGTCATAGGGAAGACCAGAGCCCCATTGCTAGTCCCTGCTCTGACTGGTCTGCTAACATGAATGAAAAGAGACTCAAGCAACTAAAACAGTTCATAAAATAAAACCAACTTAGAAAGATGTCCAAAGAGGAACAAATCTGAAGTAAGGAAAATCCGACAGTGAAGCACTTATCATATGCAGCTGTAGTGCACAGTTGATTTTAAGGACTCCAGAATTAGGACTGCAGTGTGCTGTGTTGATCAGCATGCGACACACTGGC
Organism: Leptosomus discolor; assembly: GCF_034619465.1. Classification (NCBI taxonomy): domain Eukaryota; kingdom Metazoa; phylum Chordata; class Aves; order Leptosomiformes; family Leptosomidae; genus Leptosomus; species Leptosomus discolor. The sequence goes on from NW_028237895.1 coordinate 516,786, forward strand.
AAATCACATTGAGTGCACTAGAAATCTTTTTGCATGTGCACTTGCCTTTTGGTAATAATCATATTTCACACAATAAGTGCAAAGCCTTTGGTCTTTTGCACGTGCATTGATGTGGCTTGTGCTTGCTTTGGTACTGCACGCCTGTTTCTTGTGTCATGCTGAAGTACAGCAAAACACTCGAGTATCTTTTTTAAGAACAAAGCCAATCAGATGCAAATTTGGACACAGGCATATGCATCTTTTTGAGTCAGAGTTAAGCAGACGTGTATGCTTTTCAGTGATGCAGTTATTCCCTCTGCTTTGCCTGATGCCATGAAGCTGCCTGCTTAATCCAGCGCTTTTATAAACTGTATTTTTCAGCTCCACTTTGACACCACCAGTCATTATAATCTGTTTTAAACATGTATGCTGATTAATCCAAGGTGTCTTGTTTGCAGCAACCTAGAACTTTGAATCTTATTCTCTAACTTAATCTCCTCATTAATTTTGAGGCTTAATTTTGGAATACAAATGACAGTGAGCAGGAGTGAGCCATGGAAGATGCCAGGCACTGCTTGCTGGCATAGGAAATGGTCTCCCAGTGGAAGCCTTGAGCCATCTTGCAGGTTGCTGCTTAGACTCTGGTAGCCTGGTACCTGTCAGAGGAAGGGGAAAGAAGCACATCCTAACAGCTGGACATGTATCCTGGTGGTCTGTCATAGTCATCAAGATTCCAAGCCTAAACCTGGGAATGTGCCGAGAGCTGATGGGTTAAGCTGGTGGTTAGGATGGCATGCTGCCTTATGAATGGTGCCAGTGTTACAAGTACTTCTTTTATTATAGGAGTACTGAGAGTTCCCAGTTATGCTGGATGCTGCCCAGTAATTCATGGGGTAAAAAATAGTCCACGACCAAAACAGCTGACCACGATATTCAGCAAGACAGTCAATGGAAGGTGCTTTACTTGAGGGGATGTTATTAGCTGTATTCTGCATATAGGTGAACTGAGGTAGAGGAGGGATGAAAATTACTAGTGCAGGGAGGATGTCTCTGACAGAATGGTTGAAGCGATTCAGGCTACAGCATGAAGCAGTTATGCCTGTAGTTTTTGAAGTGTCTGGCCTGGCATAAAAAAATAGGAAAACTGCTGTCTTGAAAATGAATCCGAAAGAAACATTTCCCATCCTTAATCCATTACACCTCTACATCCAGTCTGTACACTGCATTTTGGACTCCTTTGGAACCAAATCTTGCGGGTGGTTGTTGTTAGTATGAAAGGATACTTTCTGTAATAAATTCCAAGACTGCTTCTTGCTGGAAAAGCCTGATGTGGCATCCTGTACACCACTGGCAAATCTCCTACTGACTTGGCCAGCAGGATCTCACCTGAGCCATTTTTACAAAGCACAGCATCTGGCATTGAGCAGAAGCTGGTTGATTGTTTTATTTTTTTAGCTAGTTTCCCAGTCCACTCTGGAAAAAGACCAGCCTATCAGAATCGGCAGAGGACAAGGGTATGTTAGGATGGGGCTTGGCAGAGAAAAAATGGGCAAAACATGCTGCCATGTGACCTACTGCTTGCCAGGAAAATTGATTCTCTCCCTTCCCAGAGCTCTCCCAGCTGGGATGCCAGGGAGAGGAATAGCAATGGTTTTGGCATATAAATTGCAGTGAGCACTAGGATAAGCTGAGGAAGGACTGGCATCATTTGAAGCGTGCACGTTTGTCAGAGGAATAGAAACCATAATGTTCCTCCATCGCAGATCCAATGCATCCTTGCTACAAAATTGGCTGGCTCATGAACAAACTGCCCCCGACAGCCGTAACCTCTTACTTGTCAGTACGAAATGCACACGCATGCCGCCATTCAGTTTAAACCTTAGAGAAATCTTTTGCTAAGGGCCAATTGCCAGAAGGGACAGAATTTGTGACATACTTGCTCTGGACTGAAACTCTTAAACAGTAAACACTCGTGCAGTAAACCTTTCTATGGGAGTCTTCTCTAAAAGAAGGCATTTTGCAGGTAATTGGGAAATGGAGAGTCAGCAAGAGGATGAGCAAATACCTGCTGCAAAAAAAAGCCTGCCACATTTTTCCTCTAAAAATTCCAAGTGTTCCCACGTGCTTGCCACCTGGCTGTCTGTGAAGGTCATCTGTTTGCAGGAAGACAACAGACTCTGTGGGAATCAGGTATGTGTTGGCTCCTCTCTGAGCTTCCCTATTTGCCAGTCCTTGTCAGACTACCATTTGCTGAGGTGAAATGTCAGTATCTGCAAAATTCAGTCATTAATGTTGCAGAAGTAGGAGCCCTGAACTGAGTCCTCTTTGAGGTCAGACACTGTGCTTCTGCTCTGCCCCAGCAATGGCAGGAAACCAATGACTCAATACTCTCAGGAGTTTCCTCACCAGAGGGAAGCAACACAGACTGACCTGTCAGTCTGTGCACAAAAAACAGAGACAGCTTTACTTTCAGCTTTTAGCTAGAGATAGTGCTTTCTTGCCAAGCGGAAAAGGTACAGTATGAGAAGTGGTTACACATCTGCAGGCAACACTAAATTTATTCTCACAGCCCAGTTTAAGAGTAAGTGGAGTGTAGATGGGATAGACCCAGGCATACTGAAACTCCAGGTGCTCATACAACACCACAAATCACACATATCCATTCTTCCTACTGCGTGCTCTTCAGTCCTTCATTTCAGCTTCTATTCTCACTTCTTTGCTCCTTAGTTGCTTTCAGTACAGAGACCCTGAGGATCCTGCTTTATTCTCACTCCTCTTTTGGCAGTGGCAGAAGAGAGCGGTAGTGGAGAGATATAGTCTTAGTCTCGTCACGAGCAGAATTTTGGCTGGCAGGAGTACGGAGGTTGCCAGTACCAGAACTGTCCAGCATTTTCACAGCAAGCCCTTTAGACTCTTTTGATGGCAGAGAACAAGGCCTTCGATTACTTTACAGAATTTAAGGTATGTTTTTCAAGCTGTTGAGGAGAGAAGGGGGAAGGGAGAGGCAGACTTGACCTGGGAAGCAATGTACCATAGGAGATAAATGGCCCTGCTCCAGCCAGATAAAGCGCACAAGTAACTATGTGAGAAGAAAAGATAGAAAGAGACATGGAAATCATATGTGGCTGGGGCTGGTGACAGCATTGTTCTCTGACACCTTGCTGAAAGCAGCATTCCCACAGGGAAAACATTTTCCACCCCAGTGGGTACCTATGAGAGAACACAGCAGTTGTGTCTCACTGCCTTTCTGGAAGGAAAGCATCTCTTCTTAGATTTTTTTTTTTCCCTGTCAAAGCAGAGACAGCTTCCCTGCTGGCATTGATCCCTGCTGCCCTATTGGTTTATGAAGCTTTGCCAGCGTGAGAAGAGCTATGTCTGCCATTGGAAGTTACTGCGCAATAAGGTATGATACAAATTTGCTGTGCACTAATTAATCAGCATGCTTTGTGAAGAGTGAGACTGAGGAACTGATTCCATTCAAGGGTAGTCTTACTGCATGCCAAGAACCAGACTAGCCACACACTGCTGCCCAGTGAGAGTGGTCTTCTTCCTTTCCAGTCGCCACTCTCAGTGCCACTCTCAGTGCTACCAGTTCTTTCCTGCTCTGTCCGTTGCTGACTGAGCTTACTAGCCCAGAAGAGGGCAAATCCATTTCTTTTTTGCTTGGACTGGTTTTCTGTTGGGTTGAATGATTGAATTGCCTCATGAAGTGTTCTGATGAACCCAGAAATGGCATGACACAAACAGTGGGAGTGAGGATGGTAACAGGAGACTTGGCTTTCCGTCTTGGCCACAGTGTACCATTAGATTAGATCAACCATATCATCTCTCTTAACCCCATGAGTGTCTGTATAAGGAACAGGTGTAGCATATGCCGTATGCTGCACATTCATGACCTCCCTCACTCTGAATGAACTTCCTTTTAGATGGGAGTTCCTTCCTTCGAGAAGGGTGTGCTTTTCTGGTCAAATTGCAGAAGAGGATCTTTTTTTGATTACTCCTAGGTGCATTCACATTAAATTTCCGTCTTTTTCATTGTCTCCTCTGTGTTGTCGTGTACTTCAAAGGGGATGGAGGAGAAAGGCTGCTATATTGTGTCTGTTCTTCAAAGGGATAAGATCCATTATCCTTTTCTCACTTGTGTTGGCAACCAGCCAGAGTCTTAGTCTCCTGAAAACACGGGCACTGTATGCGAGTTTTATGCTGGTCCCTAAAGGCCAAGGGAGTGTGTCCTTTAGAAGACTGCTCTTAACAAATCCGTAAGCAGAGGAGTCTGACTTTGTGGACAGTAATAGGGGCATCAGCAGAGGTAAAGCTCTATCAGTAAATGATACTATAACCCAGGAGAACTTTCCAGTTGCTCCAGAGTTTCTCAAGGCCTTGAACCTTAACATGCACTTTGCCAGTTTGAGCCCTAAAAGAGAAGGAAAAAAAAACTGGCCAGTTTTACGCCGGAACAGGAGAAGCGAGTTGCCTTGTGTGTGATGGCAGTAACCAATGAGGAAATGATCAGTATGTATCTTTTCACTGAAGAAAGAGGTTTTGCAGTCTTAGAGTATGGCTTTCCAAGTTGTCCCTGTCTTGCAGACCCATCTTTCCACCTCACATGGTCTCTCTTTCTCTTGCCTGAGAGCATTGCTCTAAGTTCCTCCTTAATTCAAAGGCATTTTGATGACCAAAAAGGACACGGAAGATGTATATGGGCAAGGAGCACTTGGAATCCTTGAATCAATGTATTGTGTCTCATTGTTTTCATTACTGTCTCAATTTTGCTTTTCCAATTGGGAAGGAAGAGACAGAATGGAAAGGTAAAAATAAAATGTGTGTTGGGAAAGGGAGCTGTTGATCCCATGGGTTACTCAGAGTGCACAGCTTTGCCCTAAACCTCATTGTTATCTGGGCCGCAGGCCAAATGTTTGGCTGAAAAAAATATGCATAGTTCCAAAACACTGTGTTAATTTATGTCCTCTATTACAATACCACTGAGTAAGAGCATAATTCTTTTTAGTAAACATCTGATAGCATGATAAATACAGTCATCTTTTCAGAGAAGCTACCCTAGCTCCGGCCGTGGTATTTATCAGAGCAAGCAAGAACAGCCAAACAATTTTGCATGTCTGGTTTTCTTCTTGAGCCTGTCTCCTCTTTAGGTCAAATCACATCTTACCCAGGAAGGTTTGGATGGATACCAAAAAATAACTCCTAATTTACCTTATGTAATGTCATTACCAAAATTCAGCATTTCTTAAAAACTGAAAGATGGAATCCAGGTTATGCTGTCTTTAGGTGTCTTTCCGCTCTTATACTTGCAATGCATTTAATCTCTCGAGCCTTACAGGCCTTTAGATGCAGCTGTCCAGGTGAAAAACAAGGGCAGTGACCCACGAGTTTTATAAAAACATGAAGGTAGAAGTTCTTAGTATGACAGTCCTCCGCTTCTTTCCTTCCCTTCAAAATATTTCAGAAGGGCAGAAACTATATTTGGCTTAAATTTTACTGAGGAGCTGCCTCCAAGTCCTATTTTCAAGCAATGAACGGATGTCCCTTCTTCACACAGGGTTGAAGTATAACGGTAGAATATCTCTCCTAGGTAGCAGAAAGACTGCTTTTTCTGCAGTCGAGTTTGCCAGATTGTTGCAGGTGACTGAAGAAAAGCTGGAGGTGATATCCCCTACCACTGAAACAGAAGAATCCTGAAGGGGACATCTGTCCACCACGTTTGATACCTACATGCTGATTCTCTTCTCATTCAGCTTTATACAGCCACAATTCCACTGAGCACATCGAATTAGTCTAGATTTACACCACAGATAAACAGAACCTGGATCAGATCTTTGGAACTAGACTGTTAACAGGCATAAGAACCCATGACTTTAAATCCTCTATATTACTGTGCTAAGCCTGTTTACCCTCTAGTTCAGTAGTCACAGTGAACGCAGTTGTAGTTTATGTCCTTAACAATTATGTTAGGAGGAGGAGGCAGCAAGATCTATGCTTCATCTCAGGACCAGCTTGCAGTAACCTGAGTAAATGGGAGTCATTAGAGTTACTCCAGTTTTAATTACAGTGGTGCACCTGCACAGAGAACGTGGCCCATGCTGGAAGGAACAAACTAGCTTTGCTCAAATCCTTTTGCAACTAAAGGGAAGAACCACGAGAAAATCACAGGCAATTGCTGTATGCAGCATTGCCACAGACTTCTTAGGGGGAGCTCCATGGAGGTATGCTAGCATCTGTGTGCGTAGAGCCCCTTTGAGAAAAGGCAGGCAGCTCAAGCATTTCTGGGTCCTATCCTATGAGAAGCCATGCGTCAGACTGTGTAACAGGGCCATGCATGTGTATGCCAATGCCTTGCAGCAGGGAACAGTCAATGGCTGCATCCAGAGACAGGATGCCTTTCAGTTGGGCTCCTTCAAATTAAAGACCTACTTAAACGGCACGCCTTCTCTGGCTACTCCTCAGCACAGATGCAGTTAGGCCGGTGTCCCTTCAACTACACTGGCCTTTGGGCAACAATGCTGAGCACATAACTCACTACAGGCCATCACTCCTCTCTCCTCGGTTGGCCTGGGCTGTAACTGTAGAAAGTAAACATCTTCCAGATGTTTACACCAAGTGAACATTTAGATCAGATCCAAAGTGTTAAAAAATTCCCTCAGTGATTTTGGAGTGAGACCCTCATTCAATGTAGCCGGTCCTTTGCGGCTTTACCACTTCATGTATATTTAAGAAGTGACCCATTAAATCTCCAAAGAAAGCACCCCCAATATATTCTTGTTCTGTCACCATTTGCCATTGAAATATATCTTTCAGCATACTCTTTAAATGCATTCTGGCAAAATGATACTATAGTTACGCGCGTATTTTTAACACCACAGTGCTATTAAAATACCATGAAAAGCAGTTTACTATGCAGTGGACGTAATCCGTGAACACTCAAGACTAAAAGAAAACTTTTTCTTTCCCAAATCTGAAGCTCAAATGCGCATGTTAAAGGGAACCTCTGGATCATTCAGAACTTGCCAACTAATATTAGCTTATATTTATTTGTGGTGCATTTTATGCCAGTGATTGAGTAATCACCTGTTTTATCACGTTCCATATATGCTAGCAAATAATTCGAAACAATGTAAAGCCAAATGCTTGGATATAAATTTGCTTACTGTGTTTACAGGAGTGGGTTCAATTGTTTGGATGAAGTTTAATTTGGATGATCTTGTGGCCTGTTTGATGTGCCAAATTTTCACTCTCAAACCACAGGGAAAACAATTTAGACCTTAGCACTAGAAATTGAACTATTGTACTCTAGTATTTTTGTACTAGAGCACTGGGTTGGTGTCAGAGATTTGAACCACTGGGAAAAAAAAATTATGGCAATGGATCAGTGCAGATCTGCCAGAACAGCTACACAGGTTTTTACAAAAACACACACACACATATATAAAACCATTGGCATTGAGCTTTAGTGTGAAGTAAAGCTTGGAACATTTAATGGGTTACGTAATACGGTGTTATTTCCTGTCCCCATCAAATAAGACAGACTTCTTTCTTTGCTTTTCCTTTTACCATCTTATCAGGAATCTTAATAGACTTGCGGAAGCGTTTCTATTCTCTGCTTAGAAATGCAAATACAATGAACTTCCCTGGGCAATGCTGGAAAAATGATCATGCAACTGTTGTATACCCTAGCTGTTCTACTGGGCGCAGATCGGTTTTCAAAAGGATTGTTAATACTTGCACGAGTCACTCATAATGCTCTAATCCATAGTTCCTGTCCAGGACCAGGGAAGGCAGTGGACTTACAGAGAAGGCAAAATGGGCATCTTGTAGCCTGTTGTACATTATCACTCCTGGTGGGGCACTAGATGGAAAGAACTCAAACTTGTTTATGGGAGCCTGTGGTGAGCATGTTGGACTGGCATTTATCTAAAGAAAAACTCAAGACTCCTCTATACATAAATTGAGCATATTTTGTTCTGGACTGAAACATTTTTGTTCTTTTCTTAGTTTGGTGCCTGGCCATACCATTTTTCAATGACAGTTTTCCAAGCAGAACCTTGCCTTAAGAGGGCTAAACTAGCTATTTGAGAGAGGGGCTATGGAATGTAGTATGTTCCATGGATGCTGGTTTGCTTGTAGGGTAGATTAGATACTGTAGAAATGCCATAAGGCCCTTACAAGAAACATGTGATACTGCTACACAAATTGTTCAAACTATCACATTACTGTAGGCTGTTGTATTTGGACCATTGCTAACAGAATATTGACAGGGTTATCATAAGTCAGGTTTTCCTGGGTGTTTCCTCTTATCCTGCCAGGAGATTTTGCCAAATGAGGTTTTGAGGATTTTGTAGTTCTTGTCTAGGTTTCCCACATGCCAAATATCTTCAGTCAGGCTATCCTTCCTCTGGAAACCCTGGATGTAACCACTTATTCATCCTCCCCATGACATCCAGCCAAGCCGTGTTACCAGCTAATTTAGCTGGAACTTTGTGTTCTTTAAGGTTCTAAATCATGTCTGAAGGCATGCTAACTGGGACCTCTTTCTTGCTGAAAAAGAGCACCAGATACTGAGACAGAAAGAGGGAAGGACAGCTGAACATCAAATGCCTAGTGTGCCTTGGGCATCAAAACCTCTTAGGTAAAATTAAGCTCTGAGAATCTGTGTGTCATCTTTCCATCTTTGAATCATATCATTTGGTTTGGGTTTCACTTATGGTATTCACTTACAATACTATCTGTTTTGAGAGGCTTTTGAAGACTAATGTATTCCCATGCTTTGTCCAGCTGCAAGAGCTCAAAAGCAGGAGATTTCAAACAGGAACAGAAAGGGGGGTGTGGTTTTAGAGTACTGAAGTATGAAGCCAATTCCTCATCTGTGGCAGTGCAGACAGACAGAGAGAGTGAAAGTTGCACTTAAATTTGCTGCGAGGTTAGGAAGTATCTGAATTGTTTGTATCCTAACTTGTACTGTAAATTGTTCTAAATGCATGACTGAGAGGCAGTTTTAAATATACTAGGCTTTTATGATTATCCTGTGGTTGCTGAGTCTGGAAACAACAAAAGAATTTGATTTTGTTTGCTCTGATAGATCCTGCTGAGAGTGGGTTGAAACTTTTCTTTCTAAACACTTTTTGTCAGAAAACTGAACTTTCAACTAAATTAATATTCTGTGAAAAAATATAAGCTTTCCTTAGTAATTAAAAATATTATAAAAATGGAAATCTTTACCATAGGAGGAGGAATATTTTCCAAAGATTTACAGTATTAGTAGCATTAGCTGATAGCTGTGAGCTGTGAACTTTAATATTCACATATACACACACATATATATTATTATGAGGTAGGGTTGTATATGTTAAGAAATTACCTATGAGCAAGTGGTATTGACTTCCGTTACTTTTGCTGTAGGGTTTTACACATCCTGACTTAAACACTCTGCAACCTGGAGATGGGGTTAAAAGTCAAGGCAGAATGTCTCCAGCTTTCTCTGCTCATTCTAGATTTACAGGCTCAGCTATTAAGAGAACGATTGTTGACCACTGTTAAATGATGACTCTTTTTTGTAAGAAAGCACTCATTATCTTGTAAGACATTGGCATTTTTCTACAGCAGTGTTTCAATGCTGTAAAATAGATCCCACAAAAGAGCTCGAGGTAAGAGAAGGGGAGAGCAAGGAAAAGCAAGGATTACAGTGGTACTGGAAAAAAGGAAGGGATAAGTTGGTATGTAAAGTTATCGGTAGCTTAGATAAACGGGTTATTACATACAAATACACACACATACCCATGTCCACAGAGGAGCGTAAGCTTGTACATACAAAAATTATCAAATGCAAAAAGCTTTAAATGACAGTGTGCATCTTTGTCCTGCTTCACTGCTGGAGGGTTCTGACACAGACCTGCAGGGTTTATCTCTGTAGTGTTCTGGCAAACATCCAGGAGTCTAGGCATGCTTGTAAACATGTGTGTAAGTCAATGAGTTTTGCCTGTGAATGCAGTGTTCCTGACAGAAAGAGGCAATGATTCTGTAACATGGTAAATCCTGTATGGTACCAAAAAGCGCTGAACGTAAAGTGCTGAACACATATAGACTAACTGATGGTGTAAATTTGCTTAAAATATATTCCAGATTTCCTTTTCCTATGAGGCTTTATGCACGAGGTACTGCCTGGCACTGCACTAGGCAATAAAGAATAACCCATTGTGACTCTGGCTAATTTGACAGAAATGTGTATCTCATCCTCTATGCACACACACTGGATCTGCTGAGTGCTTTGGCAGCTTAGTATTAATGCCCATCAAATTGCAGCCCACAGGGGGAAACTCTTCAGCATATGGGTGAGCATGGTGGGTGTGGGTCCAAGTTTGTATGCGTGAAGGGACACGTCAGCCTTCAACTTGCATGTCTAAAGGTGCCTGCGTGTGCATTTCTGTCTCCGTTCTGCCAGAATCACTCTCCTCTCCCTTTGCCTCAGCGCTCCCCCCGGAAAAGATAAGCTGTGCTTGCTTTGGCATTGTCACGTAAGCAACCCTAGAAACAGCAAACACTCACCTCTCCTCTCCTCACTCTCTCTTTCCCGTTCCTCCCCGACACCCATCTCCGACTCCTTCCTCTCCCTTCCCCGCACTGGCGCGGCGACCCGCTTCAGGCCGTCCCCCTCCCGCGGCCCCGCCCACAGCCCACCGCGCCCGGCCCTCTCAGCCCCGGGCAGCTGTGAGCAAGCCCGTGCCACCGCCCCTACTCCCGCCCTCTTACGCCGTTGCCTCCTGAAATTACACCTCCTCCGCAGAAGGAGCACAGGCGCTCCGCTCTCGCGCGTGCGCCGTCTGTGCCCCCCCCCCCCCCCCCCCCCCCCCCTTCGCACCGAGAGCGCGGGCCGTGGTCCGCCGGCAATGGGGGCCGGCCAGCGCGGGGGCCGGGCTTAGAGCCGCCGGGTGGCAGAGGGCGCCCGCCGCGAGGGGGAGAGACGGCGGCGGGAGGGGAGGCGGCCGGGCGTCCGCCGCTAGCGGCTCCTGAGCCGCCCGACGGGCCGCGCCGCGCAGCCTGCGGCCCGCGGAGGCCGCGGCCGGCGAGATGGAGGATGCGCACAGCCGGGAGGCGCAGACTGTCTGCGAGGCCCTGGGCCGCTACGAGGACACGCTGCGGGGCACAGTCCGGGAGATCCACGGCGACATCCAGGTGTTCAAGCAAGGGGTGGGCCGGCAGGTAGAGGAGGTGCTGCGCCTCGCCAGCCCCCTGGCGCGCTCCGTCTCCGAGCTGCAGCAGGAGAACCGGCGCCTGCGGGCGCAGCTGGAGCGCCTGTCCCGGCAGGTGGAGGCCCTCGGCCGGTCGGCGGGGCTGCCGCAAGAGTGGGCGGATGAGGCGGCGGGGAGCTCTTCGGCGCAGAGTTCGGCCGGCGGCGGGTTCTCCAGCCATGCCAAGCTAACGGTCACTGGCCGGAGCCACGTAAGTGCTGGCCGCGGCCAGGGAGGCGGCGGGAGGGAGGGCCGAGAGGGAGCGTGAGCGGGTGTTTCGCGGGTGTTGCCAGGCGCTGCGCTGGCATGGGGGAGCGTTTAGGGACACGGGGCTCGTTTTTTGCAGTGCAGGGTCAACGGGCTTTTGGGAGGTGCTGTGATAAATGGTCTTGGCCCTGATACCGCCTGGAGCTGTTCCTGATTGTAGCACTGCTTGGTCAAACAGGGATCTTGGTTAGAGTGGTAGCAACCTATCAGTTCAGTGTGGTTAGAAGTAAGAAGAGAAGCGGCAGCTGTCTCAGCTATCAACATACATATGTATGCGAATATCTGTGTATCCTTTCTGGACTCGATTCAGGGGGATCTGTGTGCCAGCAATGCTGTTTGGCAGCTGGCAAGCTCACAAAGGAGAACAGCTCAGCATATAGCAGGGAGTAACATGTTTTCCTAAGACAGTGATTTAATATCCTGCAGTGAGACTGTTTTGTTGCACAACCACTGACCTGCACTGCTGCAGCTCATCCCCGAGAGGTGGGCCTCATGCAAGTTGTCATGGTTTCCATGACCTAAACTACCACAAACACGCACGTTCCCCCCAGCCTTGTTACTCAGTATATGGAAACCCTAGTTAGTGGAAAGCTCATCTGGAACCGAGATGTTTTGTGTAATACTTTTTCTATGTGTCCAGCTCTATGGAAAGAATTGGGAGCTCCTGTACAATCCTTGACACCAGGAGGTGGCAGCCAGGCAGTACACATGATTTAGTCGCATAAAACTGCAGTACTGGAGACTTGCTTTTCACAGATGATGGCCTATTTCATGTAATCTTCAGTAAGCCATGTGTTAGGGTGTCTTTAAGACTGTTGGAGCATGAAAAGCTGGTCTGTAGTCTGTCGAGGCTTTGGAGCTGGAAAAGAAAAGCTTGAAAATGAAATTCAGTCACTTAAATTGGTGGGAGCGAACAGAGTCTGTATTGTATTCCAACCCTTTTCATTCCTGCTGATTCAAGAATGGGGGCATAGGGCTTCCTACAGCTGGGCGAGTGAAAAGGTAAAGCTGCTGCTTGATGCATTGTTCCAACATAGTGGTGGCAACTGCTGCCTTTTCCCCCATGTGACAAAGGTGTTCAGTACACATGCAGCTTTCAGATCCGTTGCTTTTTGTTTCATGGAGCCATCCACGCTTGTTTGTATTGCAAGGAGCAGAAGTGAGCCAAGTGACATGGAAGGGACAAGGGGGTGTGGTCCCTCACACCATCTCACCTGTTCCATCACCACTGCCTACATTGTAGTGTGTACTTCACGTTCTGTGAAAAGTCTTGCATTGAGGTTATGGCAATATCTAGCTTCAGGTATTGGTCTGTGCTAAAGCACAGAGTGTGCTTTTGTTTGAATTGGAGCCTTCCCGCTTTGCTTTAAGGGTTCAGGGAAGATCATTTGAGTAATGGTAGTTCTTCAGTGCCCTTGCAACAATTTTCCCTGGACAGTTGCACAACTTCCCAAGTTAGCATAGCTGACCGAGAAGGAATTTCAGTACTGAGAACTACAGGAGACGCAGCTAGATCTACACACACCAAATACATGCAGTGAAAACATGATTTTGTGGGTAAGGCTCTGAGGTGGCTGTGCTCAAATGGCTAAAGAGCAAGCCTTGGTCTAGTCACCCAGATTCTCTATAATGAAGAAAGTGTTCCCTCAGTTGCTTGTGATTTCTGGTTATGTGACCAAAGCACTTGAAACAGGGTACCGTATGTGTATGTTTTCAGATAAACGAGTACCTGTGATAAAATTAGTGACACTTACTAGCCTTAGTAAATACTTCTATAAGTATGAGATATGAGGAACCAATAATACTGACCTGGAAATAGCAGCGAATCAAGATATGCTATTTTGCTCTTAAAAAGATTTATTGGTTGAGTTCTTTTTTTACTGTGTGGTCAATGCAGTGTTTACCCCAACAAAACGCTGGGTTCTGTTGCTTTCAACTTTTCTAGCAAAATACTTGGGGTAAGAGTTAAGACTGTCTTGCAGATTGGATACTGCAGAGTCCGAGCATCTTCAGTGTTTGAACCATTATTTTCTAATATTGCTAGATTATTTTTCAAGGTAATTTGATTGAAAAAAGTAAAGCCAGGGAGTTCCAAACATAGCTCAGAAGTAAGGACACAAAGCTTTTAATTCTAATCTTCAGTCAGTCTCTGCTCTGCTGTCCTTGAATCTGGTATACCACAGTTTAAGTGCTGATTTAGATGTAATTTTAAATGGCTATTAGCCACTGTGATTTGCAGGTGAACCTTTCTGATATTTTGATACCGAACTTTAATTTGGCACTCTAACCAAGCCAGAATCTGACAGCTGCTTCTGCAAAGGTGGAAAATAGGGTGTTCAAAGAATTAACTTTAAAGTAGGATCCTGGAGCCATAGCTGCACTACTGAGGATTTATCCCTCACTGAGCAGTTTGTTGCTGTTTGTCATCCTTTGCAGTCACTGAGGTCTCTCTCCTACCTGCCTGTGATTATTAGAAAGGAAGATTTTGACCTTTTTTGTTGGTCAGATCTTGCATTTTGTCAGGAGCTTTATCACTTATGATCTTTCCGTGGTGTTTGTGGTTGAGCAAACAGGAAAGACTAAAAATACCGTAAGGGTGTTCTATTTTTATGCTGTCAGAAGAGTTTCTGTACAATGTGGACAGTCTGCTGGACAGACTGCTGCAGAGAACCTGCCCGCAGTGGTCAGGACAGCAGAGAGATGAGTAGTAGGTTATGACCACATGGGAAGATCTAAACAAATATTACTCGTTGGTGTCTCTCTGTGGTGACCTGATGGCACCCAACAGTCAGCCTTGGAGTAACTGCATGAGACATAATGACCTAGGGTATACAGGCAGGGAGATTAACTGTTCCAGCAATCACCTGGCGTTGTATACTATGATTCTAAACCATCTCGACTCTTCAACTTCCTATAATAAAGGAAATCTGGTAGTTCCATTTCCTTCTTACTGTTCTCTTGCACTTCCTGCAAGTGTCCTTTTGGAAGGGTGGCATTCATTCCAAGCTTGCCTTCATACTTATCTGGATTATTTTTTGTTGTGTGGTTTGTTTTGTTTTAATTCAGTGTGACGTAGCTGTGGGCACCTGCTGAAACTGCCAAGGTAGAATTGTTCCCTGCTGTCCACTTTTATCCAGTGTTGCTTCAAAAAAGGTTCTGTGAAAACTGCTTCTACTGTTGTTTTTCAGTGATTACTTCATCTGCAAAAGCTTTCCTAATAAGCTCGTGGTGTTCAAGGCTTTTTCTTCAAGCTGCAGGGTCAGTTACAGATAGAGAATTCTGGTGTTTTCTGAGGGACAATGGCTTTCTAATAGAAGAATTAAGGGGTAAGTGTGGTGCAGTTCTTGCTGGTGTCTAGGAGCCTTGTTTGCATTTCCTCAGACATTTCATCATTCCCCATTTCTGATGCATCAGTGATCTCTTTCTATGAAAGGAACAGCGTCAAATCTTGCCTTGCAGAAGTCAGTGGTGCTTTTGCTGTTCACCGAAGTGAAGCATCAGTTTCATCCAGTATGTAACAAGAGAGGGAGGTACTTCTCACAGATAAACAGCATTTCTAGATCCAATTATTTTTATTGTAACCCTTTTGATAATTGGTGCTTTTATGAAAGGCTTTGGATGACTGATGCCTCATTTGAGAGAGAGTAATCTCATTTTTCTGTCATTCTTCCACAATTTGACCTTGTTGCAGGCAAAAGCTTGACGAGATAACACATGTGCACTTCAGAGTCTCAGAGAGGAAATAAAAATTGTTTTTCTTTCTGATCTCATGATCTGGTGCTTACTCTTTTCTGAATGTGTGTGATTTTCATTACTGGGTTATGATATTTGCCAGTTTGATAGCAGCTTCCCGTTGTGGATCCCCAAGGTCCAACATCTTTGCAGTGAAGGAGGAATTCTGGCAGCCCTGTGACTATGGAAAGTATTATCACCCTACATGACATGGAGACTTCTGAGCTACTGAGAAATTAGTTCTAAGAGTAAGCCTGAGTAAGACATGCAAAACGTTAGCGTTAACTTTCTTTTCTTTAACCAGTTCCTCATCATGTTGTTGTAACCTGAGTTGTACAAATGGGTGCTTCTCATTATTAAGCACGGATATAGGTATCTGTGTCCCCCGATGTTTACAATCTGTGTAGCCAGCATTGACAGAGGAAGTAGTGTTACACACTTGTCAGAATGCTGCCCTCTCCAAACAAAGTGGATTTTGAAGTACTTTAGCCTGACACCACTAAATGCATGGTAGAATCTGATCACAGATCCTCCCAGTGTTTCATCAGCACATGGGGCTTCCCTGTCCTCGAGCGTGGAATCAAGTTTCTTCCTGAGCATTGTTAGCCAAAACGTAATCAGGTTTGCATAAAATAAATTGATGCGGCACCTGTTACTGCGTTAAGAAACCAGTTCAGTGTGTAGGATGCTACATGATCTTTGGAATGACCACCTCATTTGACTGTTTTGCTCACCCCCAAAGCTTGTAAAGTAGGTTCGTGTTTATAGTCTATATCAGCATTTGACATATTCAGGTCATAATGGCTGACATGAATGGATAAACAATTCTATATACCACAGGTACGTTCTAGGGAGCTGCATTAGCTGTGCTTTACATTTCAGTTCTAGATATGGACAATAATTGTTGACTGGGATCTCAGTTCCATTAAATACAGCATTAAAAGTTCTGAACCCCTGATTCTGCGTGGTTTGTATAATTAATATTTTGTGTGCTTTTCTTAGGTTAATCCTGGCAGCTAGTCATAACTGAATTTATTAGTGCATAGTGCCTCCTTCTTGACAAGTATAAAAGTTTTAAAATAATTTTATTATCTCAAATTAAAAGATCTGCATATAAGGACACAAATCCAGTTTAGCAGCAGTAAGTCAGACTGTGTGGAATGGAAGCATTCTTTGTGGGGTAGCAGATGGTATAAAAATGAAAAATATTTTTGATTATTGGAGAGACAAATGTTATTTTAAAGAAGCTGTTCTTCTGGTGATCTGTTGTGAAAGAAGTTTGGAGACTAGCTTTGCAAAAGAACTTGTCACTCCTTTTGGGCCTAAGCTGAGTAACTATCTAAAGAGTGCGGCTTTGTTGGATGTGACTTCTTCTGATAACCTGTCTGTAATGAGGCCGCCAAATGCAAGAGGTCCCACAAAAATCAGTGGAGCCTAGATACCTGAATTGTAATGCTTCCGCTTGTAAGAAAGTTTTAGATATTGGGAAAGAGTGAGAATTATGAGGGTTCCCAATTCCCCAATCTAGTTTATGTTCCTTTCTTTTTAAATAAGAAAGATAGAGGAAAGTTAAAATGAAGGAAAAGTTCTCCTTGTTCAGATTGATACACTAAACTTCATTACGGGTTTGATTTGTAGCACTTGCAGTGTGTCTTAAGGCAGGCTAACCTAGTTGTGGAATGGACATTCTAACTCCCAGCTGTCTTAGGTGCACCTGCAGCCTTCGTTGGGCACCAGTGGAAATTTGTCAGTCTTATTAACCAACATTGTGCTAGAACATGGTGTTGTGCGTCTTTGCTTGTTTGAGTGGTGGTTGCTTTTAAAAAATAATAAATTTTTAAAAAAAAAAAGCAGCCTCTTGTGCATTTTCATGGTAAACAGACTAAGGAATGTCTTGGCTCATCGTATAACATCTGCACTCTTATCTAGCAGAGCACATAAGTGCCTATATAACCCCAGGAAGATCATTGAAAACTTGGCAAGAGAATTAAATGAAAGCTCCTGGCTGAGAAACCTTTAAAAGTCGTCTTTTCTGAGAGTACATCTTCCACATTTTTGGAAAGTCTCCAGTCCTTTTCTGGAGAATTTTGTATTGTTTGGTTTGAAAATCATATTCAGGTGATGCTTTCTCTTTTCGTCACCTAGCATGAAAAAAATTGACCTGAGAATCTGAATTTTTTTGGTTAAAAAAATAGTGTAAACCCCAATATAATAAAATACACCATCCAAGCTGAGCCTTAAAGACAGTTCATGGTATCTCAATGTCTTCCTGCCATTCCTTTCTGTGTTTTATTGTAATTCATCTTTGTAAGATGCTTCCTTACAAGGCAGTAGGTCCTCATCTTGAAGTCAGATTAATGGAGTTTTACCACACTTTAATGGTTTCTCCAAATTACGCTGTAGTCTTGAAAAGCCTGGATACCTATTGTGATCTGAGAATGTAGGGCCCAACCTTAAGGAGGGAGATATTTCTCAACTTTAGTAGTGTAGGCGTTTACCTCAAATTCTGCTCTGTACACCTGTGTTCTGTTGGAATCAGTTGAAAGTTGACACTTAAATACCTAGGAGGATCAGAATCTAAGCCCACAACTGAATAGTCTATGACAAAATTGTGTTTAGGCTACCTTACTGTAATCTAATACTAGTTAACAAATTCTGAGCAAGATCTCAGACTGTAGTTACCAGGAGTTGACTGGGATTGGACTACTTGAGGTAGTAAAAGTTCTAGTATCTCAAGTAACAGATATTAAAACAGTCTATGAACTCTGCAGCATCTGACAAGATTGAATGCTTTTAAAAAATCTCAAAGGTGGTTAATGTTGTTATCTGGTGTTCTTAATTAAGTTTGGATGAGTGTAAACAGATGCATGGTAAACAGCAGACAAGTTCCAAGAAACTCTTTCTGTTGATTTATCTTGAATTGATCATAGGGTTTTTGTGTCTTACATGAGATGTAGTTTTACACCCTATAAATAAATTATTCTAATAATTTGTGATGAAGCTATGGAATAAATAAGTAAAATCAAACCATTGGTTTGCCTCATATTTCCTGTGTATGGAAAAGCAGAGACAAATTAAGTTATTACATGCATACGCCCTGCCTCTTTCCTTTCCTGTTATGTTCTGTTGTTTCTGTACTTACCTGCAGTGTAAAAATCTTCTTCAGTATCTATCTTCAGTCTTTCTGTCTGTCTTTAAAAACAAAACAACCCAGAACTTGTTTCGATTGAGTTTATGAGAATTTTGAATTACGTTTATAATGGCACGGTAGAATTTTTTTTATTCATCATTTTTTTGGCCAATCTAGTAGTTAGATACTTGTCTGGAATCAATTAAAACTTTTTCTTGAACTTTGTGTTGAGGAATTTCACTCTACTGCTTCTATATGCTGCTTCTTGGAAGCTACACTTTTTTAATTGATGTAATTGTGTGTCTGTGAAGCAGTTTCTACTTTCTCTAGTTCCTGCTAAATCGCAGAGTCCTTGTGATTTTTTTTGCATGTGCGCACACACACAAAAAAAAAAAGCCAAAAAAATTCTTGGCTGATTTTTCTGGAATTATGTTGGCAAACATTATGGGGAAAATTGGTGCTTTTCCCAGGAAAAAACTACCCTTACAGAAGTTGCAGATTATAATGTAGCGGTAAAGTTCTAGGGTCATACTTGCTTTATGTAATGCTGTTACAATATGTTATCAGAATGTTTTTGGTTTTGTTTTTCTGTAGCAAACAGGAAAAAAAAACCTGCAGAGCATTAAGGGTTTATGCAATCTCAATCAATCTCCCCACTATTCCGTGGAGTCTCCTGATTATCACCTTCACAGTGGATGGTGATACCTTTATCTAACAGAAGTGGAAGACCCTCCCTAGGTGCATGGGGTCTGTGAGGACAAGTATGTAAATATTGATGCAAGTCCTGCGTTGCCAGTGCTCGGTTTGCAGTTTTGGCTCTTGGGGTTAGATAACTGTTCCCACCTTGTGTTGTGGTCACTAACACAAGGAAGACCTGTTCTTGGCAGGTATTTCTCGATAGTCTTCTAAATCTTGCTGCTGTTTAAAATTTAGCTGTTGTGTCTATTGTCTGTTCTGACAGAGTGTAGACCTGGAGTCAGTCTACCACAAACCTGAGTTTAGAAGAGTTTTTAGTTCTTCAGTCATTGAAAATGGGCGTCAGTCTTCATCAGGTAGGAACAGAGCATGAAATGACGTAGCACTCCTTGTAAAATACCTGATCCTGGCATTCACAGAGCAGCTCTCACGTGTTGGAAGCATTGGAATCTGCTATGGTTTCAGCATGGATATTGTGCTGTGGCACTAATGCCATTTAAGTTTATTTCCTACTTAGGAGTTTAACTTTTAAATTTTACGTTTATTGTTAAGCTTGCACTATAGTGTTTCATAAATTAGAAACTATTACTGTCACATTATCTTGGAGCACTAGTGATAATAAGGCCTGCTATTCTGGATGCCATTGTAGCCCTGCATCCCCAAACATTTTGCAGATTACCTGTGTGCTTCCATCCTCCTTCAGTGGAGGAAGGACTTACTCTCTCCATTTTAGAGAAAACTGAGGAAGCGTTTCATAAAACCATGAGAAGAGCAAGAATGCTGGCTTCTAACCCATGGCAGGAGATTGGGGGTGGGGGCTGCACAGAGGAAGAGGCGTAGCTTACCGAATGCAGATGATAGCGGATTAATGATCTGAAGAAGTTGTTCTTGCTGAGATTCGTGTAGGACAGGTATGATCGCTGCAAGGATCACTTACACTAGAGTTGTTTCTGCCGCATGCTGTAAATGGTATAATGCCCCACAGGGAGAACTAGGTGGAATAATCCGAACAAAATAGAATATTGAAAAATAAAGTTGTTGCATGGAAATTGGTTTGTTAGTAACTTTGTTACAAATCTTCAAATAAACTTACTTCCTCTCTCCTTTTTATTCGCTAGGTCAGGCAAAAGTCTCCCGTGAACTGACCTCTTTTCAGACTCTTTTCAGACTCTTCCCCTGAAGCCCATGCCCCTGCAGTGACCTTGCAGATGCCCCATCTTCCTGTTACTGCAGTAACCAGGATATCGGAGAAGTTTTCAGGAGAGACCATCAGTTCAACAGGAACAACTAATGCATCTGCTGGCCTGCTGGAACAGAGCAAGAGCAAAAATGGAATGGCAGTGAAAACTTCCAACCAGTCAGGTAAAAGAGACAAAAGTAACTTGTTTGCTGAAGCTGTGTCCCGTTTCTTTACTTCAAGAAACTGGTGCTACGGGGTTTGTCCTGTGGTAATTATGAAACCTCCCTTCTACGGCTCCATATCCCATGGTGGGACACTGATTTAGAATATTCTGGGTCTTAGGTGGAGCTTCAGGCTATGATGTCACATCTGCTGAGAATTTTTGCTGCCTAGTATAGTTGAGTGCATAGTGCAGCCTAACTTCTAGCACAGTTACTGTATCTCTTCAATGTGTCCAGCTATTTTAATAAACTATGCAGGAGTTTTTAGTGCTTTGAGACCTGAGGCCCCTTGAGAGGCTAGACAGATATTTGTCAAACGGATTCAACAGTCATTTGGGGGGAGGACTGACTGACAGCAGACTGACACATATACACAAGTCAGAATGATTGCAGAATCTTATTTATATCTAAATTGAGTTTAAAAAAACCCCTTATTTCATTCCTATTGAAGTCATTCATCTTTGAGCTGTATTTCATATACATTTAGTGATAGCGATGCTTACAGATCAGACTATGTATAGAGATCAGAAATTAGAGAGAGACCAGATGCAATTGCCAGCAAGAGATAGAGATTATTTGCAGATTATTCTTTCAACTTTCATCTTAAAGCTAAGAATGGAGCAAAGCCTTCCTTTGTCTTTTTTTCTGCTCTTTCAGTGAAGACCTGGAATTCAAGTACAGTGAGAACATCTGTGGGTTCACCTGCCACTGGAGGTGAGTGTTCCTATCCGCATGTCCTTATGCAACATAAATTGAGAGGGATTCCGTGCTCAATGTCTGGGGGATTCAGATCTGAGCATGTAGTTCCAATTGGTAGGTACATGGTAATATTAAAATTGCTAACAAGACTGCATGCAGATTCAGTTTCCCAGGTATCACAGAAACTTGTTCTGCTGTATCAGATTCTCAATCAGTTCAAAAAGCAAGGGGTAGTTATCCTTGTCTGCACAGTGGTGTACATGTGTACTGTTAGGCAATCTCTGCAGTAGAAACAATAGATGCCAGAAAAGTGTGGCAGAACAGACAGCTTGAGCAGTGAGTATTTCAGCTAACCAAGTGAAAACTGTGACTGAATGCAAGGTAATGGCAGTTGGAAAGTGGTGCGCCCACCCTATGGATGTTGAAGCAAATTCCTTTGAGCAGAATAGCAGTAAGTAGTCTCCTTCATATATGAATGTGTCAAAGGATTAAATGCCTTAAGGACTTCTGATTTCAGTCAAAATCGATGGGTTGAGCTCTATGCAAAAGTACTTCTGATTGATGTCACCAAGCTGTTACTGTCTATACAGTGTACTGGTATTTCACAGTGGTCTCAAGTGTCAGTTTAGTGAAGATGTAGCTCATCCAGAGTAGGGATCACACTCTTTCTCAGCTTAAAACCACTGAGATTTGTACATATATCTGGCAGTTGTTTGTGGTCCCAAATTTGTGACATCCGTATGCTGGCATTTACCAGGGTGTTTTATGTGAGAAGTCTAGTTGATCTGGATCCCTTCTATAAGTTCAGGACAGTTATGAGGTTGGATTGTTTCTAAGATGCCAGTCTTTCTTCTTTGTTTATAGAAGAAGCCTTCAATAAATGAGTTGCTGGCTTTTGCAACAAGTTTTGGTTTTAGTGTGTTAAAACTGGGCAAGCCACTCCGTTGCGTTTAGAGGGTATAGCTGGAGTCCAGAGCTCAGCTCTTAAAAGGCAAAGTACTAAAGGTAGAACCTCAGGGGTAGGGGGAGGAAGATGCAAAGCTAGTTTTAAGCTACCTTTGCAACCTTTGGAATCTGTTCTACTTTACAAACTAAAATGTTTCCTGGTGGAAATCGGGTCATTTAAATTATGCTGTCAGTCATAGCAGACTTCCCAGACTCCTTATGTCTGCCAGAATGATTGTTGCAAGCTGAGCTCTATCACCACTTCTTCCTTTCACTGAAATGTCCATGACAGCGTGCCCTCGTCTGAGGTCTGCACAAGGGCCTGGAATGATCCAGCCTTCTCAATGCAGTTTTATCAAAGGCATCCTCTCACAGCCCTTTCTAGTATGTTTACACCATCCTCGCTGCAGTGCAGCAATTTTGCAGAGGGATTGAACCCCTGGAGAAAATCCCTGCCCAGCTTGTTAGCTCATGCTGGAAATTAGACAGAGACCTGCAGCTTTTCAGTGTGGTGAGTAAAAATCAGTTGTAGCTATCAGGAAATAGTTTGAAAATGTATGAGAAAAGGAGATAAAAGAAGTTTCTGCCCTGATATATCTTGTTTTTCCTGCTGTTGTACAGAGAACACCACTTCTGTCACTGAGTCTGTCTCGACTGTGAGCTATGGGATGAGTAGTGGAACCAAAACTGGTGAAAGGTACACTTTTTCTTGACATTTTGTTAGGCTGTTGTGGTCAGTATGGTCTCAAGGGACAGGTGTTCTAATGGCTTGGAGAACAGGTGAGTCCCAGATGCTGTGGTTTAAGCCCATTAAAGGTTGTGAGCTTTCCTCAGGGCTAAGTGGAACAGAGATGGGAAGGGATAAATATCTTTTGTAGAGCAGTTTAAAGCAGATCTAATTGTGGATTTCAGCGTGGTTACAGTGTTAGTCAGTAAAACTCTCAGTGCCAGCAGTGGATTTTTGTTAGGAGGAGCAAGTTGTCAGGCCCTTTGAAAACACTTGTAAAAATACTCAGCTGTGTGAAATTTGTAGTTTGGGCTTATTTTTGTAGGCCCAACATATGACTGCCATCAAATATCCTTTGTTTGTCTAGCCTAGAGTTTGGTTGGTAGATAAATGCCTTGCTGAGGACAGAAGACTGTTACGCATTCTTGATTAACTCAAAGATGCAGTTGCTTAGTATAGGATTACATGGTATCACAATTATTACTGGCATATCCAGGCATCCTCAGCATGCAAAATATCCATCAAGAAAAATAGGAGGGCAGCCAATTTAAATCTCTTAACTTGGGCTTGCATCTGCCCTGAAAATTATCCCAAATTTGCCATTATGTTTCTTCTGATTTAGTTCCAACATCAGCATTTTGATATTTGAGTCATGATATACTGAGCACCTTAGAGAACTTGCTGTCAGATTTGACCTCCAGCTGTACCAGAAATTAATGTGTGACAGTGGTGTCATTGCTCTTTGCCTCAGTTTCCCCAGCTCTGTCATGGGGAACATTTCCAAATGCTATGTGTGCCTTACTTCATTAATGCTGATTAAGTGGTTTATGGCTCAAATAAACACAAATTAGAAGATAATTCTGTATTTCTGGATCAAATTACCAGTTTGCGGTCAGTGAAGCAACACTGACATGAGCTCAAAATTATGCATACTATAAGTAAAAATTTCAAAGGTACTTCATCGAATCATTGAATGGTTTGGGTTGGAAGGGACCTCAAAGATCATCTAGTTTCAACACCCCTGCCATGGCAGGGACACCTCCCACTAGACCAGGTTGCTCAAGGCTTCATCCAGCCTGGCCTTGAACACTTCCAGAGATAGAGCATGCACAGCTTCTTTAGGCAACCTGTTGCAGTGTCTCACCACTTCAGGGTGAAGAACTTCTTCCTTGTATATAGTCTAAACCTGCCTTCTCCCAGCTTCCAACCATTACCCCTCGTCCCGTCACTGCAGGCCCTGGCACAAAGTCCCTCCTCGGCCTTCTTGTAGGCCCCCTTCAGGTACTGGAAGGCCACTAAGAGGTCTTCCCAGAGCCTTCTCTTTTCCAGGCTGAACAAGCCCAACTGTCTCAGCCTGTCCTCATAGGAAAGGTGTTCCAACCCTCTGACCATCTCGGTAGCCCTCCTCTGGACTCGCTCCAACAGCTCCATATCTGTTTTGTGTTGGGGGCTCCAGAGCTGGATGCAGTATCCCAGGTGGGGTCTCACGAGGGCAATGCTGCCTGAATTACTCTTCAAGTTACATTTTTTAAAATGTGACTTACCCTCCAGGAACCCCACAGTTGTAAATTAAAGGGATTCAGAGCTCCTGTGTGGCCATGTCTTTTTTTTTTTTTTAATTATTATTATTTTTCTTTTCTGTTTTTTTCTTAAAAGTGTTTAAGTGTTGTTCTACTTAGTGCTTTGTCACAAAGCATTTGTGACTTGGCCAGCTGTGTCTCATTTGTAAAAGTACCTTAGACTCTTCTATACTTAAGTGCTGTTGTTTGTCAATAAAACTCTGACTTTTACTTAAATTGCTTTTGACTCATTCAGGTACTCTTGAGGTTGTGGGAGGTTTCGAGTAGGCAACAGTTGGACTTTTATGCTGATTCCTGGCACTGCAGAGAGTTATTTTTTTTCTTTAACCACATACTTTTCATGTTTTGTTTCTCCAGTGCCACTGGCAGCTGCTGTGATGTGACCCCCAGCTCTCGCTCGTCTCCTCCCACTGTACATCGCCGAGTTGAAAGGAGGAGAGAACTGGTGCGGTCTCAGACACTCCCACGGACTACAGGAACACAGGCCAGGAAAGCGCTTTTTGAGAAATTTGAACAGGATGGTGGAAAGTATGTCACACACCTTGTCTCCAGAATGGGTTGGCTAATGGGAAACTAATTTGTCAATTATTACCAGCAGAGGACAGCTGGGTGGGAGGACTCTCTCAGTGTAGGATTTTGAGCTAAGAGACAATATGTGGTCATGTGTGGATAGCTTCACTGACTTCCCAGGAACTTCACCGCTGACTTTCCCCTGGAAATTCACCGCTACAGATTCCTCTGGCTTTGGAGTTCTTCAGCTGAAGAAGCAGGTATGTTTTATCAGGAAAGAGTGCTGTGAAAGCTGCCTTCTCCGTTATTATAAAAGACTGGGAATATAGCGACTTTCTGTTGCCACTTATTAAGGAACAAAAACATGGACTATTCCTTATGCACAGCGATGGGGGTATGATTTAAATAGAAGAGGGCTTGGAATACTGGCTTTAGTGAAATGAAAATGAGTTTTTCTTGGAGGACCAGCAAGTTGAAGTTTCAGCAACGTGTTTCTCAAAGATCACCTGGACAGGTGCTGACTTGGGCAAGGTTGCATAGATGTTGCTGACAAATAAGTTTAAGTTTTTCTAGAATTTAATTTAATCTCATCTCTGTTAATTTTCCAGAGGAAAAGGAGAATCCAGAGCTAAGCTGAAGAGGTCGCAGAGTTTTGGGGTTGCCAGCGCTAGCAGCATTAAACTAATTCTGTTAGATAGATATAGATATATATATATATAGGATACAAGGTGAAGACGTGTTAGCATTTTCAGTGTGCTTTTTTTGGGAGAATTTTCCAAAAAAATATACTCAAAGTGAATGTAAAACATGCTAGACAATGAGCTAACTTCCTCAAGATCATCAAGTTCTGTGTGGGTAACACAAACATCATGGTTTGTATGGGCAGCACTTCAAGACAGTCAGTGATTGCATGAATGAGATTCTGTATGTCTGTCAAAGCAATGCATTAGTGTTTGTCTGAAAGCCTACATTTTTGTGCTTATGGATGTAGACTTCAGTATAAGCTCACATTTTTTTTTCTTAGTTTCAGGCTATTATTTTTGCATTCTTATTATATAGGGCAAGATCTGAATAACATTTTGCCAGTACAAGGAGACTATGGCCCTTTTTCTACACAGCAGACCAAAATACTCTCTACTGGTATTAGACAAGGGAATTTGTAGTAAATGGTTGAGGTTGAATCCCATGGTGTTAATGACCTAATTTCTATGAGGTAACATCAGTGTAGCTAAAAGAATTCAGCAGTTGAGATTTTTGTGATTTTTACCTGGCCTTAAACTGCAGGTGCCAAAGCAATTTCCAGGAGAAAGAAAATAGTACAGGCTTTTTTTCTGTAATATGTTTCACAACATTATTTTAAAATGTGCATTATTATTGCTAAACTCTAAATTATAGTATTCACAAGCAGAACTAGTGAAAATTACTGTTAGTTGCTTACCAGAAAAGCTGGGGCTTGAATTTTATATGACGGAAAAGCAGTGTGAGACAAAAGCCCGAGTATGTTTCTTTTGAATGTGGTGGTAGAAAGTAACAATAAGCGTTTGTTCTAAGAATCTGATTTTGCAGTAGGCGTTAGTTCTTCCTATATTTCTACTGATCTGTGTAAACAGGCATTGAATTGGGCCTTACTGAAAAGCAAAGCAAGCAAACGTAGTCCTTATCTAGTGTTATTCACAGCCACAAAATGAACCATTCTTCCATTATAAATACCTCACAGGGATAAGCGGTGTCCTTGGTTTCTGCAGATACTGGTGCTTTGGGCCTGCTCCAGAGCTCACTGACATCGACAAGATTCTTCCCAGTATTTTCTTCCTGGGCTTTAGATCAGGGTCCTTGACTGTATGTCTGCTTTGCATCTGGTCATTTCAGGCAAAAAGGCTTTAATTGCTGAGTGTGCTGTTTTGGTTTTTTTTTTTCTCAGAATACAAGTAATATAATGGATCTACAAAGAGGGGAAGAGAAACATAAAACCTATGCTCTGTTGCTTTGGTTAGTGGGATAGAAGGACAGAAAACTGCAGTGAGCAAAACCAGCTCTTCCCTGTTCCCCCATGCTGCATTAACATGCATATTTTTTTCATCATGACAGCACATTGATCTCCAAAACTTCTCCTCAAGCTGGAATGATGGGATGGCATTCTGTGCTCTTGTGCATTCTTTCTTTCCTGAAGCTTTTGATTATAATAAGCTTGACCCAGCCAATCGCAAGCAGAACTTTGAGCTGGCCTTCACCATGGCTGAGTGAGTATCACATTAGATCTCTGTGAAGTACTTCCAGTTCAAGTCTAATGTGGCTGGGCAGCAGTAAAAAGTTTAATCATTCTTCTTGTAGATCCTGTATCACCAGCTTACACGTGTCATGCCAAAAAAAAGATAATAAAGCTCTGCATAGAGAAGGCATAGAACAGGTGACTCGGCAGTCTAAAATCAGAGGTGGTTTTATGAGGCACAGGATAGTTCATGGAGTCCTGGGTTCAGGTCATTCATCGTCTTCAGGCAGTACTTGAATTCTGCTTTCTCACCTCTGTGATTCTCACTAGTCTTAGCACTGACACTTGAGAAATCGGCCTCATGAGTTATACTTGGACAGAAGAGGAAAAAATGCTACTTCTTTCTGGTTTTTGTTTTGTTTTTTTAATTATTTTATTCAAGTAATGAATGATTCTTAATGATTTTGCCAATATTAATTGTTAAAAAAGACGTTTGAGTTCATAGAGCACAAGGCATCCAATGTTTACTAACCAACAGTCCATAGAAACCGGATATACAACTGGTATTTTCTTAGCCAATCCCACCTGCTTGATACCAAATTTCAACTTGAGGCATGTTAATATATCCATCCAGTCTCTCTGGAAAAACTGTGACGCCCTGAACGGCAGGGAGCAAGTAGATTAACTTTTGGAATTGGGTTTTGTGGCAGGGTTCACATCTCTCTCTCCGTTTCTTTGGTTAAACAAGAATAAAGGTTGAATTCAGTGTAAGTAGAGTTAGATCAAGGCTGAGAGCTGCTCAACCTGGTAACTGCATTTTTGTAAAACAGAGCTAATACCCTCAGTCACACTGACCTGATCCTTTCTGATGCAGTATACCAGGCAATTAAATGGTAACTTGTTTATTAAATTCATCATGAGTGTGAACTTGTCAGCTAGAAATAGTAACTTTCTGAGCCCAGTATCAACATGATTCTTACTTACTGTTTTATTTGACTTGTGTAACAGTAAACACTCCATGTGGTATGCAGCTGGGTTTGGTACACTTTCCAAATACTAACAGGATGTGGGAATACATGGCTAGTTTCCTGCAGCTTCTCATACAGCTTCAAACATTGGTACCACCACACTGAAGCTCTGGGGTTCATTCAGAGTGGTTTTTTTCTTTTTTTCAAGTAATAACTTACAGAACTGGATTTGCCATTTGCCATTCCAAAGAAAAGCTTTGAAAATTCTTAGCGTAATGTTGGCTCTCCTTATTACAGCCCCTAGCAAAGGAATTCATTTGGGAATTACAAGGTGTTAATACACACATATCTATACGTATATATAAAAAAATTTTGTTGCTTGTCAGTGAGTTGAAAGAGATTCTATGACACTTTTAGGTGGTTGATCTCTAAAGTAAAACTATCCATAACTCTCAAAGGAAAGTTGCAGTGTTTTTCTATCTCAGTAAGTATAGGGGAGAACAAAAGACAGCATGCGCACAACAGTAAGAAACATTAGGTAAGAGTATCTACAGAAATTACTACTTCATAGGTGTGATTGCCTTTAAACTAACTGTTCTCTTCTAGTGCCAGAAAAGGCTTTTCTCTGTTATTGCTGTTCACCTCAGTGTGAGCTCTGCTGATCAAATTGCTTCCTGCTCTTGTGATTTTTCATCTTGGGCCTCAGCAGATCTGTTCCTTTCTGTTGGGCCAGATCTCAGTCAGGCTTCTGCTCTCCAACCTGATCATCTGAGACTGTTGTCCAAGTCACACACACCTTGAAGATATGGAGTGGTGGAGAAGAAACAGCCCACAGCCACGTGGGCCTTCATTGGCACATATCATCTCTTCTCATGTTTTGCCATTCTTTTGGAGCTTCCTGTGTAATAACCAGAAAAACTCGTGATTTGCGAACTCGCATGACCTTGCTTACTGAGACTTGGACAGGGGAATGTGAGATTGGGCTACATGCTACAGATATCAGGGATGTGAATGGGAGTCAGTAGATGAAAAAAACCCAATGACCTACAGGGCTTTGGATCAGATCCCAGTATAGAGGAAGGAGGAGAAAGAATAGGAATATTCCATGGTCACAAAAATAATCTCCAACCTGAGCCTGACCATTTCATTGTGAAATGAAATCTTGCTGCTAAACCTCAGGATTTCTCTAATGCCTCAGTGATGCTCAGCGTGATCAGAGCATCAAATGAGTCTTGGAAGTAGTTACAGGCCTTAGATTTAACTCTTGATTCACTGTGTCTGTTTTATTATTGCTACAGGAAAATGGCTCACTGCGATCGTCTGATAGAAGTGGATGACATGATGGTGATGGGTCATAAGCCGGATCCCATGCGTGTCTTCACCTATGTCCAGTCTTTATACAATCATCTGCGACGCTTTGAATAAAATCATTGACACCTCTCCAGCCAGAAGGGTCAAGTACAGTGTGCTAGTGGGAAGAGTGACATTTTGCAAATGGAACGCGGTGTTATTTCTTGCTTTTTACTGTCCCTTTGCTTACATTCAACTGCATGGCTGGCTGACTGAAGTGTTGCTGAGCAGCGCCCAAAGTGTTGATCACATCAGCATGTCAGTAAGACAGAAATATGTTTGGAAAAAAAGACAAAAACATAGGGAAAGGTAAACGCTGTCATTTTGGTGCTAGTAGTAGGTTGGACTTTTAATATTACTGTGTTTAAAGATCCCAGGAACCTAATTTGCTGCTCGTATATCTGTTAGGCTGGGGACACAGTTTTATGCAGTGACAGGCAACTCTGCTATGAAGGTGTTCCCTCTTAAAATGCAGGTGAAACTCCAGAAGGTAGCACCTTCAATTCCACTTGTCCATTGAGCATAGCACAAAAGAAATGGCATATGGACAAGGAAATTTCCATTTCACAAATAATAACCTGAAGTACTCAACCACTAGGGCAATACTGCCTCTCCTCCAACCCTGCACCCCACTCCACCGTATATGCACACACACACATTCCTCAAACAGGCATTGTTCTGTTCTTTTAAAGCAGAAAGAGAACACGAGCTCTTACTGTGCAGACTGGGGGGACAGATAACTACCATGTTACATAACATTGTTCATCTGTAATGATTAAATCTGAAGTGATTTGCTTAGAGGCTTGCTAAAGCCTCTACTGGCAGTACTGGATTAATTTCTTGATCACAAAGGATAGCAACAGGTGGGGCTGTTCTGTATATGACATTGTGTGTTTGCGCGATTGAAGATTACAGGAAAGGGGGGCAGCTAGCAAGGTACAAAATCGTTTTAACAGTTGCATAGAAGCAAGACTGTAGCATGCTTTCATCCAGACTCTGGGTGACAGCAACTCTCCAGTGTGGACAGGAATGAAGCCTTTATGATTTGCTGGGTCCTCATGCTGACACTGAGGCGGACAGGCAATATGCTAAAAAAAGTATGGAAGATGGGGTTTTGAAATGCTTTGGACTAGCTTCTGTTTTCAGTTAAATTAGCATTAAACCCACAGTACAGTGGGATTATTCCAGATTTACTGGACAAAAATGTCATGTGTCACCCTTTCTGGTTTTCTCTTGGATAAATCAACAGAGCTTTGTTTTCACATTGAAAGTTAAAAACAAAACCAATAAAAAAGCATACTTGGAAAAAAAAAAAAGCCTATTAAAATTATTTCTTTCCTAAGAACAGGCTCATAGAAAGTAAAAAAAAAAAAAAAAAAAAAAAAGGCGCCACAAGCCCTCTGCTCACTCTAGAGAATGTTTTTTAACCTGCATTTGTGCTTTTTGTAGCTATTTATAAAGATTACTTTGGTTCTGTATTCATGACCATTTATAATAAAATATGTCAAATGCTCTTCAGATTTACTGCTTCTCCTTAAAGTGAAGTGACAAATAACAAAGTAAAATCAGTGAAAAGAACCCAGAGCTTTTCCTTAGAAGATTTTTGTTCTAGTCGTGATGCTGTGTGCTCTGAATTCAGTTTTAAAACCTATAGATGTTCAGTGGCATTTGGAATAGGATTTTAGTTCAGCCACCCTTTCTAGTGAAGTTTACTTAAGAAACCATGAATGAAGCAACCACTTTGTTAGCAGTCTCAGAAAAACAAATGAACGAACACCGAAAGTGTACAAAGGTGAAGTATAAGTTAACTGCTGAAGGTCTGGATCATGAAGTTCTGTTTGAAGTGTAGCTAGGCTGTTGCTATTGACACTATGGAAACAGTTTGAAAGACTTTTAAATATACATCTTAATAGAAGTAGCCAAAAGATACTTGGTCAAACTAGCAGGATCCTTGATATTGCTAATCTCACAGCTTTAATGCAAGTGGACAGAGGTTGGGTGGATTGTTCATATTTGTCATATGACTGCCATTGTATTCAGTTTTTGACTTTGTCTTGGATGACCATAATTCTGAGTAGTAAATGCGTGCCTGTTGCTCTACCAAATGCTCTGTAAGGATAAACACACTGTACTTGTGTTTTGGAGAAGCGATTAGAGTAAGCATGATGAGAAATCTGTCCACAACCGGCACACACGATACACATATTTACATTCTCAGAGCAGAATACCTCTCATTGACTAGCAGAGCAAAGTTCCATCCTAACTACAAGAAAAGGGACAATATGGCTTTATATTCACATTCCTTCACAGTCCCAGGTCATGGATGTTATTCCTGTGTGATGTGAGTGCTAAAGACAGAGGTAAATGCTTGGCCAGTTTAGGCCTAGTAGCAAATAATTATGTAAAAGAAGTTGTAGACTGCAAGATTACTGCCAAGTCACCAGAGGGGGGTTTACGTCTTTTCTAATTTAGCTTGTTTTCATAGCTACCCAGAAGCTATTTGTACAGGTTTTCTAAAGTCTTCCCACTTCAGAGAGGTGAAGGTAAAGATAACTGGTACTTGCCAGCAAACTGATTGCAGAG
This sequence comes from Leptosomus discolor, assembly GCF_034619465.1. Classification (NCBI taxonomy): domain Eukaryota; kingdom Metazoa; phylum Chordata; class Aves; order Leptosomiformes; family Leptosomidae; genus Leptosomus; species Leptosomus discolor. The sequence continues at coordinate 548,799 of NW_028237895.1, forward strand.
GAATGGAAGACTGTAAGCTGATTTCAGCTTCTGGTGGTTTGCGTGTAAGTAGATGAGGGAGATGGTGCTATGACACAATTTTAGAAAAAAAAAAACTACAGCTTTGTGCATTAAGAGAATATGAATGACCTTGACTATTAGATTGTATGATTAAATTAAAGTATGTAATCTATGCCCCCTGCTGGTTTTTTTAGTATTTTTAATTTTAAAAAAAAGCAGAGTTTGTGTATATATGATAGAAAATGTGTTAGCATGAGTGAGAACAATATATTAAGTTGCCATAGTGTGTATTTTACACAGATGGACTGTTGCCAGCTTTTCCAATGTTTCTGCACTGTGTCTAAAATTCAGTACTGTCAAAGGTGGTTTACTGGCAACTTGATCCTACTTGTAAAGGCTAGATTAATTTGTTCTGTGCAAGATTTTCCAAATAATCTCAGCAGAGACATCACCTAGTTTTTAAAATTATGTTTGCATATAGCTTCCCACAGCAGGGAAGTCCTCCTCCTTGAAAGTACAGTAATTGGGTGGATGACTTTCATCGCTTCTCCCTTTGTGTGACATTTCCAATAAAGCGTTTAATCTAAACATATGCTCAAACCAGTGCAAACTCTTGGATACACGTCGTTAGGTATCAAATCAGCCTACATGGTTCAACATGTGTCACTAACTTAAACCTGGCCTGGCTTACACAGATAGTTTTAAAGTGTCCAGAACAAAAATTGGCATTGCTTTAGGTAAGGTGCGCCTAAAAGGCACTTTTGGTTATGCTAAAATAGCTCTATGTCTAGATAAAGCCTCAGTGGAGTTAGTAATGCGGAATCAGAAGAGTTTGGGCTGGAAGGGACCTTTAAAGACCATCTAGCCCAACAACCCCCACCAGGAGCAGGGACATCTTTAGCTGGATCAGGCTGCTCAGAGCCCCGTCTGCCTTGGCCTTGAATGTTCCCAGGACTGGGGCATCAACCACCTCTCCGGGCAGCCTGTGCCAGTGTCTCACCACCCTCACCCTAAATTTTCTTCCCACTATCTAGTCTAAACCTACCCTCTTTCAGTTTGCAACCCTTACCCCTTGTCCTATCACCACCCTCCCCGATCAAGAGTCCCTCCCCACCTTTCCTGCAGGCCCCCTTTAAGCACTGGGAGGCGGCTATAAGGTCTACCCCGGTGCCTTCTCCAGGCTGAACAACCCCAACCCTCTCAGCCTGTCCTCAGAGGGGAATATTCTGGGCACTAGTGGAACACCAGAATTCAGACCTCTTACGTTAGCCTGCTTTGCAATTTCAGCAACATTGAAAGCAAGCAGTTGATGCTGCAGCATCAGCTCAGCCTAGAGACTTTCCCCACTTCGATGCTGCCACAGCAGTTTGGGTGACAGTCTAATCCTCTGAAGACTGAGACTATCTGTGTTATTTTGAAGGCATCTAATAAGGAACACGGCAACATATTTAATTTAGATCTAGTCTCGTGAATGCTGGTTATTTAGACTTGTCCACAGAAAACCTATTTTTCCACACTGAAGACTTGGGCCACTTTATAAATAACGAACCCGGTTTCTATATCCAGACACAAATTGCCAAGGTGAAGACCTGCTCCTTTGCAAAAATCCTTTGTAAAAGCGCCAGTACGGGCTGTGGGAGGTTAGCCGTATTTCGGCAGCGCCGAGGCCGGCAGTCGCTCACCAGCACTTCCCGCCGAGGAGGGGTCGCTTTCCCGCCCCTGTGCCCGCTGCCCGCTCGCAGGTCGCAGCGCGAAGTGTCTCCCAGCGCCGCGCTCGGCCCTGCCCGCGGGCCCGCCCCCGCCGCGCGTGCCGGCCTGTGGCCGTTGGCGGGAAGCGTGGCTGCGGGGACAGCGGTTGGCTGCGAGCAGGTGGGGCCGGGGGCGGAGGAGGGAGCTGGGGGGGCGGGGGGAGGTGAGGGGGCAGGGGGCGGGAGCTGGGCGGGCTGTTGGAGGCGTTGTGCTGCCCGTGAGGGACCTGGGCCGGCGCGGCGCGTGGCGGAGCCCCGTCTGCCGCGGGGTCGTTTTCTCCCTTATAAACCGCTAGAGGTTCTCAGGAATTAACAAGCCTATTCGTTTTCATTCTTTTCCAACCTGTCCTCACTGCTAAGTTGGTTTTACCTGTGTTATTTGAAGAATAGCGCACTGTTGTCAGCCTCGGAAGTCTACAATGATTTAACCCCTGAAAACCATCTAAGGTAAAAATAAAAATTTCTTATGTCATATAGTTCATATTGAAGGATCAGTTGTAAGTTTCGTATTAACGGATTAAAAGGAAATAACCTTTTTATGGTAAGTTAACCATGAGGAACAGATTCAGGGTGGGTAACTACAAATTAAATACTTTATGATGGTGTTGCTCACAAGTTGGGTCAGGACAGCACCAGATACTGGGTTTTCAGAATGAAACTGCATGGAGTCCCATGGGTCTCACAACAATGTCTTGGAGGACCGTCATTCAGCGATTCCTCACCTTTCAAAGTGTCATGGATTAGGGTTGGGCTGGCCACAAACGAATGGCAGATGCTCTTTATTACGTGACTGAGCACATTTTCAGAAACCTAACACATTAATTGTTCTCAACCACCATTCAGCTATCTCAGCATTTCAGTTTATTAGAAACCATTTTGTCATCGCTCTTTAATTTGGTCAGATTTCTAAAAGCCTTGGAATGTTACTGAGAGTACAGATAATAAAATGTTGTGGAACATGACTAATATGCAGCCTGATAACTTATTCTGTGACTTGCACTGGTCAAAGTAAACAAAGTTCAAACTAGTTTTTGAGTTCAGATCTACCTAAGTCATTGGAAAACTTTCAGTTGTTATGGAAATGGCTCCAGTTCCTGCTCCAGCTGTTCATGTGACAAAAATTACTGCTTTCAACTAGCTCTTTTTAGCATGTTATGTTAAGAAGCTGTTAAAAAGTACTCATTAGAGGGGAAAAACAAAAAAAGTACATCTAGTCCAAAGGGGGCCAGAATGTAGAAATCAAGGGTCAGCCCACAGGAGCATTGCTCTCTTGTACAAATAGTTGCAGACTTCATGTGTGCAGTACCATATAAATGGATTTACAGGTCTGCCCCAGTAGTGGTCTATGTAATTGATACTAATCAGTGTTCAGCCTAGTCATAGTTTTGCTTTGCCTCATGAATTGGGAGCATGCTGAGTGTCTGTGATCACAGCTTTCCATCCTCCTGCGTCAGTTAGCATGAATCATTCACTTTCCTTGCTTGCCTTGCGCCCCATTCTTTGCTGCTTCTGGAGTCTCTAGGTCCTTCTCTGAGGCTAATGGCATCAGTAATGTCAACCCTGTTTTCTGAAGCTTGTATTTTTCTTTGTCTAACTCTGAAATAGCTGCATTTTTCTTTAAGACGGTGTTTCTTCATCTGCAACCTCTTTTTTGCTCCTCTGGAGTACATGCAGATTTCTTTTTGCACAGCAGCTGGCATGACAGGCACTGTAGTTACCAGTTTTAATGATCACTGACAGAATTTAGGTACCGTTTGAAATTAAAGATCATCATTAACAGCTTTCTAGCTTTCACCGTGCTGTATTTGCAGCAATTGCAGTTGCTTCCCACTTTTCTGTCTTGGATCAGCTGAAGATCTTTTGACCAATGCTACTTGCTGCTTTATCACGTTGATAGCTCTTTGAAGCTTGTTGGGAACTCTGAGCAACCCTGCTCTGATCTAAACTGGTAGGAGGGGGCACAACTGTACCATCTGGCGTGCTACTCTTTTTGTCTCCCTCGTTTCTTCTGCCTGGCTCCTAATCTCTTTTGTCCCAGGAAAGCTTATAGTTGCCACAAAGGTGGAGCATACTGCCAAGGATATTTTATGGCTGACATTTTGGATAGCTAGGTGTACTTAACACACCTTTCATTTGCTTTCGCTATCTTTACGCATTTCTGCAATAAATCGATCAAAAATTACTGCCCGAAGCTGTGGGAACTATCTCAATTAATGTACAAAGAATACGTTTTTCTTTCCAGGCAGATCTTAACCGGGAACGGCTGGAAGGAAGCACCGTGGCTGCGCAGGTGTGCTGCCCGCCGCCGGTGCCGCGGCAGGAGGCTGCCGGAGGCGGCGCTGCCCTTCCCGCCGCAGCCGGTCTGCGTTCCCGTGGCAGCTGGTCTGTTTGCCTTCCGCGCTGTCCTGGGCCCCTTCCGGAACACTTCGTCGCACATTTAGAAAGAAATGATGTGCTACTGCTGTGGAGATTGAAGCTGGGACACGGCTGAGAGCAACGCCCCTCCCTGAAGGGGAACAGAGGACGTGGCCATTAGCCAGAGTTAGGCCTTGGGAGCAGCATCAGCGAGAGGTGTGTGAGGGAGAAGGGGGATGGTTTTAAGGGTACCTGTGCTGGAGTGTGGACAGAGCTGTGTGTTGCTGAGGACCAGCTGTGTGCATTTGGGGTGAGGATTTGTCTCAGAAGACTGCATGAGCGTAGTGTGAGAATAGGAAAATTGACAACCAAACTGCTGTGACTTTGCACATATTTTGGGCATTGGTTTCACCCTACATTAAACCATTATCCCGAATGTGCTTTGTTCTTTGTTCTGCTTCAGTCCTTCCTAGGCTTTTCCATTTCCTCATTTACCTGCTGTATTTCCTCCTTCAGCTTTTCAGGTGCTGTTTTCTCTCTCTTTTTTATTTTTCTAATGACCATTACATTTCTTTTTTACAACCTAGAGTTCATCCACCTCTCCAGCCATATTTTTAAAAGGTGTTTACTTCTCCAACCTATGAGAGAATATTTATATTTCATATTTGTTCACTTCTCATTTTTCTGACTGTCCATTTACTAATTCCATCCTTCCTCACAGGTCTCCTTTTCTTTCTCATCTCCCTCCGATTGCAGACAGCCCATCTTTTCCTCTCAGTTCCACTTTCAAGCCTCTTACCCTCTCTCCTCCTAGCTTCCATTCCCAAATTCTTCTGTTTCTTCCTTCTCCCACTTCAAACTCTCTCCCTCGCACCTTAGCAAATTCTTGGGAAGCCTTGAACAAGAAGTCTTTTCATACTGTGTCATTTTGCAGGTAAAAGGGGCAAGAATTTTTCTCACCCTCATAGACCTGTCTTCTCCCCTTCTTGCTTCTGCAGCCAAATACAATACTATTCCCATTTTTAGGTTTCACATTCCAAGAACTGACCTGCATTATATCCAGAAACTTTCCAAAAAACAATGGCCAGACTGTTGCAAGCTGTAGAGACGTCGGAACATCTGTTGGGCTCTACATCGGGACGTCTCTTGGGCTCTACGTCTGGTTTTAGCTCATTTGCGGCTATACGTCAGGACATCTTCTGAGCTCTACAACGGGACGTGTGTTGGGCGCTACGTCGGAATGTATGTTGGTGTCTACGTCTGCCTTGAGGTTAATTTTGGCTCTACGTCGGGAGGTCTCTCGGGCTCTACGTTGGGACGTCTCTCGGGCTCTACGTCTGGCTGTAGCTCACTTTCGGCTCTGCGTCGGAACGCCTGTTGGGCTCTGCGTCGGGACGTCTGTTGAGCTCTAAGTCGGGACGTCTCTCGGGCTCTACGTCTGGCTTTAGCTCATTTGCGGATATACGTCAGGACGTCTTCTGAGCTCTACATCGGGACGTCTGTTGGTCTCTACGTCGGAACGTACGTTGGTTTCTACGTCTGGCTTGAGGTTAATTTCAGCTCTACATCGGAACGTCTCTCGGGCTATACGTCGGGACGTGTGTTGGGCTCTACGTCTGGCTGTAGCTCACTTTCTGCTCTACGTCGAAATATCTGTTGGTCTCTACGTCGGAAAGTCTGTTGGTCTCTACTTCGATATGTCTGGCTTGAGCTCGCTTTCGGCTCTACGTCGGGACTTCTGTTGGGCTCTACGTCGGGATGTCTGTTCGGCTCTAAATCAGGACGTCTTTAGAGCTCTAAGTTGGGACGTCTCTTGGGCTGTACGTCTAGCTTGAGTTCGCTTTTGGCTCTACGTCAGGACGTCTGTTGTGCCCTAGGTCGGGAGGTACATTGGTTTCTACGTCTGGCTTGAGGTTAATTTCGGCTCTACGTCGGGACGTGTGTTGGGCTTTACGTCTGGACGTGTGTTGGGCTCTAAGTCGGGACGTCTCTTGGGCTCTACGTCTGGCTTGAGCTCGCTTTCTGCTCTAAGTTGGGATGTCTGTTGGTCTCAACGTCGGGACGTCTGTTGGGCTCTACGTAGGGACGTGTCTTGGGCTCTAGTTTGGGAAGTGTGTTCTGAGCTCGCATTCGGATCTACATCGGGACGTCTGTTGGCCTCTACGTCGGGATGTCTGTTGGGCTCTACGTCGGGACATCTGTAGGGCTCTAAGTCGGGACGTGTCTTGGGCTCTAGTTTGGGAAGTGTGTCTTGAGCTCGATTTCGGATCTACGTCGGGACGACTGTTGGGCTCAACGTCGGGACATCTGTTGGGCTCTACGTCCGGGCGAATCTTGGGCTCTACGTCTGGCTGTAGCTCACTTTCGTCTCTACGTTGGAACGTCTGTTGGGCTCTACGTCGGGACGTATTTTGGGCTCTACAACGGGACATGTGTTGGGCTCTACGTCGGGACGTCTGTTGGACTCTACGTCGGGACGTATCTCGGGCTCTACATCAGGACGTCTTTTGGGCTCTATGTCTGGCTGTAGCTCACTTTCGGCTTTACGTCGGAACGTCTTTCGGGCTCTGCGTCGGGACGTCTGTTGAGCTCGACGTCCGGACGTCTCTTGGGCTCTACGTTTGGCTTTAGCTCATTTGCGGCTATACGTCAGGACGTCTTCTGAGCTCTACGTCGGGACGTCTGTTGGTCTATACGTCGGAACGTACGTTGGTTTCTACGTCTGGCTTGAGGTTAATTTCAGCTCTACGTCGGGACGTCTCTCGGGCTATACGTCGGGACGTGTGTTGGGTTCTACTTTAAGAAGTCTGGCTTGAGCTCGCTTTCGGCTCCACGTCGGGACGTCTGTTGGGCTCTACATCGGGACGTCTGCTGGTCTCTAAGTCAGGACGTGTTGTGGACTCTAGTTTGGGAAGTGTGTCTTTAGCTCGCTTTCGGATCTACGTTCGGATGTCTCTTGGGCTCTACGTTTGGCTTTTGCTCACTTTTGGCTCTAAGTTGGGATGTCTCTTGGGCTCTACGTCTGGCTTTAGCTCATTTGTGGCTATACGTCCGGACGTCTTCTGAGCTCTACAACGGGACGTGTGTTGGGCGCTACGTCAGAATGTACGTTGTTGTCTACGTCTGGCTTGAGGTTAATTTCGGCTCTACGTCAGAACGTCTGTTGGGCTCTACGTTGGGACGTCTCTCGGGCTCTACGTCGGGACGTCTTTTGGGCTCTACGTCTGGCTGTAGCTCACTTTCGGCTCTACGTCGGAACGTCTTTTGAGCTCTACGTCGGGACGTGTGTTGGGCGATATGTCGGCAATTACGTTGGTTTCTACGTCTGGCTTGAGGTTAATTTCAGCTCTACGTCGGAACGTCTCTCGGGCTATACGTCGGGACGTGTGTTGGGCTCTACGTCTGGCTGTAGCTCACTTTCTGCTCTACGTCGAAACATCTGTTACTCTCTACGTCGGGATGTCTGTTGGTCTCTACTTCAATATGTCTGGCTTGAGCTTGCTTCCGGCTCTATGTCGGAATGTCTGTTGGGCTCTACGTCGGGACGTCTGTTCGGCTCTAAGTCAGGACGTTTTTAGAGCTCTAAGTCGGGACGTCTCTTGGGCTGTACATCTGGTTTGAGCTTGCTTTCGGCTCTACGTCGGGACGTGTGTTGGGCTGTACGTCGGGACATATGTTGGGCTCTACGTTGGGACGTCTGTTGGGCTCTACATCGGGACGTCTGTTGGGCTCTAAGTCAGGACGTGTCTTGTGCTTCAGTTTGGGAAGTGTTTCTTGAGCTCGCTTTCGGATCTACGTTGGACGACTGTTGGGCTCTATGTCGGGACGTATGTTGGGCTCTACAACGAGACATGTGTTGGGCTCTACGTCGGGACGTCTGTTGGGCTCTACGTCCGGACGCCGCTTGGGCTCTACGTCTGGCTGTAGCTCACTTTCAGCTCCACGTCGGGATGTCTGTTGATCTCTATGTCGGAATGTACGTTGGTTTCTACGTCTGGCTTGAGGTTAATTTCAGCTCTACGTCGGACCGTCTGTTGGGCTCTACGTCGGGCCGTGTGTTGGGCTCTACATCGGGACTTCTGTTGGGCTCTACGTCGGGACTTCTCTTGGGCTCTACGTCTGGCTTGAGCTTGCTTTCTGCTCTACGTTGGGATGTCTGTTGGTCTCAATGTCAGGACGTCTGTTGGGCTCTACGTAGGGACGTGTCTTGGGCTCTAGTTTAGGAAGTGTGTCTGGAGCTCGCTTTTGGATCTACATCGCGATGACTGTTGGGCTCTACGTCGGGACTTCTCTTGGGCTCTACGTTTGACTTTTGCTCACTTTCGGCTCTACGTCGGAACATGTGTTGGGATTTACCTCGGGACTTGTGTTGAGCTCTACTTCGGGACATCTGTTGGGCTCTAATTTTGTTGTTAGCTAACTTTCATCTCTACATCTGAACATCTGTTGGGTACTACGTCCGGACGTCTGTGAGCTCTATGTCGGGATTTCTGGCTTGAGCTCGCTTTTGGCTCTACGTCGGGACGTCTGTTGGGTTCTACGTCGGGACGTCTGTTGGGTTAACGTCGGGACGTGTGTTCGGCTCTACGTCGGGACGTGTATTGGGCTCTACGTCGGGATGTCTGTTGGGCTCTACATCAGGATTTAGCTTACTTTCAACTCTACGTCGCAACGTCTGTTAGGCTCTACTTTGGGACATCTCTTGAGCTCTACGTCAGGACGTCTGTTGGGCTCTACGTCGGGATGTCTGGCTTGAGCTCGCTTTCGGATCCACGTCGGAACGACTGTTGGGCTCTAAGTCGGGACGTGTCTTGGCCTCTGGTTTGGGAAGTGTGTCTTGAGCTCGCTTTCGGATCTACGTCGGGACGACTGTTGGGCTCTAAGTCGGGACGTATGTTGGGCTCTACAACGGGACATGTGTTGGGCTATACGTTGGGATGTCTGTTGGTCTCTACTTCGATATGTCTGGCTTGAGCTCGCTTTCGGCTCTACGTTGGGACATCTGTTGGGCTCTATGTCGGGACGTCTGTTGGGCTCTACGTCGGGACGTCTGTTGGGCTTTATGTCAGGACATATGTTGATCTCTACGTCGGGACGTGTGTTGGTCTCTACGTCAGTAGTTAGCTCACTTTCAGCTCTACATCAGAACATCTGTTGGGCACTACGTCCGGACGTCTGTTGGGCTCTACGTCGGGACGTGTGTTGGGCTCTACGTCGGGACGTGTGTTCGGCTCTACGTCGGGACGTGTGTTGGGCTCTACGTCGGGACGTCTGTTGGGCTCTACGTCGTGCTGTCTGGCTTGAGCTCGCTTTTGGCTCTACGTCTGGACATCTGTTGGGCTTTATGTCGGGACATCTGTTGATCTCTACGTCGGACGTGTGTTGGGCTCTACGGCTGCAGTTGGCTAATTTTCACCTCTACGTCGAAACATCTGTTGGTATTTACCTCGGGACTTGTTTAGGGCTCTACGTCGGGACGTCTGTTGGGCTCTAATTTTGTTGTTAGCTTTCTTTCATCTCTACATCTGAACATCTGTTGGGCACTTCATCCGTACGTCTGTTGAGCTCTATGTCGGGACGTCTGGCTCGAGCTCGCTTTCGGCTCTACGTAGGGACGTCTGTTGGGCTCTACGTCGGGACGTGTGTTGGGCTCTACGTTGGGATGTCTGTTGAGCTCTACATGGGATTTCTGGCTTGATCTCGCTTTTGGCTCTACGTCGGGAAGTCTGTTGGGCTCTATGTCGGGACGTCTCTTGGGCTCCACATCGGAACATCTCTTCGGCTGTACGTCGGGACGTCTGTTGGGCTCTACGTCCGGATGCCTGTTGGGCTCTCCATCAGGATTTAGCTAACTTTTAGATCTACGTCGGAACTTCTGTTGAGCTCTACGTCGGGACGTGAGTTGGGCTCTACATCGGGACGTCTGTTGAGCTCAATGTCGGGATTTCTGGCTTGAGCTCGCTTTTGGCTCTACGTCGGGAAGTCTGTTGAGCTCTATGTTGGGACGTCTGGATTGAGCTCGCTTTCGGCTCTACTTCGGGAGGTCTGTTGGGCTTCAACCCGGGACATCTGTTGTGCTCTACGTCGGGACGTCTGTTGGGCTCTACGTTGGGATGTCTGTTGAGATCTACGTGGGATTTCTGTCTTGATCTCGCTTTTGGCTCTACGTCGGGAAGTCTGTTGGGCTCTATGTCAGGACGTCTCTTGGGCTCTACATCGGAACATGTGTTGGACTGTACGTCGGGATGCCTGTTGGGCTCTACATCAGGATTTAGCTTACTTTCAGCTCTATGTCGAAACATCTGTTCGGCTCTACATTGGGACATCTGTTGATCTCTACGTCGGGACGTCTGTTGGGCTCTAAGTCGGAACGTCTTTTGGGCTCTACGTCGGGACGTGAGTTGGGCTCTGCGTTGGGATGTCTGTTGGGCTCTACAGCTGGATTTAGCTTACTTTCAGCTCTACATCGAAACGTCTGTTGTACTCTACGATGGTACATCTGTTGAGCTCTACGTCGGGATTACTAGCTTTACCTCGCTTTTGGGTCTACGTCGGGACGTCTGTTGGGCTTTATCTTGGGTCATCTGTTGTGCTCTACTTTGGGACGTCTGTTGGGCTTTATGTCGGGACATCTGTTGATCTCTACGTCGGGACGTGTGTTGGGCTCTAAGTCAGTAGTTAGCTAACTTTCAGCTCTACATCTGAACATCTGTTGGGCTGTACGTCGGGACGTGTGTAGGGCTCTACGTCGGGCTGTCTGGCTTGAGCTCGCTTTTGGCTCTACGTCTGGACATCTGTTGGGCTTTATGTCGGGACATCTGTTGATCTCTACGTCGGACGTGTGTTGGGCTCTAAGGCTGCAGTGGGCTAATTTTCAGCTCTACGTCGAAACATCTGTTGGGATTTACCTCGGGACTTGTTTAGGGCTGTACGTCGGGACGTCTGTTGGGCTCTAATTTTGTTGTTAGCTTTCTTTCAGCTCTACATCTGAACATCTGTTGGGCACTACAACCGGACGTCTGTTGAGCTCTATGTCGGGACGTCTGGCTTGAGCTCGCTTTCGGCTCTACTTCGGGACGTCTGTTGGGTCTACGTCGGGACGTGTGTTGGGCTCTATGTCGGGATGTCTATTGGGCTCTACATCAGGATTTAGCTTACTTTCAGCTCTACGTCGGAACATCTGTTGGGCTCTACGTTGGGATGTCTGTTGAGCTCTTCGTGGGATTTCTGGCTTGATGTCGCTTTTGGCTCTATGTCGGGAAGTCTGTTGAGCTCTTTGTCGGGACGTCTCTTGGGCTCTACATCGGAACATCTGTTGTGCTGTACGTCGGGACGTCTGTTGGGCTCTACTCCGCGATGCCTGTTGGGCTCTAGTTTTGTTGTTAACTAACTTTCATCTCTACGTCTGAACATCCGTTGGGCACTACGTCCGGACGTCTGTTGAATTCTATGTCGGGACGTCTGGCTTGAGTTCGCTTTCGGCTCTACTTCGGGAGGTCTGTTAGGCTTTAACTCGGGACATCTGTTGGTCTCTACGTCGGACGTGTGTTGGACTCTACGGCTGCAGTTGGCTAACTTTCAGCTCTACGTCGAAACATCTGTTGGGATTTACCTCGGGACTTGTTTAGGGCTGTACGTCGGGACGTCTATTGGGCTCTAATTTTGTTGTTAGCTTTCTTTCATCTCTACATCTGAACATCTGTTGGGCACTACATCCGGACGTCTGTTGAGCTCTATGTCGGGACGTCTGGCTTGAGCTCGCTTTCGGCTCTACTTCGGGACGTCTGTTGGGTCTACGTCGGGACGTGTGTTGGGCTCTATGTCGGGATGTCTATTGGGCTCTACATCAGGATTTAGCTTACTTTCAGCTCTACGTCGGAACATCTGTTGGGCTCTACGTTGGGATGTCTGTTGAGCTCTTCGTGGGATTTCTGGTTTGATGTCGCTTTTGGCTCTATGTCGGGAAGTCTGTTGAGCTCTTTGTCGGGACGTCTCTTGGGCTCTACATCGGAACATCTGTTGTGCTGTACATCGGGACGTCTGTTGGGCTCTACTCCGCGATGCCTGTTGGGCTCTAGTTTTGTTGTTAACTAACTTTCATCTCTACGTCTGAACATCCGTTGGGCACTACGTCCGGACGTCTGTTGAATTCTATGTCGGGACGTCTGGCTTGAGTTCGCTTTCGGCTCTACTTCGGGAGGTCTGGTATGCTTTAACTCGGGACATCTGTTGTGCTCTACTTCAGGACGTCTGTTGGGCTCTACGTCGTGCTGTCTGGCTTGAGCTCGCTTTTGGCTCTACGTCGGGAAGTCTCTTTGGCTTTATGTCGGGACATCTGTTGGTCTCTACGTCGGACGTGTGTTGGGCTCTACGGCTGCAGTTGGCAAAATTTCAGCTCTACGTCGAAACATCTGTTGGGATTTACCTCGGGACTTGTTTAGGGCTGTACGTCGGGACGCCTATTGGGCTCTAATTTTGTTGTTAGCTTTCTTTCATCTCTACATCTGAACATCTGTTGGGCACTACATCCGGACATCTGTTGAGCTCTATGTCGGGACGTCTGGCTTGAGCTCGCTTTCGGCTCTACTTCGGGAGGTCTGTTAGGCTTTAACTCACAACATCTGTTGTCCTCTACGTCGGGATCTCTTATGGGCTCTACGTCGGAACGTCTTTTGGGCTCTACGTCGGGACGTGAGTTAGGCTCTACGTCGGGATGTCTGTTGGGCTCTACATCTGGATTTAGCTTACTTTCAGCTCTACGTCGAAACGTCTGTTGTACTCTACGTTGGTACATCTGTTGAGCTCTACGTCAGGATTACTGGCTTTAGCTTCTTTTGGCTCTACTTTGGGACGTCTGTTGGGCTTTATGTCGGGACATCTGTTGATCTCTACGTCGGGACGTGTGTTGGGCTCTAAGTCAGTAGTTAGCTAACTTTCAGCTCTACATCTGAACATCTGTTGGGCTGCACGTCGGGAAGTGTGTTGGGCTCTACGTCGGGCTGTCTGGCTTGAGCTCGCTTTTGGCTCTACGTCTGGACATCTGTTGGGCTTTATGTCGGGACATCTGTTGATCTCTACGTCGGACGTGTGTTGGGCTCTAAGGCTGCAGTGGGCTAATTTTCAGCTCTACGTCGAAACATCTGTTGGGATTTACCTCGGGACTTGTTTAGGGCTGTACGTCGGGATGTCTCTTGGGCTCTAATTTTGTTGTTAGCTTTCTTTCAGCTCTACATCTGAACATCTGTTGGGCACTACAACCGGACGTCTGTTGAGCTCTATGTCGGGACGTCTGGCTTGAGCTCGCTTTCGGCTCTACTTCGGGACGTCTGTTGGGTCTACGTCGGGACGTGTGTTGGGCTCTATGTCGGGATGTCTATTGGGCTCTACAACAGGATTTAGCTTACTTTCAGCTCTACGTCGGAACATCTGTTAGGCTCTACGTTGGGATGTCTGTTGAGCTCTTCGTGGGATTTCTGGCTTGATGTCGCTTTTGGCTCTATGTCGGGAAGTCTGTTGAGCTCTTTGTCGGGACGTCTCTTGGGCTCTACATCGGAACATCTGTTGTGCTGTACGTCGGGACGTCTGTTGGGCTCTACTCCGCGATGCCTGTTGGGCTCTAGTTTTGTTGTTAACTAACTTTCATCTCTACGTCTGAACATCCGTTGGGCACTACGTCCGGACGTCTGTTGAATTCTATGTCGGGACGTCTGGCTTGAGTTCGCTTTCGGCTCTACTTCGGGAGGTCTGTTAGGCTTTAACTCGGGACATCTGTTGGTCTCTACGTCGGACGTGTGTTGGGCTCTACGGCTGCAGTTGGCTAACTTTCAGCTCTACGTCGAAACATCTGTTGGGATTTACCTCGGGACTTGTTTAGGGCTGTACGTCGGGACGTCTGTTGGGCTCTAATTTTGTTGTTAACTACGTTTCATCTCTACGTCTGAACATCTGTTGGGCACTACGTCCGGACGTCTGTTGAATTCTATGTCGGGATGTCTGGCTTGAGCTCGCTTTCGGCTCTACTTCGGGAGGTCTGTTAGGCTTTAACTCGGGACATCTGTTGTGCTCTACTTCAGGACGTCTGTTGGGCTCTACGTCGGGATGTCTGGGTTGAGCTCGCTTTTGGCTCTACGTCCGTGTCTTGGTTTGAAAAAGACAGGTGTCTGTGGAGGAAGGCAGGAGCCTCCCTTGAAATGGAGAGTGCAACCCCCTTCCCTCCAAACTATTATAATTTTGAAATTAACGGGCCTTCAGGCAAAGATATGGGGAATAGGAATAACAGTTCTTTACTAATATATATATATAAAATACAAGGCAGGGAAAAAACAAACAACCCACTGGTTTATACTGACAGAGTCAGGAATACAACCTGACACCCTGTTAGGGTGGCAGTAGCAGTCCGATAAGATGCTGGCTGCAGTCCTCCTGAAGCGATGGGTGTAGTTCTGTGGAAGCAGCAATCAGGTAAAAGAGTCTGGTCTTCCTCCGAAGGTCCAGTGGTCGGCAGGTAGCTCTCGTCCTCTGGAACTCCAGTGGGGGGAAAAGCTCCTCTGGGAATCCAGTGGAAGAAAGGCTGCTAGGGTGTTCAAAATCTCCGTTTTTATTTGGCATGGACTGCTTGGCTCCTTCCCCCCCCCCCCTCCCCGGGCGGAGCATCTCACAATGGGATGGGGAGTCGTGAGGCAGTTCCTTGATGGGCCATGAACAGGAGATAGCCCAGGAGCGAGTTACCGATGGGTCAGGCGATAAGGCATTGTTGTGCCCAGTAACAGGAGATAGTCCAGAGGGGGGGAGGCAGGGAGCACCGCCCCACCTGGTCTCAACAGCTCCTGAAGATGGTAATAGAATATATTTTTTTTCTTTTGGCACATTTTACACTGTAACCCAGGACATAATCCACCCCTTATTCTATTACCATCTACACCGTACCCAACCCAATGCCCCCTTACAGATACATATATACATATATACACAATGAAACCTTACACAGAGTTCTCACTTAAAATTAGGTCTCCTTGTGGTACACAACGGGTTTCCCCATTTTTCTGCATTACCCACCAAGTGTAACCAGGTCCTTGAGCAAAAACAACCCCACGGAGGGGTGTGCCTTTGCCTGATGTGGGATTAATCCAAACAGTCTTTCCTAACATACCTCTCGTGTGTACCACAGGGACTTTATCTCCGTCCACTGTGTGCAAGGGTCCAGACTGGGCAGGACCAGCTCGATTGATGGACCCTCGGGTATTGACCATCCAGGTGGCCTTTGCTAAGTTCAGTTCCCAATTTTTGAAAGTCCCTCCTCCAAGTGCTTTTAGGGTAGTCTTAAGTAGCCCATTGCACCGTTCAACTTTCCCGGCAGCTGGTGCATGATAAGGGATATGATATATCCATTCGATTCCATGTTCTCTGGCCCAAGTGCTTATGAGGCTATTCTTGAAATGTGTCCCGTTGTCTGACTCGATTCTCTCAGGGGTGCCATGTCTCCAAAGAACTTGCTTTTCCAGGCCCAAGATGGTGTTCCGGGCGGTAGCATGAGGCACAGGGTAGGTCTCCAGCCACCCAGTGGTTGCTTCCACCATGGTCAGCACGTAGCGCTTGCCTTGACGGGTTTGGGGAAGAGTGATGTAGTCAATTTGCCAGGCTTCCCCATACCTGTACTTCGACCATCGTCCGCCGTACCACAGAGGCTTCACCCGCTTGGCCTGCTTGATCGCAGCACAGGTCTCACAGTCTTGGATAACCTGGGAGATACTGTTCATGGTTAGATCCACCCCTCGGTCCCGTGCCCATTTATAAGCGGCCTCTCTGCCTTGATGGCCTGAGGCATCATGGGCCCATCGAGCTAAGAACAACTCTCCTTTATGTTGCCAATCCAAGTCTATCTGGGACACCTCTATTTTTGCAGCCTGATCTACCTGTTCATTGTTACGATGTTCTTCATTAGCCCGACTCCTGGGGACATGAGCATCTACATGACGGACCCTCACAGGTAGCTTCTTTACCCGAGTGGCAATATCTTTCCACTCATCAGCAGCCCAAATTGGTTTTCCCCTACGCTGCCAGTTGGCCTTTTTCCACCTTTCCAGCCAGCCCCACAGAGCATTGGCTACCATCCACGAATCAGTATAAAGGTAGAGCTTTGGCCACTTCTCTCTTTCAGCAATGTCCAGGGCTAGTTGAACGGCTTTGAGTTCAGCAAGTTGACTTGATCCACCTTCTCCTTCAGTAGCTTGTGCGACCTGTCGTGTGGGGCTCCATACGGCTGCTTTCCACTTCCGGTTCATCCCTACGATGCGACAGGAACCGGCAGTGAAAAGAGCATATCGTGTTTCCTCTGCTGGTAGTTGGTTGTACGGTGGAGCTTCTTCAGCCCGCGTCACTTGTTCCTGCTCCTCTTCGTCAGTGAGGCCAAAGTCTTCACCTTCCGGCCAGTTCGTAACGATCTCCAAAATCCCAGGGCGATTTGGGTTTCCAATACGGGCGCGTTGTGTGATGAGGGCAATCCATTTGCTCCATGTGGCGTCAGTGGCGTGGTGGGTGGAGGGAACCTTTCCTTTAAACATCCACCCCAGCACCGGTAGTCGGGGTGCCAGGAGGAGTTGTGCTTCGGTGCCAATCACTTCCGAGGCAGCTTGGACTCCTTCATAGGCTGCTAGGATTTCCTTCTCTGTGGGAGTGTAGTTGGCCTCAGACCCTCTATAACTTCGACTCCAGAATCCCAGTGGTCGGCCACGAGTCTCTCCAGGCACCTTCTGCCAAAGGCTCCAGGACAAACCATTGTTCCCGGCCGCAGAGTAGAGCACGTTCCTCACCTCTGGTCCCGTCCTGACTGGGCCAAGGGCTAGCGCATGAGCGATCTCCCGCTTGATTTGGGCAAAAGCTTGTTGCTGTTCAGGGCCCCAGTGGAAATCGTTCTTCTTGCGGGTAACCAGGTACAGAGGGCTCACAATCTGGCTGTACTCAGGAATGTGCATTCTCCAAAAACCTATGGCGCCTAGGAAAGCCTGTGTTTCCTTCTTGCTGGTTGGTGGAGACATCGCAGCGATCTTATTGATGACCTCGGTGGGGATCTGACGCCGTCCGTCTTGCCACTTTACCCCCAGGAACTGGATCTCTCGGGCAGGTCCCTTGACTTTGCTCTTCTTGATGGCAAAACCAGCTTCCAGGAGAATCTGGATGATCTTCTCTCCTTTCCCAAATACTTCCTTTGCTGTGTTCTCCCCCCCACAATGATGTCATCGATGTACTGCAGATGTTCCGGAGCTTCACCCTTTTCCAGTGCAGCCTGGATCAGTCCATGGCAGATGGTGGGACTGTGCTTCCACCCCTGGGGCAGTCGGTTCCAGGTGTACTGTACGCCCCTCCAGGTGAAGGCAAACTGAGGCCTACATTCTGCTGCCAGAGGAATGGAGAAAAAAGCATTGGCAATGTCAATAGTGGCATACCACTTTGCTGCCTTGGACTCCAGCTCGTACTGGAGTTCCAGCATGTCCGGCACGGCAGCGCTCAACGGTGGAGTCACTTCATTCAAGCCACGATAGTCCACAGTCAATCTCCATTCTCCGTCAGACTTGCGCACAGGCCAAATGGGGCTGTTGAAGGGTGAGTGGGTCTTGCTGACCACCCCTTGACTCTCCAGCTCGCGGATCATTTTGTGGATGGGGATCACGGCATCTCGATTCGTCCGATACTGCCGGCGGTGCACTGTCGAGGTGGCAATTGGCACTTGTTGCTCTTCCACCTTCAAGAGTCCTACTGCAGATGGGTTTTCTGATAGTCCGGGCAAGGTGTTCAATTGCCTAATGCTCTCTGCCTCCACAGCAGCTATCCCAAATGCCCACCTGAGACCTTTTGGGTCCTTGTAATAGCCGTTCCGGAGGAAGTCTATGCCCAGAATGCACGGGGCCTCTGGGCCAGTCACAATCGGATGTTTCTGCCACTCCTTCCCAGTAAGGCTCACCTCGGCTTCCAACAGAGTCAATTGCTGCGATCCCCCCGTTACCCCGGCAATGGAAACAGGTTCTGCCCCCACATGTCCCGATGGCATTAGGGTACACTGCGCACCAGTATCAACTAACGCTTTGTATTTTTGTGGCTCTGACGTGCCAGGCCATCGGATCCACACCGTCCAAAATATCCGGTTTTCCCGTGCCTCTCCCTGGCTAGAGGCAGGGCCCCTCTAGCACTGGTTACCATTCCCTTCCTGGACATACATACTAGAGGTTCCTTCAAGGGGATCTGTCAGATCATCCTCCCTTCTGTAATATCTGGCAGCTCGGTCCTGGGAGGTTGAGGCTACCTTCACTTTAGTGTTACTCCCCCGGTTAGTGTTTCCCTCCTTGAGTTGACGCACCCGTGCTGCCAGGACAGAAGTGGGTTTCCCATCCCACCTTCCCATGTCTTCCCCATGGTCGCGCAGGAAGTACCATAGCTCAGCTCGTGGGGTGTACCCTCTCCCTCTAGCTGGGGGACGTTGGGCTCCGACTTTGGGGCCTGTGACTTGTACCGGTGCCAAATGGGAACTGCTCCTCCTCACCTCCTCCTTTATTTCCCTCATCTCCTCTTGTAGGCTCTTAATCACAGCAGAAACGTTAGCCTGCATTGGGCCATTGATCATGCTTTCAAAATTTCTAAGCTTGCTCGTGACAGAACCCACTGTCTCTCGGTCGTTATCTGCATTAATCATTGCAATGAAGGTGGAGTATTCAGATGGCCCTAGATTTGCCAGATTCCACAACATTTGCCCTGTGCACCTGACTTTGTCAGGGTCGTTACCATGCTGTCCATCCCTCCCAAAGAGTACCTCCAATACTGCCACTTCTCTCAGCTGCTGGATCCCTTCCTCAAGGGTCTTCCAGCGCATTCTATGATGGTGCTCCTGCATTCTCTCTCTGTGGACAAACCTCTCTCTCACACTCATTAAAAGCCGCTCCCAGAGGGAAAGGGTCCCCGGCTCCCTTACAAATACCAGATTGACACCTGAGTCCTGAGTCAAGGGTCCCAAATTCCTTGCCTCACTGCCATCCAGTTGCACACCCGTACCCATAAGATCCCAGACCCGAAGTAACCAGGTTGTAAAAGCCTCACGCCCCCGCCGTACGATGTCTTTGTGCAGATTACGGAGACTGTCATACGTCAGGGACTCGGTGAGTATCTCAACCACTGGCTCGCCTGCAGGTTCTGAGGGCCCTCCTTTCTTAACTGAGTGGTCTGATTTCATCTTAGATGTCCTCGTTTCCACAGGGGCGACTGCTGCTGGCTCTGACTGCCCTTGCGTTTCAGCTGGAACCTGGACGGTTGTAACGTCTGTGGGTTCTACTGCTGCACCATTAGACTCTCCCTCTTCAAGGCAGGAGGAGGGATTCCCAGCAGCTGAGAGAATGCACTCCTTCAGCATCTGGCCCATCTCACGTATCTCCTTCACCCAATCCGAGTGGTTCATTTCTGATGTGAGCTGTGAGGCAGGGTCAGATTCTGGAGCAGCATTCCTAGTCAGGGTAGTTACCCAAGCCAATCTCCCCTGATCTCTGAATACTGAATAAAACAGGATTATCAGCAACACTAGCCACTGTATGATATCATTAGCACTTAGGAAAGCTCTGAATCCTTCGAAAACTGGTGGAGTAGACCCAAAGAGCTGGGTTAGGGGTTGGGAGAAAGTTTCTCCCGGTGTCATTTCCTCACAGTAGGTACCATTATTAAAGTAACCCCAAAAGCATACATTTAGTGTTTGATAGCTCCGAATCCATGTGCCCGCCTTCCAGAGGAAGTTAATAAGCCATGAATTCCTCACCTTATTAATCCATAAAACAAACTGGATAACAGTCACGGTAGCCTTAGTTATAGGACCCATGTTTAGATAAGGGCCTGCAAATGGGAGAAATACAGCCACCACCACATGCCACAAGAACCGGGATAAGCTAGCCCACATGATGCCACTTAACAAGGAATCTATATCCAATGCACAAAAACCGTTATTCCTTTATCTCTCGATGCCCTCGAGCCCCACGTTGGGCGCCAAAATCTGTCTTGGTTTGAAAAAGACAGGTGTCTGTGGAGGAAGGCAGGAGCCTCCCTTGAAATGG
Organism: Leptosomus discolor; assembly: GCF_034619465.1. Lineage (NCBI taxonomy): Eukaryota > Metazoa > Chordata > Aves > Leptosomiformes > Leptosomidae > Leptosomus > Leptosomus discolor. The sequence continues at coordinate 568,984 of NW_028237895.1, forward strand.
AGAGTGCAACCCCCTTCCCTCCAAACTATTATAATTTTGAAATTAACGGGCCTTCAGGCAAAGATATGGGGAATAGGAATAACAGTTCTTTACTAATATATATATATAAAATACAAGGCAGGGAAAAAACAAACAACCCACTGGTTTATACTGACAGAGTCAGGAATACAACCTGACACCCTGTTAGGGTGGCAGTAGCAGTCCGATAAGATGCTGGCTGCAGTCCTCCTGAAGCGATGGGTGTAGTTCTGTGGAAGCAGCAATCAGGTAAAAGAGTCTGGTCTTCCTCCGAAGGTCCAGTGGTCGGCAGGTAGCTCTCGTCCTCTGGAACTCCAGTGGGGGGAAAAGCTCCTCTGGGAATCCAGTGGAAGAAAGGCTGCTAGGGTGTTCAAAATCTCCGTTTTTATTTGGCATGGACTGCTTGGCTCCTTCCCCCCCCCCCCTCCCCGGGCGGAGCATCTCACAATGGGATGGGGAGTCGTGAGGCAGTTCCTTGATGGGCCATGAACAGGAGATAGCCCAGGAGCGAGTTACCGATGGGTCAGGCGATAAGGCATTGTTGTGCCCAGTAACAGGAGATAGTCCAGAGGGGGGGAGGCAGGGAGCACCGCCCCACCTGGTCTCAACAGCTCCTGAAGATGGTAATAGAATATATTTTTTTTCTTTTGGCACATTTTACACTGTAACCCAGGACATAATCCACCCCTTATTCTATTACCATCTACACCGTACCCAACCCAATGCCCCCTTACAGATACATATATCCATATATACACAATGAAACCTTACACAGAGTTCTCACTTAAAATTAGGTCTCCTTGTGGTACACAACGGGTTTCCCCATTTTTCTGCATTACCCACCAAGTGTAACCAGGTCCTTGAGCAAAAACAACCCCACGGAGGGGTGTGCCTTTGCCTGATGTGGGATTAATCCAAACAGTCTTTCCTAACATACCTCTCGTGTGTACCACAGGGACTTTATCTCCGTCCACTGTGTGCAAGGGTCCAGACTGGGCAGGACCAGCTCGATTGATGGACCCTCGGGTATTGACCATCCAGGTGGCCTTTGCTAAGTTCAGTTCCCAATTTTTGAAAGTCCCTCCTCCAAGTGCTTTTAGGGTAGTCTTAAGTAGCCCATTGCACCGTTCAACTTTCCCGGCAGCTGGTGCATGATAAGGGATATGATATATCCATTCGATTCCATGTTCTCTGGCCCAAGTGCTTATGAGGCTATTCTTGAAATGTGTCCCGTTGTCTGACTCGATTCTCTCAGGGGTGCCATGTCTCCAAAGAACTTGCTTTTCCAGGCCCAAGATGGTGTTCCGGGCGGTAGCATGAGGCACAGGGTAGGTCTCCAGCCACCCAGTGGTTGCTTCCACCATGGTCAGCACGTAGCGCTTGCCTTGACGGGTTTGGGGAAGAGCGATGTAGTCAATTTGCCAGGCTTCCCCATACCTGTACTTCGACCATCGTCCGCCGTACCACAGAGGCTTCACCCGCTTGGCCTGCTTGATCGCAGCACAGGTCTCACAGTCTTGGATAACCTGGGAGATACTGTTCATGGTTAGATCCACCCCTCGGTCCCGTGCCCATTTATAAGCGGCCTCTCTGCCTTGATGGCCTGAGGCATCATGGGCCCATCGAGCTAAGAACAACTCTCCTTTATGTTGCCAATCCAAGTCTATCTGGGACACCTCTATTTTTGCAGCCTGATCTACCTGTTCATTGTTACGATGTTCTTCATTAGCCCGACTCCTGGGGACATGAGCATCTACATGACGGACCCTCACAGGTAGCTTCTTTACCCGAGTGGCAATATCTTTCCACTCATCAGCAGCCCAAATTGGTTTTCCCCTACGCTGCCAGTTGGCCTTTTTCCACCTTTCCAGCCAGCCCCACAGAGCATTGGCTACCATCCACGAATCAGTATAAAGGTAGAGCTTTGGCCACTTCTCTCTTTCAGCAATGTCCAGGGCTAGTTGAACGGCTTTGAGTTCAGCAAGTTGACTTGATCCACCTTCTCCTTCAGTAGCTTGTGCGACCTGTCGTGTGGGGCTCCATACGGCTGCTTTCCACTTCCGGTTCATCCCTACGATGCGACAGGAACCGTCAGTGAAAAGAGCATATCGTGTTTCCTCTGCTGGTAGTTGGTTGTACGGTGGAGCTTCTTCAGCCCGCGTCACTTGTTCCTGCTCCTCTTCGTCAGTGAGGCCAAAGTCTTCACCTTCCGGCCAGTTCGTAACGATCTCCAAAATCCCAGGGCGATTTGGGTTTCCAATACGGGCGCGTTGTGTGATGAGGGCAATCCATTTGCTCCATGTGGCGTCAGTGGCGTGGTGGGTGGAGGGAACCTTTCCTTTAAACATCCACCCCAGCACCGGTAGTCGGGGTGCCAGGAGGAGTTGTGCTTCGGTGCCAATCACTTCCGAGGCAGCTTGGACTCCTTCATAGGCTGCTAGGATTTCCTTCTCTGTGGGAGTGTAGTTGGCCTCAGACCCTCTATAACTTCGACTCCAGAATCCCAGTGGTCGGCCACGAGTCTCTCCAGGCACCTTCTGCCAAAGGCTCCAGGACAAACCATTGTTCCCGGCCGCAGAGTAGAGCACGTTCCTCACCTCTGGTCCCGTCCTGACTGGGCCAAGGGCTAGCGCATGAGCGATCTCCCGCTTGATTTGGGCAAAAGCTTGTTGCTGTTCAGGGCCCCAGTGGAAATCGTTCTTCTTGCGGGTAACCAGGTACAGAGGGCTCACAATCTGGCTGTACTCAGGAATGGTTCCTTCAAGGGGATCTGTCAGATCATCCTCCCTTCTGTAATATCTGGCAGCTCGGTCCTGGGAGGTTGAGGCTACCTTCACTTTAGTGTTACTCCCCCGGTTAGTGTTTCCCTCCTTGAGTTGACGCACCCGTGCTGCCAGGACAGAAGTGGGTTTCCCATCCCACCTTCCCATGTCTTCCCCATGGTCGCGCAGGAAGTACCATAGCTCAGCTCGTGGGGTGTACCCTCTCCCTCTAGCTGGGGGACGTTGGGCTCCGACTTTGGGGCCTGTGACTTGTACCGGTGCCAAATGGGAAGTGCTCCTCCTCACCTCCTCCTTTATTTCCCTCATCTCCTCTTGTAGGCTCTTAATCACAGCAGAAACGTTAGCCTGCATTGGGCCATTGATCATGCTTTCAAAATTTCTAAGCTTGCTCGTGACAGAACCCACTGTCTCTCGGTCGTTATCTGCATTAATCATTGCAATGAAGGTGGAGTATTCGGATGGCCCTAGATTTGCCAGATTCCACAACATTTGCCCTGTGCACCTGACTTTGTCAGGGTCGTTACCATGCTGTCCATCCCTCCCAAAGAGTACCTCCAATACTGCCACTTCTCTCAGCTGCTGGATCCCTTCCTCAAGGGTCTTCCAGCGCATTCTATGATGGTGCTCCTGCATTCTCTCTCTGTGGACAAACCTCTCTCTCACACTCATTAAAAGCCGCTCCCAGAGGGAAAGGGTCCCCGGCTCCCTTACAAATACCAGATTGACACCTGAGTCCTGAGTCAAGGGTCCCAAATTCCTTGCCTCACTGCCATCCAGTTGCACACCCGTACCCATAAGATCCCAGACCCGAAGTAACCAGGTTGTAAAAGCCTCACGCCCCCGCCGTACGATGTCTTTGTGCAGATTACGGAGACTGTCATACGTCAGGGACTCGGTGAGTATCTCAACCACTGGCTCGCCTGCAGGTTCTGAGGGCCCTCCTTTCTTAACTGAGTGGTCTGATTTCATCTTAGATGTCCTCGTTTCCACAGGGGCGACTGCTGCTGGCTCTGACTGCCCTTGCGTTTCAGCTGGAACCTGGACGGTTGTAACGTCTGTGGGTTCTACTGCTGCACCATTAGACTCTCCCTCTTCAAGGCAGGAGGAGGGATTCCCAGCAGCTGAGAGAATGCACTCCTTCAGCATCTGGCCCATCTCACGTATCTCCTTCACCCAATCCGAGTGGTTCATTTCTGATGTGAGCTGTGAGGCAGGGTCAGATTCTGGAGCAGCATTCCTAGTCAGGGTAGTTACCCAAGCCAATCTCCCCTGATCTCTGAATACTGAATAAAACAGGATTATCAGCAACACTAGCCACTGTATGATATCATTAGCACTTAGGAAAGCTCTGAATCCTTCGAAAACTGGTGGAGTAGACCCAAAGAGCTGGGTTAGGGGTTGGGAGAAAGTTTCTCCCGGTGTCATTTCCTCACAGTAGGTACCATTATTAAAGTAACCTCAAAAGCATACATTTAGTGTTTGATAGCTCCGAATCCATGTGCCCGCCTTCCAGAGGAAGTTAATAAGCCATGAATTCCTCACCTTATTAATCCATAAAACAAACTGGATAACAGTCACGGTAGCCTTAGTTATAGGACCCATGTTTAGATAAGGGCCTGCAAATGGGAGAAATACAGCCACCACCACATGCCACAAGAACCGGGATAAGCTAGCCCACATGATGCCACTTAACAAGGAATCTATATCCAATGCACAAAAACCGTTATTCCTTTATCTCTCGATGCCCTCGAGCCCCACGTTGGGCGCCAAAATCTGTCTTGGTTTGAAAAAGACAGGTGTCTGTGGAGGAAGGCAGGAGCCTCCCTTGAAATGGAGAGTGCAACCCCCTTCCCTCCAAACTATTATAATTTTGAAATTAACGGGCCTTCAGGCAAAGATATGGGGAATAGGAATAACAGTTCTTTACTAATATATATATATAAAATACAAGGCAGGGAAAAAACAAACAACCCACTGGTTTATACTGACAGAGTCAGGAATACAACCTGACACCCTGTTAGGGTGGCAGTAGCAGTCCGATAAGATGCTGGCTGCAGTCCTCCTGAAGCGATGGGTGTAGTTCTGTGGAAGCAGCAATCAGGTAAAAGAGTCTGGTCTTCCTCCGAAGGTCCAGTGGTCGGCAGGTAGCTCTCGTCCTCTGGAACTCCAGTGGGGGGAAAAGCTCCTCTGGGAATCCAGTGGAAGAAAGGCTGCTAGGGTGTTCAAAATCTCCGTTTTTATTTGGCATGGACTGCTTGGCTCCTTCCCCCCCCCCCCTCCCCGGGCGGAGCATCTCACAATGGGATGGGGAGTCGTGAGGCAGTTCCTTGATGGGCCATGAACAGGAGATAGCCCAGGAGCGAGTTACCGATGGGTCAGGCGATAAGGCATTGTTGTGCCCAGTAACAGGAGATAGTCCAGAGGGGGGGAGGCAGGGAGCACCGCCCCACCTGGTCTCAACAGCTCCTGAAGATGGTAATAGAATATATTTTTTTTCTTTTGGCACATTTTACACTGTAACCCAGGACATAATCCACCCCTTATTCTATTACCATCTACACCGTACCCAACCCAATGCCCCCTTACAGATACATATATCCATATATACACAATGAAACCTTACACAGAGTTCTCACTTAAAATTAGGTCTCCTTGTGGTACACAACGGGTTTCCCCATTTTTCTGCATTACCCACCAAGTGTAACCAGGTCCTTGAGCAAAAACAACCCCACGGAGGGGTGTGCCTTTGCCTGATGTGGGATTAATCCAAACAGTCTTTCCTAACATACCTCTCGTGTGTACCACAGGGACTTTATCTCCGTCCACTGTGTGCAAGGGTCCAGACTGGGCAGGACCAGCTCGATTGATGGACCCTCGGGTATTGACCATCCAGGTGGCCTTTGCTAAGTTCAGTTCCCAATTTTTGAAAGTCCCTCCTCCAAGTGCTTTTAGGGTAGTCTTAAGTAGCCCATTGCACCGTTCAACTTTCCCGGCAGCTGGTGCATGATAAGGGATATGATATATCCATTCGATTCCATGTTCTCTGGCCCAAGTGCTTATGAGGCTATTCTTGAAATGTGTCCCGTTGTCTGACTCGATTCTCTCAGGGGTGCCATGTCTCCAAAGAACTTGCTTTTCCAGGCCCAAGATGGTGTTCCGGGCGGTAGCATGAGGCACAGGGTAGGTCTCCAGCCACCCAGTGGTTGCTTCCACCATGGTCAGCACGTAGCGCTTGCCTTGACGGGTTTGGGGAAGAGCGATGTAGTCAATTTGCCAGGCTTCCCCATACCTGTACTTCGACCATCGTCCGCCGTACCACAGAGGCTTCACCCGCTTGGCCTGCTTGATCGCAGCACAGGTCTCACAGTCTTGGATAACCTGGGAGATACTGTTCATGGTTAGATCCACCCCTCGGTCCCGTGCCCATTTATAAGCGGCCTCTCTGCCTTGATGGCCTGAGGCATCATGGGCCCATCGAGCTAAGAACAACTCTCCTTTATGTTGCCAATCCAAGTCTATCTGGGACACCTCTATTTTTGCAGCCTGATCTACCTGTTCATTGTTACGATGTTCTTCATTAGCCCGACTCCTGGGGACATGAGCATCTACATGACGGACCCTCACAGGTAGCTTCTTTACCCGAGTGGCAATATCTTTCCACTCATCAGCAGCCCAAATTGGTTTTCCCCTACGCTGCCAGTTGGCCTTTTTCCACCTTTCCAGCCAGCCCCACAGAGCATTGGCTACCATCCACGAATCAGTATAAAGGTAGAGCTTTGGCCACTTCTCTCTTTCAGCAATGTCCAGGGCTAGTTGAACGGCTTTGAGTTCAGCAAGTTGACTTGATCCACCTTCTCCTTCAGTAGCTTGTGCGACCTGTCGTGTGGGGCTCCATACGGCTGCTTTCCACTTCCGGTTCATCCCTACGATGCGACAGGAACCGTCAGTGAAAAGAGCATATCGTGTTTCCTCTGCTGGTAGTTGGTTGTACGGTGGAGCTTCTTCAGCCCGCGTCACTTGTTCCTGCTCCTCTTCGTCAGTGAGGCCAAAGTCTTCACCTTCCGGCCAGTTCGTAACGATCTCCAAAATCCCAGGGCGATTTGGGTTTCCAATACGGGCGCGTTGTGTGATGAGGGCAATCCATTTGCTCCATGTGGCGTCAGTGGCGTGGTGGGTGGAGGGAACCTTTCCTTTAAACATCCACCCCAGCACCGGTAGTCGGGGTGCCAGGAGGAGTTGTGCTTCGGTGCCAATCACTTCCGAGGCAGCTTGGACTCCTTCATAGGCTGCTAGGATTTCCTTCTCTGTGGGAGTGTAGTTGGCCTCAGACCCTCTATAACTTCGACTCCAGAATCCCAGTGGTCGGCCACGAGTCTCTCCAGGCACCTTCTGCCAAAGGCTCCAGGACAAACCATTGTTCCCGGCCGCAGAGTAGAGCACGTTCCTCACCTCTGGTCCCGTCCTGACTGGGCCAAGGGCTAGCGCATGAGCGATCTCCCGCTTGATTTGGGCAAAAGCTTGTTGCTGTTCAGGGCCCCAGTGGAAATCGTTCTTCTTGCGGGTAACCAGGTACAGAGGGCTCACAATCTGGCTGTACTCAGGAATGGTTCCTTCAAGGGGATCTGTCAGATCATCCTCCCTTCTGTAATATCTGGCAGCTCGGTCCTGGGAGGTTGAGGCTACCTTCACTTTAGTGTTACTCCCCCGGTTAGTGTTTCCCTCCTTGAGTTGACGCACCCGTGCTGCCAGGACAGAAGTGGGTTTCCCATCCCACCTTCCCATGTCTTCCCCATGGTCGCGCAGGAAGTACCATAGCTCAGCTCGTGGGGTGTACCCTCTCCCTCTAGCTGGGGGACGTTGGGCTCCGACTTTGGGGCCTGTGACTTGTACCGGTGCCAAATGGGAACTGCTCCTCCTCACCTCCTCCTTTATTTCCCTCATCTCCTCTTGTAGGCTCTTAATCACAGCAGAAACGTTAGCCTGCATTGGGCCATTGATCATGCTTTCAAAATTTCTAAGCTTGCTCGTGACAGAACCCACTGTCTCTCGGTCGTTATCTGCATTAATCATTGCAATGAAGGTGGAGTATTCGGATGGCCCTAGATTTGCCAGATTCCACAACATTTGCCCTGTGCACCTGACTTTGTCAGGGTCGTTACCATGCTGTCCATCCCTCCCAAAGAGTACCTCCAATACTGCCACTTCTCTCAGCTGCTGGATCCCTTCCTCAAGGGTCTTCCAGCGCATTCTATGATGGTGCTCCTGCATTCTCTCTCTGTGGACAAACCTCTCTCTCACACTCATTAAAAGCCGCTCCCAGAGGGAAAGGGTCCCCGGCTCCCTTACAAATACCAGATTGACACCTGAGTCCTGAGTCAAGGGTCCCAAATTCCTTGCCTCACTGCCATCCAGTTGCACACCCGTACCCATAAGATCCCAGACCCGAAGTAACCAGGTTGTAAAAGCCTCACGCCCCCGCCGTACGATGTCTTTGTGCAGATTACGGAGACTGTCATACGTCAGGGACTCGGTGAGTATCTCAACCACTGGCTCGCCTGCAGGTTCTGAGGGCCCTCCTTTCTTAACTGAGTGGTCTGATTTCATCTTAGATGTCCTCGTTTCCACAGGGGCGACTGCTGCTGGCTCTGACTGCCCTTGCGTTTCAGCTGGAACCTGGACGGTTGTAACGTCTGTGGGTTCTACTGCTGCACCATTAGACTCTCCCTCTTCAAGGCAGGAGGAGGGATTCCCAGCAGCTGAGAGAATGCACTCCTTCAGCATCTGGCCCATCTCACGTATCTCCTTCACCCAATCCGAGTGGTTCATTTCTGATGTGAGCTGTGAGGCAGGGTCAGATTCTGGAGCAGCATTCCTAGTCAGGGTAGTTACCCAAGCCAATCTCCCCTGATCTCTGAATACTGAATAAAACAGGATTATCAGCAACACTAGCCACTGTATGATATCATTAGCACTTAGGAAAGCTCTGAATCCTTCGAAAACTGGTGGAGTAGACCCAAAGAGCTGGGTTAGGGGTTGGGAGAAAGTTTCTCCCGGTGTCATTTCCTCACAGTAGGTACCATTATTAAAGTAACCCCAAAAGCATACATTTAGTGTTTGATAGCTCCGAATCCATGTGCCCGCCTTCCAGAGGAAGTTAATAAGCCATGAATTCCTCACCTTATTAATCCATAAAACAAACTGGATAACAGTCACGGTAGCCTTAGTTATAGGACCCATGTTTAGATAAGGGCCTGCAAATGGGAGAAATACAGCCACCACCACATGCCACAAGAACCGGGATAAGCTAGCCCACATGATGCCACTTAACAAGGAATCTATATCCAATGCACAAAAACCGTTATTCCTTTATCTCTCGATGCCCTCGAGCCCCACGTTGGGCGCCAAAATCTGTCTTGGTTTGAAAAAGACAGGTGTCTGTGGAGGAAGGCAGGAGCCTCCCTTGAAATGGAGAGTGCAACCCCCTTCCCTCCAAACTATTATAATTTTGAAATTAACGGGCCTTCAGGCAAAGATATGGGGAATAGGAATAACAGTTCTTTACTAATATATATATATAAAATACAAGGCAGGGAAAAAACAAACAACCCACTGGTTTATACTGACAGAGTCAGGAATACAACCTGACACCCTGTTAGGGTGGCAGTAGCAGTCCGATAAGATGCTGGCTGCAGTCCTCCTGAAGCGATGGGTGTAGTTCTGTGGAAGCAGCAATCAGGTAAAAGAGTCTGGTCTTCCTCCGAAGGTCCAGTGGTCGGCAGGTAGCTCTCGTCCTCTGGAACTCCAGTGGGGGGAAAAGCTCCTCTGGGAATCCAGTGGAAGAAAGGCTGCTAGGGTGTTCAAAATCTCCGTTTTTATTTGGCATGGACTGCTTGGCTCCTTCCCCCCCCCCCCTCCCCGGGCGGAGCATCTCACAATGGGATGGGGAGTCGTGAGGCAGTTCCTTGATGGGCCATGAACAGGAGATAGCCCAGGAGCGAGTTACCGATGGGTCAGGCGATAAGGCATTGTTGTGCCCAGTAACAGGAGATAGTCCAGAGGGGGGGAGGCAGGGAGCACCGCCCCACCTGGTCTCAACAGCTCCTGAAGATGGTAATAGAATATATTTTTTTTCTTTTGGCACATTTTACACTGTAACCCAGGACATAATCCACCCCTTATTCTATTACCATCTACACCGTACCCAACCCAATGCCCCCTTACAGATACATATATCCATATATACACAATGAAACCTTACACAGAGTTCTCACTTAAAATTAGGTCTCCTTGTGGTACACAACGGGTTTCCCCATTTTTCTGCATTACCCACCAAGTGTAACCAGGTCCTTGAGCAAAAACAACCCCACGGAGGGGTGTGCCTTTGCCTGATGTGGGATTAATCCAAACAGTCTTTCCTAACATACCTCTCGTGTGTACCACAGGGACTTTATCTCCGTCCACTGTGTGCAAGGGTCCAGACTGGGCAGGACCAGCTCGATTGATGGACCCTCGGGTATTGACCATCCAGGTGGCCTTTGCTAAGTTCAGTTCCCAATTTTTGAAAGTCCCTCCTCCAAGTGCTTTTAGGGTAGTCTTAAGTAGCCCATTGCACCGTTCAACTTTCCCGGCAGCTGGTGCATGATAAGGGATATGATATATCCATTCGATTCCATGTTCTCTGGCCCAAGTGCTTATGAGGCTATTCTTGAAATGTGTCCCGTTGTCTGACTCGATTCTCTCAGGGGTGCCATGTCTCCAAAGAACTTGCTTTTCCAGGCCCAAGATGGTGTTCCGGGCGGTAGCATGAGGCACAGGGTAGGTCTCCAGCCACCCAGTGGTTGCTTCCACCATGGTCAGCACGTAGCGCTTGCCTTGACGGGTTTGGGGAAGAGCGATGTAGTCAATTTGCCAGGCTTCCCCATACCTGTACTTCGACCATCGTCCGCCGTACCACAGAGGCTTCACCCGCTTGGCCTGCTTGATCGCAGCACAGGTCTCACAGTCTTGGATAACCTGGGAGATACTGTTCATGGTTAGATCCACCCCTCGGTCCCGTGCCCATTTATAAGCGGCCTCTCTGCCTTGATGGCCTGAGGCATCATGGGCCCATCGAGCTAAGAACAACTCTCCTTTATGTTGCCAATCCAAGTCTATCTGGGACACCTCTATTTTTGCAGCCTGATCTACCTGTTCATTGTTACGATGTTCTTCATTAGCCCGACTCCTGGGGACATGAGCATCTACATGACGGACCCTCACAGGTAGCTTCTTTACCCGAGTGGCAATATCTTTCCACTCATCAGCAGCCCAAATTGGTTTTCCCCTACGCTGCCAGTTGGCCTTTTTCCACCTTTCCAGCCAGCCCCACAGAGCATTGGCTACCATCCACGAATCAGTATAAAGGTAGAGCTTTGGCCACTTCTCTCTTTCAGCAATGTCCAGGGCTAGTTGAACGGCTTTGAGTTCAGCAAGTTGACTTGATCCACCTTCTCCTTCAGTAGCTTGTGCGACCTGTCGTGTGGGGCTCCATACGGCTGCTTTCCACTTCCGGTTCATCCCTACGATGCGACAGGAACCGTCAGTGAAAAGAGCATATCGTGTTTCCTCTGCTGGTAGTTGGTTGTACGGTGGAGCTTCTTCAGCCCGCGTCACTTGTTCCTGCTCCTCTTCGTCAGTGAGGCCAAAGTCTTCACCTTCCGGCCAGTTCGTAACGATCTCCAAAATCCCAGGGCGATTTGGGTTTCCAATACGGGCGCGTTGTGTGATGAGGGCAATCCATTTGCTCCATGTGGCGTCAGTGGCGTGGTGGGTGGAGGGAACCTTTCCTTTAAACATCCACCCCAGCACCGGTAGTCGGGGTGCCAGGAGGAGTTGTGCTTCGGTGCCAATCACTTCCGAGGCAGCTTGGACTCCTTCATAGGCTGCTAGGATTTCCTTCTCTGTGGGAGTGTAGTTGGCCTCAGACCCTCTATAACTTCGACTCCAGAATCCCAGTGGTCGGCCACGAGTCTCTCCAGGCACCTTCTGCCAAAGGCTCCAGGACAAACCATTGTTCCCGGCCGCAGAGTAGAGCACGTTCCTCACCTCTGGTCCCGTCCTGACTGGGCCAAGGGCTAGCGCATGAGCGATCTCCCGCTTGATTTGGGCAAAAGCTTGTTGCTGTTCAGGGCCCCAGTGGAAATCGTTCTTCTTGCGGGTAACCAGGTACAGAGGGCTCACAATCTGGCTGTACTCAGGAATGGTTCCTTCAAGGGGATCTGTCAGATCATCCTCCCTTCTGTAATATCTGGCAGCTCGGTCCTGGGAGGTTGAGGCTACCTTCACTTTAGTGTTACTCCCCCGGTTAGTGTTTCCCTCCTTGAGTTGACGCACCCGTGCTGCCAGGACAGAAGTGGGTTTCCCATCCCACCTTCCCATGTCTTCCCCATGGTCGCGCAGGAAGTACCATAGCTCAGCTCGTGGGGTGTACCCTCTCCCTCTAGCTGGGGGACGTTGGGCTCCGACTTTGGGGCCTGTGACTTGTACCGGTGCCAAATGGGAACTGCTCCTCCTCACCTCCTCCTTTATTTCCCTCATCTCCTCTTGTAGGCTCTTAATCACAGCAGAAACGTTAGCCTGCATTGGGCCATTGATCATGCTTTCAAAATTTCTAAGCTTGCTCGTGACAGAACCCACTGTCTCTCGGTCGTTATCTGCATTAATCATTGCAATGAAGGTGGAGTATTCGGATGGCCCTAGATTTGCCAGATTCCACAACATTTGCCCTGTGCACCTGACTTTGTCAGGGTCGTTACCATGCTGTCCATCCCTCCCAAAGAGTACCTCCAATACTGCCACTTCTCTCAGCTGCTGGATCCCTTCCTCAAGGGTCTTCCAGCGCATTCTATGATGGTGCTCCTGCATTCTCTCTCTGTGGACAAACCTCTCTCTCACACTCATTAAAAGCCGCTCCCAGAGGGAAAGGGTCCCCGGCTCCCTTACAAATACCAGATTGACACCTGAGTCCTGAGTCAAGGGTCCCAAATTCCTTGCCTCACTGCCATCCAGTTGCACACCCGTACCCATAAGATCCCAGACCCGAAGTAACCAGGTTGTAAAAGCCTCACGCCCCCGCCGTACGATGTCTTTGTGCAGATTACGGAGACTGTCATACGTCAGGGACTCGGTGAGTATCTCAACCACTGGCTCGCCTGCAGGTTCTGAGGGCCCTCCTTTCTTAACTGAGTGGTCTGATTTCATCTTAGATGTCCTCGTTTCCACAGGGGCGACTGCTGCTGGCTCTGACTGCCCTTGCGTTTCAGCTGGAACCTGGACGGTTGTAACGTCTGTGGGTTCTACTGCTGCACCATTAGACTCTCCCTCTTCAAGGCAGGAGGAGGGATTCCCAGCAGCTGAGAGAATGCACTCCTTCAGCATCTGGCCCATCTCACGTATCTCCTTCACCCAATCCGAGTGGTTCATTTCTGATGTGAGCTGTGAGGCAGGGTCAGATTCTGGAGCAGCATTCCTAGTCAGGGTAGTTACCCAAGCCAATCTCCCCTGATCTCTGAATACTGAATAAAACAGGATTATCAGCAACACTAGCCACTGTATGATATCATTAGCACTTAGGAAAGCTCTGAATCCTTCGAAAACTGGTGGAGTAGACCCAAAGAGCTGGGTTAGGGGTTGGGAGAAAGTTTCTCCCGGTGTCATTTCCTCACAGTAGGTACCATTATTAAAGTAACCCCAAAAGCATACATTTAGTGTTTGATAGCTCCGAATCCATGTGCCCGCCTTCCAGAGGAAGTTAATAAGCCATGAATTCCTCACCTTATTAATCCATAAAACAAACTGGATAACAGTCACGGTAGCCTTAGTTATAGGACCCATGTTTAGATAAGGGCCTGCAAATGGGAGAAATACAGCCACCACCACATGCCACAAGAACCGGGATAAGCTAGCCCACATGATGCCACTTAACAAGGAATCTATATCCAATGCACAAAAACCGTTATTCCTTTATCTCTCGATGCCCTCGAGCCCCACGTTGGGCGCCAAAATCTGTCTTGGTTTGAAAAAGACAGGTGTCTGTGGAGGAAGGCAGGAGCCTCCCTTGAAATGGAGAGTGCAACCCCCTTCCCTCCAAACTATTATAATTTTGAAATTAACGGGCCTTCAGGCAAAGATATGGGGAATAGGAATAACAGTTCTTTACTAATATATATATATAAAATACAAGGCAGGGAAAAAACAAACAACCCACTGGTTTATACTGACAGAGTCAGGAATACAACCTGACACCCTGTTAGGGTGGCAGTAGCAGTCCGATAAGATGCTGGCTGCAGTCCTCCTGAAGCGATGGGTGTAGTTCTGTGGAAGCAGCAATCAGGTAAAAGAGTCTGGTCTTCCTCCGAAGGTCCAGTGGTCGGCAGGTAGCTCTCGTCCTCTGGAACTCCAGTGGGGGGAAAAGCTCCTCTGGGAATCCAGTGGAAGAAAGGCTGCTAGGGTGTTCAAAATCTCCGTTTTTATTTGGCATGGACTGCTTGGCTCCTTCCCCCCCCCCCCTCCCCGGGCGGAGCATCTCACAATGGGATGGGGAGTCGTGAGGCAGTTCCTTGATGGGCCATGAACAGGAGATAGCCCAGGAGCGAGTTACCGATGGGTCAGGCGATAAGGCATTGTTGTGCCCAGTAACAGGAGATAGTCCAGAGGGGGGGAGGCAGGGAGCACCGCCCCACCTGGTCTCAACAGCTCCTGAAGATGGTAATAGAATATATTTTTTTTCTTTTGGCACATTTTACACTGTAACCCAGGACATAATCCACCCCTTATTCTATTACCATCTACACCGTACCCAACCCAATGCCCCCTTACAGATACATATATACATATATACACAATGAAACCTTACACAGAGTTCTCACTTAAAATTAGGTCTCCTTGTGGTACACAACGGGTTTCCCCATTTTTCTGCATTACCCACCAAGTGTAACCAGGTCCTTGAGCAAAAACAACCCCACGGAGGGGTGTGCCTTTGCCTGATGTGGGATTAATCCAAACAGTCTTTCCTAACATACCTCTCGTGTGTACCACAGGGACTTTATCTCCGTCCACTGTGTGCAAGGGTCCAGACTGGGCAGGACCAGCTCGATTGATGGACCCTCGGGTATTGACCATCCAGGTGGCCTTTGCTAAGTTCAGTTCCCAATTTTTGAAAGTCCCTCCTCCAAGTGCTTTTAGGGTAGTCTTAAGTAGCCCATTGCACCGTTCAACTTTCCCGGCAGCTGGTGCATGATAAGGGATATGATATATCCATTCGATTCCATGTTCTCTGGCCCAAGTGCTTATGAGGCTATTCTTGAAATGTGTCCCGTTGTCTGACTCGATTCTCTCAGGGGTGCCATGTCTCCAAAGAACTTGCTTTTCCAGGCCCAAGATGGTGTTCCGGGCGGTAGCATGAGGCACAGGGTAGGTCTCCAGCCACCCAGTGGTTGCTTCCACCATGGTCAGCACGTAGCGCTTGCCTTGACGGGTTTGGGGAAGAGCGATGTAGTCAATTTGCCAGGCTTCCCCATACCTGTACTTCGACCATCGTCCGCCGTACCACAGAGGCTTCACCCGCTTGGCCTGCTTGATCGCAGCACAGGTCTCACAGTCTTGGATAACCTGGGAGATACTGTTCATGGTTAGATCCACCCCTCGGTCCCGTGCCCATTTATAAGCGGCCTCTCTGCCTTGATGGCCTGAGGCATCATGGGCCCATCGAGCTAAGAACAACTCTCCTTTATGTTGCCAATCCAAGTCTATCTGGGACACCTCTATTTTTGCAGCCTGATCTACCTGTTCATTGTTACGATGTTCTTCATTAGCCCGACTCCTGGGGACATGAGCATCTACATGACGGACCCTCACAGGTAGCTTCTTTACCCGAGTGGCAATATCTTTCCACTCATCAGCAGCCCAAATTGGTTTTCCCCTACGCTGCCAGTTGGCCTTTTTCCACCTTTCCAGCCAGCCCCACAGAGCATTGGCTACCATCCACGAATCAGTATAAAGGTAGAGCTTTGGCCACTTCTCTCTTTCAGCAATGTCCAGGGCTAGTTGAACGGCTTTGAGTTCAGCAAGTTGACTTGATCCACCTTCTCCTTCAGTAGCTTGTGCGACCTGTCGTGTGGGGCTCCATACGGCTGCTTTCCACTTCCGGTTCATCCCTACGATGCGACAGGAACCGTCAGTGAAAAGAGCATATCGTGTTTCCTCTGCTGGTAGTTGGTTGTACGGTGGAGCTTCTTCAGCCCGCGTCACTTGTTCCTGCTCCTCTTCGTCAGTGAGGCCAAAGTCTTCACCTTCCGGCCAGTTCGTAACGATCTCCAAAATCCCAGGGCGATTTGGGTTTCCAATACGGGCGCGTTGTGTGATGAGGGCAATCCATTTGCTCCATGTGGCGTCAGTGGCGTGGTGGGTGGAGGGAACCTTTCCTTTAAACATCCACCCCAGCACCGGTAGTCGGGGTGCCAGGAGGAGTTGTGCTTCGGTGCCAATCACTTCCGAGGCAGCTTGGACTCCTTCATAGGCTGCTAGGATTTCCTTCTCTGTGGGAGTGTAGTTGGCCTCAGACCCTCTATAACTTCGACTCCAGAATCCCAGTGGTCGGCCACGAGTCTCTCCAGGCACCTTCTGCCAAAGGCTCCAGGACAAACCATTGTTCCCGGCCGCAGAGTAGAGCACGTTCCTCACCTCTGGTCCCGTCCTGACTGGGCCAAGGGCTAGCGCATGAGCGATCTCCCGCTTGATTTGGGCAAAAGCTTGTTGCTGTTCAGGGCCCCAGTGGAAATCGTTCTTCTTGCGGGTAACCAGGTACAGAGGGCTCACAATCTGGCTGTACTCAGGAATGGTTCCTTCAAGGGGATCTGTCAGATCATCCTCCCTTCTGTAATATCTGGCAGCTCGGTCCTGGGAGGTTGAGGCTACCTTCACTTTAGTGTTACTCCCCCGGTTAGTGTTTCCCTCCTTGAGTTGACGCACCCGTGCTGCCAGGACAGAAGTGGGTTTCCCATCCCACCTTCCCATGTCTTCCCCATGGTCGCGCAGGAAGTACCATAGCTCAGCTCGTGGGGTGTACCCTCTCCCTCTAGCTGGGGGACGTTGGGCTCCGACTTTGGGGCCTGTGACTTGTACCGGTGCCAAATGGGAACTGCTCCTCCTCACCTCCTCCTTTATTTCCCTCATCTCCTCTTGTAGGCTCTTAATCACAGCAGAAACGTTAGCCTGCATTGGGCCATTGATCATGCTTTCAAAATTTCTAAGCTTGCTCGTGACAGAACCCACTGTCTCTCGGTCGTTATCTGCATTAATCATTGCAATGAAGGTGGAGTATTCGGATGGCCCTAGATTTGCCAGATTCCACAACATTTGCCCTGTGCACCTGACTTTGTCAGGGTCGTTACCATGCTGTCCATCCCTCCCAAAGAGTACCTCCAATACTGCCACTTCTCTCAGCTGCTGGATCCCTTCCTCAAGGGTCTTCCAGCGCATTCTATGATGGTGCTCCTGCATTCTCTCTCTGTGGACAAACCTCTCTCTCACACTCATTAAAAGCCGCTCCCAGAGGGAAAGGGTCCCCGGCTCCCTTACAAATACCAGATTGACACCTGAGTCCTGAGTCAAGGGTCCCAAATTCCTTGCCTCACTGCCATCCAGTTGCACACCCGTACCCATAAGATCCCAGACCCGAAGTAACCAGGTTGTAAAAGCCTCACGCCCCCGCCGTACGATGTCTTTGTGCAGATTACGGAGACTGTCATACGTCAGGGACTCGGTGAGTATCTCAACCACTGGCTCGCCTGCAGGTTCTGAGGGCCCTCCTTTCTTAACTGAGTGGTCTGATTTCATCTTAGATGTCCTCGTTTCCACAGGGGCGACTGCTGCTGGCTCTGACTGCCCTTGCGTTTCAGCTGGAACCTGGACGGTTGTAACGTCTGTGGGTTCTACTGCTGCACCATTAGACTCTCCCTCTTCAAGGCAGGAGGAGGGATTCCCAGCAGCTGAGAGAATGCACTCCTTCAGCATCTGGCCCATCTCACGTATCTCCTTCACCCAATCCGAGTGGTTCATTTCTGATGTGAGCTGTGAGGCAGGGTCAGATTCTGGAGCAGCATTCCTAGTCAGGGTAGTTACCCAAGCCAATCTCCCCTGATCTCTGAATACTGAATAAAACAGGATTATCAGCAACACTAGCCACTGTATGATATCATTAGCACTTAGGAAAGCTCTGAATCCTTCGAAAACTGGTGGAGTAGACCCAAAGAGCTGGGTTAGGGGTTGGGAGAAAGTTTCTCCCGGTGTCATTTCCTCACAGTAGGTACCATTATTAAAGTAACCCCAAAAGCATACATTTAGTGTTTGATAGCTCCGAATCCATGTGCCCGCCTTCCAGAGGAAGTTAATAAGCCATGAATTCCTCACCTTATTAATCCATAAAACAAACTGGATAACAGTCACGGTAGCCTTAGTTATAGGACCCATGTTTAGATAAGGGCCTGCAAATGGGAGAAATACAGCCACCACCACATGCCACAAGAACCGGGATAAGCTAGCCCACATGATGCCACTTAACAAGGAATCTATATCCAATGCACAAAAACCGTTATTCCTTTATCTCTCGATGCCCTCGAGCCCCACGTTGGGCGCCAAAATCTGTCTTGGTTTGAAAAAGACAGGTGTCTGTGGAGGAAGGCAGGAGCCTCCCTTGAAATGGAGAGTGCAACCCCCTTCCCTCCAAACTATTATAATTTTGAAATTAACGGGCCTTCAGGCAAAGATATGGGGAATAGGAATAACAGTTCTTTACTAATATATATATATATAACACAAGGCAGGGAAAAAAACAAACAACCCACTGGTTTATACTGACAGAGTCAGGAATACAACCTGACACCCTGTTAGGGTGGCAGTAGCAGTCCGATAAGATGCTGGCTGCAGTCCTCCTGAAGCGATGGGTGTAGTTCTGTGGAAGCAGCAATCAGGTAAAAGAGTCTGGTCTTCCTCCGAAGGTCCAGTGGTCGGCAGGTAGCTCTCGTCCTCTGGAACTCCAGTGGGGGGAAAAGCTCCTCTGGGAATCCAGTGGAAGAAAGGCTGCTAGGGTGTTCAAAATCTCCGTTTTTATTTGGCATGGACTGCTTGGCTCCTTCCCCCCCCCCCCCTCCCCGGGCGGAGCATCTCACAATGGGATGGGGAGTCGTGAGGCAGTTCCTTGATGGGCCATGAACAGGAGATAGCCCAGGAGCGAGTTACCGATGGGTCAGGCGATAAGGCATTGTTGTGCCCAGTAACAGGAGATAGTCCAGAGGGGGGGAGGCAGGGAGCACCGCCCCACCTGGTCTCAACAGCTCCTGAAGATGGTAATAGAATATATTTTTTTTCTTTTGGCACATTTTACACTGTAACCCAGGACATAATCCACCCCTTATTCTATTACCATCTACACCGTACCCAACCCAATGCCCCCTTACAGATACATATATCCATATATACACAATGAAACCTTACACAGAGTTCTCACTTAAAATTAGGTCTCCTTGTGGTACACAACGGGTTTCCCCATTTTTCTGCATTACCCACCAAGTGTAACCAGGTCCTTGAGCAAAAACAACCCCACGGAGGGGTGTGCCTTTGCCTGATGTGGGATTAATCCAAACAGTCTTTCCTAACATACCTCTCGTGTGTACCACAGGGACTTTATCTCCGTCCACTGTGTGCAAGGGTCCAGACTGGGCAGGACCAGCTCGATTGATGGACCCTCGGGTATTGACCATCCAGGTGGCCTTTGCTAAGTTCAGTTCCCAATTTTTGAAAGTCCCTCCTCCAAGTGCTTTTAGGGTAGTCTTAAGTAGCCCATTGCACCGTTCAACTTTCCCGGCAGCTGGTGCATGATAAGGGATATGATATATCCATTCGATTCCATGTTCTCTGGCCCAAGTGCTTATGAGGCTATTCTTGAAATGTGTCCCGTTGTCTGACTCGATTCTCTCAGGGGTGCCATGTCTCCAAAGAACTTGCTTTTCCAGGCCCAAGATGGTGTTCCGGGCGGTAGCATGAGGCACAGGGTAGGTCTCCAGCCACCCAGTGGTTGCTTCCACCATGGTCAGCACGTAGCGCTTGCCTTGACGGGTTTGGGGAAGAGCGATGTAGTCAATTTGCCAGGCTTCCCCATACCTGTACTTCGACCATCGTCCGCCGTACCACAGAGGCTTCACCCGCTTGGCCTGCTTGATCGCAGCACAGGTCTCACAGTCTTGGATAACCTGGGAGATACTGTTCATGGTTAGATCCACCCCTCGGTCCCGTGCCCATTTATAAGCGGCCTCTCTGCCTTGATGGCCTGAGGCATCATGGGCCCATCGAGCTAAGAACAACTCTCCTTTATGTTGCCAATCCAAGTCTATCTGGGACACCTCTATTTTTGCAGCCTGATCTACCTGTTCATTGTTACGATGTTCTTCATTAGCCCGACTCCTGGGGACATGAGCATCTACATGACGGACCCTCACAGGTAGCTTCTTTACCCGAGTGGCAATATCTTCCCACTCATCAGCAGCCCAAATTGGTTTTCCCCTACGCTGCCAGTTGGCCTTTTTCCACCTTTCCAGCCAGCCCCACAGAGCATTGGCTACCATCCACGAATCAGTATAAAGGTAGAGCTTTGGCCACTTCTCTCTTTCAGCAATGTCCAGGGCTAGTTGAACGGCTTTGAGTTCAGCAAGTTGACTTGATCCACCTTCTCCTTCAGTAGCTTGTGCGACCTGTCGTGTGGGGCTCCATACGGCTGCTTTCCACTTCCGGTTCATCCCTACGATGCGACAGGAACCGGCAGTGAAAAGAGCATATCGTGTTTCCTCTGCTGGTAGTTGGTTGTACGGTGGAGCTTCTTCAGCCCGCGTCACTTGTTCCTGCTCCTCTTCGTCAGTGAGGCCAAAGTCTTCACCTTCCGGCCAGTTCGTAACGATCTCCAAAATCCCAGGGCGATTTGGGTTTCCAATACGGGCGCGTTGTGTGATGAGGGCAATCCATTTGCTCCATGTGGCGTCAGTGGCGTGGTGGGTGGAGGGAACCTTTCCTTTAAACATCCACCCCAGCACCGGTAGTCGGGGTGCCAGGAGGAGTTGTGCTTCGGTGCCAATCACTTCCGAGGCAGCTTGGACTCCTTCATAGGCTGCTAGGATTTCCTTCTCTGTGGGAGTGTAGTTGGCCTCAGACCCTCTATAACTTCGACTCCAGAATCCCAGTGGTCGGCCACGAGTCTCTCCAGGCACCTTCTGCCAAAGGCTCCAGGACAAACCATTGTTCCCGGCCGCAGAGTAGAGCACGTTCCTCACCTCTGGTCCCGTCCTGACTGGGCCAAGGGCTAGCGCATGAGCGATCTCCCGCTTGATTTGGGCAAAAGCTTGTTGCTGTTCAGGGCCCCAGTGGAAATCGTTCTTCTTGCGGGTAACCAGGTACAGAGGGCTCACAATCTGGCTGTACTCAGGAATGGTTCCTTCAAGGGGATCTGTCAGATCATCCTCCCTTCTGTAATATCTGGCAGCTCGGTCCTGGGAGGTTGAGGCTACCTTCACTTTAGTGTTACTCCCCCGGTTAGTGTTTCCCTCCTTGAGTTGACGCACCCGTGCTGCCAGGACAGAAGTGGGTTTCCCATCCCACCTTCCCATGTCTTCCCCATGGTCGCGCAGGAAGTACCATAGCTCAGCTCGTGGGGTGTACCCTCTCCCTCTAGCTGGGGGACGTTGGGCTCCGACTTTGGGGCCTGTGACTTGTACCGGTGCCAAATGGGAACTGCTCCTCCTCACCTCCTCCTTTATTTCCCTCATCTCCTCTTGTAGGCTCTTAATCACAGCAGAAACGTTAGCCTGCATTGGGCCATTGATCATGCTTTCAAAATTTCTAAGCTTGCTCGTGACAGAACCCACTGTCTCTCGGTCGTTATCTGCATTAATCATTGCAATGAAGGTGGAGTATTCAGATGGCCCTAGATTTGCCAGATTCCACAACATTTGCCCTGTGCACCTGACTTTGTCAGGGTCGTTACCATGCTGTCCATCCCTCCCAAAGAGTACCTCCAATACTGCCACTTCTCTCAGCTGCTGGATCCCTTCCTCAAGGGTCTTCCAGCGCATTCTATGATGGTGCTCCTGCATTCTCTCTCTGTGGACAAACCTCTCTCTCACACTCATTAAAAGCCGCTCCCAGAGGGAAAGGGTCCCCGGCTCCCTTACAAATACCAGATTGACACCTGAGTCCTGAGTCAAGGGTCCCAAATTCCTTGCCTCACTGCCATCCAGTTGCACACCCGTACCCATAAGATCCCAGACCCGAAGTAACCAGGTTGTAAAAGCCTCACGCCCCCGCCGTACGATGTCTTTGTGCAGATTACGGAGACTGTCATACGTCAGGGACTCGGTGAGTATCTCAACCACTGGCTCGCCTGCAGGTTCTGAGGGCCCTCCTTTCTTAACTGAGTGGTCTGATTTCATCTTAGATGTCCTCGTTTCCACAGGGGCGACTGCTGCTGGCTCTGACTGCCCTTGCGTTTCAGCTGGAACCTGGACGGTTGTAACGTCTGTGGGTTCTACTGCTGCACCATTAGACTCTCCCTCTTCAAGGCAGGAGGAGGGATTCCCAGCAGCTGAGAGAATGCACTCCTTCAGCATCTGGCCCATCTCACGTATCTCCTTCACCCAATCCGAGTCGTTCATTTCTGATGTGAGCTGTGAGGCAGGGTCAGATTCTGGAGCAGCATTCCTAGTCAGGGTAGTTACCCAAGCCAATCTCCCCTGATCTCTGAATACTGAATAAAACAGGATTATCAGCAACACTAGCCACTGTATGATATCATTAGCACTTAGGAAAGCTCTGAATCCTTCGAAAACTGGTGGAGTAGACCCAAAGAGCTGGGTTAGGGGTTGGGAGAAAGTTTCTCCCGGTGTCATTTCCTCACAGTAGGTACCATTATTAAAGTAACCCCAAAAGCATACATTTAGTGTTTGATAGCTCCGAATCCATGTGCCCGCCTTCCAGAGGAAGTTAATAAGCCATGAATTCCTCACCTTATTAATCCATAAAACAAACTGGATAACAGTCACGGTAGCCTTAGTTATAGGACCCATGTTTAGATAAGGGCCTGCAAATGGGAGAAATACAGCCACCACCACATGCCACAAGAACCGGGATAAGCTAGCCCACATGATGCCACTTAACAAGGAATCTATATCCAATGCACAAAAACCGTTATTCCTTTATCTCTCGATGCCCTCGAGCCCCACGTTGGGCGCCAAAATCTGTCTTGGTTTGAAAAAGACAGGTGTCTGTGGAGGAAGGCAGGAGCCTCCCTTGAAATGGAGAGTGCAACCCCCTTCCCTCCAAACTATTATAATTTTGAAATTAACGGGCCTTCAGGCAAAGATATGGGGAATAGGAATAACAGTTCTTTACTAATATATATATATATAACACAAGGCAGGGAAAAAAACAAACAACCCACTGGTTTATACTGACAGAGTCAGGAATACAACCTGACACCCTGTTAGGGTGGCAGTAGCAGTCCGATAAGATGCTGGCTGCAGTCCTCCTGAAGCGATGGGTGTAGTTCTGTGGAAGCAGCAATCAGGTAAAAGAGTCTGGTCTTCCTCCGAAGGTCCAGTGGTCGGCAGGTAGCTCTCGTCCTCTGGAACTCCAGTGGGGGGAAAAGCTCCTCTGGGAATCCAGTGGAAGAAAGGCTGCTAGGGTGTTCAAAATCTCCGTTTTTATTTGGCATGGACTGCTTGGCTCCTTCCCCCCCCCCCCCTCCCCGGGCGGAGCATCTCACAATGGGATGGGGAGTCGTGAGGCAGTTCCTTGATGGGCCATGAACAGGAGATAGCCCAGGAGCGAGTTACCGATGGGTCAGGCGATAAGGCATTGTTGTGCCCAGTAACAGGAGATAGTCCAGAGGGGGGGAGGCAGGGAGCACCGCCCCACCTGGTCTCAACAGCTCCTGAAGATGGTAATAGAATATATTTTTTTTCTTTTGGCACATTTTACACTGTAACCCAGGACATAATCCACCCCTTATTCTATTACCATCTACACCGTACCCAACCCAATGCCCCCTTACAGATACATATATCCATATATACACAATGAAACCTTACACAGAGTTCTCACTTAAAATTAGGTCTCCTTGTGGTACACAACGGGTTTCCCCATTTTTCTGCATTACCCACCAAGTGTAACCAGGTCCTTGAGCAAAAACAACCCCACGGAGGGGTGTGCCTTTGCCTGATGTGGGATTAATCCAAACAGTCTTTCCTAACATACCTCTCGTGTGTACCACAGGGACTTTATCTCCGTCCACTGTGTGCAAGGGTCCAGACTGGGCAGGACCAGCTCGATTGATGGACCCTCGGGTATTGACCATCCAGGTGGCCTTTGCTAAGTTCAGTTCCCAATTTTTGAAAGTCCCTCCTCCAAGTGCTTTTAGGGTAGTCTTAAGTAGCCCATTGCACCGTTCAACTTTCCCGGCAGCTGGTGCATGATAAGGGATATGATATATCCATTCGATTCCATGTTCTCTGGCCCAAGTGCTTATGAGGCTATTCTTGAAATGTGTCCCGTTGTCTGACTCGATTCTCTCAGGGGTGCCATGTCTCCAAAGAACTTGCTTTTCCAGGCCCAAGATGGTGTTCCGGGCGGTAGCATGAGGCACAGGGTAGGTCTCCAGCCACCCAGTGGTTGCTTCCACCATGGTCAGCACGTAGCGCTTGCCTTGACGGGTTTGGGGAAGAGCGATGTAGTCAATTTGCCAGGCTTCCCCATACCTGTACTTCGACCATCGTCCGCCGTACCACAGAGGCTTCACCCGCTTGGCCTGCTTGATCGCAGCACAGGTCTCACAGTCTTGGATAACCTGGGAGATACTGTTCATGGTTAGATCCACCCCTCGGTCCCGTGCCCATTTATAAGCGGCCTCTCTGCCTTGATGGCCTGAGGCATCATGGGCCCATCGAGCTAAGAACAACTCTCCTTTATGTTGCCAATCCAAGTCTATCTGGGACACCTCTATTTTTGCAGCCTGATCTACCTGTTCATTGTTACGATGTTCTTCATTAGCCCGACTCCTGGGGACATGAGCATCTACATGACGGACCCTCACAGGTAGCTTCTTTACCCGAGTGGCAATATCTTTCCACTCATCAGCAGCCCAAATTGGTTTTCCCCTACGCTGCCAGTTGGCCTTTTTCCACCTTTCCAGCCAGCCCCACAGAGCATTGGCTACCATCCACGAATCAGTATAAAGGTAGAGCTTTGGCCACTTCTCTCTTTCAGCAATGTCCAGGGCTAGTTGAACGGCTTTGAGTTCAGCAAGTTGACTTGATCCACCTTCTCCTTCAGTAGCTTGTGCGACCTGTCGTGTGGGGCTCCATACGGCTGCTTTCCACTTCCGGTTCATCCCTACGATGCGACAGGAACCGGCAGTGAAAAGAGCATATCGTGTTTCCTCTGCTGGTAGTTGGTTGTACGGTGGAGCTTCTTCAGCCCGCGTCACTTGTTCCTGCTCCTCTTCGTCAGTGAGGCCAAAGTCTTCACCTTCCGGCCAGTTCGTAACGATCTCCAAAATCCCAGGGCGATTTGGGTTTCCAATACGGGCGCGTTGTGTGATGAGGGCAATCCATTTGCTCCATGTGGCGTCAGTGGCGTGGTGGGTGGAGGGAACCTTTCCTTTAAACATCCACCCCAGCACCGGTAGTCGGGGTGCCAGGAGGAGTTGTGCTTCGGTGCCAATCACTTCCGAGGCAGCTTGGACTCCTTCATAGGCTGCTAGGATTTCCTTCTCTGTGGGAGTGTAGTTGGCCTCAGACCCTCTATAACTTCGACTCCAGAATCCCAGTGGTCGGCCACGAGTCTCTCCAGGCACCTTCTGCCAAAGGCTCCAGGACAAACCATTGTTCCCGGCCGCAGAGTAGAGCACGTTCCTCACCTCTGGTCCCGTCCTGACTGGGCCAAGGGCTAGCGCATGAGCGATCTCCCGCTTGATTTGGGCAAAAGCTTGTTGCTGTTCAGGGCCCCAGTGGAAATCGTTCTTCTTGCGGGTAACCAGGTACAGAGGGCTCACAATCTGGCTGTACTCAGGAATGGTTCCTTCAAGGGGATCTGTCAGATCATCCTCCCTTCTGTAATATCTGGCAGCTCGGTCCTGGGAGGTTGAGGCTACCTTCACTTTAGTGTTACTCCCCCGGTTAGTGTTTCCCTCCTTGAGTTGACGCACCCGTGCTGCCAGGACAGAAGTGGGTTTCCCATCCCACCTTCCCATGTCTTCCCCATGGTCGCGCAGGAAGTACCATAGCTCAGCTCGTGGGGTGTACCCTCTCCCTCTAGCTGGGGGACGTTGGGCTCCGACTTTGGGGCCTGTGACTTGTACCGGTGCCAAATGGGAACTGCTCCTCCTCACCTCCTCCTTTATTTCCCTCATCTCCTCTTGTAGGCTCTTAATCACAGCAGAAACGTTAGCCTGCATTGGGCCATTGATCATGCTTTCAAAATTTCTAAGCTTGCTCGTGACAGAACCCACTGTCTCTCGGTCGTTATCTGCATTAATCATTGCAATGAAGGTGGAGTATTCGGATGGCCCTAGATTTGCCAGATTCCACAACATTTGCCCTGTGCACCTGACTTTGTCAGGGTCGTTACCATGCTGTCCATCCCTCCCAAAGAGTACCTCCAATACTGCCACTTCTCTCAGCTGCTGGATCCCTTCCTCAAGGGTCTTCCAGCGCATTCTATGATGGTGCTCCTGCATTCTCTCTCTGTGGACAAACCTCTCTCTCACACTCATTAAAAGCCGCTCCCAGAGGGAAAGGGTCCCCGGCTCCCTTACAAATACCAGATTGACACCTGAGTCCTGAGTCAAGGGTCCCAAATTCCTTGCCTCACTGCCATCCAGTTGCACACCCGTACCCATAAGATCCCAGACCCGAAGTAACCAGGTTGTAAAAGCCTCACGCCCCCGCCGTACGATGTCTTTGTGCAGATTACGGAGACTGTCATACGTCAGGGACTCGGTGAGTATCTCAACCACTGGCTCGCCTGCAGGTTCTGAGGGCCCTCCTTTCTTAACTGAGTGGTCTGATTTCATCTTAGATGTCCTCGTTTCCACAGGGGCGACTGCTGCTGGCTCTGACTGCCCTTGCGTTTCAGCTGGAACCTGGACGGTTGTAACGTCTGTGGGTTCTACTGCTGCACCATTAGACTCTCCCTCTTCAAGGCAGGAGGAGGGATTCCCAGCAGCTGAGAGAATGCACTCCTTCAGCATCTGGCCCATCTCACGTATCTCCTTCACCCAATCCGAGTGGTTCATTTCTGATGTGAGCTGTGAGGCAGGGTCAGATTCTGGAGCAGCATTCCTAGTCAGGGTAGTTACCCAAGCCAATCTCCCCTGATCTCTGAATACTGAATAAAACAGGATTATCAGCAACACTAGCCACTGTATGATATCATTAGCACTTAGGAAAGCTCTGAATCCTTCGAAAACTGGTGGAGTAGACCCAAAGAGCTGGGTTAGGGGTTGGGAGAAAGTTTCTCCCGGTGTCATTTCCTCACAGTAGGTACCATTATTAAAGTAACCCCAAAAGCATACATTTAGTGTTTGATAGCTCCGAATCCATGTGCCCGCCTTCCAGAGGAAGTTAATAAGCCATGAATTCCTCACCTTATTAATCCATAAAACAAACTGGATAACAGTCACGGTAGCCTTAGTTATAGGACCCATGTTTAGATAAGGGCCTGCAAATGGGAGAAATACAGCCACCACCACATGCCACAAGAACCGGGATAAGCTAGCCCACATGATGCCACTTAACAAGGAATCTATATCCAATGCACAAAAACCGTTATTCCTTTATCTCTCGATGCCCTCGAGCCCCACGTTGGGCGCCAAAATCTGTCTTGGTTTGAAAAAGACAGGTGTCTGTGGAGGAAGGCAGGAGCCTCCCTTGAAATGGAGAGTGCAACCCCCTTCCCTCCAAACTATTATAATTTTGAAATTAACGGGCCTTCAGGCAAAGATATGGGGAATAGGAATAACAGTTCTTTACTAATATATATATATAAAATACAAGGCAGGGAAAAAACAAACAACCCACTGGTTTATACTGACAGAGTCAGGAATACAACCTGACACCCTGTTAGGGTGGCAGTAGCAGTCCGATAAGATGCTGGCTGCAGTCCTCCTGAAGCGATGGGTGTAGTTCTGTGGAAGCAGCAATCAGGTAAAAGAGTCTGGTCTTCCTCCGAAGGTCCAGTGGTCGGCAGGTAGCTCTCGTCCTCTGGAACTCCAGTGGGGGGAAAAGCTCCTCTGGGAATCCAGTGGAAGAAAGGCTGCTAGGGTGTTCAAAATCTCCGTTTTTATTTGGCATGGACTGCTTGGCTCCTTCCCCCCCCCCCCTCCCCGGGCGGAGCATCTCACAATGGGATGGGGAGTCGTGAGGCAGTTCCTTGATGGGCCATGAACAGGAGATAGCCCAGGAGCGAGTTACCGATGGGTCAGGCGATAAGGCATTGTTGTGCCCAGTAACAGGAGATAGTCCAGAGGGGGGGAGGCAGGGAGCACCGCCCCACCTGGTCTCAACAGCTCCTGAAGATGGTAATAGAATATATTTTTTTTCTTTTGGCACATTTTACACTGTAACCCAGGACATAATCCACCCCTTATTCTATTACCATCTACACCGTACCCAACCCAATGCCCCCTTACAGATACATATATCCATATATACACAATGAAACCTTACACAGAGTTCTCACTTAAAATTAGGTCTCCTTGTGGTACACAACGGGTTTCCCCATTTTTCTGCATTACCCACCAAGTGTAACCAGGTCCTTGAGCAAAAACAACCCCACGGAGGGGTGTGCCTTTGCCTGATGTGGGATTAATCCAAACAGTCTTTCCTAACATACCTCTCGTGTGTACCACAGGGACTTTATCTCCGTCCACTGTGTGCAAGGGTCCAGACTGGGCAGGACCAGCTCGATTGATGGACCCTCGGGTATTGACCATCCAGGTGGCCTTTGCTAAGTTCAGTTCCCAATTTTTGAAAGTCCCTCCTCCAAGTGCTTTTAGGGTAGTCTTAAGTAGCCCATTGCACCGTTCAACTTTCCCGGCAGCTGGTGCATGATAAGGGATATGATATATCCATTCGATTCCATGTTCTCTGGCCCAAGTGCTTATGAGGCTATTCTTGAAATGTGTCCCGTTGTCTGACTCGATTCTCTCAGGGGTGCCATGTCTCCAAAGAACTTGCTTTTCCAGGCCCAAGATGGTGTTCCGGGCGGTAGCATGAGGCACAGGGTAGGTCTCCAGCCACCCAGTGGTTGCTTCCACCATGGTCAGCACGTAGCGCTTGCCTTGACGGGTTTGGGGAAGAGCGATGTAGTCAATTTGCCAGGCTTCCCCATACCTGTACTTCGACCATCGTCCGCCGTACCACAGAGGCTTCACCCGCTTGGCCTGCTTGATCGCAGCACAGGTCTCACAGTCTTGGATAACCTGGGAGATACTGTTCATGGTTAGATCCACCCCTCGGTCCCGTGCCCATTTATAAGCGGCCTCTCTGCCTTGATGGCCTGAGGCATCATGGGCCCATCGAGCTAAGAACAACTCTCCTTTATGTTGCCAATCCAAGTCTATCTGGGACACCTCTATTTTTGCAGCCTGATCTACCTGTTCATTGTTACGATGTTCTTCATTAGCCCGACTCCTGGGGACATGAGCATCTACATGACGGACCCTCACAGGTAGCTTCTTTACCCGAGTGGCAATATCTTTCCACTCATCAGCAGCCCAAATTGGTTTTCCCCTACGCTGCCAGTTGGCCTTTTTCCACCTTTCCAGCCAGCCCCACAGAGCATTGGCTACCATCCACGAATCAGTATAAAGGTAGAGCTTTGGCCACTTCTCTCTTTCAGCAATGTCCAGGGCTAGTTGAACGGCTTTGAGTTCAGCAAGTTGACTTGATCCACCTTCTCCTTCAGTAGCTTGTGCGACCTGTCGTGTGGGGCTCCATACGGCTGCTTTCCACTTCCGGTTCATCCCTACGATGCGACAGGAACCGGCAGTGAAAAGAGCATATCGTGTTTCCTCTGCTGGTAGTTGGTTGTACGGTGGAGCTTCTTCAGCCCGCGTCACTTGTTCCTGCTCCTCTTCGTCAGTGAGGCCAAAGTCTTCACCTTCCGGCCAGTTCGTAACGATCTCCAAAATCCCAGGGCGATTTGGGTTTCCAATACGGGCGCGTTGTGTGATGAGGGCAATCCATTTGCTCCATGTGGCGTCAGTGGCGTGGTGGGTGGAGGGAACCTTTCCTTTAAACATCCACCCCAGCACCGGTAGTCGGGGTGCCAGGAGGAGTTGTGCTTCGGTGCCAATCACTTCCGAGGCAGCTTGGACTCCTTCATAGGCTGCTAGGATTTCCTTCTCTGTGGGAGTGTAGTTGGCCTCAGACCCTCTATAACTTCGACTCCAGAATCCCAGTGGTCGGCCACGAGTCTCTCCAGGCACCTTCTGCCAAAGGCTCCAGGACAAACCATTGTTCCCGGCCGCAGAGTAGAGCACGTTCCTCACCTCTGGTCCCGTCCTGACTGGGCCAAGGGCTAGCGCATGAGCGATCTCCCGCTTGATTTGGGCAAAAGCTTGTTGCTGTTCAGGGCCCCAGTGGAAATCGTTCTTCTTGCGGGTAACCAGGTACAGAGGGCTCACAATCTGGCTGTACTCAGGAATGGTTCCTTCAAGGGGATCTGTCAGATCATCCTCCCTTCTGTAATATCTGGCAGCTCGGTCCTGGGAGGTTGAGGCTACCTTCACTTTAGTGTTACTCCCCCGGTTAGTGTTTCCCTCCTTGAGTTGACGCACCCGTGCTGCCAGGACAGAAGTGGGTTTCCCATCCCACCTTCCCATGTCTTCCCCATGGTCGCGCAGGAAGTACCATAGCTCAGCTCGTGGGGTGTACCCTCTCCCTCTAGCTGGGGGACGTTGGGCTCCGACTTTGGGGCCTGTGACTTGTACCGGTGCCAAATGGGAACTGCTCCTCCTCACCTCCTCCTTTATTTCCCTCATCTCCTCTTGTAGGCTCTTAATCACAGCAGAAACGTTAGCCTGCATTGGGCCATTGATCATGCTTTCAAAATTTCTAAGCTTGCTCGTGACAGAACC